>NW_028227257.1:39703388-40303388 GCF_978045245.1 Mus caroli | reverse complement strand
TGTGTGTGTGTGTTACAAAAAGAACTGACATATGAAGGATAATTACTTCCCAAAAGTCATTGTCCAGACCTCTACAGGCAATATTCTAAATTCAAAAGGACTTCCAGCCAAGTCCTGTTTGCACCTGGGAACTATGAGCAGTATTGAAAGCTTCATAAAGAAGATGAAACTTGACCAGGACAGGAAGTGACTTACAGCTGGCAGGCTCAGATGTATTGACACAAGGTAGTGAAGTAGGAAATTATGGTTTTCAAAGAAAAGTCAGATCTTAGTTTCTCTTTTATCTCAGTATGATGTGTGTGTCCTTGAATCAAATCCCCTAACCACAGTGCAAACGTGACATTCATGCAACAGGAGTGGCTGGAATCCCTGGCTTTTGTGAGTCTCATACACAGGAAAGTCAGACTTCCTTTATGACTTGTTCATCGTGTGTCAGTATTGTGGTTTCCAAATGCTCTTGGAAGCTGAGTTTCCAAGTTCCAGGTGGGCTCTGGGCCATGGCAGCAGCCAGAAGTGCTGAAGGCATTAGCCTGAGCCAGCGAGTTTCTTGGAGTCTAAGACTAGGGCAACCTGTTTCACATTAGTGTATTTCTTTGTACATGAATTATCAAAACCCTTCATTCCCTAGCATTTCTTTACTCCCCTCTCCATTCATGGCACATCTTGATACTTCTGCATGAGCTGGGATATCCAGTGATAAATGGTTATTCCAAAACACTAAGCTGAGACTGCACTGCTGGGGGAACCATTTCCAAGGGAATGCAATCAACTGGAAATTTTGATAGAATTTTGACAAGTTGATAGATCATGATCTTCATCTCTTGAGCCAGTCCCCATAACACCAATTTCTACTGTGTTCTTGTGTGTACTTGCTGGTTTTATTGTTTGTGCTGATTTTATTTTCCCGCCTCTTTCCCACTTCTTCACCCTAGTTTCAGTACTAAGGGAAACTATCTGAAAGAGTCTGAAAGAGTGACACATGATCAACTGTGCTCTCTCTTGTTCTCCTCCTCCTCTCTTTCTCTCATATGTGTGTTTATGTATATATATATATATATATATATATATATATATATATATATATATTAATCAGGCCTGATAATGGGTCTCATTCTGACAGTTTCATGCATATATAGTCACTTAATCAAAAAGATGACTTTTGGCCCATTTCCTATTGATCCAAATATCTATTGATGACCCTAGATCTCAATTCTTTGCCTGATCTGCTACTTAGAAGAGACGGAAACAACAAAATAAAAATATTGTATCTGCAAAGCTTAGCAGTGACTTTGAATTAACCTAAAGAGGCAAATGAAAAACAATGTAAAAATATATGACAGGATGTAGTTGGTCAACAGGAAAATGGCAGGCAAGGCTGTTTCTTAAGCATCTGTAGGAGAAATGGCTATCTCTATTTGGATGAGATTGGTCCAACTACTTGGGCTAAATTCTGGCTCTAAATACATGTGGTCAGCCCAAGAGCCCTGAAAAGAATCTGGCTTTGTTTTAATCCAAATATTAGTCATTGTTGGGTGGATTTTCTTTAAAGATAATTTTTGAAAAGATAAAATAAGGACACAAAACCTGGAAGGAAAGCCAAGTGTCACAAAAAAAGCATGGTGACCCACTCTCTTCATCAAAAAGATACAAAAGCAGGTGACCATGAAGGTTGGTGATGAGCCTGCCTTGTTCACAGAGGAATCTGAGTTCAGAGGCTGTTGTAGCCAATGAAGCCTAGCACCTCCTGATCCAGCCAATGCCTACTGCTGCCAGATAGGAAGAAACCGAAGGTCATCTAGATCCCCTCTTTGACCTGAATAGAGAGACACAGTGGGACCACATGGGGTCCATTCTTTTCCCACAAAGTAGTGATGTGTTCCAGGCAAAAACCCAATTTGGGATGTTTTGGCCCAAAGGAAACATTTACAACCAAATTATACACCTCGGAAAATAAATGAGCTTTCATTCTGGAAAGAAACCCTGCTGGGTTCTTTATTATTTGTACCACAATCATAAAGTTGGTTTTAATCTCTGCAGTGGAATGCCATTGGGTTGGCCAAGTAGCAAGTTCGGTGGTTGGAGTAGGGACCATTTCACCCTGCAGAAACACAGTGGGAATTAAAGGGGATTATTGCTCCTGAAACTGTTCTCAGGACCCATTGGCTTGGGAGGTGATATCTTTTTCTGGCACATTCATTGAAACTTCAAAACTGGTTCCTGTTTTCTTTCTTTTCTTTTCTTCTCCTCTTCAAAAATTCCAGGGGCTGACTGGGAGGAAAAAGTGGCCTTTTTATATGAATGAAAATCTAGGAGTAGACCCAAGAAAGTCTATAATGGATTTCTTCCATAGTTCACAGGAGAGTGGGATACTGAAGCTGCCTGAGACTCGGGGCAAGGCTGGGAAACGTGCTTCCTTATTTCCCTTAACAAAGAAATTTGGAGAAATCTGATGAGCATCTGTTCCCAGGATCCATGCCATGGAGCAACTATGGTGTAGAGGAAGTGGCCAGGGGTCTACAGACTTCTGAAATGGTCTGGGCTTTATGTGTTTTAAACTACTATGGGATAAGATGGTGAGTATCATGTACTGGACTAGTATAGAATTAAAAACAAAAATTAAAAGATCTCTAACACCTTTCAAGGATGTGACCAAATAGTTTGGGTTAGGAATGTCTTTCATAAACCTAATCACTGACTGACCTTACATGAAACTTCCTAGTAGTCTGAAGACACTGAGATGGAGTTTTTGTGGGCGTAGAGAGGTGTAGAAAGCAGAGCATGACAGGATCTGGTCGTGGGAAGAATTCATGACAAGGCTTTGGCTCATGGGTCAGCAGTTAAGAAAGGCAGCGTTGTTTTTAAAGTCTACTTGTCTTGAATGTCCTGCTGTCTGCATCCTTACCATGACACCGTGATTTAAACAGCTTTGGGTTTACCTAAAACGCCATTGTTTAGGCTTCCACAGCCTGTAATATCAATGAGGAAAAGGACCATGTTTGACTTGCTTCCCATTGAATCCCCAGCTCTTGAGTCATTAGCTAAGAGCAATTAAATGAATAAGTGAAAAAGAGCCCTGTAGCTCATCTGCCCACACACCATCAAAACAGATCCCAGCTAATTAGATGATTTCAGCTCTTAACCATTTGGGGTGGTTGAATGTAGAGTGTGGCTTAAGTTTTGGGTTTTCTTTGTCCCACTGCTGTCTTCCCTTTGCTTCTCCTGAATTAAAACTTCCCAAGAATGAGTTTTATAATCTCTTCTGGCCATACGTTATAGTCATGCCCTGGCAGTTCTTAACTTATGACTTTTGATCACTTTGTATTTTCCATGAATGGGGAATTTATGTCTGAGCTCCTCTCCTTCTGGGATTTCCTTATCCCTTCCAGTAATACTCGTTATTCAGAGGTCTCGGTCGTTCTTCACCAGTGAAACCCTGGGAGCGTCTCTCACTTGTCCCCTTGTTCTGACATTGAAGGCTTCCATTTCCCAGTGTCTGCCTTCATTCTATCTCACCCCCTTTCCACAGACACCAAATTCTGGCAGTGGATAAGTCAGCTTCTATTATGAAAATGTTTATGGAGACTGTCAGTTCTTAACCTTAAAGCTGAACCGTGCTGTTTGTATTTTTCTAAGTGATGGAGAGTGTGAACGACTGATGGAAATGGAGCGTGAAGAGATCAAACATGGGTCTTGGAATCTTTGTTCAAGACCTGGAATAGGAGAAATTCCACTTGTGTGTGTATGGGGGGGGGGGGTCAAATTCCAAAGAAAAAGATCCTCTATGGGCTGAGCTCAAAGCCTGATGTGAGAGAAAGTGGGGTGCAGGGAGAGAGGGAACCAGCATGGGATGTGAAGGGTTAGAGTCATACGATAATCCTAAAAATAAACAAAATTTTTCCAAAAAGAGCTAGAAATATATTTCTTTTGGTCAGAGAGCAAATGAATTCACTTGCAACAAACTCTATCTTCTGAACTTCTGAAGCCTGCTTTCTAATGTTGGGAGTTTGAAAGAAGCCATTCATACATGTGTGTGACATTCTGTGTTGCAGACCATTTTGTTTACCATGGGACTTTTCTGTGGACCACTAGGGAGGGTGAACATTTGAAACTGGGAGTTCAGCTCTTAGTAATTGAATCCTTAGGACATTGAGGACATTGTTTTGTTTTGTTTTGCTTTGCTTTGCTTTGTTTTTTTTTTTTTTTTTAATGGGTCTGGCTCTATCTAAAAGGCTAGCCTTTGTGTCTGCAGACTTGGGTATATGAAGAGTCTGAGCTGAGATCAGCAAAGGGTATCTTCACAGGATGAGTTATAAACCTGCTGAAGGAGAGTGAGACTACAGTTGATACCCAAGTGTTCTAGTTGGGGTCTCTGCAATCAGTTTGACAAGAGCTTTGTCTAGGGTTGGTTCTTGGCAGAATTTGCCCTTGTCTATGGGATCTCTTGTCTTTCTTCTGTGTTCCACCAGCTTTGTTTCCACGTTTGTCCTGTCCTAATGGATTGTTATCCCTTCTTAGACTGTCTGAGGCCCCAGGAGCCTCTTAGGTCTTGTGTGACCTTTAAGCTGGGAATAGCTTTCCAGTAGCCATGTGAAGGCATGCCTATCCTTTTCCAAGACCTTGGGTTTAGGAGAGGAAATTGCATTAGGAGAGACGGGAGAATCTCACTCTGGTTGGGCTTAATAGCTTGTGTTTATTCATCAATTGTTTGATTATACTTTCTCAAGATAAAGCATTTCAACAAGTCGAGAGCCCTTCATTTTCTAACAGCCACATCCCTTTGCCTACCACTCCCTAGAATTAACTGGTCCCTGGCCACCTGCTCTTTCTCCTGAAGCAAGCAGGCTTGCCAGTAATATTGTGGGACACCAGCTGTAAATCCTACCCTGGGACTCTAACTTCACAGGGGCCTGAGAGTAAGCATTCTAAACATTCCCAGGTAATGTTGATGCTGCTTTTAAAACATCTGGGTTAAGGTGATAACTTGAAGTTACCAGTTTTTTCAGAGAGATTAAGAAAACTGTGGGCTTGGACATGGACATGGTAGAGTACGATTGTAATCCCATGATTCCAGAAGCTGAGGAAGGAGGGTTATAAATTCAAGATGACCCTGAACTATAAAGTAAAGCACTATATCAAGCAGGGAAAGCTATTTCAGTTACCTTAAGTTTAAATAAAATATTAAAATAAAAATTAGTAAAGCACAGATATTGCTATCTGCATATATAAATATATAAATGCATGTTACCATTCATAGTTTATATGTCTGTATACAATCACATGTTTGTATGTGCTAATAGATATAAATTTATAAATAGGTAAAATACACATGTATACCCTTTCAACATCCCAAAACTCTGCCATCTCCTGCTGTTCTACTAGAACTGTTCTTCCAGCTACTAGCTGAGCACTGAATGTGACATAGACAGAGGCAATAGCCACTAGTTCCTTCCATAGTGTTTTTCTTGTCACTCTAGAAGTGGACATGCCATCACTTGAAGGCAAATGACTATGCTGTTGTACCTGGACTTGAAGTTATCACACAAGACAGGGCCAAGCCAAGAACAGGGCCAGAAAGACTTTGTCTCGTATCTGTAAGAGTTCCTCACCCTCCCACATTTTGGGAACCAAATTCTGTTCCATAGATAACAGGATGAGTCAACCATATCCACACCTATCAAGCTTCTATCCCTTGTGTCTTAGTTAGGGTTTTATGGTGTGAAGAAACACCATGACCAAAGTAACTTTTATAAGGGACAACATTTAATTAGGTCTGGCTTACAGGTTCAGAGGTTCAGTCCATTATCATCAAGGCTGGAAGCGTGGAGGCTGGAGAAGGAGCAGAGAATTCTACATCTTGTTCTGAAGGCAAAGAGGAGGAAACTGGCTTCTAAGCAGCTAGGAGAAGGGTCTCAAAGCTCACCCCCATAGTGACACACCTACTCTAACAAGGCCACACCTACTCCAACAAGGCCACACCTCCTAATAGTGCCATTTGCTGGGCCAAGCATATTCAAACCACCACATCTAGTCTGTTCATTCTTTCCTTCAATCATTAACCCATTAACCTATATCTGCCTATTCAATAACCCATTTATTCATGCAGAGGGCTTTTAATGAGGCCCAATTAGGTGTCAGACTCCTAGCCTAGTGCCAAGTATACAAAGTTGCAAAAGAAATCTATTATCTGCCTTAAAGAACTGATATTTGGATTGAGAGGAGTATCACAAATAGCACATCCCCTAAAATATTGGCTTATTGTAAAAATATCTTCAAAGTGAAGAAGCAGAAAGAATAGAGGAAATTACTGAGGGATTGGAACGGTTACTGATAATAAAAGGTGATGTTGCTAAAGTTTCTTCCCACTGGGAAGAAATAGGCAATGTCTACCTCTCCTGCTAAGATCCCAATGATAAATCAAGGGCGAACTCAACCAAAGTTCACTAAGGGAAACCAATGAGTTTATTGGGCTTCTGTCCAGAGCTTAGGTGAAGGATTTACTTATATGTGTATGGCTTCCCAGCCCCAACAGCCAGTTCCTGGATAGCCTTCACCCAACTGAAATAAGAGCTTCTCCATTGCTTTATAAATTAAGTTCCTCCTCTCCTAGTTACTGCTGACCTACAAACTGTAGCCCTTCCCCAGGGCCACATGCAGTTTAAGCAGCTATATACAACAGGTGGTAGGGAGCAGCTGGATACCCAGGTGAGGGTCTCATGACCCTCTGTCTGAGTGACGGTAACTAGGTTAAGCCTTTCACAAGAGAGCACAGCTGAACTCCACAAGATTGCTTGACTCAGAGGATAGAAATTCACAACAGGTGACAGGTGATCAGGGAAATCTGTTCACTCCTAAAGTGACATTTTAAAAACAGGAGAGGAGTGTAGTCTGGACCAGCTGGCAACAAAGGAGTTGTGTAAAAGGATCCACAGTCAGTAAATATGAATGGATTTGAAGACATTACTGTGGCTAGTACAACACACCCTTTGTACAGCTCACTTTGTCTTTCAATCACTGTGTCGTTTTGGCTACAGATTATAACCAAGTGAAAAGAAGCTCTAAGAATGTAAATAAATGCTACAAAGGAGCCCACGTGTAAGGTAGAGCAGTAATGCAGAAGAGGGACTCATCTGGCAGCAAATCAAGGAAGGTTTCTCAGAGAAGGAAGCACCTAAGCAAGGCTGTTCAAAAACACAGAGCAATTCTCTGTGGCTGACAAAAGGAGCAGAGACAGGCGTGGCACGGAGGCATCTGCCAGCATCTAAGCCTCTGTATGAGTTACAAAACGGTGTTGTAATGCCCCTTCCTGCAGTCTGAATCTCAACCCGTACGTGTTCCTTCAACAGACTCCCTCCTGCCTTGTACACTTTATACAACATAAACGGAAGCCTGATGAAACCACAGAGAGTCACCGCTACTCTGCGTCTCAAGCTTTCGTTTCCAGTTCATTCCACCAGCTAGACATCTGTTTACTCACTATACAGTGAAAGTAGGAATTAAGAAATTATTGCTAAAGGAGTTACAGAGACAATGTTCGGAGCTAAGACGAAAGGATGGACTATCCAGAGACTACCCCACCTGGAAATCCATCCCATAATCAGCCACCAAACCAGACACTATTGCATATGCCAGTAAGATTTTGCTGAAGGGACCCTAGTATAGCTGTCTCATATGAGGCTATGCCAGTGCCTGGCAAATACAGAAGTGGATGCTCACAGTCATCTATAAGATGGAACACAGGGCCCCCAATGGAGAAGCTAGAGAAAGCACCCAAGGAGCTGAAGAGGTCTGCAACCCTATAGGTGGAGCAACTATATGAACTAACCAGGACCCCTAGAGCTCGTGTCTCTAGCTGCATATGTAACAGAAGATGGCCTAGTCGGCCATCAGTGGGAAGAGAGGCCCCTTGGTATTGCAAAAGTTATATGCCCCAGTACAGGGGAAAGCCAGGGCCAAGAAGCGGGAGTGGGTGGGTAGGGGAGCAGGGTGGGGGGAGGGTATAGGGAACCTTCAGGATAGCATTTGAAATGTATATAAAGAAAATATCTAATAAAAAATTATTGCTACATTTAGTATGGAAATGATATCAATTCTTGGAATAGAGGTAACAGTACCTAATTATTAAAAGAATTTCTACTTTAATGACTCTTATTCACTGACAGATTCGTTCTTATGTATAATGAATTTTAGTCCATCTTGAACCCTATTATTACCCTGTCTCATTCTTCCTCCTTCTCCTTCTCAACCCCCTTTTCTTCCAAGTTCCCATCCTACTTTCACACTGTGTATTTGTGTCTGTGTCTTTGTCTGTGTGTCTGTGTGTATTTGTGTCCCACTGAATTTGAGCAGGGTTTCTGTTCCTAGTAAGTTTGAGCAGAAGGTTATTTACTGGACCATGTACAAATTATTAGTGATTACAAACCCCTGAAGAAAGAAACACTCCCCCTTTTTCTTCCCATGATGACATGTTGATGGACCCAGTCTTGGGCAGGGCTAGTGCAGATGACCATAGCTGTAGTGAATGCACGAGCCTACCCTCCATGTTATGTCCAAAAGACAACTATTTCAAAGCAATCCTCCCCAATTTCTAGCTCTTAGAACCACCCTCCTCCCGCCGTACTTCTGTAATATCCCTGAGTCCTGATAGGCAGTATGATATAGATGTGCCATCTAATACCAAATATTCTCTAGTCCCTTATTCTCTGCACTTTGACTAATCCTTAGTCTTTGTATTAACCACTGTCCAGTGGGGCAGTGGGGTGGAGCAAGCATCTGATGGGGTGGGAACTTCACTGATCTGTAGGTATAAAGAGAAGCATTTAGAAGGCAGTTTGATACTATATCCACCTAGCAAAATAACAGTAATAGGTTCTCTGCCTATTACCCTCTGAACTGCATGTTATTGGGCAGGTTTATAGTACCAGGCATGAGCTTTGTCCTATGGAGCAGACCTTAAATCCCATCAAAAAGCAGTTGGTTGCGACCATACCATTCATGCCATTATTGTACCAATGGCTATATCTTTCCAGGCTGGTCACTATTGTAGCTTTCAGGGTTCACAGAGGGTCCTCAGCAGTCTGCATAGAACTTTCCAGAACTATGAAAGCTAGCCCTCAGGGAGGAAGCTCAATTTTGCAACATCCTTTGGCAAAAGTATCAAGTGTCTTCAGCAATGGGGTCTTATAATCAAGTTCTGGTGGGTAACCAAGAGCAATAGCAGTAACCTATATAGAATAGTTTTATGGATCCATGAGAAAACCACTGACCCCTTCATAAATCAGATGCTTTAGTGAGATTGCATAATAAAGGGGAAAAAGGCTATATTGTGATTTACTCACAGAAAACTGTGAAGGACCAAGAGCCAGCAAAGGAGACAGGAGAAGAGTATATGCCTGAAACTCTGCATCTGAGCTCTGACTCACCTACCTCCCTCTTCTGCATCAAAGGCTAGTAACCTCTGACTCAGCCCTTTTTCTTCTTTCTAACAGCTTTTGACACTGTGGTCATTGGAAAGGGTATTTGTTCTTCACCAACACCAGCTTCCTTCTCATGTTGTTGCCTGATTGCTGTTAATGGCTACAAATGGCTGGCCAGGCTTAACACATTGAAAACCTTTTTGACCCTTGACAAAATGAACAAATTTAATTGGACGCTAAACTTCAACTTCTCATACATGCAGTGGAGGGGATGATAATCATGCCAATTTGGTGTGGAGCTTTGAGAGGCAGTTGATTAAGAATAATGCATTAAAAAAAAAGAATAATGCATAAAAAGTGTTAGGACAGAGATGGTCTAGATTTTTTTTTTAAGGGAGAAGGTAGAAGTTTGGTTGATAATAGAAAGAAGGTAGCTGACCCCTAGGAGAAAATCACTGTCAAGAAGAACCAGTTTAAGAAGAACACCAGGAAGACAAGTGAGAGTGAGGAATTAGAGGAAGAAAAGACATCTATTTCTTCTCAAACTTATACCCATTTTATGGGTGAGCCCCAAGAAAATAATGTCTCCGATGTGAAGCCACTTATTTCTTTATTATTTTTACAGTGTTGAAGATCAAACCCTTTGGGCCTTGCACATGCTAGGCAAGTGTTTCCAGTGGCAACATCCCTAACAGCTGCTCTTCTGTTTTCAAATATTGTATTTACCTGCATTCTTTCTTGGTCAAAACACCAAAGAACAAGAATAGAAACTGAGCTTTTGTGTAGGAATTATATTTGACCTTGCCATGTGCCATTTCTCTCTGATTCCTTTCCTTGCTTCTTCTGTGATCTCTGTAGTTAAATACATGCTGTTCATAATTAACTTACAGACAAAGACACACACAGAGAGAGACAGAGACAGAGAGCACAAATCACATGTGTGGCACCCAGTGAATTTTCAAAAAGTGAACACATTCATGAATCTATGTCCTAGATCAAGTAGCAGAACATAGCTGTATTCCATGAGCCTCCCTCCCAAGGGTGTCCTTCTCTTCACTCGCTCTCCCAGGCTGCCACAATCCTGACTTCTAAGACTGTTGGTTAGTTTTGCCTGCTTTTGAACTTTATATAAATAGAATCTTAAGTCATATGTTCTTTTGTACTTGACTTCCTTTGTTCTCTACGAGGTTTGTGAAATTTGTCTGTTATTAGATGTGGTTATAATTTGTTCATTCTCATTGCTGTAGAGTTATTCATTCTATATTTTAGGTATACATTTTAATTGTATCTTAAACTACTTGTGTGTGATGGGTCAGTGACATTTTTACAATTCAGCCAATGTGTTTAGTGGGTCTTAAGAAAAATGTGATAGCCCCACCTGTTAATACCCAAAGCTATCCATATTTGGGACCCATGGTCTCCTTTGCCCCTGGAGTAGCTCTCTTGATGTTTGAGTGAAGTACTATGTAACATTTTGCTTCTGCCTCTCGTGTGCGGGTTGGTCACCATCTGTTTTGTTTCCTCTTCGTTGTATGTTCTGCTTTTGTTGACTGAATCCAATTTTCCCTGTGAAGTTGTCAGATTGCACCAATCAGACAACATTGGTCTATATTGGCATTTCTCTTTAAAAAGGGAGGCCAGGATTTTCCCAGTACCAAACAAAATGTGGGGACCGAGTTGAGGATTTAATGTATAGTGTGCTACACTAGGATAGTCTTCTTGGTGCTGTTACTCTCGGTAGGGGAGAATGGCGAATTCAGAATAGCTATAGACTTTCTTATTCTAGACAACACCTCCAGGGGAAAAATTAGGAAGGCTTTGGGGATTGTTTTTTAGCAATGGACTTCTCAGCCTCTTCATTTATAGAATTTGAGTTCTCACATTTAACTCAAATGGAAGATTATGTTAATGCATGAAACCTAGGATATTTAAGTAATGCTTTATCTACCCAATCTCCAGTATTCTCCAGATTCTCCCATTTTTCTCTCTAGATCCACTTTGTAGCTTTCAATGCTCAAATGTATGCCTGGGCATATGTTGTGTATACACTGAATCAACTAAGCATTGCAGCAGCTTCTTGCTCTGGCTTCGGGTTCGCTTTGGTCAATGGTAAACATGGCAGGCATAAGGAGAGACTACTTGATAAACCTTGTATATCCCTCCCACACCCACACACATAGTGCTCTATTTTCCTTATAGCAACAGTGACCTCTCCCTTTCTTTAAAGCTTCAAAGCAGTGGTATAAGATCTTCATTGACCAAGAGATAACTGGTGGTTTCTGGCCACTTTGCCCAGAAATGTATAGACTGTTCTTTTATTGAGTTTTCTTCAGTTCCCAAGCTTAAGAGTAGCACCAGTGTTCTGCTCATACTCAGACCGATGTATTCTAATATGATAATCTTGATACTTGTGTGATAGTTAATCTTTAATTCTAGCTTGATTGGATTTAAAAAAATTAAAAATACATACCTCCAAGTATTCCTGTGAAAATCAGAGACTGCTAGACCCTGAGATCTCTGACCTAATGAGTAGGTGAGTTAATCCCTTGAAGGATTTATGGTATGATAGCAGTATTGAGTGGTCGGAAATGGAGGAGATGGAGTCTAGTTTGGGAACCAAATTCTGTTCCATAGATAACAGGATGAGTCAACCATATCCACACCTATCAAGCTTCTATCCCTTGTGTCTTAGTTAGGGTTTTATTGATGTGAAGAGACACCATGACCAAAGCAACTTTTATAAGGGACAACATTTAATTAGGTCTGGCTTACAGGTTCAGAGGTTCAGTCCATTATCATCAAGGCTGGAAATGTGGAGGCTGGAGAAGGAACAGAGAATTCTACTTCTTGTTCCGAAGGCAAAGAGGAGGAAACTGGCTTCTAAGCAGCTAGGAGAAGGGTCTCAAAGCCCACCCCTCATAGTGACACACCTACTCTAACAAGGCCACACCTACTCCAACAAGGCCACACCTCCTTAAAAAAGCTCCTTACATAGATTCTCTTAACTATTTGATGGCAGTGATGAGCAAAGTGACAAATACAACTGGGAAGAGCAGTAGGTGGATATATAACTTCCCTGCTGCATCCCACTCTCCACAGACAGCAAAGGATATGCAGTTCTCTTTCTTAAACCTCAACTAACAGGACTTCAGATGGGATATTTCTCTTGTGAAACTAAACCCAAGAAATGCTTTGTGTCTCCAGATCGGAGCAGGAATATGTATGGTGACAGAGAGGTTGAAAGTAAATTTTGCACCTGGTGGCAGGCCTACTGTCTTTTGAGAAGACATGACAAGGGAAGTCTTTTTCACAACTATAGTTCTCCATTCTTGTTTCAGCTTGTTCAATGTGTTTCAGACACATTGGATATGATTAAAGGACATAGTAAATACTATGAGAGAGTCATTAGGTGGATATGACAGTACACACTGTGGTATGTGTTCTATAGTTCCTCGTGTGGTTCCATGTCCTCCATTTCCTCCCTCTCTGGGTGTCCAACTGCTGCTTCACACCAGGATGGAAGGATGAATATGTGGGGTCTTCTCTGAGGACTTTAGTAAAACAGCTCAATTAGACAATCTTAGCTTGTCTTAGATCTTAGGCCCCAAATACCTTTATTTGGGGTGGGCTTGTATGCAGAAGGTAAGCAAGGGATATTATAGATATAGATATAGATATAGATATAGATATAGATATAGATATAGATATAGATATAGATATAGATATAGATATAGATATAGATATAGATATAGATATATACACACACACACACATGAACTTTGGAGAACGGGAAGGGGTTCTTCATGAGGTGAAGTTTCATTGACTAGAATTTAAAGTACTGGGAATGCCTCTTTTGTATGGAGAGGCATTCTAAGAATCCCAGGTATTTGCAGGAAAGTTTCCTATCAGGAAAGAGGAAGTTGAACTTGTAGGTTTGCCAAGGGCTTTATGACCTTCCCCTGGAAGGTCAGGCTCCCCAGACAAGGTCAGAGAAGGGGAAGCCCTGCTGATAGAGGGAGTCCTCCATTTTTCCACCAAGATTAGAGGAGCTATCCAGACATGGTAGACTGTGACCCTAATTAGCAGGGTTTCCCCACAGTACACTTTTAATCCTAGCATGCTGGATCTCTTTGAGTTCTAGGCTGACCTCCTCTACACAGCAAGTTTCAGGCCAGCCAGGAATAGGATACATAGTGAAAGTTAAACCCTGTCTCAAAGAGAGAGAGAGAGAGAGAGAGAGAGAGAGAGAGAGAGAGAGAGAGAGAGAGAAAGAGAGAGAGAGAGAGAGAGAGTCACTATATGGTAAGATGTGAAGGGTCTGAGTCTTGATAATTTACCTTCTTTAAACTAAAAATATTCTACCTTTTAGGATTTCCATCTTTCCACCTTGCATTTTCTAGTGAATAAACATTTTTAAATTTCCCCTTCAGAACTTCTTAAAACAAACAAACAAAAATCTATCTATAGAAAATTTGCATATAATTAAAGACACGATTCTGCTACTAATATAGAATAAACATCTCAAATTAATGTTAGTTCATGGCATTTAAAGAACAGATTATAAAACAAGTTGGGAAAATAATTAAGTACATTTTTAGATATGAACAAAACTGATTAATACACTAGACAGCCATAAAGTCATAAGCCTTGAGTATTTTTAAACCAAAACCATTTAAATTTCTATAGGATGAGGATCTCTAAGTACGCATGTAACATTTAACCTATCACTGTATTCAATAACACCTCAAAGATATAGTCTCCCAGATAATTAATTAATTAATTAATTAATATTATGCCTAAGAAAAAACTGATAAATTTGCTCTCCTCTTATGCTTCATTTCCAAGTTTGGATAACTTTCCTTAGCAGTCCATGTGTGATCTGAACTGTCACAGTCCAGCACAGTGCCTTGTACATTATAGAAGATGGAAGAAGTGTTTGATGGGAGAATTCATGAATTTAACAAACACCCTAGATTACCTAAGCTTTTTCACCTGCAAGGATCAGACTGTGTTTCCCTAGAGAACAAAAACTTAGCCAGATCTGTCTGGATAGGCAGGTGGGATAGGGAGCAGGTCCTGGTGACTTACAGCTTTCTCCTCACCTCAGACCACATTTGATCTATGACATCTCTGTAATTAGCTCATGTGGCCTGGCATGGCTATCTAATAGATGAGCCTGAGTCATTTCTGGCAGCCATACGGGTACATCTCGAAGTGCAAGGAACAACTGTTGAGGCTCAGCTCTGACTCTTTGAAAGGCTGGCTGTGGAGCTGTTAACAAAGAAGTGCATATGAGTGAAGTAGATGGTGAACCTTCCAATAGCTTTCACCCACCTTGAGTTAATATAAGAAAGAAGACAGTGAGGGTCCTAGTCACTGAAGGCAGCATCTGCACTTGATGCACTTAGAGCCACTGGGTTTTTATTTTATCATGTTACCCATCGATTTGATGCTTTGGGCATTTTTGATAGGCTTTAAAAATAAAACACATTGCCCTAGGTTTCTACCTCATTCCAGAGCCCCACCCAGTTTTCCCTCATAATACTCTCCCTCTGCCCTCCCCCAACCTCTCCCCATCTCAGTCCCCTCCTTCTATCCACCCCCCTCCATGTCTAATCTATTTCCCCTTCTCAGTGAGATTCAAGAATCCTCCCTTGGGCCCTCCTTATTATTTGGTTTCTTTGAGTCTATAGATTGTAGCATGGTTATTCTGTACTTTATGACTAATATCCACTTATAAGTGAGTATATACCATGTTTTTCTTTTGGGTTCTGGGTTCCCTCACTCAGGATGATCTTTTCTAGTTCCATTCATTTGCCTGAAAATCTCATAATGTCATTGTTTTTAATGGTTGAATAATACTCCATTTTGTAAATGTAAAGCCCTCTGCACATATGAACAGTAGTGCAGCTGGGTCTTCATGTAGGAATCCAGAAGCCAGAGCGGGCCCTGTCTTTGCTTTCATTGCCTGCCTTTGGATCCCTTTTCCCTAACTGGGCTGCCATGTCTAGGCAATAGAATATGTGCCTAATCCTACTGCAACTTGATATGCCAAGGCTGGTTGATATCGACTGGAGGCCTCCCCTCTTCTAAGGAGAAGGGAAGAAAGGGGGAAGAGGTGGGTTGAAGGGAGTAGGAGGGACTGGGAGGAGAAGAGGGAGGGGAAGCTACAATTGGGGTGTAAATAAATAATAAAAATAAAATAAAACACATTGAAGCAGTTAAGAGCATGTACTACTGTAGTAAAGAAACTGAGTTGAATTCCCATCATCTATATCAAGTGGTCCATAAGCACCTGTAACTCCATCCCCAGGAGGATCCAATGCCTGTAGCATTCACAGGCATCTGTACTTGTGTGCACTATACATACCTGCACTCACACCTACATTCACACACACACACACACACACACACACACACACCTCAACTCACTCATTCACAAACACATAATTTAAAAATAATAAACATTTTTAAATGTTTAAAACCACATTGCTCTGATATGATTTCTCCAGACAACTATGTCATAAGAATTCCAACCAAAGGACATCAAAATTGATGGACTGAGAGCTCTTCTGAAATTCTTTTATATATATATATACATATATATATATATATATATATATATATATATATACATACCTGTGATATCAGTAATAGAGAAGCCTAGCAGGGAGGTTGCTATGAGGTCAAGACTACTCTGAGATACACAGAAAATTATCAAGCCAAACAGGGCTACAAAGCAAGACTCTCCTTCAAGCAACCAAAAAACAAGATATTCTTTGTGGGAAACTTTTAAAGAATAAAATTCACTTTGAAAAATGTATATATTTCTTTTTTTAATTTATTTTTTATTAGGTATTTTCCTTGTTTACATTTTCAATGCTATCCCAAAAGTCTCCCATACCCACCCCCCCAACCCCCTACCCACCCACTCCCCCTTTTTGGCCCTGGGGTTCCCCTGTACTGGGGCATATAAAGTTTGCAAGTCCAATGGGCCTCTCTTTGCAGTGATGGCCGACTAGGCCATCTTTTGATACATATGCAGCTAGAGACAAGAGCTCCGGGGTACTGGTTAGTTCATATTGTTGTTCCACCTATAGGGTTGCAGTTCCCTTTAGCTCCTTGGGTAATTTCTCTAGCTCCTCCATTGGGGGCCATGTGATCCATCCAATAGCTGACTGTGATCATCCACTTCTGTGTTTGCTAGGCCCCAGCATAGTCTCACAAGAGACAGCTATATCTTGGTCCTTTCAGCAAAATCTTGCTAGTGTATGCAATGGTGTCAGCGTTTGGAAGCTGATTATGGGATGGATCCCTGCATATGGCAATCACTAGATGGTCCATCCTTTCGTCACAGCTCCAAACTTTGTCTCTGTAACTCCTTCCATGGGTGTTTTGTTCCCATTTCTAAGAAGGGGCAAAGTGTCCACACTTTGGTCTTTGTTCTTCTTGAATTTCATGCGTTTAGCAAATTGTATCTTATATCTTGGGTATCCTAAGTTTCTGGGATAATATCCACTTATCAGTGAGTACATATTGTGTGAGTTCCTTTGTAATTGTGTTACCTCACTCAGGATGATGCCCTCCAGGTCCATCCATTTGCCTAGGAATTTCATAAATTCATTTTTTAATATATTTTATTACGTATTTTCCTCAATTACATTTCCAATGCTTTCCCAAAAGTCCCCCATACCCTCCCCCCTCTCCCCCATTTCCCTACCCACCCATTCCCATTTTTTTTTTTTTTTTTTTTTTTGGCCCTGGCGTTCCCCTGTACTGGGGCATATAAAGTTTGTGTGTCCAATGGGCCTCTCTTTCCAGTGATGGCCGACTAGGCCATCTTTTGATACATATGCAGCTAGAGTCAAGAGCTCCGGGGTACTGCTTAGTTCATAATGTTGTACCACCTATAGGGTTGCAGGTTCCTTTAGCTCCTTGGGTACTTTCTCCAGCTCCTCCATTGGGAGCCCTGTGATCCATCCACTAGCTGACTGTGAGCATCCACTTCTGTGTTTGCTAGGCCCCGGCATAGTCTCACAAGAGACAGCTATATCAGGGTCCTTTCAGCAAAATCTTGCTAGTGTATGCAATGGTGTCAGCATTTGGAAGCTGATTATGGGATGGATCCCTGGGTATGGCAGTCTCTAGATGGTCCATCCTTTCGTCACAGCTCCAAACTTTGTCTCTGTAACTCCTTCCATGGATGTTTTGTTCCCAATTCTAAGAAGGGGTACAGTGACCCCACTTTGGTCTTCATTCTTCTTGAGTTTCATGTGATTAGTAGATTGTATTATATATCTTGGGCATCCTAAGTTTTGGGCTAATATCCACTTATCAGTGAGTACATATTGTGTGAGTTCCATTGTAATTGTGTTACCTCACTCAGGATGATGCCCTCCAGGTCCATCCATTTGGCTAGGAATTTCATAAATTCATTCTTTTTAATAGCTGAGTAGTACTCCATTGTGTAAATGTACCACATTTTCTGTATCCATTCCTCTGTTGAAGGGCATCTGGGTTCTTTCCAGCTTCTGGCTATTATAAATAAGGCTGCTATGAACATAGTGGAGCATGTGTCCTTCTTACCGGTTGGAACATCTTCTGGATATATGCCCAGGAGAGGTATTGCTGGATCCTCCGGTAGTTCTATGTCCAATTTTCTAAGGAACCGCCAGACTGATTTCCAGAGTGGTTGTACAAGCTTGCAATCCCACCAACAATGGAGGAGTGTTCCTCTTTCTCCACATCCTCGCCAGTATCTGCTGTCACCTGAATTTTTGATCTTAGCCATTCTGACTGGTGTGAGGTGGAATCTCAGGGTTGTTTTGGTTTGCATTTCCCTGATGATTAAGGATGTTGAACATTTTTTTTCAGGTGCTTCTCAGCCATTCGTTATTCCTCAGGTGAGAATTCTTTGTTTAGCTCTGAGCCCCATTTTTAATGGGGTTATTTGATTTTCTGGAGTCCACCTTCTTGAGTTCTTTATATATATTGGATATTAGTCCCCTATCTGATTTAGGATAGGTAAATATCCTTTCCCAATCTGTTGGTGGTCTTTTTTGTCTTATTGATGGTGTCTTTTGCCTTGCAGAAGCTTTGCAATTTTATGAGGTCCCATTTATCCATTCTCGATCTTAAAGCACAAGTCATTGCTGTTCTATTCAGGAATTTTTCCCCTGTACCCATATCTTCGAGGCTTTTCCCCACTTTCTCCTCTATAAGTTTCAGTGTCTCTGGTTTTATGTGGCATTTCTTAATCCACTTATTTTGACCTTAGTACAAGGAGATAGGAATGGATCAATTCGCATTCTTCTGCATGATAACCACCAGTTGTGCCATCAATATTTGTTGAAAATGCTTTCTTTTTTCCACTGGATGGTTTTTGGTCCCTTGTCAAAGATCAAGTGAGCATAGGTGTGTGGGTTCATTTCTGGGTCTTCAACTCTATTCCATTGGTCTACTTGTCTGTCGCTATACCAGTACAGTGGAGTTTTTATCACAATTGCTCTGTAATACAGCTTTAAGTCAGGCATGGTGATTCCACCAGGGGTTTTTTTTATCCTTGAGCAGAGTTTTTGCTATCGTAGGTTTTTTGGTATTCCAGATGAATTTGCAGATTGCACTTTCTAATTCATTGAAGAATTGAGTTGGAATTTTGATGGGGATTGTATTGAATCTGTAGATTGCTTTTGGCAAGATAGCCATTTTTACTATATTGATCCTGCCAATGCATGAGCATGGGAGATCTTTCCATCTTCTGAGATCTTCTTTAATTTCTTTCTTCAGAGACTTGAAGTTCTTATCATACAGATCTTTCACTTCCTTAGTTAGAGTCATGCCAAGGTATTTTATATTATTTGTGACTATTGAGAAGGGTGTTGTTTCCCTAATTTCTTTCTCAGCCTGTTTATCCTTTGTGTACAGAAAGGCCATTGACTTGTTTGAGTTAATTTTCTATTCAGCTACTTCATTGAAGCTGTTTATCAAGTTTAGGAGTTCATTGGTGGAATTTTTAGGGTCACTTATATATACTATCATATCATCTGCAAAAAGTGATATTTTGACTTCATCCTTTCCATTTGTATCCCCTTGATCTCCTTTTGTTGTCGAATTGCTCTGGCTAGGACTTCAAGTACAATGTTGAATAGGTAGGGAGAAAGTGGGCAGCCTTATCTAGTCCCTGATTTTAGTGGGATTGCGTCCAGCTTCTCACCATTTACTTTGATGTTGGCTACTGGTTTGCTGTAGATTGCTTTTATCATGTTTAGGTATGGGCCTTGAATTCCTGACCTTCCCAAGACTTTTATCATGAATGGTTGTTGGATTTTGTCAAAGGCTCTCTCAGCATTTAATGAGATGATCCTATGGTTTTGTCTTTGAGTTTGTTTATATACTGGATTACATTGATGGATTTCCGTATATTGAACCATCCCTGCATCCCTTGGATGAAACCTACTTGGTCAGGATGGATGATTGTTTTGATGGGTTCTTGGATTCGGTTAGCAAGACCTTTATTGAGTATTTTTGCATCGATATTTATAAGGGAAATTGGTCTGAAGTTCTCTAACTTTGTTGGATCTCTTTGTGGTTTAGTTATGAGAGTAATTGTGGCTTCACAGAATCAGTTGGGTAGAATACCTTATGCTTCTATTTGGTGGAATAGTTTGTGAAGAACTGGGATTAGATCTTCTTTGAAGGTCTGATCGAACTCTGCACAAAATCCATCTGGTCTTGGGCTTTTTTTTTTTTTTTTTTGGTTGGGAGACTATTAATGACTGTTTCTATTTCCTTAGGGGATATAGGACTGTTTAGATCATTAACCTGATCTTGATTTAACTTTGGTACCTGGTTTCTGTCTAGAAATTTGTCCATTTCATCCAGGTTCTCCAGTTTTGTTGGGTATAGCCTTTTGTAGAAGGATCTGATGGTGTTTTGGATTTCTTCAGGGTCTGTTGTTATGTCTCCTTTTTCATTTCTGATTTTGTTAATTAGAGTACTTTCCCTATGCCCTCTAGTGAGTCTGGCTAAGGGTTTATCTGTTTTGTTGATTTTTCTCAAAGAACCAGCTCCTAGTTTGGTTGATTCTTTGAATAGTTCTTCTTGTTTCCACTTGGTTGATTTCGCCCCTGAGTTTGATTATTTCCTGCAGTCTACTCCTCTTGGGTGAATTTGCTTCCTTTTGTTCTAGAGCTTTTAGGTGTGTTGTCAAGCTAGTAGTGTGTGCTCTCTCTAGTTTCTTTTTGGAGGCACTCAGAGCTATGAGTTTTCCTCTTAGAAATGCTTTCAGTGTGTCCCATAAGTTTGGGTATGTTGTGGCTTCATTTTCATTAAACTGTAAAAAGTCTTTAATTTCTTTCTTTATTCCATTCTTGACCAAGGTATCATTGAGAAGAGTGTTGTTCAGTTTCCACGTGAATGTTGGCTTTCTATTATTTATTTTGTTATTGAAGATCAGCCTTAGTCCATGGTGATCTGATAGGATGCATGGGACAATTTCAATATTTTTGTATCTGTTGAGGCTTGTTTTGTGACCACTTATATGGTCAATTTTGGAGAAAGTACCATGAGGTGCTGAGAAGAAGGTATATCCTTTTGTTTTTTCGGATAAAATGTTCTGTAGATATCTGTTAGATCCATTTGTTTCATAACTTCTGTTAGTTTCACTGTGTCCCTGCTTAGTTTCTGTTTCCATGATCTGTCCATTGGTGAAAGTGTTGTGTTGAAGTCTCCCACTATTATTGTGTGAGATGTGATGTGTGCTTTGAGCTTTACTAAAGTTTCTTTAATGAATGTGGCTGCCCTTGTATTTGGAGCATAGATATTCAGAATTGAGAGTTCCTCTTGGAAGATTTTACCTTTGATGAGAATGAAGTGCCCCTCCTTGTCTTTTTTGATAACTTTGGGTTAGAAGTCGATTTTATTCGATATTAGAATGGCTACTCCAGCTTCTTTCTTCATACCACTTGCTTGGAAAATTGTTTTCCAGCCTTTCATTCTGAGGTAATGTCTATCTTTTTCCCTGAGATGGGTTTCCTGTAAGCAGCAAAATGTTGGGTCCTGTTTGTGTAGCCAGTCTGTTAGTCTATGTCTTTTTATTGGGGAATTGAGTCCATTGATACTAAGAAATATCAAGGAAAAGTAATTGTTGCTTCCTATTATTTTTGTTGTTAAAGTTGGCATTCTGTTCTTGTGGCTGTCTTCTTTTAGGTTTGTTGAAGGATTACTTTCTTGCTTTTTCTAGCACGTGGTTTCCATCCTTGTATTGTTTTTTTTTTTTTTCTGTTATTATCCTTTGAAGGGCTGGATTCATGGAAAGATAATGTGTCAATTTGGTTCTGTTGTGGAATACTTTGGTTTCTCCATCTATGGTAATTGAAAGTTTGGCTGGCTATAGTAGCCTGGGCTGGCATTTGTGTTATCTTAGCGTCTGTTTAACATCTGTCCAGGATCTTCTGGCTTTCATAGTCTCTGGTGAAAAATCTGGTGTAATTCTGATAGGCTTGCCTTTATATGTTACTTGACCTCTTTCCCTTACTGCTTTTAATATTCTGTCTTTATTTAGTGCATTTATTTTTCTGATTATTATGTGTCAGGAGGAATTTCTTTTCTGGTCTAGTCTATTTGGAGTTCTGTAGGCTTCTTGTATGTTCATGGGCATCTCTTTCTTTAGATTTGGGAAGTTTTCTTCTATAATTTTGTTGAAGATATTTGCTGGCCCTAAAAGTTGAAAATCTTCATTCTCATCAACTCCTATTATCCATAGATTTGGTCTTCTCATTGTGTCCTGGACTTCCTGGATGTTTTGAGTTAGGCTCCTTTTGCATTTTGTATTTTCTTTGATTGTTGTGCCGATGTTCTCTAAGGAATCTTCTGCACCTGAGATTCTCTTTTCCATCTCTTGTATTGTGTTGCTGATGCTCGCATCTATGGTTCCAGATTTCTTTCTTAGGGTTTCTATTTCCAGTGTTGCCTGACTTTGGGTTTTCTTTATTGTGTCTACTTCCCTTTTTTAGGTCTAGTATGGTTTTGTTCATTTCCATCATCTGTTTGGATGCGTTTTCCTGTTTTTCTATAAGGACTTGCAACTCTTTAGCAGTGTTCTCCTGTATTTCTTTAAGTGAGTTATTAAAGTCATTCTTGATGTTTTCTACCATCATCATGAGATATGCCTTTAAATCCAGGTCTAGGTTTTCGGGTGTGTTGGGGTGCCCTGGACTGACTGAGGTGGGAGTGCTCAGTTCTGATGATGGTGAGTGGTCTTGGTTTCTGTTATTAAGATTCTTATGTCTGCCTTTCACCATCTGGTAAACTCTGGAGTCAGTTGTTATAGTTGTCTCTGGTTAGAGCTTGTTCCTCTCGTGATTCTGTTATTTTCTACCAGCAGACCTGGAAGACTAGCTCTCTCCTGAGTTTCAGTGGTCAGAGCACTCTCTGCAGGCAGGCTCTCCTCTTTCAGGGAAGGTGTACAGATATCTGTCGTTTAGACTTGCCTCCTGGCAGAAGATGAAGACCTGACACAGGACCTGTCCCAGAAGCTGTTAGCTTCTGTAGTCCACACTCTCACCTGCGCTGACTAATCTCGGTGGAGTCTGGGAACCAAGATGTCTCCTGCAGATGCTCTGGCAATTTCTTCCCTGGCCGGGCGGACACCTATCCTCTGGCAGGGAAGGTGCCCGGATCTCTTCTAAAATTCTTATCCTACTTCACAAGACCATCCTACAAAACAAACAGAACAAAACTGTATCAGTTAGCTCTTGTTGTGTAACAAGCAACTATGAATTTGGTAACTTAAAAGCACAACAGCATATTCTTCATGATTCTCTTAATCTCCACTGGGCTGTCTCAACTCGCCTTGGGGGGACCTGGATCCCCAGGTGAGTATTGCCATTTGGCAAACTGATTAACATGGAATATAATGGCCCTTTCCCTACATGTCTTCAGTTTCAGCAGCTTAGTTCTGGCTTCTTGGCACACTCCAAAGAACAACTAAAACAGGCAATAATAAAGCACAAGTTCTTTGAGGTCTCTGCTTCCTGTTGTGCCTAAGCAGCATGGCAAAGCCCACAATCAGCAGTGTGGTCAAGCTCAAAGGTTACACACAGAGTGTGCCTGCTCAAGGCAGGGTTATTTAGAAAGGAAGAATTTATAGATATCTTTAAAACCATTCTACCATAGATGCCAACCACTATAGTTTACCCAAACTTACAGTGAAGCAAGGTCGGGCCGGGATACAGGCCTCACTCTGAATCCAGCACATCTGCAATACCATGAACTCCTTGCTAAAATTCCAAGGTTAGGGTACCATTCATCTTAAGTACCATTTATAAGAACTTAGAATAGAGAGATTTCCAGAAGTAAAAATATTGACCTTAAATGTTGAGAAGACTCTACCATTTTACTTGGTACAGTAATTGGAGAGGACCAGCCCAGCCTCCAGCTTAAGCTTCTGAACAAACATTCTATGTGATGGGACTTACCTTATGGGATTTCCCATCCAAAAGCAGAATCCCAGCTTTGGCCTACGTCTGTCTACCCTTCATTCTATATGGGAGATACTGATTCACTGCCTGAGCCTTCTTGATCTACTGAACCCCTTCTCCTGATCAAAGCAAGATTTAGATAGTTGGTACCTGCTGTCCTGGTTTACTTTACTATTTCAGTGATAAACACTGAGACCAAAAGCAATGTGGTAAGGAAAGGGTTTCTTACATCTTACACTTCATAGTCCCTCATTTTGGGAAGCCTGGACAGGAATTCAGTGTGGGAGTCAAGAGGCAGGAATGGAATTAAAGACCTTGGAGAAGTGTTGCTTAATGTCTTACTTCCCATGGCTTGCCCAGGTACCTTTCTTACACATCCCAGACCCACCTGCCCAGGGATAGTACCATATGTTTAACCATTCTACATAAATTAACACTCAAAAAGTGCCTACACTGAGATTCCCACAAGACAACCTTAGGGGCAATTTCTCAATTGTGATTCTTCTTCCCAGGTGACTATGGTTTGTGTCAAGCACTATGGAGAACATGGCACACTAATGAATGCCTCTTTGAGCTGGGTCCTGGAAAACAAGTCTAGATCAGTGGTTCTGAACCTGCGAGTCAAGACCCCTTTGGGGTGTACTAAGCCCATTTTTAAAAATACTGATATTTACCTCATGATTCATAACAGTGGCAAAATTACAGTTATGCAGTAGCAATACAAATATTTTATGGTTGATGGTTACCACAACATGAGACACTGTATTAAATGATCACAGCATTAGGAAGCTTGAGAACCACTGGTCTAGATAGATTATCACTGTTTTCGTTCTTTCTTTTTAAATATTTTTTGAGAATTTCATATATGAATACTGTACTCCCATGTGTCCCTCTCCTCTCCAAACTCCTACAGTGTCCTGTCCTCTCAATTTCATGATCTCTTCTTCTTTGTCATTGTTGGCATGCAGAGAGAGAGGGAGAAGGAGAGAGAGAGAAAAGAGAGAGGGGAAGGGAGGAAAGGAAGGTGGGCAGGAGGAAAGGAGGGGGAGGGAGAGAGATAGAGAACCTATTGAGTCCATTTAATGCTACTCATGTGCATATGTGTTTGAGATTGACAATTGGATAACAGGTCAGCAAGCTCACCCCTGAAGAAGACTGATTCTCCTTCTCTCAGCAGCCATCAATTGCCTATAGCTCCTTACCTAGGGGTGCAGCTTGTGGGATTTCTCCTATCTGTGTGGGCATGCCAAGTGGTGGTGTCATGATGCATGTCTTGTTTGGGCAACCATATTGTTGAGAGGTTATGAGTGCAGATTCCCTGTCACATCCAGACACTATCTAGCAGCAAGCATTCTGGTCCTCTGGCTCTTAAAATCTTTCTACCCTTTAAGTGGTTATGGCCAAAATGCACAAAGTCACTCTGTCTTCTTTCCTAGCAATAGAGAAAGCACCATTTGAAACATCGATAATCCATACTCTGTAACATTTACTCAGATTGCAACTTTCAGGAGATGCCGAACTCCAGAGTGACCAAAGGACAGTGACTGACGCCCCCTGGTGGCCAGCCCAGGCCTATCCATTATACACTTTGGCAAATGAGATCTGGCCTCAAATTTAAGTAACCAAGGACCCAGCCTCATGAGAGCTAGCTTTATTATCTGTCCTTTCTATGTTTGTCTACATAAGCCTAAGGAGGACTCTGGAAAATACAAAATGTTTTACCTTATATTTTCATTGATGTTTTATATCATGAGTAAAGATTCTTTATGTTAAAAACTGGCTTTCCAGCCTTGTCATTATGTCCTATATGTTATCTTAGAGTTGAAAGGGTGATTTCAGTTCATTTTTTAACTAACAGAACATAAAAGAAGTGGGTCCTGGAAAAATTACCCCTCTGTTTTCGGTGCCAGCAGTGGGAAAAACACAACTTGAAACGCCACTAATAATCTACACAATTTTAAGATCAAAGCAAAACAGAAGTATTAGAGATAAATCAGCAACATGCTGACTACCAGCTGGCCCCGAAGCATTAGGAAAGATGCACAGAGATGGACAGCCCCTCCCCCAGGAGCCAGCTCCTGCCCTGTTGCAGAAAATTGACTATCCTTCCTCTCTTCTAAAGCATCGCCTGAGATCATAAGTGAGGTCACTCCCATGCCCTAAAGTAAACATCCTCCTGATACGTTTCTGCCACCACAACCAGAGATTCCTCAGCTATTAGTCAGACTTTGAACAGAGAGCTCTGCTGGTTCCCAGCCAGGACCGTGACACTCCTGCCTTCTTGAAACACGATGTGACTGTGTCACCAACTCCCAGGGTTGTCTTCTGGAGCCCCTAACAAAGACTGAAGCATGTGTCTGGCCATCTCCTCTCTGCCAGGACAGTCCCTAAATAGTAGTTGCTTTTTTCCCACTTGGTTTAAAATAGAGGCATCAATAAAATAATTATTCACTTTATTCCTGCTGCTTGTGTCACATGCAGGTACAAGAACAGGTTCTAAGTCAACCTTAGGACCCACGCATCCACATTGGATGGTGTCTCTCCAGTGGGGCTTAATTGCCTCTTCTCAGTACCCACTGCTACCACTCCTAGAGTACCTCTCTCCATTCTATCTTCCTGAGCATCAAGAACAAGTGTGGCCCTGGAGTAAGAGATGCTGAGATGTGCAACTTATTTTATTTATCCTCCAGCTTTTCTCTCCCCAGGAGTACTTGGTCTTCAATCATGTGTGAAAATAATCAGTGTGTCCTTTATCCTTTTATCTCTCCCCAAATGGAGAACTTTGGCTCTTCCCTTTGAAACCCCACCAGTGGCATTCTTGAATCTATTTTTAGATCTGTGGAAGTTTTCCAGACAAAATCGATGCCCAGCACAGATTAAAAAAAAAAAAAGTATGATTATCCCGGGTACAAGGAACAGAGTGTTTTAATATGGAAGAAGTGTAGCCATATGTCTGGGTGCAGTATGGCTTCCTTTAATCTGGGAAAGGGAAACAAGCATTGTTGATAATAATATGCAGATGTCCAGCTGCAAATGAGGACATATTGCTAATTAGCTATATTGTTAGTGTGTTTTCAGGAGAGAGACTACAGTGACGTTAATTATAATCTCTGTTGTTTGTTGTTCAAAGCCTATAAGACCAAATGCATTGCTAATAATATCTTCTTTAATATCTTCAATAGAAGATTCTTAGATTCTTTCTTTTTCCCTTTAGAATCCCACATTAAAGCCACATTAGGAGTAATGAGGCCTAGAGCCTGAGCCTAATTAAAACAAAATCTAACAAGACATAGCAATCATTATCATTAGCTAGTACTTATTTGGTGCCCCCTTAGCAGTTGGAATTGGGGGTTGGGACTCAGAGAATGTCAATACAGCCTTTTTTGCCTCCAGAAATTTGCCATGTAGTCTGACTCCTGAGAAGTATTAATCTGGGAATAGTATTCACAGCCTTAAGAATAAAATTTAAAAAAACAAAAAAAGCACTAAAACCTTTCTAGCTGACCAGTTTGTTACTAGTGTGATTCTCTCCTGGAGGCTGGGGGAGGGGCCAGAGCAGCCATGGTTTTCACACAACAGCTATTAGCTGATATTTGCAGAATAGAGCGGGTGCTATTTACAGACAGGGACAACAGCGCTTAGGTCATTTTTTCCTAGAACTGTATCTACAGCCCATTTCCTCACCCTCATCCTCCCTGCTCTGATCATCTTCCCTACTGGATGATCACCATCTCAATTTGTCCTGAGGTTTAGCTGACCAAAGAACTTTATTTTTTCTCCCTTGTATTTATTGCCATTGCTGTGGCTGTGGAAATCCACCTTGACCACAAGGGACTCACAGTGAGCAGCTTGAGCCACACAGAGAATGTCATGACTGAACACCCTTGGTCTGGAACCAGAGATATACCCAGCATAAGGGACACAATAAAAACCACCTCAGAAAACAGTCTCATTCATCCCCATATAGATCTCCCAGGGGTATGCAAGACCAGGTTCTGAGAGTGAAGGGAGATAGAAGAGATCAGAGTGCTGAGGTGATCCAACAAGCCTCCAACTGACCTGCAGAATTCCACCAGAGAAGCGGTACCTAGTGGAAAAATCACAGAACAAGCTGGTATTTACACCTGTCAGCTGTGCTACAGTAGGGCTGCAGGGAGGAGGCTTGAGTCTTCCTTGCTCACCTTCCCACTTCTTGTTGCTGTCACCTGTTGGACTTTTACTTCCTTTGGATCTCAGCTCACAAGGTACCCCCTCAGGGTTAGGTTACAACTACTTCAAAGAACCTTATTCTGTCTCCCTTGTAGTCATTGCCTGTACCAAATGACCAGCTGGGACCCTGAGGACATTTTCTGGGATATTTTCTTATACATACATTATATGCCCATGCACTTTCAGATTTAGTGTGTCTGTCGTGTAGTTTTGCTTTTCTTTTTAATGTCCAAATTGTATAATGTCACTGGGATCCCCTCAAGTCAGTTCCTGTTTTTTCAAGATAACCTCATTAGGCACCGAAAATGTCCTTGCCTTCTGTCACAGCAAAGTATTCTGAACTCATGTGCTCTTATATATGCCCAAGCTCTCAGCTCAGCCATTTGTCCAAGGAGCAGTTCATTTGAATAAGAGAGGAAAAGCCCTAGACATTATTGAGAGCACTCCAGTACAATGTAAAGGAAATACTGCATAGTGCAGTCAGCAAGATTTGAGGAATGCAACGCATAAATGCAGAAGCAATGAAGATTCAGTAAAGATGTATAGAGGAGTGCAAGTTTAGAATGGGATGCTGTGAGAGGTTGCAGAGTATCTTACTGGCTAGCATGGAGTTCACTGTCATCTTATGCTCTGCCAATTATTCTGTCATTTAAGGATTGAGTTCAGTCACAAAGATCAGAAACTCGACGCAGTTAATTAACTAAAATAGGTGTTCACTTTTTTATTGAAAATAATTTTTTCAAATAACATATTCTGATCATGGTTTCTTCCTCCATTTGAGAATCTTATTTTATTAATATAGAACATTTGTGTATACTTAAAGAGTGTAGTATGATGATTCAAAATAAATATACAGTGTGTGATGATAATTAGCCTCAAATACCTATTACTTATATATCATATCTATGTTTTAGGACTGTTTGAGCTTCTCTGGTTATTTTGAAACATATGATAAATTGTTGTTCCCCTCCTGTGCTATAAAACAACAGACCTAGTTGATCCTGTCAACTGTACTTATGTACCCATTATCTAACGTCTCCTGTACTCACTCCCTAACTTTCCCAGTTCCTGGCAACCAGTATATTCACTACTCCATTGAGATTAAGAGTTTTTAACTTCCACCAATGAGCAACAACAGGCAGTATTTGTCTTTCTTTACTTAGCTCATTTCAGTTAACACAGTTCCACATTCTATCAACATTTCTATAAATGGCAGGTCCTGGAATAAAGCTGACACATAAACCATAAAAGCAGAACATTTAACTTTTAAATAATAGTCACAGCTCTAAAAAATGCAATTGAATTTACAGAATGGAACACTGTTCTTGTAGCATTGTTCCTATGTGAACTTGACACATGCTAGCACCATCAAAGAGAAGAGAGCCTTGACTGAGAAAATGCCTTCATAAAATCCAGCTTTAGGATAGTTTCTTCACTATTTAATAAGTTATTAATTATTGGATTAATTGATTCATGGGTGAACAGCCAATCCATAATGGTTGAGATCACCCCTGGCCTGGGATCTATAAAAAAGGAGGCTGAGCAAGCCATGATGATCAAGCCAGTAAGTAGCACTTCTCCATGGCCTCTGCATCTGCTCCTGCTTCTGGATTCCTGTCCTGCTTGAGTTCCTGTCCTGATGTTCTTTGCTGATGTACTTTGATATGGAAGTATAAGCCTAGTAAATCCTTTCCTCCCCACGCAGCTTTGGTCATGGTGTTTCATCACAGCAATAGTAACCCTACTAGGACAATTATCCATGATAATGATAATGGGAAAACATTTAGGAAATCAATAATCAAGGACTGATGTGATGAGACTGGTGGTGCTCTCAGTTCTCAATATGGGTGAAAGTGGGAGAGAGAAGGGTGAAGAGCATACCGGATCTGCTTCCCTGTTAGCAGTTCAAGCCCTCACCTCTCCTTAACCCTAACTGGGCAGCCTGTGTCACGCAATCTCCCCTCAGCTCTAACAGAGTTTGGAAAATACAGTTTTAGGAACTGTCTTCTCACCTGAAACAAACACCAAATAAAAAACAGAGAGGAAGGGTCATTGGGGAAGTGATCACAATGTCCACTATAGTATTGCTATCCGAAGCAAAACATTAACATACAACAGCATGATGTTCTTAGTGCCATCCTATGGTAACTCCGACTGCTTGTGGAGTAACAAAGGGATTCCTGTGCACAAAGGTAGAGTGTATGAAGCCATAGCCAGCTAATTTGACCTATCTAATATTACCTTCTTCAACTTTCAGTTTTCATTTTCAGTGGGAGTAACAGCTCTGCCATTAGAACCACTGTGGAAACATGGCCACTGGAGCTGTGCTATACCATTGCTAATGGCGGGTCACAGATTAAAATCAGGCTATAGAGAAAAGAGCATGTTCCCATACCAAGCAAGCAAGCTCCTTATGTCACTTTATTTGTTATTGATGGACTAAAATTCCATTTCATTTTAGAGTGACCATTGTTAAATACCCTTCCCCTATCCAAGGGTTTCCAGTTTTTTAATAGCTGTGAACACAGCACAATAAGGTCTCAAGGTAACTACATTTGGAAGAGATGCAAACATAACTCAGATATCCAGAAATTTCGAATAGCATTTTGTTATTAATTCTCATCTGACAAATACTTTACAAATGTTGAGCCAGTGTCTGGGGATCAGAGTGGGTTGAGGAACGATGGAGCAATGCCACAATTTTGTGCAAGACCTAATCCAAAACATACTTGGATCCCAGTCATTAAACTATTCCCAGCTGAAGTGCTTGTGGCCTGGGTCGCTCAGCCAATGGTCCTAACTTTGCACTTCTTTATTGTGTAGCTACAGTCCAACTCTTGACCATCCTGCTGGAAGAGTATAGGACTGTGATTATCTGCCGTGCTTTGAATAGAGGGGCATTGAGCCATAGAAAGTTGAAGGAGTTTGTTTGAGTTGAAGCTAAGCCAAGAGTCACTCTATGGTAGTGAATTTTCTATCAGAAGAATCCAAGGGTCATAGGAGGAGTCCTTTTCTTTTCAGACATCTAAGAAAAATGTTAACTAGCCACATAAGTACATTTCAAACCCCTTCAAAAACACAAAATGTAGTAGTAAAAAGAATGCTTCATTCCTTATATGTGGATGCATACATTGCAATACTGGGAATTGAACCTAGGGCCCTGAACATGCTAGGAAAATGCTCTGCCACTGAACTACATCTTCAGCACAAAGAACTTCCCTTTTGATCTAGTTAAGAGCATGCCTCTTTATACAATAAAAGCTGGGGCATGAATTACAAAAATCTCTAAAGCATTTAGAAGGCAAATACTAAGCCCCTGATATGACTTATGTGCCTGAATCCTCAACAAGAAATTCTCCAGAAGAATCTAACTCTGCTCTCTAACGCTAATAGGGAAAATCCCACTGTGTTCTCAGAAACACCATTGGGAAAGTGTAGGAGTGAGGTGTCCAGTGATAAAGGCACAGAAACAACTACATCCAAGTACCTTTGGTGGCAGTTGAAACAGCTCTTAGGATGAAGAAATCTGTTCTCATCACTTCTCTCTTTCCTATCTCCTCTCCTCTCTTTCTCTCCCCCTCCTCTCTCTCTTTCTTTCTTGCCCTTCCCCGCCCCAAACTCAATCAAACAATAGTACATTTAGAATTCATCGCATTGAGCAATGCTTCAGAACCCTAGGCTAACTCCCTCTACAGTCCTGCCAGGAAACAGAAATGATGGCAGAGAGGAAGCTGGAAAGGTGAACAAAGACACTGGCTCGGCCACATCTCCTGAGCGAAAGAGAAGGCAAGTGAAAACACGAAGCCTCTCACTTCCCACTTCGAGATACACTCCCTGAGTTCATCTTTGTGCCTTCAAACATCGACAAAGGTGGTCTGTGTGCATTTCAGTCCCGGGCTGCTCTTGACCTCGGGTACTCAGAGTGTTTTGATTGTAGACAGAATTGTTTGGCTGGGTCAACAACCCTGTGGTGGGGGGCAGGGAGTGTGTGTTGAGACAATGTGCTGGAACATAACTCCCAAACCTCAAAACATGCCCAACAATAACAACAGCATTAACCACTGACCCTAAGTCTGGGGGGAAATTCTATCTCCATGGCTCCTTCCACCAGTAAACATAAAAATACTATCCCTGAAGAGACAGAGGATGCCTTCACTAAGTGGTCCAGAGAGAGCGAAGCAACAGGGACAGCGACATGAGAAAAGTTCCTCAAGGACAAGTTAATTGAGATGTTTTTATTGGGTAAGAGAAGCCTTTGACTGGCAGTTTTAAGAATAAGGGCATTAAATCTCAGTGTTCCCTTTTTGTCATTCTTCTCTACAGCCAGCCTTTATGTCCCTTGAAGTAGGCATTAGTTCCCTCTCTGTAAGGACTGTCTTACTTGCTCTTTGCCATTCCTCTGGATCTCTTCAAGGCTTCTCATTTTCTTGCTCAGATCTTGTCTCTGGTGTTGCTTCCTCAGAGACATTTTCTCTGTCTACCTAGATAACCTTCCCTCCATCATCTTGTCTCCTTTGTTCTTTTCTTTTAGCAATGAGTGCTCTCTTGTCTTGCTCATCTATGTAAGTTTTGTTTGTTACACATAGATGTGCATTACAAAAGAGTGCATATCTCATGACTATCTCATTTATTAATGTATCTCTTGCCTAACATGTGGGTGAAATTTATGTATTAGAGAGATGGATAGAAAGGTATAAATGAAATGGATATAGGAATGGATAAATGGGTAGATGAATAAGCATGAATAAATGGATGGACAGAAATGAATAGGTAGATGTTGGAGTAGATGTTTAATCTCAAATCAGGGGTTTCTACCCCACTTCTTATCATTCTGTTCCCAGATAAAAGACATACAACTTTTTATAACCAGCCTTTATAGCACCAGAGCTAGGCAGATATTCTACCCTCTAAGCTACTGGAATTTACTTCCCCATCAATAGTCCCAAGTTATAACTTGATATGTTCTACATGGGCTGCTCTTAACTCTAATTGGCCAGCCCTCATGACCATGGTTTCATAACTCACCTACTCTATGGCAACTTCTCTCTCCACCTCTTCTCCTTCTTCCTCCTAATAGTCCCCTACCTTTAATCCCAAGCCCAGGAACTCCAAAACCCCACCTATCTTCTACCCAGCTATAGGCTGTAGGCACCTTTATTCACCATTCAGGGATAACTCAGGGGCAAAGGTTACATAGCAACACTTGGGTCGATGTGCAGATTCTCTTGTTTCCTTGGGACCAGTGTCTAGCATTACAATACAAAGCAAAAGACCAAACCTCAACAGGTAGATGAATAGATGAGCCAATGGAGAGTCAGTAGGTGAATGAAAATATGTAATCAACAGCTTGACATAAACATTTATCTGATTTAATCAAATCTTTTCCTCCATGACACACACCAAAGAAACTAAACTGGATATTAAGAGTATAATGAAAGCTGTGGTGGTTAACCAGTTGAGGATGTGAAAAACAAACTATTAGTCTCAGCTTTAAATAAACACCATTTTTTCCTTTAAACTAGTTGTCTTATTTTGATGTGCTTTGGTACTTAATAAATAGTTCATAACTCCCAAGAAAATTCCTAAGTAGTAAACTGGAAGACAGTTCCTGACTTGGCCTTTTAAAGATGGAGAAACTAGACCATGTGCTAGTGAAATGAGCTGGGTATACTATGCTGTCTGTGGTGGTTTGAATAAGAATGGCCCCCATAGGCTTATACATTTGAGAGCTTAGTCATCAGCTGGTAGACCCTTTTGGGAAGATTAGGAGGTGTGGTCTTGTTGTAGTAGGTGTGGCCTTGGAGGAGATATGTCACTTGGCTTTGAGGTTTTAAAAGCCTATGCTATGCCCAGTGTCTCTCTCTGCCTGGAGCCTGTAATCAGGATGTAAAAATCTCTGCTACTGCTGCAGCACCATGCTTGTTTGTCTGCTACCCACCATGATAATAACCCTCTGGACCACCATGGACTAACACTCGGGCATTTTAAGCAAGTCCCCAATTAAATGCTTCTGTTTTCAGAGGTTTTTGGTCATGGTGTCACACCAATAGAACAGTGACCAGGACCCTGGCTTAATTCTAGCCCCTGGAATGAATTGTTCTTATCCATTAATTTAATGGACTGTTAAGAGTGGCACTTTTATCCACCTAAGTATTTGTTCATTACTTGTCTGTTTTAGAATAACCTCAACCTGGAGAGTGACTCCACATCAGAAACCAGCTTTCCTCTGTCCAAAGAAGCACCAGAGGAGCACCAGGTTGTCCACCAACCCTTCCCCAGACAGCGATTCCCTCCAGAGACTGGACATCCTTCACTGCAGAGAGACGGCCCCAGATCCTTTCTCCTTGACCTACCAAACTTTCCAGATCTTTCCAAAGCTGATATCAATGGGCAGAATCCAAATATTCAGGTAATTCTGAGCAGCTAGCAACTAAAAGGAAAATAGTTCATTGTTTCCCATGCTGATTCTAAGAAGCCCGGCAGCATTCCTCCTGTGTCTTTCTCAACCATACTGTGATCCTGCTGAGGGCTGTATTATTATCACAAAAAACAGTATTGCAATACCCACCATTATTTTTGAGACACTGAGATATAAAAACAAAACAAAAGTAATGCACCCTAAAATTGCAGCCATGTGGCAACTATTAAAAAAGACTATGTGGTTTGTGACTAGACCAGGTAACCCACAGTTATCTTATCTTCAAAGGAAGATTCCCCTCAGTGCTTTCAACAGCAGAAACTCCTTCAGGAGGGGACGACTCCCTGAAGAATACATGACTAACAAAATATTAAATAAGACGGAAAGTGAAAATGGAACTTCCTAGAAGAGAGTTCTACTATATTTTATTAAAAGGGATTTTAATGAAGCCAGGGAAGTGGAACATCAAAAACGGTCATCAGATTAAAAAATAACAGCATTCATTCACATTTCAAGGGAAATGATGCTTTGGTCTGTCCCTCCAGACATCCTCATGAAGGAGAAGCCATGCCACTCTCCCTGCAGCAGTTGTTCAGGGGCTCACTATGTAGCTCACCAAGGCCATGTGACTAGTATACGGTAGCTATGCTTGTCAGCTCCAGGATCTCCAGCTCCCAGGAATACCCACCCACCAAACTCCCGATTGCGGATGGTGCTTGTATGTTCTCGTTCTTCAGAAAGCTAGTTCGGGAAGCTCAGAGTGGCCCTGAGCCACCTAACCCTCACCTCACTCCTGTCTTTATGTGCCTGCTTCCAAAATGTCTATGCTTTGTTCTGATTTCTCTCATTTGTGTAAAGACAGCTTTTTTTTTTTTTAACATCACATCAAATGCCCATTAGCTTATGTAGCATCAGAAAGATACTGGGGATTCACTCAGAGTATTTTTAATTAAGTGGTTCTCTCCAAACCCCAGTGTTTGTGTGTGGTGGGTGTGGCATGGTGTAGGGGACTGCGTGTTTGTGTGCATGTGTGTGTGTGTGTGTGTGTGTGTGTCTGTGTGTGTCCTTCCTCTCCTCTGGCAATCTGAATCATATCATTTCAGAGCAGCTTCACTCCATTAGAGTTCTTTTGCATTTGAACAAGGAACTGATAACACATCATAATCAATGAGCATCAAGCAAGGGCTGCTCGGCGTACAGCACTACATTAGGTTGTGAGACTTTAGGAAGTATAAAGTCACATCCCTCCAGTCCTTCCTGTTGATGACACAGGCATGAGTATCCCAGCATACCGCATACCACAGCACCAAATGGATCGTGAAGGCAGAGGAACAAAGACCAGAGTGTGTTCCCCAGTCAAAGTCAGAAAGCAGCAGGGCAGGGCTCGCCAAGTGCTCTAGAGGAAAGGATTTTGGAGATCTTAGTTGACAGAGCATGTTCAGATACCACTACATGTTCCAAGTAACATTTCAGCTAAGTGCTTTAGTATAATGATTTATTGGAGAAAAAGACCTTTACTCCTCGGAACTGATCACATAGCTCTGAAAGAGCAGCATATCTACCCGGGATGGGGGTTGGGAGACAACCTGGCAGAGTAGGGACAGGTGGATCTGTACCACCGCTCACCCCACCCCCCACACTGTTCCCTCTTGCAACTTCATCTATGAAAACTTTTCATCGTTTACAGATGTCACGATTCCAGGGCTCAGTTGCCCTCACCTCCAAGGACTTAAGACCATGGACATTGACACCCGTGGCTAACATTTTTCTCAGAAGCAAGAAATTGGGGAGGGTCTTCAGCCTGAGCTATTGGAGAAATCGATTTAAGAACTGTTCATGTAAAGTTACAAGAGAACATTGGGTTTAGGAGAAAGGAACACTGCAAGTTTTTGAGCTGTTCCTTTACTGAAATTTTATTAGGTAGCATTGTATGCCCAGTAATAAGTTACATGTGGAGCCAAACTTCTTGGGTCCTGTTTCTTTCTCCATCAGTCAGGGAATGCCCTATCCCTATCCAGGCACCGCTGACACCTTTGAAAGTCCCAATGATAAGGGAGAACAGTAGTGATACAAAGGCTGCTAGGATCACAGATTAACCCTGGAGAAAACTGAACCCACCCTCACTCACGTGCCAGATCTGTCCAGGCATTCAGCGAAAACAAACAAACAAACAACAACAACAACAACAACAAAAAAAACAAACTAAGTTTTCCTCCTAATAAGCTGTGCTATGTTTCTGAATAGGAAGTAAGGGACCCCTTGAGACAGTTCAGCCTGGGAGAGAAGCTAACCAGTGTAAGAAGATCTAGACAGAGGTTGAGGTAAAGGAAGGCTCTGCCCACCAAGCCAAGGCTCCTCCCAACACAGGGTTCTCTCTGGGACAGTCCCTTGCAGAATCCCCTTCAGCCAACACAGAAGAGTGGCTATGGATGGAATCATCTGTTTTGTGCCACTGAGACTCAGCACCTGTGCACTCCAGGTGAACGTCCCTGTCAACGCTTCTTTTCAGGTGGTACTCTCCTGGCCCAGCCCTGGAGCAAGTTCATCTCCAAGTGATGTTTCTGAAAGGGAAATTTTGGAGGATGTGGTGGGAGAACAGAGCTATTTCTAGGAAACCTTTGAGCTTTTCTACTGTCACCTTTTAGACACCAGAGACCACAACATGTGCCAAGAGTTCAGGTACATATGTCTATGGCTTCAAATGTCAGAGTTACTCACAGATGGATTTGAGACAATGCATTTCCAACATAGAGATATGGAAGCCTGACACCCTCTGCCCACTGCACAGTCCAGTTATTCCATTCTGCTTTAGATAACCCCAGTCTGTTGGTCTTTCACACAGACAGTTCAGAGGATAGGACAGCCAGTGTCTTATTGATTTGATGGCTTCTTTACCCTAAAGAGAACTGAGCACTATATCTGGCCTCTTGTTTCTAGAAAGCTATAAGAAGTTAGTGTGAGTCACTCAGAAAGATATTCAAATAAAAGCTGCTACTTCCTCTGTGTACTCCAACATTGTCTGTCTGTCTGTCTCTGTCTCTGCCTCTCTGAGTCTCCCCCAACCCCTTTCTGTGTGTCTGTGTGTCTGTGTGTGTGTGTGTGTGTGTGTGTGTGTGTGTGTGTGCACACGCGCGCACGAGCACATATGCATGTGCACATGCACACTGTACATGCTCATATGCACAGCATTAGCCTGGACAGTCCCATGCACCACTACACTTGAGTAAACCCAGTTCCCTGGTGGTCCTTTGAAAAACAAGGTGCTTCCCAAAGGGAATTCTTTGTTGGCAGCTCTCATCTGGACCTCAGGGCATTCTTTTGTTGAAAGCCATTGGTTCAAACCAGCCTAGCCAGGCACTCACAAAGCCCTGCTGCTTACCACGGTTCCCTGATCATTTCTCTACTGGCTTTTGGCCTGAGAAGAAGTGTGTCTGGTGTGTAGGCTTCTAATGCCAGATCCTCTGGCCTCCCATATGCTCTTGTCCTAGGCAGCCTGCCCCTTGCTTCCATCTAGTTATTCTCAGCTGGAACCCAAGAGCCTAGCAGGAATCAATAACCTTATCTCTGTCCCCTCTGAAACTCCAAAGCTCCAGGGCTGGATCCTGTCCCTCCTTTGAAAGTGTTTGCACCCCTGAAAAGTGACATTCCTGAGCTTCTGCCATGTCCCTTGAACCTTTTGACTTTTAGGGTGGAAAATCCTCATAAAAGCCTAACATCTGCCTCTGCAGAGCATCTTCATGCCGTAAGTCAGGCAGCCTCTGTTCCATGTGAATTAGAGTTCATGTTAGCACTGGATTCAGGCTGTTGAGAAGGAGGTGGGAGGATAGTATTATCTCTGCATATGCATCTGTATATAATACATCAAAGAGAAAGAAATAGCCTCAGATTCCTAAGCTGCATCTCCATGTTAGATGTTAAACAACATAAGAAATTCGGTTCTCCTTAAAAAAAAAAAAAAAAAAATCATTCAGGGAAGAAAGCGGATCCCCTGGGACCATTTAGCCTTGAACTTTACTACCTTGGCTGAGTTTCTGGTTTTTGGTTGATGCTCAGATAATAAAGACAAAAATTCCAAAATAAACTCATTATCAGACTTGCTGCATCAATTCATTGCCACAGTAGCTATTTACAACCAAATATTTCCCTTTTCTGAGCCAGTCTGAGGTCAGTATCCACTTCAACCAATATAATTCTTTCTTTGCTTCCATTGTGAGAGACTTAAACACAGAGATCCACAGACATTTCTTCTCTACACAGATTTATTTCTATGCCCTAGGCCTCCTGCGTGTTACACAATATACTCAGAGGGACTGGTCAAGGTTTTGCTTGCTTCTACCTCTGATTTTCCCTCCCGTATCTATAATACTTTTGAAATGGCCAGTCTGGCTGGGTTAGAGCCAAGAAATGCCTGTGCCCAGGATAAGAACCAATGTACCAATGGGAACCAACCTGGATAGCTGAGATTCTCATGGGCTTCTACTATTATCAAGAACTATGCAGTCAAACTGAGCTGAGTTTGGAATCTAGCACCGCCTCTCAGTCTCCTTGGATTCTGTAGCCCCTGACCAGTTTTCCAATCTCTCTGTACCTCAGTTTTCTTATCTATAAAATTGGTGGAGTAATTCTACCAACAATCACCTGTGTCATCTAATCTCTGGGGATTGAGATCACCCATAAAAAGGGCTTAGCATAGGATTGTGCGTATGATAAGCTTCCTGTAACTGATAGATATGATTGTCGAAGATGATGAGGATGACAGAAAAGCATCTATGAGGATAATTTGGTCAGCAAGATGGCTCAGCAAGCAAAGGCCCTTACTGCAGACACCTGGCTACTTGTTCAATACTCAAAACCCACATGAATATGGAAGGAGAAAACGGACTCAATAAAGTTGCCCACTGATCTCCACAACCAACAACTGTACACACACACACATACACACACACAAAAATAAATAGATAGATAGATAGATAGATAGATAGATAGATAGATAGATAGATAGATGATAGATAGATAAATAGATAGATAGATAACTTCTTAAAAGATTAACTGAATGGCAAAAGATTTATCTGAAAACTGTCTCTATGCCTTCTTTGCCATTTACCTTGGGAAGATGATTTCCTTAAGCCAAGTCTGTGCCTGAAAATTGAGCCTAAATTTTGTAGAACAGACAATAATGTCTGGGCAAGCTCACTGCTACAAATCTCAGTGCACTAACCTCAATTATGTAGGGAATACCACAGCTTCTTTGGAGCATCATTAGGTCTGAGACAAGAGGATTGAATGTCTTCCTGGTCTATTTTGTGTTCTTTCTGTTGAAGTTGTCAAAGAAGAAGGGCAGCAAAATCCTTTGCTGTAGACATATTTCTGGATGTTCTGTACTCTTGAGAGAATCCTTTTTTTGTCTGGAAAATTAAAACCTACATCCATCTACTCAGTCCATTCAGCTCACAAAGCTTCAAGGAGCAGCAAGAGGGAAAGCCCCAGTCTGTTCACTGAGGCAGCACAGCTTCTGTATTCAGGGTGCCCATGGCTTACTAACAAGTACACTGGGGACTGTCTTAGTCTTGCTATAGAAAGTGCTTCCCAAAACAAGAGTAATGTGTTTGGTTCTAGTATAAGTTTTATTTTGAGCAAAAATAAAATAAAATAAAGCCAAAGCCAAAACAAAACAAAAAACCAAAAAGCTGACCAGGGTTATGCTTATTTCCCAAGTTTGGACATAATTGAAACCCTATTTTTGCATAGCCTTTGGAGTGGAGAGAGTCTGTCTTACATTTGGCCTGGAACATCTGAAAGAGGTCTCTTTCTTTCACTAGGTATTCTAAGAGACTTCAAGGACATATAATCGAGCAAGAAAGGAGGGAGAGATCGAGTGTCTTTATCAGCTTCGAGTTAGCTGTGCTCACTTTGTACCTTCAGCACATTCACATTTATTGCTCAAGAGATCTTTGCAAAGGTTTCCCTGACTCTAAAACACCCAAATAGAATAAGGGAACAGCCATTTGAGAAGGCATTTGCCATGCTTGTTTCGTCTTTTTAATTGGATGCCTATAAAATTTCAGGTTCAAGATTAGATTTCCCGTTTTGATATCAGTGTGAGGTTTCCACTTTGCTGACTGTGGGCAAGGGTGGGTCCTAAGATTTGTTTGTGTTTTGTTTTGCTTTGTAATTCATTTGGGGCAGTGGCTAGAAATTAAATAGAAGAAAGAAACCTCGAAGCTGTTGAGATTTAGTCATTGATATAGCTTTTGGAGTAAATTCCTATTTTGCTACCCATTGCTTCGCCAGGCAAAGACTCTATTTTGTTTGGATCTGAGCAACAATTTTGGAGGAAAAAAAATCGTATTGACGGTAATAGCTTGAAACATGAAATTGTTTTTATTCCCAGCTTGGAGAAATTGCTGGGCACATTTTGTTTAAGCAACCCCTTTGACTCCAGTCTGAATACAAGTGGAGTACCAAACACTTGGGTATGTCCTCCCTTATCTCCTAGTCAAAGACTGATTTCATTACCATAATTGCCTGCTTGCCTGGCTCCCCTAGCTCTTGGAAGCTTTTCTCTTCCAAGACCCTTAATATCCTTGCAGACAATTGTTGCAGCTCAGTAGTTCTATCTGTAGGAAGAGGGGGATGGGCTTCAAAGGAGAAAGCCTATGTATTCAAAGGCTCTGCCTTGACCATCCCTCCATGGGAGTACTATATATGCCACCCAGCAGTGTGCTCTTAACTCGATTGTCCTTCCAAGGTTCCATGAGGGTCCTTGTTGTCATTATTCCCTAGCAACCATCCATTCTGCCAAACAACAAGGATAGAACATGTGTGTTGTATTTTGTCTCTTAATTTTAAAATTGTAGCTGAATTACATAAAACCTTCATAATTATAAGAATGCAAGAGATGCTCACAAATTAAGGCAATGGTGGCAGCATGCGCTAAATAAACTTCATGGTGCCCTTCTGTGCATCCCACAACAGAGGAGATGCACTTGGCCTGACACAGTCTCAATATCCTGTGGGATCTACAGTCATCTTCTGGACCATATCTAGATCTCAAGCCTAGGACCACTGTTGACTTGGCAGCTTCTTTAAGTGTCAGACTGAATACGATTCAAGCAATCCCCAAGCTGTTTATCTAAAGGATGGGCACACCCCAGTGCAATTTGGCAGAGTATCTTAGCAACTCCTCAGATGTCGGGTCAGGGCAAAACTGGGATTGCATCTGCCCAGTACATCTTGCGCTGATTACTTGGAGTGCGTGTTTCTGATTCATGTGCACATAACTCTTCCAGGAGGTGTTGCAAGAACTATGTGATGGCCAGAGGAACCCAATGAGTCTTTTATTAATTTTTAAACAAGTTTTTCTAAGTTGATTGTCTCTCAGAGCCAAAAAGCTATGTTCATCCAGACCTGTGACAGATTTCAAAAGTAGGCTTCATTAATCCAAAGAACAAGTTCTAACCATAGCCCAGGGACTATGTGCTTTGACCCTGCTGTTGGGGCTGAACAATGGGAGGAGTGAAATATCATAGCTGGAAAAGCCTTGTCCTGAGGGCCTTGCACTCACATCTATGTAAGTCCTATAGCATCTACCCTGCCCTTCAAGGGACCCAACAAGCAGCTGAAAGAGTCAGATGCAGATATTCGCACCCAACCAATGGACAGAAGCAGCTGGCCCCTGTTGTTGAGTTGGAGAAAGCTGAAAGAAGCTGAGGAGAAGGGTGATCCTGTAGGAGGACCAGCGGTCTTAGTTAATCTGGACCTCTGAGATCTTTCAAACACTGGACCAACAAACAGACAGCATACACCAGCTGATATGAAGCCCCTAACACACATACAGTAGAGGACTTCCAGGTCAATTCAGAGATGAAGCACCTAACCCTCAAGAGACTAGAGGCCTCAGGGAGTTTAGAGGTCAGGTGAGCTGAGGAGTGGGGGCATCCATATGGAGATGGGGTGGAGTGGGGAGGAGGTGTGGGATGTGGAGCAGTCAGAGGATGAATGAGGAGGGGCAGTGAATGGACTTCATGTGAGCCATTCCTGGCTTGTGTTCTCTAGCACCATGTAATTGTAGCTTTCCTTCACAGGGGATGCAGTCACCTTTGCCTTCATCTCTCTCAGACCTTCTTCCTAGCTTGAGGCTGCCAATTCCTCACTGATGTGTCCTGTTCTGAATTTCTCAGGTCACCATAGAGGTGGTTGATGGCCCTGACTCCGAAGCAGAAAAAGATCAGCATCCAGAGAATAAACCCAGCTGGTCGCTCCCAGCTCCAGACTGGAGGGCCTGGTGGCAGAGGTCCTTGTCCTTGGCCAGGACAAATAGTGGGGACCAGGATGACAAGTATGACAGTACCTCAGATGACAGCAACTTCCTCAGCGTTCCTAGAGGATGGGACCGTCCAGCCCCAGGCCACCGGACTTTTGAAACCAAAGAGCAGCCAGAGTATGGTGAGTTTACTACCTAGTAATATAAAATTGGTGGGGAGAGTAAATGGGGATGATAAGGCCTCACAGACATGAGGCCAAGCAAAACTCAGTTTACATTATGTGGTTTTCAATCTTCTCTGAGGCGTACCTCATAAAGGCTGTCTTCACAGAAGTCCCATGGAGCTGCCCGCAGACACATTTTTTTTTTTTTTGGAAACAGTATAATTTTTAAATTATACTTAAGAGATATTTTTAGGGTCTTTGGGGGTTCTTTCCTGTCTTGTCTATTCCAAAATTTTATCTTATTTCTAAAGATGAATAAGTTATTAAATCACCTTCCCTGTATTTTTTTAACTATAAAAAGAAAATCTACACTGAAAACCAATTTAATAAAAGGGTTGTGTGCATTTGTTCCCGTGACCAGGCAGCTATGTCATGTCTTATATTAGCAGTAGAGTGACCCTTCAGAGTCCTCACGTACAAGTCCAGTCACAGGTTGCCAAAGAAAGCTTCCCTCTCTCCAGTAAATGTTACAACCCCAAGGTGAGACTATGAGGTTTGCGTTTGGGGAACAACAGAGAGAGAAGGTAACAGGAAACGTGCGATTCAATGAGTTAAAATAATAAAAGTTCTTTTCTTACTGTAGTTGAGATGAGAGCTGAGGTGACCGGATCTCAGATCCACTGGCTGCCACAACTGTCCACTCTCCTTCTTAACTTCAAAATGAATGTCTAATGTGTTACAAATGCCCTGTTGTTAAGTCCTTATGGCTTCCCTATCAGCAGACCAAGGAAGCAGCAGTACATAATGAGGAGTGTAGTGGCTTGGATGAGAAGCCCCCCTATAAGTCTCAGGTACCTGAAAACTTGGTCCCTAGTTGGTAACTGTTTGGGAGAGAATTAGGAGGTATGACCAGGTTGAAGGAGGTATGTCACTGGGGATTGACTTGCGGTTACTAGAGCCACCATCCTCGAGTGTGTTCTTTCAGGCTTCAGTGTGTAAGCTCTCAGCTGCTGCTCTGGTCATCTGTCACCTGCCACTCTCCAACATGGACTCTAAACTTCTGGGACTGTAAGCTCCAAATAACTTCTTTCTTTAAGTTGCCTGGGTCATGGTGTCTTATCACAGCAATAGAAGAGTCCAGATACAAGGATGCTGCAGAACATTTCAAACAGAGATCCAAGCAAGGACTTTTTCTATCCACAGTACTTTCTCATGCCCTAAACTGACCACCGTGAGGTTGAATAGCTACTGATTATTGGTACCTTCATTAGGTTTCAATTCTTTTAAATTGTCTAACTTATAATGATCTAATTTTAATTTTGGGTTTTTTTTTTCATGGAGTTTTATCTGTAATGTTATATTAGTTGCGCCTTTAAAAAGTAAGGCTAATTTTGGCCAGAAACAATGTTGCTGGAATAACAGAACAGCTAACAGGATATACTGGGAGTAGATAGACTTCAGATACAATCCCAGATGTGCTGAGTCTGAACTGAGTGAATGTATCTTTGAGGATAAGCATCAGTTTATTTACCCAAAAAGGGAGTTTAATTCTTCCTGCCATAGACTTATCCTGGGAGCTAAATGACCATCTAGGATTTGTGGTTCTTGTTTCCCAGTGACCAGTTCCAGACAAGTTCCAGTCGATCCAGTGCCTCCTACACTAGAACTGGTCCGAAAAACTCTATTGTCCTGACACTATAAAAGGAAGATTTTGCCATCCCAAATAGCATCTTTGAACAGCAGCAGCTCTCACCTCATTGCAATGCAGAGCATTGTCTTCCTTTCTTGAGCTCTTTGATGTCCCTGGGCCTGTCAAAATGCCACAGAAATATTCTCAGAGACAGTCTGTTCTTGTTGTCTTTGTAATCACTGTGGCTGAGGCTCATTTTTCTGCTCTGAACCATGCTCTCTCCCAGTCACGCTGACTTACAGTGTCCTCACTTGTGTTTCCAACATCATAAATAGATTTACCTTCTGTTACATATATTACAACTTCTTCCATCTGGCATTAAAACAGAGAGGCTTTCTCCCCCAGAAAATGTGTTCCATCCAGAAATCCTTATTCTGCCCTTTGACCTCATGTAGTAGGAATCCCCTGAATGGTCTTTGCTGGATGCTGATCTGGACCAGTGTGTGACAGAAGCTCAGGACAATAAAGATTTTCCTAGGAGATTACTCCCTGATAGAAATGATTTATCATGTGGCTAAGATGTGAGCCGTTAAGGATGTGAAAGGAAGCCACCTACTGGTAGAATAGATGAAGCCCTTGATGGCTGCTTATAGATAGCATTTTAGGATAGATTTTTCTGATGTATTTCTAACAGAGTTTAGAAGAAAGCACTTTGTGAAATCCTAACATTCTGGAAGCTGAGGCAGGAGGATCAAGAGTTTGAGGCCAGCATAGGCTATGTAGTTAGCTAATGTCTCAACAAACAAACAAACAAACAACAAAGAAACTACTACCACCCCAACTTAGCAGCTTAAACAACAGAAGAAGGATTCTCCCTCAGGAATATGCAGGTTGACTGAAATCTTCATCTGGACTGAGATGGGATGACTTGGTTGGAGCTGACCTGTCTCCAGTGTCCTCAGTAGCAATGATGGAGCTCAGTTAGACAATTAGGAGTGCTGAGATTGCCAGAGCCTCTCTCTTCCTGGACCTTAGTTCTCTTCGGCTCTTTACATGGTAACAGAATAAAAAAGACAAGTCTACATGCTTAATCATTTTTCAGGCCTTTGCTTGGATCCTATTTGCCATCATCCCATCAATTGAAGAAAATCACATGGTCCAGAATCAACATTTAAAAGGTGTAACCAAGGAACTGGACATGGAGAAAGGATTTATGGGCATCGTTTCTCACACACTCTGATGCAGACTTAGCCCTTAGTCATTGTACAGTGTATGTTTTTGCCAAATTGAGCCAAGCTAGAGTTGACTTGGAAAAGGAGAACCTCAGCTGAGGAATCGCCTCCATCAGACTGCTCTGTGGGCATATGTATAAGAGCATTTCCTGATTTATGATCTATGCAGGGGAGTTGATTGTGCACAGGTGGTCCTGGGCTGATTAAGAAAGCAGGCTGAGTGAGACATGTAGAAAGCAGTGTTCCTCCTGCTCTCGACTTCAGTTCCTGCCTCCACGTTCCTGCCTTGAGCTCCTGTCCTAATTTCCCTTGGTGATGGATTATAACCTCTATGAGTCATAAGATGAAATAAATCATTTTCTCTCTTAAGTTGATTTTGGTCAATGTTTTACCAGAGTAATAAAATGAAACCAATATAGTCATGTAGATCCAGAAAACCAAAAGAAGTCTAGCTTATGCGAACGAACAAACATGGGTCTCATAATGAGCTAAGATTTCAAGTTGAGTGATGTTTCCTCACATGAGTTGTTGCCCTTACTGAAGTGAAAATGAAAAGCTATAAGAGATTTCTGGATAGCAAAGATTCTTTTTTGCTCTTATAAAGTCAAGTAGTGCAATGCTTGGACTCACTGGATTTTATCTTATTCTGCCATTCCCTCCACAAGTGACATGGCTTCTACTTGTATGACTTAATGTTTGCTGTTCAAGCTTACCCTCTCTTTCTTTATGTTGGCCAAATATGAGACTCTTTACTTATGCCTCTTCTTGCTCCCTTTAACAAAATCTATCCCTGTTTCTATGTGCAGGATAAAATGAAGTGTGTGTACATACATAGATGGCCTCACTGACAAACATGCAATCATGCAATCATTCTGAGCATTCTGAAAAGATCTAGAAGGGAGCAGTGACTTGTCTATCTCAGACTTTTCTCCCTCTGGATGCAACTTGACTATCCAGCCATGCTGGGTAGATGCCTCGGAGGAGACAATAGAGAGGTTCACACTGGAAAAATGATGCCTAGATCCCTAATGTAAAACATAAGCTTCAGACATCTGTTTGGCTGTGTGGTTGGAAAACTGTGTCTTAGAAGAAATCAAAGTTTGGAAAAAAAAATCAGTGTGATGGAAGGAGATAGAAATGGACGATGCTTCTGAGGGCAAGTACGGCCTGAGAAAGTTTTCCATTCAGTTAGAGAAGAAGCCATCACAATGTCATACACACACACACACACACACACACACACACACACACACACACAATTCTGAATAGTAGGCAGAGAAGACTCAAAAGCCCTGTGATAGCCCAAGGTGCCTTCAGAGTGAGCACTGTGTCAACAGCCTTAGCAACTGGCACAGGACCCAAGATTCAGGTGGAAACGTGTGGAGAACATTCTTGCTGAGTCTATGTAATAGCAACCACCACAACCTATTATGAATGAAGGGTATCCCATCCCTTCAAGGTACGTGACTGTTGATCCATGCTTGGCACTCACAGAGGCCCTAAGGCTATTGGAAGCTGTGTATAAATTATTATGGAGAAATTATTATGGAGTGGTGTTACTGGGGAAGAGTTGTGTTTTAGAGAGCAAGCCCATGATGCTATAGCCCAAGCTTCCCTTTCTCTTAACCTTATCAAGTCACCCTGGGCAAGCCCCCACACTCTAGGGCTTTTGCTAACATTTACTTCTGATAAGAGAAGTTCAATCTTGACAATGTGCCTACCTCCCAACCCCCCTAGTGTGGTCTACTTTCTTTTCCCCATGTCATTCATAATTTCTACTATACTATATAATTTACTATTTTATATTCATTGTTCATTCTGCCATGGTAAAAACTATTCTTAACAATAAATATACCCCACATACCTAGAATTATACTTGACATATAGTGAGAGTTTAACTAATATTCACTGGCCATATGTTGAATAACGACTTCAAAGGCTATTTCTACATTTGCTGTTAATATATTGGTCATTTACTGCTGTGTAACAAATCCTATTCTTGGCATCTGAAAAAAAAAGCAGTCATTTTTTATGATTTAGTCGCCTAGAAAGTATAGACCAGTGGGAAGTTCGACACTGGATGGCTTCAGTTACATTCAGGCTCTATAGGAAAGGATTGTAAACCTCCCTTACACTGTCAAATGTCTTTGTAGTCCTTCTTGTGGCTCCATTCTTGGTAATATCTCATCATTCTTAAATGTGTTTAGCCTGAACTCCTTTCATGATGGTTGGATTTACCAACCATCAAACTAGACTGTAAGCCAATGGGGACTATAAGGTCAAAGTAAGACCATATTGTTTAGAACCCTCTGCCCCTCTCCACCCCTCTCCGCCCCTCCCTTCCCCTCTTCTCCTCTCCTCTTTTTCCTCCTCTCTCCTCTCTCCTCCCCTTCTCTTCCCTCCCCCATTCCTCTTCCTTTCCCTCCCTCTCTCTCTCTCTCTCTCTCTCTCTCTCTCTCTCTCTCTCTCTCTCTCTCTCTCTCTCTCTCTCCCTCTCTCCCTCTCTCCCTCTCTCCCTCTCTCCCTCTCCCTCTCTCCCTCTCTCCCTCTCTCCCTCTCTCCCTCTCCCCCTCCTTCCTCTTCTCCCCTCTCCCCTCTCCCCTCTCCCCTACCCCTTCACCCCACAAGAAGAGAAGGTATGTCCCAAGGGTTATGTTCCAGTCGCATACAGTGCTGCAACCCTCTTGGTCTTCCCAAAGCCGAGCTCTAAAGTGATCCTGCAGCTGTGAACCTTTGAGCGCGGGCTGTACCCAGTCCCCTCGAGAGCGAGAACACGAGAACACGGGAAGTGGAAGAAGGCACAGCCAGCAGGCAGAGGGGGCAGGAGACAGGGGAACTCTTTGGGCGGGGATGATGACCTTCTCCCTGGCTCCCTTCCAGATTCCACAGACGGGGAGGGTGATTGGAGTCTCTGGTCTGTCTGCAGCGTCACCTGTGGAAATGGCAACCAGAAACGGACCCGTTCTTGTGGCTATGCATGCATTGCCACAGAATCCAGGACCTGTGACCGTCCAAATTGCCCAGGTAATTGTGGGGCTGTGGCTCCAAGTTCAAAAGAAAGGGGTTTTTTCTTTTGTTTGTTTGTTTTTGTTTTTCGTTTATATTTTAAAACTTGGAGAAATTGCTTACAAGATAACCATTTCCTCGTAAATCTTTTGACTGGAGTGGGACTAGAGATAGCTGATAGACTTGGTGGATGAGATGGATTCGCTGAGCCTTAAGTATAAGTGCAGTGCCCGTGACTAATGCTATGCCATCTTGTTCTCATTTAACTTGAAGGAGGGACTCTGGTCAGTTTGGACCTTTGATGTGGGATTGTCATGACTTGAAAAACTCATTGGAAAACAGATACTTATGCCTGATAAGGAAGCCAGCATGAGTGGATTCTCATTCTCGGGAAACCATAAAGTTAGCCCTGTCAATAAGACTTGAGAGTTGCCCAAGGCTTCCAAGAGAACAAACTGGGGCAATTTAGCATTTAATTGTGACCTTACACTGTAGTATCAGTGCCTTGAAAATTAAAGTAAATTGATAACTTGGTGAGGAATCATGTTGGGGCTAAACAATAATTATGACTGTGGCTGTCAAAGTTAAAGTGCTTTGTCAAAATGTAGTTTATGGCCTATTGGCCTAGATGCCTCCAGTGTTAGAGAGATCAAATAGGAGTAGGCAGAGGAGGAGAAGAGGCAACCAGGACCATGAGTGGCCCACAGAGCCGAAACTATGTGCCTCCCTATCCTTTACACAAAGCTTATCTTCCCCTGGCCTATAGTTTTACTGTGTTCTCAATTGCCAGGCAGAACCCCAGCCTACAATAATACCTTGGTCCCTTTCAAGAAACCACACATTCCAAGTGGCTTCATCTAAAAGAAATTTCAGAGACAGAAAATCTGATCCTCATATACCAGACCTCCTTTTTCTACCCCAGACATTCTATTCTCAATCCAGAGACATTTGGACCAAAACAAGAGTGGAAGCACAAAGGGATTTCTAAAGAGGGGAGGGGGGTTGGCTGGAATAAGATCTGTACTGGCAGAGGGCATTCGAAGAAAATGGAGTTGAAACGTAAGAAGTGGTAGCTCTGGCTCCATGTCAGCGCTGCAGAAGTCTTGCCTCTCCCCATTTTTCCTGTGCTCATTGCAGTGAACTGAGGCAGAAATCTGACAAGTGGGTCTTGGCTCAGTAGGAACGAAGTTGTAAATGATAATGGGTAGGAGGAATAGACACCAGGAAGGATGGGAAGAAGAGAAAGATAATGTGAAGGAAAGGATCAAAAGGATATTGAGATGTAGAGAAAGAAGGTTGTCTAGGGATGTGGGTGAGGCGTGAAGTGCTGTCTACCTGTGTGTGAGGCCCCAGATTAGAGTGCTAGTGCCAAGCAAAAAGGAAGAGGAAGGAGGAGAGAAAAGAAAGCAAAAGGATAGGAGAGAGGAAGGGGAAGGGATGGGAAGGGGGGAGGGAGAAGAGGAGAGATGAGAAGAAGAGAGATGAGAAGAGAGAGATGAAGGAAAGGGAGGGGAGAAGAGAGGAGGGAAAGAGAGAAGAGACTGATGGGAGGAAGGTAAAGATTAAGGAGTTGAAGAAAAACAGGAAAAAGATGGTCATAAAGAAAGAAAAGGAGTGCTCTGGGTAATTAAGTACCAATCAAACTTCCATGGATTTTGGGTATGTTATTTCATTTAATTCTCAAAACTGTCCCCATGCAACAGAAATTTATTGGTATATGTGTTTAGCATTTGTGGAAATCAAGACCTGAAACCAGCAACAAATGATATTTGTGTAGTTTGAATCCATGATGCCTGATTCCAGACTCCATGTCCTTAACGGGTACACTCTCTCCTTCTCCATGAAGAAAGGTCTCCAGCTTAGCCACATACAGGCAGAATTTTACTTTGAGTTATAGGGGTGTGCCTGTATTTTGATCAGAGCTAGGATACAGAGCCAAGATGTGGATTTCTTGTCAGGGAAAGGCTCTTCTCTGCTGCCATTTTGCTTGTTTCCTTCTTGGGTACCAGGACCACTAAGAACAGTACTGCCAACATCATTCCTCATGCATGCATTTCTTCTCCTCTGTCCTTGCCCACTTCAGTCTTTCAGCCTTTCTGCTTCAGGGGGTGCCAGGTTCAACGATCCTTTGGGAAGGAATGATGACTTTTAGCAGGGTCTCCTTTCTTATTTGGTTTGTTGAATCTCTGATTTACTGGAAGTAACTACAGAATAGACAAGTTCCTGTAGGCTTGGTAATGATCTTCTGTAAAACTATGTCCCCTGGAGAGATGGCTTGGTGGCTAAAAGCACCCAATACCAATGTCAAGAGATTCACAACCACCTGAAACTCCAGCTCCAGAGGATCTGATGCCCACCCTCTTCTGCCCTTCTCATGCACTGGGCGCACGCACACACACACACACACACACACACACACACACAGAGAGAGAGAGAGAGAGAGAGAGAGAGAGAGAGAGAGAGAGAAATAAAAATCAATATTTCTTATAACGATGTCCCTAGGTCAGTTAAGGAGGACCTCATGTAAAATCAGAGTGATTTCCTAAAACACATCCAGCCATGCTCAGCAGTGAAGCAACAGTGCTACCAGCCTCTGCTCTGGCCTTTCTCTCATGATTTAGCTGGCACAGGAATTCCTGTTTGTAAGAAAATTAGTTAGGTGTGGTAATTCTAACAGGAGGTTTAAGGGATCTGAGAGGTTTGCAGCAAACTAGGTTCAGTTCCTGAGAGTAAGTCATGGGGGTGGGGGGCGTCCTGTGTGCATCCTTTCTGAAGCATCAGTGGGATTAGAACTAAACAATGAATGAAGCAGGAAACACAAGCTTCTCCTTCTCCTTCTGAGAGATGCTTGCTCCACACTCCATGCACTTAACTCAATTGACTCTGCGAAGGAGAGGTGTCAGATCTGAACTTAGCAAAATGAATACTGAGTAACACAAAGATGAAATGTCCTATCCAGGTCCACATAGCAAGTCATAATTTAAACCCAGGCAGCTGGCCATTTACGAGAAGGTATTGAGCATTCTGCTGTCTCGGGCTTAGTTTGTCACTCACCAGACAGCTACAAGCGCCCCACCAATCCTTACCCCTCATCACCAAGGCAAATGGCTGAGCCCATGGAACTCATGCAGGCACATTTGGATCTGATTTTGAGCTGTGAATAGTATCTGGGGTTTTAATACGTTTTATGCACCGCTACCTGCTTTTTACTGTTTCCTCTGTTGGCAAGTTTCTACCCGAGAGGAGTAATGAAGACAAGAAGGCTTTGTTCAGGTGTTTTGTTTTGTATTTGAGGGGTGGTGGTGAATTTTTTCATATAACTAGGGGAAAATGAGCTCTTGTTCTGTGTTTAGGAATTGAAGATACTTTCAGGACAGCGGCCACTGAAGTGAGTCTGCTTGCGGGAAGTGAGGAGTTTAATGCCACCAAGTTGTTTGAAGTTGGTAAGAGGTTTTTCTTCTTCTTCTTCTTCTTCTTCTTCTTCTTCTTTTTTAAATCCAAATATTGGTTTAGTGCTTTGGAGATTCATTTTGCTTTTGCAGTGCCATCCTTGGACCCAAGAAAATGTTTAATTCTTCCCTTTGAGGTTCATTACTCCCAGCATATTTCTTGCTCATTGAATAGACTCCAAGCAAGCAAGACAGCAGCCTCATTCCTCTAACACCAGACTAGACTGAGACATAGGACACATCTGTGGGAAATTTGCAGAGCCTCCAAAGTGAAAGACAAGCTAGAGCCCACCCTCCCCATAGCAAAAAACAAACCCACTACTCAGCTGTCCTCACCGAGCATCCAGTAAAACGAAGTCTCCGGCAGAGGAACGAAGGGGGAAGGAAGTTTTCTCGATAGTTTATACTTCCTTCCTTTGCAAGAATTTCCCATTAAAATTTTCCATTAAAAGAAAAATTCAGTACGCTCGCAAGTGTAGGGGTGTGTGGGTGTGTGTGGTGTGTATGTGTGTGGTATGGTGTGCGTGTGCATGTGTGTGTGTGTGGTGTGTGGTTTCTCATTTCTCTACTAGAAAGTGCTGGCTCAGAAGCAACAACCTGAACGAACACAGCTGAAAGCATCCCCTCAGGTGCAAGCTTGCTTGTCAGCACAGCCTCAATTACTTCTGGATCCCAGGCTGTGTTGTAAAAGAGTAAGATTCCTTCCATCCCACTTCTTTTATCCCTGAAAATTCTTTTGTTATCTCATGTCTGCCGTGCCTCCTCAGACAAAATGGAGCAGTTCTAAGTCTCTTTTAGTTTCCTATCCCAACTATTTTGAGATATAATCTTCTCTTTCTCAGAGAACTTCAGGAGTCAGTCAAGGGTCTAGGTAGAATAGTCTAGAAAAAAAAAAGAATGGAAAAATGGAACCAGCACTCCAATGAAAAGGAACAGTAAACAGCCTCAGCCTCAGCCTCAGCCTCAGCCTCAGCCTCAGCATCAGCATCAGCAGATGGTGGTGGGTGGGGCAGTCCTCCTGCCTCCTCCCTCCAGCCCCAGCTGAGGGGGTATTTACAGTGGAAAGCTGCTGGGACAAAAGACAATCATTTTTTCTAAGAGTGACCTCCGGTGGGTTGAGCATGCTCCAGTTGAAGACCACATAGCCAAGAACATTTGGGTGACACAGACTGGTCTTGGTGGGAGAAGTGGGGAAGTTGAATGGTTAGGAAGGAGGGTAGCTCTGGGAAGAATGGAGAGGTGAATGTGATCAAAACATATCATACAAAATCCTCAAAGAACTAATAACATTTTTTTTTCTGAAGGATGGGGGCAGCCACATCTTAACCACCTTAAGGTGAACACCAGCTAGTTGGGCTGATTTTTCAAGATAGATCCCAGATCTTGGTTTAACTAGAATATGCTTTGATTTTTACAATGCTTGTTGATAATTTGTTTTTAAAACAAAATTTATTCAAACATATCTGTAAGCCAAACTCAGGACAGTTTAGAAATTCTGTGTGATTAGGACCTTCACTCACTCCTCACCTCACATACACAATAAAATTGCATTTATTTAGCAATGGTCTTCTGCAAGCACAGTTCCCTGGATTCGTTTTTTTAAGCTGACTTTAAAGGTCTGTATTCTTTGGGGAATAGAGAACTTCTCCTGTCTCCTCCTATCACATTTCACAGGCAAGCATCTTTTACTTTTTCCTACAGGGCAAGGCATAAGACCACATTCAAAGCATAGCTAAGGATACCAGAACTGAGTAGACCTATTGCAACCAGAGTCCAGGCAAAAAAAAAAAAAAAAAAAAAATCAATTGAATACATAGGCAATTGGCAATGATTTGGTAAGGGACCATTTCCAAAACTATGAGCAGTTGATTTAAACCAAAAAAAAAAAAAAAGGGGGGGGGGGACCCAGGACTGGCAACACTGGAGAAGCCTTACTATTCTTGATCTGATGGTACCTGGATAGGGGCAGCAAGCGCAGCTCAGAGCAAGAGCCACCTCTCTAGTCCCAGCTCCCCCAAAGGATCCAGTGAGTGAGAAACCAGAGAAATATTCTAGCCTCTCCATCTTCTATCTGTGTGCTCTAGTGATGGGTCCTCCCATTAGACAATTCAATCAGAAAGCAGGAGGAAAAAGCCTATTGATATAGTCCACACTATATCAGGACAAGGTCATCATAGGATGAAGATACAGAAGGGCAAACAGAAAATGAGAAAAGCAGACTGGAAACATTAGACTGCTGCATGGTCAGATTACTTAAGCTAGCACTGCCTTGAGTTTTCTCATCTGTAAAATGGCATGAGGCAGGAGTGCATCTTACAGAATGACTGCAGAATCCAGTGAATTAATTATTTGCCAAATTCAAGCATACCTGTCACACTGAATACCCTGTATAAGTACTTTTTTTTTTTAAATGAAAATAGGTCAACAAGTGTTCTATAGGCACATGAATTGCAGTAGTCTCCCACCTTGGAAAATATAATGCCATTTCCCCAGGTTTCCTAAAGTTTGTTTCTAAAGGTCCTGACCTTCCAAGATTGAGCCTGTGACTTCCCACGTACTATCCAGAAAGGAACTGTCTGACTCTGAGCGACAGACAAGAAGAGACAGCTGAGAAATCCTAAAAACTCAGAGAAAAAGAGGAGCCAGTACACATGCCAACGGGCCCTACCCAGGACAGTGTACTGTTCACTGCACATCCCCTGCCACTCACACTCCATCCCAAGTTCATTGGAGAAGTCCTACTTTCATGCCAACTTTACATTTGGTCAGCAGAGGCTCAGCAAGTTGAAATGCCTGGTCATAAAGCTGCTAAGAAGTTGGGCTTTTATCCCAGCCAGGTTAAGGTGAGAATTTAATCTCATACCAGAGCTCTGTGTAGACTCGTGAGAAATGTACCATCTCGTCCCACTTCCCCATCTAACTGATGGGACATGTGCCCCATCCCAGCTGACCCTATGTCCTGACCATGTGATCCCATATATAACCATACCAACCTCTCAGGCATTTGGCCCAAAGATGACGGGAGTTCTTTCTCCTGCCTTACTCTCATTATCCACAGACTTCACAGCCACTGGAATCTAATGGCTCTGACTCCTTTTGATCCAACTTGGCTGTTACTACCAAGCATATTTTTTCCTGAGCTCTTACCATTAATATACTATACTGAATTCAGCTCTGGATCAATTTTCTTGCTGCATAGCTCAATTGATACATATTTCCCTGACTACCATGGCTCCCTAGGAACCTCTGAACAAGCCTAAACTGAACAAGATCTCCATTGCATGATACCCAACAACCTTGTTCTCTTGTGTGTTCTACTCCAGAGAAAAGGAAAGCATCCTCAGCCCCAGCCCAATCATCCTCACTCTTGAATTCTGTCTCTCTCTCTCTCTCTCTCTCTCTCTCTCTCTCTCTCTCTCTCTCTCTCTCTGTGTGTGTGTGTGTGTGTGTGTGTGTGTGTGTGTGTGTGTGTGTGTATTAGGCTTGAGATCTCTCATGATCTCCATGTCTCTACTACCCATGCAGTGCTGGGGTTACAAACATATGCTCACTGCATCCAACTTTTTCATCAGTACTGGAGACCCGAACCCATGCTTAGGAGCAAGCACTTTGTTCACTAAGCTATCTCTTCAGTGCCCCATCAGATTTTTTTTTTTTTTTGATACTGCTCAAGTTTGGTTTTTACAAAGAATGCTTAGCTGCAGGCCTTCCCCTGCATCCTCCCACTACTGGTAACTGAAGCTTGTATCAGTTTGGGTTCTACACACACCAGACTGGAATGGATATGCAAGGTGACCTTGAGGAAGGGGAAAAGGAGAACTGGAAGGGACAAAAAAAATCAAACGACTCTGAGTCTTGTCCAACGGGGACTGCTCAGCTGAGGGGACCCAGCAGGAGAGCCAAACAGCAGTGTGTCCTCCATGCCTGTTCATTGGCCTGCAGAGCAAGTCTGACCCAAATAATGGGAGGTGGTCAGCAAAGTACACAGAGAGACTCTTCCAGGAGCTCTATAGACAAAACTGGGCCAGTACCAACCCTACCCTGGCGCATGACCAGCATGATGTGTCTTGTACCCAAAACTCTTCTTAACTTACCTTCTAGAAATAACATGTTGTTTCAGTTTTGAAGTGTTTTGTTTTCGGTTTGTTTTGTTTATTTTTTTTTTCTTTTAAGACAAGAGAGCCAAGTATTATGTGGTCCATGCCTGTAATCCTCGCTTTCAGAGGCCAAAGTGACTTCCAGCCTAGCCTGGGACACACTGTGAGACTGTCTCAAAAACAACAGAAGAATGTCTAGGTTTAGGCAAACAGGGTTTTCTTTTATGGAGCAGTAAATAAAGCCCAGTGGTGCATGCATTGGTCAGTTTTCTGTCACTGTGGGGAAAAAAAAAATACTTGAAAGAGAAAACAACTTAAAAGAAAGAAAGATTTATTTTGGCCTCTAGCTTCAGAGCATGGTATGTGGCCTGTTGCCTTTGGGCCCACGGCAAAGCACAGCATCACAGTGAGCAGGTAATGAGGGTGTTGTTCACCTCGTGGCAACCAGGAAGGAAAAGAGAGAATGAACAGAACTATAGGATGCCTATCAGCTGCACACACTGTTATCTTCTATAAGTTCCATTGCCTCCTAATAGTACCATAGGCCTGGGACCAAGCCATCAATATATGGGCTATTAATGGGCATTTTAAATCCAAACTATAACAGGGCAAATGAGACAGACGTGTGGCAATGTAGAACAGCAGATGCAAAGGTGTTTTATCCTTTGGACAGCCAACCTAGTTTCAGAAAGAACCCTGATGAGACTGTCCCACCCAGGGATCCATCCCATAAGCAACCACCAAACCGGGACACTATTGCATGTGTCAGCAAGACTTTACTGACAGGACCTTGATATAGCTATCTCGTATGAGGCTATGCCAGTGCCTAGCAAATACAGAAGTGGATGCTCACAGTCATCTATAAGATGGAACACAGGGCCCCCAATGAAGGAGCTAGAGAAAGTACCCAAGGAGCTAAAGGGGTCTGCAACCCTATAGGAGGAACAACAATATGAACTAACCAGTACCCCCAGAGCTTGTGTCTCTAGTTGCATATGTAGCAGAAGATGGCCTAATCGGCCATCATTGGGAAGAGAGGCCCCTTGGTATTGCAAACTTTATATGCCCCAGTACAGGGGAAGGCCAGAGCCAGGAAGCAGGAATGGGTGGGTAGGGGAGCAGGGGGGTGGGGGGGAGGGTATAGGAGACTTTCAGAATAGCATTTGAAATGTAAATGAAGAAAATATCTAAAAATAAATAAATAAATAAATAAATAAATAAATAAAAGTAGAAAAGAAAAGAAAAGAAAAGAAAAAGAAAGGAAAAGAAAAGAGAAAGCTGTATGCTAACTCAGCAGAGTGAGACCCAACCCTAGGGGGAGTGGGGAGGGCAGAGCTTGAAGAAAGGAGAGGAGTTTAATAAAGCTTGGTGAACATGTATTCTGTTCCAGTCAGTCAGTGTGGGCAAGCAGTTCAGCTGATCGTGAGCAAAACAAAGAAGGTTTGTGTCTGAGCTTAACATTCCTAAATGGAGGCAGAACATCCATGAGTCTCATCTGAATCCAATGTAAAACGGGGGTTTCAGGAAGTTAAAGATGGGAAGGGGTCAAACATTCTTAACATTGCTGTTTTCCAGGACATAGTTCTTTGAAGCTCAGGCATTGCTCCACCCTCTTTTACTTTTTATTTTAATATAAAGGTCTCATTGAATGGAAATCATAAGAAAGTTTTTCTGGGTCCCTAGGTTACCATGAGACCCTCTATTTGTTCCTCACATCTGCTTGATCCCTACCTTGTATCAAGTTCCCTCCCATATGGCTATCATTTCCCCAGTGTTCATTTCTACCAGCATATTATCCTCAGTGTCTGATAGAGACCAAACTAAAGCATTCATTCAACTTGGCCCAAGCAACTGAAGGACCATGAGAAAGACTATGAGTGGTGAGGCAAAGGCTAGGCTAACTTGGGAACCTCTTGTCCTGTCCAAGTCGAGTGTCACTGTCTACCTACACCCTGGCCAGTTGTTTGTAAGGGGCAATGTGAAAATGGCAGTGTTGAAATTTTAGTTTCTTAAAGAAAGGCACAAATTGAAGTTCATAATGAGGTGCTGTGACACACACCTTTAATCCCAGCACTCAGAAGGCAGAGGCAGGCAGATCTCTAAATTAAAGGATAGCCTGGTTTACGAAGTAAGTTACAGGGCTACACAGAGAAACCCTGCCTCAAAATACATACATACATACATACATACATACATATATACATACATATATTAAAATCCATAAATTATTTTATTCTTTAAAACAAATGTTAAATTTAAATATATTTTGATCACATTCTTCCCTTCCTTCAAGAGCCTTCCAGATCATCTCCACTTTCCTACCCACCCAACTTTAAGTTCTATCTCAAAAAACAAAAACCCAGTACGACAACAAAGCCTACAAAACCATGGAAACCAGTTAAAACCACACCCAAAGAGAAAAAAAAAACCACCAAGCTATAACCAAATAAAAGGAGTATTTGACCAACATACAATTTAAACCCATAAATTCTTAAAGGTTTGCAACTAATCAAGTTTTTCTTAATGCTTTAAAAACCAAACATGTCACTTCTGGGTTCCGAGTCACACACTTAGCCCCTTTGAGGCATATGAATTGGCATAGAGCAGTAATTAAGGTCCAGCAGTTGGGAATGTATTAGGTTTTAAACAACTCAGTGAGTGGCAAAAACAAAATAAATGCAACCCTACAAATGGTCCTTTGAGGCCTTTCCACCATATTACCACTTAGATGGGAAATTCAATACAGCTCTCTGATTTTGTTAGGATGTATAATTAGGCTATGGTTATCTGTTATGATATTCTTTTTTGTTTTGTTTTATGCTTGAGGGTTTTAACATGGTGGGGGGGGTTGAGATCTGGTTTAGTTTGAACATTTTTTTGAAGATGCTTTAAATTTAGAGATAATAACATGTTTCTACATTAAAATTTTAAAAGGTATATCACACCCACCAACAGTCAAGTATAGATGATGAAATGCTGGCAGTCATTCGATTGAATTCTCTTTGCTGTTCTGTGTTTGAAAATGTCTCATACTATGAAGTGAAGTGTTAGGAAAATGTATTATAAACAATGTTGCCAAGTCCTGGGGAGATGAGAATAGCTACCATGCCTGGCGGTCATGGGTACCTGTGGAGTCACTAATGCTAATGGAGGACACTGTTGATGTCCACACCATCCTTCCAGAAAGTTTAGCATGTGCTAAGAGGTTTTGTTTTGTCTTTTGTTTTCCCCCCATCTTTTTCAGACATGGACAGCTGTGAGCGATGGATGAGCTGCAAAAGTGAGTTCTTAAAGAAATACATGCACAAGGTGATCAATGACCTGCCCAGCTGCCCCTGCTCCTACCCTACTGAGGTGGCCTACAGCACAGCTGACATCTTTGACCGCATCAAGCGCAAGGACTTCCGATGGAAGGATGCTAGTGGGCCCAAAGAGAAACTAGAGATCTACAAGCCTACTGCTCGGTACTGCATCCGCTCTATGCTGTCCCTGGAGAGTACCACACTGGCTGCCCAGCACTGTTGCTATGGTGACAACATGCAGCTCATCACCAGGGGCAAAGGGGCAGGCACTCCCAATCTCATCAGCACGGAGTTCTCTGCTGAACTCCACTACAAAGTGGATGTTCTGCCCTGGATTATCTGCAAGGGTGACTGGAGCAGATATAATGAGGCCCGGCCTCCCAATAACGGACAGAAGTGCACCGAGAGCCCTTCTGATGAGGACTACATCAAACAGTTCCAAGAAGCAAGGGAGTACTAACGCACCACTGGTTTGGAGACACAAATGCACTGCACTGATCTGCCAACTGTCACCTGGTTCTTTTTATCCACAATATTTGTATATCTGTATATTACACATGAATATTTTTGTAAGTATAATAGGGGTATGCACCAGGCCTGGAGGACCGCTATGTCCAGTACTGACAAACCATGTTGGAAGTTCTCCTAATGGCTGTGTGGGATGGAAGAGGCACCTGGGAGCCATAGTGAGTATGACTCTGTTCCCACCTCCATCCAGTGCACAGGAGCACAGAGACTGAGGTTGTAAACATTATAAGCAGTTTATATATATATATATATATATATAAATATATAACTTATTTAATACAAATGTGACTTAAGCTTAACCTTTTCTCTGGAGTTGTCCTTATAAAAAAAATTATTTAATTGCTTCTGAGAGAGTTAAAAAGGGAAAGGACATAGGGGGGTTTCGAGAAAAGGAATTTTGCATTGGAAATGCACCAGAGCAATGAAACACCCACCTTGCACCAGGTGTTCTTCAGGCGTGGAGTGCTGCTAGCGTCACAGATTCCAAGACTTCTTGGTCTTAGATCAGGCAAGGGGTGGGTAGTAAGTGAATATGCAGAGTCAATCTAAGACATGGTTTTCAATGGCTTTAAAGTAAATGGCCAACATAATTGTACTGAAGAGCCCAGCAGGAGCATCTCTGCTCTGTCTTAACAGGCTCAGAAGACTGAATGAAGTTCAGGTGTAAAGCCAGGAGTGGCACTTTCCAAAGAAAAAACACAAGTTGAAAAATAATAGGGGCCCCATTTTGTCTATTTTATCTTAATAGAGTGACTTTTCTCCACCAATATATTCCCAGTAAATAAATATAAAAGGGGATGATGGGAGCTGAAGCCTGGGAAATCCTACTATTTTTTATGTTTTAAGAAAAAAACTGCATTATTTTTGTAAAGTATTTATTGAGTCGTTGGCTATTGTGCATCGTGCAGTTATGAGATGATCCTTTCTGTGGGGTAGAACTTGAGGACAGATGAAGAGTTGGTTCTTATGCAACCTTTTACTTGCAAAACTCCAGGGAAAGAGATATACAATAAAATCATGATAAAATGTGTTGCCCGCATCCTTGATTTATAATCCAGATATTGTAACTACTCCAAGTGAAGCAAGGCTTCCATGAGGAGAAGCTTTCAACTTAGGTGGGAATAAAAGACTCACAAATTGACTTATGGGTAAGTAATAGCATCTTTAGCATTAAGGCCATCTCTTTGGCCCCCAATTTGCTCCAGCTAATTGGCACACATGATTTTTTTTTTTCTTACCCAGAACTAAGAAAATCAAGCTAGAGCCAAGACTTAAGATGGGCAAGACTACTTCCAGACAAAACAAAGGAATTCAAATAATAAGTAGAACTAATTACAATGCAAGTTATTATTTTTCCAGATGAGAGAAACAAAAGGTCAGAAAGTATAAACCATGTGTGAAATGCTGGTTTGGTGCCTTTGTATCCCTGTTGATTTTTATATTTTTGACCATACACTCAAGTTCTCCTGGTAAAACGTGTGTTCTTACAGAAAAGCTTTTGCCAGGCCTTTATACTGTAAAAAGGTTTACTGAGATATTTTACCCACGAAATTATTTGCATTCAGGTTCTACATCTAATGACCAGACAGTAAGTCTTGTTTGCTGCTAGAGAGATGGTCCAGTAGTGGTTATGAGCACTTAACACTCTTGTAAAATCCTGGGTTCATTTCCTAGCACCCACATGTTGGTTCATACTTATTTGTAACATTTCCAGAGGATCAGGCACCTTGTTTGGCCTCTGTGGACACCAGGTATGCATGGTACACATACATCCATGAAGACACTCATATACATACACATACAAATACACATAAAAATAAATAACTGTTTTAAAGGTCTTGTTCACATTGAAGAAATGCTAAAAGAACCAGTAGATAAAATAAATAACCCATGTATCAGAGGAGAGGGTTTGGTTTGTAATACTAGTAACAAACACTCTTCAGAAAGAGAATTGGCTGGAAATGGAATGTATTGTCTTTGAGCTGATCAGTTTCTTGAGAGGATACACACATAAGAAGAGGGAGATGAGGTGCATGGGATGTTCGGCTGAGTAGCAAGGAAAGATTAGACTGTTCTAGAACAAGACCTGATGGGTGTGCTAGAGGAAGCTCAGAATTGTAGGGAAATCTTTCAAGAGACCAGGAATGCATTCAAGTTTCCAGTAGAGGAGTGGGATTTTTTTTTTCGGGTAATTTGAATTGATTTTTAAAATTGTTACCTTTATTTTGTTGAGATTGATTCCATCATTTCGCCCTTCCCTTTACTCCCTCCATATCCCTCTTTGTTCTCTTGGTCACTGATTATTAACTGGTTCTGTGAGTGTGTGTGTGACTGTGTATGTGATTTGTGTGTGTGTGTGTGTGTGTGTGTGTGTGTGTGTGTGTTCCTAAATGCATACATACAACTTGCTCACTCTTTTCAGGGCTGACCATTTGGTATAAGCAATTGCTGTGGTCTTCCCTGGAAACATGATCTCTCCAACTTTCATCATCCCTTAGTTGTCTGTAGTTCTTTTGTGTAAGGTGAAGGCCTCTTGGGCTTTTCCTGTCCACTTTGGCGTGTCTGTTGTTGTCCTTGTTCAACTCATGATTAGGCAGTTATATTAGGGAGACTTTATCGGTACAGCTCTTGGCATTGTTAGGAGACACAGTCTCATAACAAATCCTTGATCTTCAGGTTCTCACAGTCTTTCCTCTCCCTGTTCCACAATGCTCAAAGACGCAGGAGTGTTTTGTAGATGGACCAGTTTGATATCCCACCAATAGTAAATGAGGGCTCCCTTTGCCCCACATACACTACAGCATTTGTTTTAGGTTGTTTTGTTGATTCTTGCCATTTTGGCTGGGGTAAGATAAACTCTCAAAGATGTTTTGATTTGAATTTTTTAAAGTTATTTTTACTTATTCATTTTACATCCTGCTCACTGTCCCCCATCCTGGTCACCCCTCCCACAATCTTTTCCCTATCCCCACTCCCTTTCTTCTCTGAGTGAGTGGGGGCCACCCTGGGTATCCCCCCACCCTGGCACTTCAAATCTCTGCGAGGCCAGGCACTTCCTCTCCCACTGAGGCCAGAGAAGGCTGCCCAGTTAGAAAAACATATCCATGTACAGGCAACAGCTTTTGAGATAGCCCCTGCTCCACTTGGTCAAGACCCATATGAAAATCAAGCTGCACACCTGCTCCATATGAGCAGGGAAACCTAGGTACAGCCTGTATATGTTCTTTGGTTCATAGTTCAGACACTGAGGGCCCTGAGGGTCTGGGTTAGTTGATTCTTTTGGTCTTCCTGAGAAATTCTCAACTTCATATAGAAAAACAAACAAACAAACAAACAAACAAACCAGGATAGCCAAAACAATCCTGAACAATAAAAGAACTTCAGGAGAAATCACCATCCCTGACCTCAAGCTGTACTACAGAGCAATATAAAAACTTCATGGTATTAGTACAGAAACAGACACATTGATCAATGGAAAACCCAGAAATAAATCCACACATCTATGGACACTTGATTTTTGATAAATAAGCCAAAACCATACAATGTAAAAATGATATCATCTTCAAAAAATGTTACTGGACTTACCAGTGTCTATATGTAGAAGAGTGAAAATAGATCCATATTTATCACGCTACACAAAACTCAAGTCCAAGTGGATCAAGGACCTCAACATAAAACCAGATACACTAAATCTCATAGAAGAGAAAGTGGGAAATACCCTTGAACTCATTGATACAGCAGACAAGTTCCCAAACAGAACTCCAATGGCTCAGGCTCTAAGATAAACAATTGATAAGGGACCTCATAAGACTGAATTTTCTTAATTGCTAGGAATGAAGAATATTTTGGAGATATTTCTTAAACAAGGTTTTCTTCTTTGGAGAGCTCTCAGATCAAGTCCCAGGACCATTTTTTGAATGGGTCATGGAGTCCTACTTGGAAAGTCCTTTCCTGGGCATGTATCCTATATGGTCCTGACTAGGTTTCCTTCCAACTGTCTCAAGTTTCACATTTAGGCCTTTAGCTTACTTCGAGCTAGTTCTTGTGCATGATAAGTATGGGTTTGATTTTGTTTTTCGGCATGTGGACATCCAGTTTTCCCAGTACTTTTTATTGAGGATGCTTTCTTTTCTCCAGTGTATGGTTTTGGCACCTTTGTCAACTATTAAATGACTGAGTCTCTAGTAAATACAGAAACTCCTGGAGAATAAATGACTTATTACTGAATGGTGAATAAGTCAAAGATGGAATCAGGAAAGAAGTAAAAATGTTCCTGGAACTAAATGAAAATAAAATAAAACCTCCGAGACACAATTAGAGCTGCCCCATAAGGGAAGTGTATACCTCTAACTGCCTGTCTTTTAAAAATCATAAGGAGGACAAATGACGTAATGATGCAACTTGAAAATTTGGAAAAACAAGAATAAACCAAGTCCAGTCCACAGCAAAAAGATAAATAAATAAAAGTTATAGCAGAAATCAATGGAATATAAACAAATAAAACAATACAAATAATCACCTAATGTAAGAGCTGGTTCTTTGAGAAAATAAACAAAATTGACAGAACTTTGGCCCAAATAACCAAAGGAGGAAAAAGAACCCAACTTAACAGGATCAGAGATGAACATGGAAACATTACAACACACAACAAAGGAATTTAAAATGTTATAATGGAATATTTTTAAAACCTGTACTTCTTTAGGTTGGAAAACCTAAAAGAAATGGATGAATTTCTAAATTCTGCCAAACCACCAAAATTAAACCAAACAGACCTGTAACAAACGAGATTGAAACAGTAATAAAAACCTTTCCAACTAAAAAATATCCAGGGCCAAATAGAGTCTCATCAAAATTCTACTTAACTTTCAAAGAATATCTTCAGCCAATTTTTCTTTAACTATTCAAAATAATAGAAACAGAAAAAAGACTCCCACATTATTTCGATGAAGCCAATATCAATCATTCTAATACCAAAGCCAGGTAAAAATACATACACACACACACACAGACACACACCAAAAAAAAAAAAAGAAATCAATAGGGCAATATCATTGATGAACACTGATTTGAGCATGATTAATAAAATACTTGTAAACAAAATTCAGACACACTTTACAAAGATTATCCACCATAACCAAGTTGGCTTTATCCCTGAAATTCAGGTATGGTCCAACATATAAAAAACAATAAGTGTGAGTCGGAGGACAGTGACCTGCCCTGCAGGGAGCGCCATCTTGGCTCCGGGACTCCGCCGAACTTAGTCTACAGGTTAGAGTGAGGACCACAGAGGCAGACAGCTTCTGGGACAGGCGGGAGCCACAGAGCCGCTGAGGCAGCACCCTTTTGGGGCCACAGACATCCGGCACCCTCCCAGTCGGAGGACAGTGACCTGCCCTGCAGGGAGCGCCATCTTGGCTCCGGGACTCCACCGAGCTTAGTCTCTACAGGTCAGAGTGGGGACCACGGGGGCAGACGGCTTCTGGGACAGGCAGGAGCCACAGAGCCACTGAGGCAGCACCCTTTTGGGGCCGCAGACTTCCGGCACCCTCCCAGCCGGAGGACAGAGACCTGCCCTGCAGAGAGCGCCATCTTGGCTCAGGGACTCCGCCGAACTTAGTCTACAGGTTAGAGTGAGGACCACAGAGGCAGACAGCTTCTGGGACAGGCGGGAGCCACAGAGCCGCTGAGGCAGCACCCTTTTGGGGCCGCAGACATCCGGCACCCTCCCAGTCGGAGGACAGTGACCTGCCCTGCAGGGAGCGCCATCTTGGCTCCGGGACTCCGCCGAGCTTAGTCTCTACAGGTCAGAGTGGGGACCACGGGGGCAGACGGCTTCTGGGACAGGCAGGAGCCACAGAGCCGCTGAGGCAGCACCCTTTTGGGGCCGCAGACTTCCGGCACCCTCCCAGCCGGAGGACAGAGACCTGCCCTGCAGAGAGTGCCATCTTGGCTCCGGGACTCCGCCGAACTTAGTCTACAGGTTAGAGTGAGGACCACAGAGGCAGACAGCTTCTGGGACAGGCGGGAGCCACAGAGCCGCTGAGGCAGCACCCTTTTGGGGCCGCAGACATCCGGCACCCTCCCAGTCGGAGGACAGTGACCTGCCCTGCAGGGAGCGCCATCTTGGCTCCGGGACTCCGCCGAGCTTAGTCTCTACAGGTCAGAGTGGGGACCACGGGGGCAGACGGCTTCTGGGACAGGCAGGAGCCACAGAGCCGCTGAGGCAGCACCCTTTTGGGGCCGCAGACTTCCGGCACCCTCCCAGCCGGAGGACAGAGACCTGCCCTGCAGAGAGCGCCATCTTGGCTCAGGGACTCCGCAGAACTTAGTCTACAGGTTAGAGTGAGGACCACAGAGGCAGACAGCTTCTGGGACAGGCGGGAGCCACAGAACCGCTGAGGCAGCACCCTTTTGGGGCCACAGACATCCGACACCCTCCCAGCCGGAGAACAGTGACCTGCCCTGCAGGGAGCGCCATCTTGGCTCCGGGACTCCGCCGAACTTAGTCTGTACAGGTCTGCTGACAGAGGATACTCAGAATCCCCAGAAGAACAACCTCTGAACAGAGACAACTATAACAACTCCAGAGATTACCAGATGGCGAGAGGTAAAGGTAAGAATCTTACTAACAGAAACCAAGACCACTCACCATCATCAGGACCCAGCACTCCCACTTCGCCCAGTCCAGGGCACCCCAACACACCTGAAAAACTAGACCTGGATTTAAAAGCATATCTCATGATGATGGTAGAGGACATCAAGAAGGACTTTAAAGAACTACAGGAGAACATGGCTAAAGAGTTACAAGTCCTTAAAGAAAAACAGGAAAACACAACCAAACTGGTAGAAGTCCTTAAAGAGAAACAGGAAAACACATCCAATCAGATGATGGAAATGAACAAAACCATACTAGACCTAAAAAGGGAAGTAGACACAATAAAGAAAACCCAAAATGAGGCAACACTGGAGATAGAAACCCTAGGAAAGAAATCTGGAACCATAGATGCAAGCATCAGCAACAGAATACAAGAGATGGAAGAGAGAATCTCAGGTGCAGAAGATTCCATAGAGAACATGGGCACAACAATCAAGGAAAATGGAAAATGCAAAAAGATCCTAACTCAAAACATCCAGGAAATACAGGACACAATGAGAAGACCAAACCTACGGATAATAGGAGTGGATGAGAATGAAGATTTTCAACTCAAAGGACCAGCAAACATCTTCAACAAAATTATAGAAGAAAACTTCCCAAATCTAAAGAAAGAGATGCCCATGAAAATACAAGAAGCCTTCAGAACTCCAAATAGACTGGACCAGAAAAGAAATACCTCCCGACACATAATAATCAGAACAACAAATGCACTAAATAAAGATAGAATACTAAAAGCAGTAAGAGAAAAAGGCCAAGTAACATATAAAGGCAAGCCTATCAGAATTACACCAGATTTTTCACCAGAGACTATGAAAGCTAGAAGATCCTGGACAGATGTTATACAGACACTAAAAGAACACAAATTCCAGCCCAAGCTACTATACCCAGCCAAACTCTCAATTAACATAGACGGAGAAACCAAAGTATTCCACGACAAAGCCAAATTCACACATTATCTCTCCACGAATCCAGCCCTTCAAAGGATAATAACAGAAAAAAACCAATACAAGGACAGGAACCACGCCCTAGAAACAACAAGAAGGTAATCCCTCAACAAACCTAAAAGAAGACAGCCACAAGAACAGAATGCCAACTTTAACAACAAAAATAACAGGAAACAACAATTACTTTTCCTTAATATCTCTTAATATCAATGGACTCAACTCCCCGATAAAAAGACATAGACTAACAAACTGGCTATACAAACAAGACCCAACATTTTGCTGCTTACAAGAAACTCATCTCAGAGAAAAAGATAGACACTACCTCAGAATGAAAGGCTGGAAAACAATTTTCCAAGCAAATGGTCTGAAGAAACAAGCTGGAGTAGCCATTCTAATATCAGATAAGATTGACTTCCAACCCAAAGTCATCAAAAAAGACAGGGAGGGGCACTTCATACTCATCAAAGGTAAAATCCTCCAAGAGGAACTATCAATCCTGAATATCTATGCTCCAAATACAAAGGCAGCCTCATTCATTAAAGAAACTTTAGTAAATCTCAAAGCACACATTGCACCTCATACAATAATAGTGGGAGACTTCAACACACCACTTTCACCAATGGACAGATCATGGAAACAGAAACTAAACAGGGACACAGTGAAACTAACAGAAGTTATGGATCAAATGGATCTGGCAGATATCTACAGAACATTTTACCCTAAAACAAAAGGATACACCTTCTTCTCAGCACCTCATGGTACCTTCTCCAAAATTGACCACGTAATTGGGCACAAAACAGGACTCAACAGATACAAAAACATTGAAATTGTCCCATGCATCCTATCAGATCACCATGGACTAAGGCTGATCTTCAATAACAAAATAAATAATAGAAAGCCAACCTTCACGTGGAAACTGAACAACACTCTTCTCAATGATACCTTGGTCAAGGAAGGAATAAAGAAAGAAATTAAGGACTTCTTAGAGTTCAATGAAAATGAAGCCACAACATACCCAAACTTATGGGACGCAATGAAAGCATTTCTAAGAGGAAAACTCATAGCTCTGAGTGCCTCCAAAAGGAAACTAGAAAGAGCACACATTAGCAGCTTGACAACACACCTAAAAGCACTAGAACAAAAGGAAGCAAATTCACCCAAGAGGAGTAGACGGCAGGAAATAATCAAACTCAGGGGTGAAATCAACCAAGTGGAAACAAGAAAAACTATTCAAAGAATCAACCAATCAAGGAGCTGGTTCTTTGAGAAAATCAACAAGATAGATAAACCCTTAGCCAGACTCACTAGAGGGCACAGGGAAAGCATCCTAATTAACAAAATCAGAAATGAAAAAGGAGACATAACAACAGATCCTGAAGACATCCAAAACACCATCAGATCCTTCTACCAAAGGCTATACTCAACAAAACTGGAGACCCTGGATGAAATGGAGAAGTTCCTAGACAGATACCAGGTACCAAAGTTGAATCAAGATCAGGTTAATGATCTAAACAGCCCTATATCCCCCAAAGAAATAGAAGCAGTCATTAATAGTCTCCCAACCAAAAAAAGCCCAGGACCAGATGGGTTTAGTGCAGAGTTCTATCAGACCTTCAAAGAAGATCTAATCCCAGTTCTTCACAAACTATTCCACAAAATAGAAACAGAAGGTACTCTACCCAACTCATTCTATGAAGCCACAATTACTCTGATACCTAAACCACAAAAAGACCCAACAAAGATAGAAAACTTCAGACCAATATCCCTTATGAATATCGATGCAAAAATCCTCAATAAAATCCTTGCTAACCGAATCCAAGAACACATCAAAACAATCATCCATCCTGACCAAGTAGGTTTCATCCCAGGGATGCAGGGATGGTTCAATATACGGAAATCCATCAACGTAATCCAGTATATAAACAAACTCAAAGACAAAAACCACATGGTCATCTCGTTAGATGCGGAAAAAGCATTTGACAAGATCCAACACCCATTCATGATAAAAGTCTTGGAAAGATCAGGAATTCAAGGCCCATACCTAAACATGATAAAAGCAATCTACAGCAAACCAGTAGCCAACATCAAAGTAAATGGTGAGAAGCTTGAAGCAATCCCTCTAAAATCAGGGACTAGACAAGGCTGTCCACTTTCTCCATACCTATTCAACATTGTACTTGAAGTCCTAGCCAGAGCAATTCGACAACAAAAGGAGATCAAAGGGATACAAATTGGAAAAGATGAAGTCAAAATATCACTTTTTGCAGATGATATGATAGTATATATAAGTGACCCTAAAAATTCCACCAGAGAACTCCTAAGCCTGATAAACAGCTTCGGTGAAGTAGCTGGATATAAAATTAACTCAAACAAATCAATGGCCTTTCTCTACACAAAGAATAAACAGGCTGAGAAAGAAATTAGGGAATCAACACCCTTCCCAATAGTCACAAATAATATAAAATATCTTGGCGTGACTCTAACTAAGGAAGTGAAAGATCTGTATAATAAAAACTTCAAGTCTCTGAAGAAAGAAATTATAGAAGATCTCAGAAGATGGAAAGATCTCCCATGCTCATGGATTGGCAGGATCAACATTGTAAAAATGGCTATCTTGCCAAAAGCAATCTACAGATTCAATGCAATCCCCATCAAAATTCCAAATGAATTCTTCAACGAATTAGAAAGTGCAATCTGCAAATTCATCTGGAATAACAAAAAACCTAGGATAACAAAAACTCTTCTCAAGGATAAAAGAACCTCTGGTGGAATCACCATGCCGGACCTAAAGCTCTACTACAGAGCAATTGTGATAAAAACTGCATGGTACTGGTATAGTGACAGACAAATAGACCAATGGAATAGAATTGAAGACCCAGAAATGAACCCACACACCTACGGTCACTTGATCTTCGACAAGGGAGCTAAAAACATCCAGTGGAAGAAAGACAGCATTTTCAACAAATGGTGCTGGCACAACTGGTTGTTAACATGTAGAAGAATGCGAATCGATCCATTCCTATCTCCTTGTACTAAGGTCAAGTCTAAGTGGATCAAGGAACTTCACATAAAACCAGAGACACTGAAACTTATAGAGGAGAAAGTGGGGAAAAGCCTTGAAGATATGGGCACAGGGGAAAAATTCCTGAATAGAACAGTAATGGCTTGTGCTGTAAGATCGAGAATTGACAAGTGGGACCTCATGAAACTACAAAGCTTCTGCAAGGCTAAAGACACCATCAATAAGACAAAAAAACCACCAACAGATTGGGAAAGGATCTTCACCTATCCTAAATCAGATAAGGGACTAATATCCAATATATATAAAGAACTCAAGAAGGTGGACTCCAGAAAGTCAAATAACCCCATTAAAAAATGGGGCTCAGAACTGAACAAAGAATTCTCACCTGAGGAATACCGAATGGCAGAGAAACACCTGAAAAAATGTTCAACATCCTTAATCATCAGGGAAATGCAAATCAAAACAACCCTGAGATTCCACCTCACACCAGTCAGAATGGCTAAGATCAAAAATTCAGGTGACAGCAGATGCTGGCGAGGATGTGGAGAAAGAGGAACACTCCTCCATTGTTGGTGGGATTGCAAGCTTGTACAACCACTCTGGAAATCAGTCTGGCGGTTCCTCAGAAAATTGGACATAGTACTACCGGAGGATCCAGCAATACCTCTCCTGGGCATATATCCAGAAGATGTCCCAACCGGTAAAAAGGACACATGCTCCACTATGTTCATAGCAGCCCTATTTATAATAGCCAGAAGCTGGAAAGAACCCAGATGTCCCTCAACAGAGGAATGGATACAGAAATTATGGTACATTTACACAATGGAGTACTACTCAGCTATTAAAAAGAATGAATTTATGAAATTCCTAGCCAAATGGATGGACCTGGAGGGCATCATCTTGAGTGAAGTAACACAATCACAAAAGAACTCACACAATATGTATTCACTGATAAGTGGATATTAGCCCAAAACTTAGGATACCCAAGATTTAAGATACAATTTGCTAAACGCATGAAACTCAAGAAGAATGAAGACCAAAGTGTGGACACTGTGCACCTTCTCAGAATTGGGAACAAAACACCCACGGAAGGAGTTACAGAGACAAAGTTCGTAGCGGTGATGAAAGGATGGACCATTTAGAGACTGCCGTATCCAGGGATCCATCCCATAATCAACTTCTAAACGCTGACACCATTGCATACACTAGCAAGATTTTGCTGAAAGGACCCAAATATAGCTGTCTCTTGTGAGACTATGCAGGGGCCTAGCAAACACAGGAGTGGATGTTCACAGTCAGCTATTGGATGTATCACAGGGCTCCCAATGGAGAAGCTAGAGTAAGTACCCAAGGAGCTAAAGGGATCTGCAACCCTATTGTTGGAACAACATGATGTACAAACTAGAACCCCGGAGCTCTTGTCTCTAGCTGCATATGTATCGAAAGATGGCCTAGTCAGCCATCAATGGAAAGAGAGGCCCATTGGACTTGCAAACTTTATATGCCCCAATATAGGGGAATGCCAGGGCCAAAAGAATGGGAATGGGTGGGTAGGGAAGTGGGGGGCGCTATGGGGGACTTTGGGGATAGTATTGGAAATGTAATTGAGGAAAATATGTAATAAAAAAAAATATATATATATATACTTTAAAAAAAAATAAAATAAAAATCAAAATTAACCAGAAAAAAAAAATAAAAAAGAAGCAGGCATTCTCAATCATACACTGACTATTAAAAGGCAGATGTCGTAGGAGTTGAGAGTAGAATGGTAGCCAACTGAGGCCAGGGAAAGCAGCAGGTAGAGCATAAAAAAAAAAAAAAAAAAAAACAATAAGTGTAATAAAACACATAAATGGATTTAAAGACAAAAAATCACATGATTATCTCAGTAGACACAACAAAAGCTTTTCACAAAATCCAGCACGCCTTCATGATAAAAGTTCTAAAAAATGTAGGGCTGAGGGAACATACCTCAATAAAAGAAAGTTATACATGAGCCATAGCCAACAGAAAAACTTGCAGCAATCCCACTAAAGTCAGGAACAAGACAAGGCTGCCCACTACCCCACTCCCTTTTAATATTGTACTGGAAGCACTAACTGGAAGAATAAGGCAAGAAAAAGAAGGTAAAGGAGTGTGACTTTTATTAACAAAAGAAAAACTGGGGGAGGGACAAGGGATGTGTTCTTAATAAGAAAATAAGCTGGGAAAGAAATTAGTGTTTTCTAAAATTCCAGGCATGTAATGATCAGAGAGAGAGAGAGAGAGAGAGAGAGAGAGAGAGAGAGAGAGAGATGATGATGATGATGATGATGGTGGTGGTGGTGGTGATGATGATGGTGTGTTCTGGAGTCATAGCCAAAGTGGTTTTGTTAAGAATTTATCATGGAATTGAAAAGAGAATTCTTTCACAGGTCAATGAAAATAACCGAGAAGCAACTTTTTCCCATGAGCTATTTGTCTTTTAATATAATATCTTACTGACCTCATGAATTATGGATAGGAGAGGTTGTGTAGGCTCGCAGCCTACTGAAACTGTTATCCTCAATATATCACCGGGGTTATCCCACACCTGTGGAAATTTGATGAACTCTCTATTAAACAGTAATCTGTTGTTCAGTCAAACTGAGCTAATCTTTGTGCCCAAAACGTAGAAGACCAATGAGAAACCCCTCAGATCATTTGACAGACACAATGACCCTCACACAGTTCAGCTCAAGGCCCTAGGCAGCCCAGGTATAACCACAGGCAATTATTTTCCTGGGCAACAGAAGAAGATGGCATGGCCTCATCTGCAATCTGTAAACTTCACCCATGGGCAGCATCTCTCTGAATGCTTGGCTCTTCTGCTTCCCCGTGGAAAGAGCCTTCTTTGTGGCCATCCACCAGGCCTCTTGAGGGTCACATATGGATGGTGCCAGCAGATACAGATATTCCCAGTGCTTTCTTGTGGCTGCATCTGGGAAAGGTGCAGTGAGGTACAGCTCGCTGCTTGCTCTTCTGCTCCAGGGTCTAGCATCTACCACAATCACATTCTCAAAAGTGTCTCTAGCTTTATATTTCTGTAGCTAAAAGGTGGGGGTTCCCAGTCTTTGACCAGTGATCAAAGACTAGAGACTACACCAATTTGCTAGTAGCTTTTTGGGCAATATTACCTGGAGTTTTCAGAGAGGGAACTAAGTTCCATATGGTTAGCAGCTGTGCTAAGATCTCACTGCTTGGAAAACAGTTAGGCAAAGGCAGTTCTGTATTCACTGAGCCCATATTCTTCAACTATTCCTTTCCTGCTCTACCTCTAACTCTTGCTAAAATCTTCCCTGTGTCTTAATGTGCCTTTGTTCAAGTAGTTCCCCCAAGGAACTGGTCTCATTCATGTTTCATGTTCAGTACCCACAGGTCTTCTAGTTCTGAAGCTGAGCCTTTGCTCGTGCTAAGCAGCAGAGCTCCACATTTCAAGACAAGAGCCCGCTCTCAGGATAAGAACAGCAATGGCCCCATTTCTCAGTACCAATTCAGTCTTAGTTTCTGTCCCTGTTACTGTGATAAAGTGCTCTGACAGAAGCAACATAAAGAAGGGTTTGTTTTGGCTCACAGCCTGGGGGTTCAGCCCATGATGGCGGGAAGCTATGGCAGCAGTAATTGAAGCAACTGGTCACATCCCTTTCGCAATCCCAGAGCTGAGAGGGAGGAAGGCACACACTTGCTTAGATGCTCCTCTCTACTTAGACACTTCTGGATCCCACGCTGGGAGCGATGCCACCTCTACTAAAACAATCAAAACAATCCCCCAGACAACCCCCCACAGGCATATCCAAAGGCCCATCTCCCAGGTGATTTTTTTTTTTCAAGTCAGGGTTTCTCTGTGTAGCCCTGGCTGTCCTGGAACTCACTTTGTAGACCAGGCTGGCCTCGAATTCAGAAATCTGCCTGCCTCTGTCTCCCAAGTGCTGGGATTAAAGGCATGCACCACCACGCCCGGCCTCTCAGGTAATTCTATATCCTGTCAGGACAACAACATTAACCATCACAAGCTTGACAAGCAGAGAGAATATATGTATGGCCTTTTGCAGGTTGGACTTCTCCTCCCCATTATCCTGCTGGTACTTGCTGGATAATCTCTCAAAGTTGCTATTTTCTCAGATCCCTCCCTCATTAAAGTTCTGTGGGATCCTAAGCCAAGTCCTCCTTTTATACTTTAACATTATTGAGGCTACTTAATGTAAATGTATTATTATTTTCATAGTGCACTGCAAAACATGAGACTTTTTTCCTTTGGTGACAGATCTACCAAAAAATCAAATCAATCTCAACTTGTCCCGCTGCAATGTTTGTTATTAAACAGCTAGAAAATTACTCTGCCAAATACCTCTACAGATCTTTAAACCTTGTCCCTTACTCTCCAGAATAATTTGCTTACTGACTAGGAATAGACTAGAACAATCCCAAAGACCACACATGGGCAGAGCAGAGAGAGAGAGAGAAAGAGAGAGAGAGAGAGAACATCAATTCTGTACTGACTTATAGAACTTCTCAGGAAGTAGGCTGTGGAGGGGTCGGGTAGAACTCCCTCTTTGTCAGCCATTTACAATTTCCAATGGAAAACTGTGTGGGTTGTCACCATGATGCCTGCACAATTTCAGATAAATTAAAGGCCTGCCTCAGTAATTATTGGGTGGGTATATACACAAACATATACCCATGTGTACAGGCCTTGCATACAGTAGTATAAATTGAGACAGAAAGTTGAAAGTCAGATGCTTCTCTGAGATGTCGAATTGGTTTACTGTATTGGATTAGAAAAAGGGAGAAGGCACATTTTCTGGGATCAGATTTTTCTGGAACAAATTCATAGGACTTGAAACTCTTTTATTAAACCCCACCAGAAAAAAAAAAAAAAACAAAACTTAGACACAGATAATTTTGTTAGATCTCCATGTAGAAATCTGGAAAGCCAAAATACAAAGACCCATGCCCCTGCATGTAATGGCAAAAAAACCATCATCCTTAACCATTTTAGTGGCAGGGAACTGATGAGAGAGTGGGTTGAGACACAGCTGCAATAGCAAAGCTGGGTATGAATTTTATGACTTTGTTAATTTTCTATCTGTTCTGGGAGTAATAAATGTACCCTCATAGATATTCATGATTTCCCTCAAAAATAAAAAATTTAAAAACCTTTTAAATGGCACAGAAAAGCCTTTCATTCTTGAGGCATGTAATTCATGGATGATTTTCAAAATGTCATGTTTGAATTGGGAAAGTAACATTTCTTGAATTAATCAGCCAATTGCTTCAAGAATATGACTCAAAGGATATAAAAATTTCAAGCCTAACTTTTTAAAGGCATTTTTTCCTATGCAGAGAGTTTATTTTTCACAAAGGTCATGGCTAAATCCTGAGTTTATTTGCCATGGACGAGAACCATCTAGATGAAGTGTGCCTTTCATTCCTTAGCAAGAGGGAATCAGCAGTTCCTAGCAGGCACCAATTCAGTTTTTTATACTGTCAGACAGGCACCTTCATACTGTGCAGGCCTCTTCTCCTCTAGAGCCTCCTATACCTCACTTTTTCAGTATTTAAGATTTTTGTTGGTTTGTTTTACTTTAAAATTTCTCTTTTAATCCTTAACTTTTTTTAATCTATTTGTAACATTTTAATTAATTCTTGGAGAACTTCATACAATTTATCTTCATTATTTTTAAACCTCCATTCCTCAAAGATCCTACCCCACCTCCCTACCCCTCACAAATTTTGTGTCCTCTTTTTTTTTTTTTTTTTAATTTTTTATGACCAGTCAATGTGGGTCCTCATACTGGAGCACACTCTCAAAGAAAATTGACTTCTTCCAACCAGAGGAGAGCAGTTGTCCATAGCTCCTTAGTTGGACATCAGAGCTTGTGAGTCCCTTTTCTCTCCCATGCTAGAATATGGAATGGTTTGATCTTGTTCAGGTTTCATACAGGCAACCACAGCTGCTATGCATTTGTGACTGCAGCAGTCCTATAATCTGAAGAGACACTTTTCTCTGGTCCTCCATGACTTCTGGATCTTACAGTCTGTTCCCACATATACATTTCTTCCACAATGGTTCCTGAGTTTTGGGGAATGAGTTAGGTATAAATGTGTCCTTTGTGGCTGAACACTGTCCGCATTTATTCTCCATTAATCACTGTCCATAGCACAATGAATCCTGTCTGATAAGGTTTCAAAGCTACTACAGTAATCTATGGGCAGTTTGATATTATGCCCAGTTTGCTGAATAAAAGTAGAAGGTTCGGCTTTGGGGCCTGTGAGTCCCCCAACCCTTTTTTGGCAAGATTTATTGTACCAAGTATGTGTTCCCCTTTTGTGGAAAAGGCCTTAAATCTAACCAGGAGGCAATTAGTTTAGTTACCCCCATCACATTCCTGCAACTATGGTACCCATGAACATATCTTTCCCAGTGATCATTATCCATATTCATAGGTTCACAGATGGGTTAGAGTGCTGATAGCTCCCCATCCCACAGCAACCTGCATAGCACTTTCCAGTACTATTAACATGTAGTATTACATGTTAACATGAAGATATTTATTTGATAAGGAATTTAGTCACAATGATGAGAAAATTAACATAGTGCCTTTTCAAATAGTTCTACTGTAAGCACTCTACTGTCTGTCTTTGGGTTCTCCTTTATAATACAAACTTCCTGTATTAGCTGGTTTGTGTTGTCAACTTGACACAGCTGGAGTTATCACAGAGAAAGGAGCTTCAGGTGAGGAAATGCAGCCATGAGATCCAGCTGTAAGGCATTTTCTCAATTAGTGATCAAGGGGGGAGGTCCCATTGTGGGTTGTGCCATCCCTGGGTTATAGTCTTGGGTTCTATAAGAGAGCAAGCTGAGCAAGCCAGGGAAGCAAGCCAGTAAGTAATACCTTCCATGGCCTCTGCATCAGCTCCTGCTTCCTGACTTGCTTGAGTTCCAGTCCTGACTTCCTTTGGTGATGAATGGCAACATGGATGTGTAAGCTGAACAAACCCATTCCTTCTGAACTTGCTTCTTGGTCATGATGTCTGTGAAGGAATAGAAACCCTGACTAAGACACTTGTATTCTGAGTAAGGATAAGAGGTCACAGGCTGTGGTGGTTTGAATGAGAATGACCCCCATAGATTCATATTTTGAATATTTGATCTCCAACTGGTGGAACTGTTTGGGAAGGATTAGGAGGTGAGGCCTTGTTGGAGGTGAGTCACTGGGGATGGACCTGCACCATTCCTAGTGTGTCTCTCTCAGCCTCTTACTTGTGGTTTCAGATGTGAGCTCTCTGCTGGTCTTGCCACCATTCTTTTGCTCCACCATTGTAGACTTCTCTTTAAAACCATAAGCCCGATTCAGTGCTTTCTTTTATAAGTTGTCTTGGTCACTAAGCCAGTCACTTTTCTATTACTGAGATAAAACACCATAACTAAAGCAACTTAAGCAAGAAAGTGTTTATTTTAGGCTCATGGTTCCAAATAGAGAAGTGTCAACCACCATCATGGCAGGGAGAATCAAAGCAAAAATGCAGGCAAGACACTGGAGAAGCAACTGGGAGTTCACATCTCTATCCATAAACAGGAAGTGGAGAGATAACTTGAAATGACACACATGTTTTGAAATCTCAAATCTGGTCCCAATGACATATTTCTTTCACTAAGATCATACCTCTTAATCTTCCCCAAACAGTCACCAACTAGGGATCAAATATTCAAATACCCCAGACTTTTGGAGGACATCTTATTCAAACTACCACATAGATGAAACCGATGAGTTATTTTTAGAAAAGATATGACACAGCTCAAAATGAGGACATAGAGCTGAACATGTTTCTATCTAAAAATGAAACAATAATAACTATTCAGAGCAGAACACATGAGTCTCACACGGGATCACTGATGAATGTCAAACACTCAAAGAAATCCTCATCTTTCTACAAAATCTTTCAGATTCCAGAAAAAAAACACATTTATTAATTTCCATATTAGTATTAGAGATAAGCAGAGTAAGGAGCCTGTATCCTTAAACTCAACCTTATGTGTAGGGAATTATACATCTACTATGGATCTCATTTCCCTGATTATCCAAAATGACAACCCTTCCTTGTACAGAAAACCAAGGCTCACATGCTCCTTTATTAATCCACTCTTCTCGTGTCCCTTATCTATACCTATGGGAAAGAGAATGGTTGACGCCTCAGTGTCTAAGAAGGCCAAGAAGGCAGCCTTTACAGTTTCTTTATCTACTCTAATTTCTATGTGCCTCTAAGTTCTGAGTCCTCTGATGGCCTGTGCAGTGGGTGACTAAAACTTGGGTCAGGAGTTAGGGAGTTTCTGTAAGGTGTAGCATAAGAGAAGCATGTTTAGTGATTAAGCCTCTGGTTGTCAGGTATCTCCTCTCCAAATTACTGCATATGAATAGAGAATATGGAAGGGTTATTAAGAGTCTGTACATATAGAGTCTTTTGTCATTTTCCATAATTATAGCTAAAAGCTCTACCTTTAAGGCAAAGGTGTCCCGAGTAATTTTAAGCTTTCTATAGTCTGATTTGTAGCTGCTATTAGCATAGCCGGATTTTCTCATTTCATTGAGGATGAAGTAACTGCCAACCAATTATAAACCGCAGAAGTTTGCGATTTGGAAGAGAGGAGTCCTTTAAGTCTAGACCAAGTGCCCAAGAGCATTCTAAAGCATCTGATAAAGGGTATGCTACAGGCTTGGGAATGTCATGCTCTTGCTTCTGCTACACCAGCAATCCTTACTGGCCTCCTGTCCTTTTTCCTGTGGTTACCCTGTGTCATAACGATCCTGCAGCTTTGTATCTGCAAGGACCAGCCTTTTCACACTCTTTAGCAGTTCATATATGAGGTAGATTTGGGGATGGACCAACTCAAAGTCCTGGATCTGGCCCTGGGTTGTAGTTGAGTTGGTCAGACCAACAGCTTTCCTGCACCCTCACCACCTGGGCAAGCTCTCCAGCACAGCCCTGGCTAACTCACGCAATACTGCAGCTGGCAAGGGGCAGCATCAGATCTCCTGTTTTCATGTCCTTGGGTCCCAGCTTACCCTCACCCAAGCTGCCAGAGCCAGCTCTACTGTGCTGTTCAATTGGGATGCAGGACTGTTCTCCTAAGTACTACAGTAGGTGAGGGGTGGAGCCAGCTCTGCACAGCCCTTGGACATCAAGTGGCAGCCCAGATCAGAGACACCTGCATGGTCTTTAGCCGAGATATGTGCTATGGACATTGACACAGACCTCTGCTGTTGCATGGCCATGGACCCAGACATGTTCCTCGGTGGCAGAATAGGCTGGCATTTCACCACATGGTAGGAAGGCTACTCACATCTGGCTGTTCCTCTCCAACCCTCACGTCTCTTGTCCCGCCTCTCTTCAAATAATAATCTGTTCCACTTCTCTTTCTCTCGAATCTCTCCACCACGTGCATGTACATCACAGTGTCTCCACGGAGCTCATAGGCCTCTGGGTGACCTCTACCAGCCCAGCTGAATGGTGGTGGGCTGGCCTCTTGGGTGTCTTCTACTCATCCATGCCACGAGCTGTGGCAGCAGGCAGCCATTTTTTCTTTCCAATCCCTCCATTTCCTTTGCTAGACTGTTTGTGCATTTCTTTCATTGGGCATCTTTTTTTCTACTTTCTTCCACCCAACTTTTCATCCTCTGTGTTTTCCCTCTATTTTATTTTCTACTATAGCTTTAGTAGTTTCATGTTACTTTTGTAGTTAGAAAAAAAATCTCTGGCAATTTATTTTTTGTTATCCTGCTAATAATTTCTCAGTTGTATTTTTAAGCTTTCTTATTATTGGGGCCTTTGTTGTTTTCAGTTTACTTCTTTTTTTCTAATCTGTACTTTTTCCTCTCCCCTTTATAACATTTTATTTTTCATTTCATTTATGTAAACGTGTTCACCCTTTATGTCATGTCATTGCTGCCATTTACTACTTTCATATTTTACTCTTGCGGAAAATTCTATAATCCTCTCCAAGAAAGGAACCGGGTCTCCCACTACCTGATGATCCCATCCCCCACTCACCTGATCACCACTCCTTTTTGCCAAAGGGAACCCAAAACTCTTCCCACTGAGAATCCACTCTGCCCCATTCCCTGAGAACAAATCCTGTGTACCTCCTCCACACTTCTGCGAACCTTCTAACTAAAAACAGCGTGTTCTTGGCTAAGCAGCTTCACTTCACCTTTGTTAAGTTGGGACCACATCTGATACTCCATTTGCACGTTCATACCAAACTGCACTAAGATTGACTCCTAAGCCCCATTCAATTTGTCCTACAGCCTGAAAAGTTGAGCTAACAGCATAACAGCAATCCAAGCACCCACTCAACAAAGAGTTAAACAGATTTCCATACCAAGAAACACTAACAATGACCTAACTCCAGATGCCTAGATCCTATCAGAAAAACAAACAACATGAGTAATCAAGACAATATGTCTCCTCCAAACACTAGTGTTCCCATAGCAACATTCTCTGATAAAAGCAACGTAGATGATGTCCAAGACAATGATTTCAAAAATATCAAAAATAAATGTGTTCAAAGAACTCAAGGGAGATATATGAATAAATGCTGGGATGAAACACTAGTTTAATTTTTAAAAATTCAAAAAAAACAAAAATAGAATTTAAGAAAAAGAGAATCTCTGAAGAATAGCCAATCTGAAAGAAAACTTGAAATGAAAACTTCAGTAACTCAAACAAAAAATGGCCTAGGAGAGCCTCATGGATAGATCGGAACAAATGAAAGAAAGAATCTCAGAACTTGAAGAGGAGGTTGAGGGATATGTGATTACTCAGCCAAAGAAAATATTAAATCTGAAAACAAAAATCAAGAGAACCAATGGAACATGCATGAACTCTGGCATACTATCAGAAGACTGAGCCTATGAATCACAGGTATAGAAAAAGGAGAAGAAATTCAGGTCAAAGGGACAGAACATATTTTCAACAAAATTACATTAAAGAACTCCAAGATCTAAGGAAAGAGCTATCTGACAGGGTATAACAGGAATACAGAACACCAACTAGGACCAGAAGGAAACTCCTTGTATCATATAACAGTCAAAACACTAAAGATATAAAACAAAGAATACTAAAGACTGCACATGAGAAATACTAAGGTGCATATAAAGGCAGGACCCTCGGAAATAACAATTCATTATTCAGTGGAGATTTTGAGAGGAAGAAAGGCTTGGGCTAATTTTCTACATGAAAGGCCCCAAATGCCAGCCCTGGTTACTGTTCCCAGGAATCTATCAGTCACAATCAAAAGATAAAGAAAAACTTTCCATTGATAGGAATGGATTTATGGAATTTATGACAACTAAGCCGACTACTATCTAGAAGATGATGGAAGGAAATCTTAGAGCTGAAGGTTAAATATACACAATAAGATATGAGAAACAAAGTAAGAGTAACAATAATAATAATAATTAATCAGAATAGTAACCAGAAGAAGTCTAAGAAAATACCACAAAAATAACAAAAAGGCAGGAATTAACATACATTGTTCAACCATAACATTCATGGTCTCAGTGCCTAAAGAGAAACAGAATAACAGGTTGAATTAGAAACAAGGTCCATCCTTTTGCGGCTCAAAGAAGACACCTCATTATCAATGACAGATACCACCTAATGGTAAAGGAATGGAAAAAGATATCCAAGTAAATGGAACTAAGAAACAAGCAAGTATAGTTATTCTAATTATCTGATCAAAGAGCCTTCAAACCAAAACTAGTTAGAAGAGATTTTTAAGTACACCTTATACCCATTAAACCAAAACATACATAAAGACAATGTTGTAATCCTAAAGAGATATATCCCAAATGGAGAAAATCCAATTTTCTAAAGGAAATACTATTAGATGATAATCAGTAACTTCAATATTCCACTCTCAATAAAATTTATCCCGACAAAAATTTAACAGAGAAATTTGGGGATTTAATCTCTTTGTAAATCATATGGGCACTACAACAATGTATAGAACATCCACTTAAACACTAAAGAATAACCGCCTATAGAATTTTTTTTTCCAAAATCAACCACATACTGGCATGAATCAAATCTCAATAAATAAAGGAAAACTAAAATAAAACTAAATTGTATCTGTCCACAATGGTCTAAAGCTAGATATCAACAGCAGTAAAAACTAAAGAAATATACAAAATCATTGAAACTAAATAACACACTACTGAATAAAAATGAAGTACAACACAGTAAAATCTAGGGATCACAATGAAGGTAGTCTGAAGAGACCATTGGCCATTGGTTATGGAAGAGACAATTGCTCAAAGTACTGAAGTGGCTACTGAATGCTCACCCCTACACAGGACGTTAATACCAACTTCCTACAGGCTCAGGGAACATCACAGAAGATGAAGAGGAAAGGATGGAAGAGCTCAAAGTAGAGAGGACTTCTGTGAATGCTGTCTACTAGATATAGCATGACCATTGCACTCAAAAACTCAGAGAAGCTATGGTTACAGGCACAAGACCTACACAAGATCAAGCTAATCAGTAATTCTAGAATCTATGAGGGAGTGGGTGAAGAGGGCCCTCCCCAGCTGAGGAGCTACTGGAAGCTGGTGGCTGATTAATAAAACATTGGTAGTCACAAGAGGAAAGCAGAAAGCATACAAGGGCTGTGAAACACCAGTCTCCTGGCAAGACAGGGACATTGGCAACATTATCTCATGGCAGCTGTGGGGGGGATGGGGAGGGGGGGAAGCAAGGGGGTGTTGCTTGCCCTGGGCCTGCACAAGACTGGGCCTGTCATCAGCTAACTACAGGTCGGAGAAGTGACCATAACCATCTGAGTTCAACTATTGGCAACTGATTGTGGAGGAAGGACATTCATTGTCTTCAGTTGTGTACTAAATTGTGAGCCAAGTAGGCTCCTCTGGTCAAACACAGGTGGCCCTGATTAAATTCAGTGGAGCAGGAAAGAAAACAAAAAACACAGGAATGTGTACTAGGAATCAGCGGGGAGGAGGGAAGATGACAGAGATGGAAGGGAGATAACAGGGGAGGGAGGTGGTAAGAATAAACAGAATGCTCTCTATAGATGCACGAATTGCCAATGAGCCAATGTAATAAATAAATGAGCTAACAAACTGAGCAGACGCAGATGGTTCTCAAAAGGAGAAATACAAGTGACCAATAAATACTTGAAAAAGTATTCGGCAACTTTAGCCATCGTGGAAATAGAAATTAAAACTACTTTGAGATGCCATCACACTCTGATCAGAATGGTTAAGAAAACAAACAAACAAACAAAACCAAAACCAATAAAACACTGCTCTTGCAGAGGTCTTGAGTTCAATTCCCAGCACCCATATGGTGGCTCACGACCATCTACAAAGGGATCTGATGCCCTCTTCTGGTGTGTCTGAAGACAGCTACAGTGAGCATATAAAATATATTAAATACATAAAAATTAAAAACAAAATAATCCCCTCCCAAAACAAAAACAAATACCAGTGAAAATAGGGTGGGGTAGGGGGAGAAACTGTTATTCCCTGCTGGTGGGAATTTCAGCTGGTGTAGCCACTTAAAGATTCCTCAAAAACAGTGAAACTAGCTCTACCAAAGGGCCCACTTCTATCATGCCTGGATAAATACCTGAGCCAGTCTATGTTAGCATTCCCCCTAAGTGTGTGTGTGTGTGTGTGTGTGTGTGTGTGTGTGTGTACGTGTAGGTCATAAAACTTGCAAAGGGATCACCTTACTACAGAATCGCCACCTATAGGAATGTTGTCACATGGGCCAAACTAACTTTTAAGAGATGGGTGATGAGAGGCAGGGAGGCAGAGGATGAATTACATTGTTTAGCAATGGCCATGTTCCCACAGTTAGAAAACAGTAAGAATTCTTTGACAAACAAAACAGAGATGAGATGATGTTGGAGCAAAAACTTAGCAGTCTGTTTATCGGGGACCAACTCCCCACCTCCACTTTGTAAACATTAAGTGTAGTCAAAATTGTATCCCATGTATGGCCAGACCAGAGCCCAGGCTGCTCCCCTCCATCCAGCCCTCCCCCCCTTCCCCCCAGGAACTCGTAGTTATTGCTTGGTACCAAAGAAAGAAAAGCTGTAGGGAGTTCCAGGTCCTGGCCCTGCAGTTCAGGGCAAGAATAGTTTTTGCCTCCCAGCCCGGGCACAGCCAATGGGTGTGTTTTCCCCACCACTTGATGCTCAGCTCCCACCCAGACCTGGCACGTCCCACCAGCTCTCAAAGAAACCTTTGTGAAACCAATGAATAAGCCACTACATTCCACATAGCTACGTGACTATTTTCATGTGTTCATAAATGTTTTCTGAAAATCCTGAATTCCTACCTTTACATTCTGAGTGTTTTCTTGCTCAATGTCTAAGTGTGTGCAGAGGGTGGCCAGGTAGCAGAAGAAAGAAATTCTTGGGCTAGCCTGTTTAAATGGGCTCTTTAGCGAGCCACATGTATACTGTGTGACTCTGGGCAAGGTACTCCTTAGCCTTTGTCTCCTAGAGTGAGGGAGGGCTGGTAAGGGGTGTCGCTGCTCATCTGGTTATCTTATGTCATACAAACTGTGAATGTGCTGCACTTCAAATAGTAATCAGCACAAAGCACAGAATTAAAGATCAGAAGTCAATACCATGTTGGGATGTCATTATTTACCAACCCCAAGCTCTGTTCTTCCTGAACTGATCAGGAAGCTGCAATCTAGTTTGCCTAGTTCTTAACTGGGCAACTCTTTATATTGAAGCAATTAATAAAACTGCCCTGAGCAAGCCAGCTCATTGCCATTGAAGACATCTTGTGACACATCTATCTCTTGGGTGTCTGGATGTAGCTTGAAGAGTATAGGTTAGCCTATGGAAAAAGATACCCCACCCGTTTTCTTGGCTGATGACCGAGTGCAAGCACTGTTCTCTCTCCAGATGATCCACCTGCCAGCTTGCCTGCTTCCCAGCATCCCTACAGCTGACCATGTTGCAAACAGACATCAATCCTTTGATGCCCAGGGCCAGACAAGGTCCAGATGAGTCTCAGAGCAGTTTTGTTCTTTCTCTAAACAACTGGAGATTAATTCATAGGGGGAAGAAGTGAAGTCCCATTTTCTCAGACTCTCCTTTCCTTCAGAAACAGAAAAAAACAAACAAACAAACAAACAGGATCTCCAAAAGGCACCCAGTGAGACTGTGTTGATCTTTAAGGAACGCCAGGGCCAAGAAGTGGGAGTGGATGGGTAGGGGAGGTGGGGGGTATGGGGGACTTTTGGGATAGCATTGGAAATGTAAATGAAGAAAATACCTATTTTTAAAAAAACAACCAAGACACCTACTATAGTAGTATATACCTATAATCTCAATACTGGGGTGGATGGCTGAGGTGGCAAGAGTCCGGGCATAGGCGGACTATACTCTGTAGAGACACCCTGCCTCAAAAGTGAGAATAAAAACATTGAGTGACACACGGAAAAAAGAAGAAGAAGAAGAAGAAGAAGAAGAAGAAGAAGAAGAAGAAGAAGAAGAAGAAGAAGAAGAAGAAGAAGAAGAAGAAGAAGAAGAAGACAGAAACACGGGACAGAGAAGACAGCAAAACTTAGATTCTTTTCTAAAGGGGGGTGGGCAGGGGCTACATGATCTTTATCTAATCAGACAGTCTGCTCAGGAAGTCCCTGAGATCAAAGCAAGACGCTTTTTATTTAGCACGGTGTCAACTTAAAAACAGCCCTCGCAAAGCCACAGATCTGGACAGACTCACACCTCTCCCTATACCCCACCCCACCCCACCCCCACCTCCTTGACCTGTTCCTCTGCATCTGAACCTTCTTAACATTCCATTTCGAATAAAAACCTGGGATGAAAGAGCCCTGAGATTCCAGTAGGAAGCTGCAACACTGGACAGGACGAGGTAGAAAACGTCACACTTCCCCCCTGGCTCCCAGACCCCAGAGCAAATCAGGGGGCAAGTCTGTGGGGGAGGCAGCATCCTCTGCATGTCTCTAGGCAGATTCTCTGGAGAGCAAAGGGAACCTCTGTGTGTGTGTGTGTGTGTGTGTGTGTGTGTGTGTGTGTGTGTGTTTTCCTCAGTCACTTGTGACAAGCATTTCCCCTAGTTTTCCAGGCATTGTATTAGGACAACTGACAGGAAAAAGCAGACCCTCAGGGTAAGCACTCAGTGGGATACAATCCCCAGAAACTCCTTGTTAAAAAGGATGGATACTCACTGGATGGAGCACAGGGCTCCCAATGAAGGAGCTAGAGAAAGTATTCAAGGAGCTGAAGGGGTTTGCAGCCCCATAGGAGGAATAACAATATGAACTAACCAGTAACCCCTCCCCCCACCCCAGAGCTCCCTGAGAGTAAACCACCAACCAAAAAAAAAACCAAAAAACAAAAAACACATGGTGGGACTCATGGCTCCAGCTGCATATGTAGCAGAGGATGGCCTAGTCAGTCATCAATGGGAGGAGAGGCCCTTGGTCCTGTGAAGGTTCTATGCCCCAGTATAGGGGAATGCCAGGGCCAGGAAGTGGGAGTGGGTTGTCTAGGGGTCAGGGGAAGGGGGAAGGAGATGGGGGGGTTTGGAGGGGAAAACAAAGGGGATAACATTTGAAATGTAAATAAAGAAAGTATCTAATAAAAGAAAAAAAGTCGACAATATATATATATATATATTAAAAAAAATGGATGGATGCTAAGGTGACCAAGGTCAGCACAGCGTATTCATGTCAAGCAAAAGATACATACTGAAGAAACCTGTCCGAGAAAATGCAGGACCTGAGGACCTGTCCAAATGCAAGAGGCCACTTCTAAGAACTGATGGTGGCTACGCAAACATGCAGGAGGTGCTCTGTTACTAGTGATGGTGGGTAGGAAAAGAAGGGACAGGAGCACAGGACTTCAATGGTTCCTATCTCTCATAGGCACCGTTACAGAGACACCGGCTGCCCTGTTCTGGCACAGCCAAAGAGACCATCCTCAGAGCTGAGCAGGGGCCAGTACCATGTTCTTGAACTTGGCGAATGGGAAACCTAGTAAACCACCGTTTTGTACATTACCTAGCTTCAGCTGCTTGTGCTATAGCAACGGAAAGTTTATGAACACTCCAAGACTGGTTCAGGGGGCAAAAATGGCATCGTCATCACCACCACAGAAAAACACTACTTAAATATATTATTAGACGTTTAAAAGTTTAAAGCAGGAAGCATACCTTACGGCAACCTAGCTTAAGGCTTTCATCTTTCAGATGAGGAAATCAAAGCACAATGAGGCATTCACAGAGGCTTGCGATACAGCTGAATAAAAATATTACGAGGATTCCTGTGAGTCATGCCTCAGATGATCATATTTTCACACCACCCCATCAGAAAATGCTGTTCTTCTCCAGCCCCTTCTCTCGGTTGTCAGCTATTTCTTTGTAGATGCTCCAAAGAAATGTACCAGGACATTTCTGTTTATTTTATGCACAATACTCCAGCAGGCCACAGCACTCCTGGGCACAAGGAATAGAGAGCCATTCAACATAAATGACCACCAGGGGGTGCTCAGAGGACAAGCTGAAACATGGGGGTGGCCCTGGAGCGTGGCCCCTCTCATGCGAAACACATGTGACAACCAAGACTGTTATAGTTGGTGCTTAAGTGAGGGGTTAGAGGTCTCAGGTCCCTTTGGCTAAGCATGGATACACATCTGTCCCTAGCAGGACAAGTTTCAACATGTGCTGACCTCGTGCTCAAGATTTATTTCTCCAGAGCTCTTGTTTGCCTGCTGTTCTATGTCTCCATAAATAATGAGGAAGATCATGCCACTGTGATGCCCAAACAAGGTAGGGAAGAGAGCTATGGCTTGGTGTGATGAGACACTCAGAATTTCCATCACTAGAAAGAGAATAAGGACTATGGTAGCCACTTTGTGCCCAGCCTTATCCATAAAGTTACCTAGCTGGCCTTGGAGATTTGATCATGGGTTTAGACAAATCCTACTGTGCCCTTCAGAAACACGCTCTGCCCTTCAGCAGAAAGCAAGATTCAAGATAAAGCTAGCTCTCCCATCAATCTTACTTTTCTCAATATTGTAGAATATGAGCCACGACTCTCTGAGGTCACAATTCCCATTTGATGAACCAGGTTCAACAATTTGGACATGATTATTCTTATACTTCCCATTACCTACTCTTAAGAGAGGCTTATTGGAAGAAATTCTCACAAGGAAAGTATTTAATATTCATCTTGACAGAAAACCACGTTGGTCAAATACAACAGCTATAACTGAAGACTTCCTGGGGATGGGGAGATGGCTCAGTAGTTACCATGTTACTTTACAAACATGAAGAAGACCTGAGTTCAGATCCTCAGTGGCCACATGGTACCCACCCTACTGTAACCCCAATGTCCCCAAGGTGAGTGGCAAATAGACCGAGCTCATAGACTCATCGACCAGTCAGTCTAGCTGAAATGGGACGGTCCACGTTCAGCTAGAACTGTATCAGAAATAAATAAATAAAAAGATGAAGCATGGTAATGGAAGGTTCGTAAACAAACATACATATGCATGTAGCATACATCACACACATGTCACGCAGTCACGCATGAGCTCTTGCGTGTGCATGTGCCCGTGAGTGTGTACACACACATGCACACACATTGGAGGGCTTCCCTCTGGCTGCAGAATTATTACACAAAAATTTTCCTATAATGGAGTACCTATGATATGGCCCTGGTTTCTTACTTGATACTACCTACCAAACTTTTGGAAACCATCAATCTATTTTCTTCACCACAGTTTTGTCTTTTTGGAATGTAATCTAAGTAGAATTACATGGTGTCATTCTTTTTTATTGATTTGTAGTATTGTTTTATTGGTGTATTAGAGGGCTTATTAATCCACTAGATCACTAAATGGCATTAACATTGTGAATTATTTTACTATAAATATTTACATATAGACTGGTGTGCACATAGGCTTTTATTTCTCTCTCTAGGAGTAGGCTAGCTGGGCTTTTGATAGGCTAGGCAAGTACTCTACCACTGAGACACATTTCTGACTTTGTTTGAGATTTTTTTTTTAATGACCAAAGGAGTCTTCAGGATCCTGCTGGATCACTTGGACTTCCCACCAGCTGCAAGTGAACATTCCTGACACATCCATACCACTACTTGGGAGGGCTTCACATCCTAATGGTTACATAGTGGCATCATATCCTACCATTAGTTCAGATTTCTTTGATGGTTAGTGGTGCTGGGAGATTGTATGTTCCAGTGGGTCCCATAGATCCTCTTTGACGGGATGCTCAAGTAGCACAATTTTTAACTTGGATGTTTGATGTCACGCTGATGAATTTCGAGAGTTCTTCATTCACTCTGGATATAGAATTTCTCCTCTTTTACAAACTTTAATGAGGTGAAGAATTCAGCTTGGATTGATTTTGAGTAATCAGAGGTTTAGGTCAACATTCCCCTTTGTGTAGGACACCTTGTTAGGTCATCAACATCGCTGAGATGAGGACCTTTTCTTACTTGGGTTGTCTTTGCACCTTTGCCAGATTTTTGAACCTATCTCTGGATGCTTAATCCTGTCTTGTAATCTGCAGGTCTATCTGCCCCAGCAATACATCTTGATCATTGCACCTTTAATGTACATCTTTAAATCAGGTTTAGCCATTCTAAAGATATTATAGTGTACCAGCCTTATGGTTTAAAAATGTTTGGGCTAAGGCTTTGAACAGGCTAGGTAAACACCCCACCTTAGACCTCTATCCATCACCATTTTGTTTCTAGATAACTTCTGTAGCACTCATATCCTCTAGTGTCTTTAACTGTGACATCAAGATATTTATGAATTAAACTTGAATGTGTTGACTCTTCTCATATTTATAGAACTTGAATATGACTTGAATATGACTCTTCTCATATTTACAGAACTAGAAAGCACATAGACCAAGCACTCCATCTCTTTTCAATAATTAGTGGAGTGTGCTTGTAAAATGGTCTAACTATAGAATTCATTTTGTAGAAGATTTTAAAGCATGGATTCAATTTTCTTCACAGGATTATTCAAGTATGCATGCGTTTTATCTTGAGTCAGTCTTCATAGTTTGGTTTTCTTGTTTTGTTTTTTCACAAAAGTGCTTTGCTCCATCTCAACTGTAGAATTCATATGCATTCAACTGCTCATCTATAATTTCTTTAGTCTGTATATTTCATTCTTAAAGTTGGTACATTTTGTTTTGTCTCTTTTAAGAAATTTCATTTATTAGTATCATATTATGTATGTGGGTGTGCTGGTGGAGGTCAAGTCCTTGGAGTTAGTTCTCTCTTGATGAGGAAGCACTATATCCTCTGAGCCATCTCTTGAGCTCTTTAAACATTTTTTGTTTTGTTTTGTTTTGTTTTGCTTGGATTTGGGGGGTTTTTTGTTTTGTTTTGTTTTTTTTGCTTTTCTTGCGCATGTGTGTGTGTGGTATGCATGCACATGTTTATGGGAAAACACTTGTGTGTAGATTCACACTTGCATGTGTGCGCGTAAGTGTAGGTGCAGAGGTTGGGGTTCAAAAATCTTCCTCCTATCCCATTTACTGAGGCAGGATCATTCAATCAAATTCACAGCTCTCAGATCTGGTTAGTCTGGTTAGACATGTTGCTCCAGAGAACTGCTGTCTACATCTTTAGAGGACAGAATTGCAGTCACATAGTAGCTTCACCCCTGAACATTTATGTGAGTTTTAGTTATCTGAATTCGCGTCCTCTTGCTGATGTGGCAAGAACTTTAACTGACGAACAATCTCCTGAGAGCCCCACCCTCCTGTCAGTTTTGCTAGACTTATAACTTGTACTGCTCATTCTGAAGATCCAACTCTGAATGTCTGGCTTGAATCCACTGTTTCCCTCTTTCCAAGGCCATTCATTTCTGACCATATTTGGATTCCTTACTTTTAAATTATGTGCATGTCTCTCTGTGTAGGGTGTGTGTGTGTGTGTGTGTGTGTGTGTCTGTGTGTGTGCCTCTGTGTGTGTGTGTGTGTGTTGGGGTATGTGCACATGAGTACAGTGCCTGTAGAGGCTAGGAGGCGGCAGTGGATCCTCAAGAGTTAGGTTACAGGTAGTGTGAGCCAACCACCTAAGTGCTAAAAACTGAGCCCTGGTCCTCTGTGACAGCAGTACACTCTCTTAACTGCAGAGCCATCTCTCCAGCCCTGCTTCTGTTTGTTTAAGTTTGTTTCACTGTTCTTTTTCTTTCTAATTAATTTTAGGCTGACCCTTAAATGAAGTAAAGACCTCTCTTAGTAGAGACATGTGTTGGTTAACTCTTCAGTATAATGAAACTGGAAAAGGTTTCAATGTTTGGGTGCTGTTATGATCACATGTGGTCTGATACTTAAATAATCATCAACATGACTTCTTTCCCTGGTCCACGGCCATACTAGGGTATATACTATCCCTGTCCTTAGAAACCACAATACATTTATTCTCTCACAGACAAGTCTGACATGAATGTGTAGCATTATAGTAAAGACTACTTACTTTAAACTGTACTAACAGGTAATGTTTTTCTCATGGGTGAAATGCTATTGAAGTTACTGAAAGGGAAAGCCTTTTTTCCTCTCTCTCTCTCTCTCTCTTTCTCTCTCTCTCTCTCTCTCTCTTCCATGTTCTCCTTCAATACATGTCATGATTCATGATGGATTTTTAAATTGATATTAATATTATTTTAAGTCTAGAAAAATTAAATTACAAGTTTAACTTGTTAGCTTGGATTTTATCATTGATTTTATACTGTACAATTCCAGTTTTAAATGAAACCTTGGTATTTAACTTGTGACATTATTACTATAATTATATAGTTTGTATTTTATTCATCTGGATTATTGTTTCATTCTTGCTAAGACTATGGAAATACCACACAAACTGGAATATTTTACTTCTTCATACATTCACATTCTACCAACACTCTATATTTTAACTTAATGGTGAGTAATGAAGTCTGAAAAGGAAAAGACCTCTGGATTGCTCTGTCTTCCCCTCTGTGTCATGTTTAGCCTGTCGGCTGGTTGACTCCTGTGGGACATGACAAGCTTTCTTAATTGTTCAATATCAATTCTTCTTACATTCACAGAAGGATCTGGTTTGGATATAGAAGGGAATGCTTTGAAAGATGTTAGTGTTCTAGCTTGCTTTGTATGCTGTAGACATAATGTAAGTTGAGCCTTGGTGAGCACCCGTGCATTGGAAATTCACCAGAACTTTGTGTATGTGGGACAGTATGAACACTGCAAACGTGCCTCACAGAACAGCAAATTCTGTACACTGCATGCATATCTCCTGTTTGTGTTCATGCTCCATTGACCCATCAGTCTCTACTTAACACAGCTACTTAGAAATTAAAAGATAAAATGATGAGTAATGCCAAGAGAGTGGAGAAGAGCATTCAAGGAAGCACAGTGGCCTCCTGAGCCTGACCCTGTGCTATGAAGCTAGAGTGGTGTGCATGCCCAGAGCATGGCGTGTGTGCGGTGTACGTGTGTGAGTGTGTGTGTGTGTGTGTGTGTGTGTGTGTGCACTCGTGCACAGAAACCAAGCAGGTGATTCTCTGTTCTCCATTTATGTGTCATTCTATCCACATTGGACTCTGTGGGAAATCTGAAGAATGCACTGTGACATTTTGAGATCATTAACTGTTTGACAGGGGAGTAGAGAGAGATTTAAAGCAAATGTGTCAGAAGTCACACCTGATTAAAGAGCAATTTGGAGCAAAGATAAAAGTGCCTTGAAAATTGCAACAGGAGTCCATAGCTAGATAGGATTTGAGCCCAGATATCTGGGGAGTGGGTCAGTTATGTCAAGGAACACGACTCCCAGACACACATCAGTAGAGACATTTTCCACCTCCCACAACCTGTTGCCACCCTTTCTTTTTAAGAGATGGAGCTGATAGCTCACGCTTAAGCTATGATGCTCAAACTTAAAACAACTTGGTGGCATACCAATGATGTGGTCCATGGAAAAAACACCTCATTGTCCTGTCAACATGTGTGTTTAAGGTAAATTGCATATGATAAAAATTCGATTTCACTTTTAAAAACACATCGCCGCGCACTTAACCTCGAACCAAATGCACAGCTTCCTACAAAATTCTTCCTGGGGAGTAAGGCTCGTCAGGTTGCCTATCAGTTACACTTTCAGTCAGATTCTGTCATCAGTATTTACGCAGGCGCACTTACAAGCAAGGCGTTATTCCAGGTGTAATGACACTTACTTCTTGATGTGCAGGATCCGACTATCAATCTGTAAATGCAAAATTCCTACTGAAATGTAAGTAAGATTTACTCTAAATTTCTGTGGAAATGCAAGGTAAGAAGAAAACATACAAGGTAAGAATTCAAATGGGTCTTCAAGCACTGAAAATGGTTTCGGCTGATAAATTCACAGATCTGAAGGAGAAACTCACAGGTATGAAATAGCAGAGATGCTCTGTTGGAACCAAGGATCCCACCCACTAACAAAGGAATGGGAGAGAACACAGAACTTCAGTATTCAAACACTGGGGAGATATACCAGGCTTGACCAAAGGGTGTGAGGGGTTTGTGGCACATCCATGGAGCAATGTTTTTTAAAACTATGTCTCCTAGAAACCCCAGTACTGTCACGTGTTTTGCAGCAGCTTTCTCATTTGGTCTACCACTTATCTCTTGACAGTTTCTGGAGTTAAGCCACATCCAACCGTCTACCAAAATTCTGTTTTTTGTCTATTTAAACTATGGGAATTAAGTAACTAGGATTCTTAGAACTGTATTTGGACCACAATTTGGCAATGAGAAAGAGTAAAAGATGGAATTTCTCTACAACTTTCCTGTTTCACTGACTACAAAGCAAGACTTCACCTAACAGTAAAGTGAACAGGTCTGCATTCCACCACAGATTAGCATCTCTACACGTCTTCAGGTTGCAAATATAATGTCCATGACTATCATTTCATCCTACCCCAAACCCATTTAAGATGACAGTAAGTCTTTTAAAACAAACTAAGAAACACTGTCTAAGAGAGTGAGCGATCATTTGCCATAAATACATTCAACACATTTTTGGAAAGTGAGAAATGAGAGAAAGAATGCTAATTATCTTGGCAGAACACAGAAAAGGGAAAGCCAAGTGTTTTCAGACAAGTAGAAACATAGATGCTTCTCCCAGAGGAAGCGCTGAGTTGCTCAGTTGTGTAGAAGTGATGACTATTCCAGAAGAAAAGCAGATAAGGCCCGCCGTGGAAAGGGTTTTGTTCAAAGTCCACCCTTAGTAGTTAAAGCCATAAAGTCTCTTCTGTAATGGTGAGCATCATGGAGTTAGTTCATGTTTATGGAACAGGAACAGAGAAAAGCAGAGATAAAGCAAAGGAGAGCTCCCATAGTAGAAACCCATAACATTCTCAAAGCCCTGCTTTAACTTCCTCCCAGAACTTACATGCATACATGCACAGGCACTCACACATACTTTCTGGCAAGAGACTGTACTTCCTTCTAAAACAGTCCAGAAAAGACTTACAGATAATGAGACATGAGAGGTCTTGCATGCATCATTGATTGGCATATTATTCTCTGAGTGGTGAAGCTTATCAAAGTTCTGATCCATGATCTTAAAGCACTCAAACCTAGAAAGTACCAGATACTGCAAAGAATTTTAACATGGTTGAATAAAATTAAATAGAAAAAAACCAGTGCTAAGGCATGAATTAGTTAAAAAACACCCAGGAATTAAAACCAGATTACATAAGACAGAGCAGGAATCCAAAAGCAACCACGAAAATTCCTGATAGCTCTTAAGCTGTATATAGCCACAGTGATGAGAGAGAATTATTTTTTGTAATTTTGCTTAATATATATGTTTACCATTTATATAAATATCTATGATATATATGTGTGTGTATGTATATGTATATATTTCCTGGATGTGAGTTGCTATGTGTGTACTGGAAACTAAACCTGAATTCTCTGCAAGAGCAGCAAGCGCTCTTAATTGCTGAGCCATCTCTTCAGCCAAGAAAGGATTCATTTTTAACTCTCATAATCAGAAGACTTCACACTTGGTTTACCACTATGATTATCAGCATTTTGAAATTCTTGACCATAGTCTTTGACTCGGTGTTTTGTAAGTCAATAGCAGCGGCACATGTACTGGGCAGTGTTAGCACATGCACAGCCCTACCCCTGCTACCTCTTATTCCTTTGTGTGGGTTCTAAACTGTCCAGATGGAGCCAGTACTCCCCTGGTCCCAGATCCACTGACCATGTGGGATGACTTGGTTGAGAAAGTACCATCATCACTTGTAAGTGCCTAGGAAGGGTTATACTCACCCTCAAGGGTGTTATCTCTAAAGTAGGGCACTTGACTGGCATATAGGAGGCCTTGAGTTTGATCCTAGAAGCTCAAACAAGCAACAAAATACTATGAAATGACAAGGTATAACAAAAGAAAGTTTTATTATATCTTTGTCTTTATCTGCCTGCTTTTTTGAAAAAGATTAAAAGATGCCATATTTTCATTTGTGTAGACTGTGTAGCAAGCCTTAATTTCAATTTAATTACTGCTTGAGGAGTGAGAATTATTTTCTGGTTCACAAATATTCAACTGTGACTAGCAAAAGGGTTTTTGTTTTGTTTTGTTTTAATGCAAGAACTCTAAATAAGCTCTCACATAACCTTCCATTCAAAATTCCATCAGGATGGCTCAGATTTGAGCCTGGGATCCCACAACTACAAGTCCAGGCTCCATCCAGTGCCTCATGTCTAAGCCACATCTTGATCTTGGATGAGAGAGCACTGAATTCACACCTAGCCAAATTAGACAATTTCTGACCTCAGGAAAAGACAATTTCATGTAGACCTAGACCTTCCTCAAAGCAGCCATGGCATATTTGGAGGCTTAGTGGAGTTTGGGCCAGATGAATAGAGGCCCCTCTATTTAAGTTCAGGTTAGAGCTACACCTTCTCTAGAAGACACGAGACCCCACGAGTGGATTCTGGGAATGGATGCTTTTATTCTGTGGGGATGTGTACAGGAAACAGCTTCTGTGGAAGGGCACAGAGCAGACAGAAGCTAAAGGATGGGGTCAGGGAGGACTCAGAGGAAGCCCTTTCTGATGCACGAGTCTGAACTTTATTTTCTAAGACCCCAAGGTCACTGCCAGCTGTGAAAGTAGCCAAGTCTAGACCTTGATTTTTGTGAGGTGGCTTTTACTTGTTTCATGCAAGTCCACATCCCCCAAGCGATTTTCTTTCTTTCTTTCTTCCTCCATCTTCCTCAGGCTGCCATTTGCAGAACCATAGACCTCACTGGATTTGGTGACCTGAGAGGTGCCCTTACATGGGGATTTGTATCATAAATTCCCACTAAGAGGCCCCTGATTCACATCTTCCTCACCAATTTATGCTGTCCTGCCTTTCAGGCAGAAACTGGTGTGCTCACATGTGGCAGGTCTGGCGGCGCTTCAGACAGGTTCTATGAACTTGGTCGCCAGGTGGTAACCATATTATTGCATGCTTCTTGGTAACTTCTGTGCAACACAATTACCTTTGACAGTTCTTGAGTGGGACAGCAATTTTCAGCAAATGTTTTCAGTAACCAAAGGCCAGGAGGGAAGGAAACGTGAGCGTTTCAGTTAAGCTTTGAGCATGGCTCTGACAGGTCTTCAGCACCTCCGTCGTGTTATAAATAGGAATTCCATGGAAATTTAGTACACATGGAATTCACAGAAGGGAGTGTGGCAAGGCCGATGCTTTCCATTGTATTTGGGAAAGAATGTGTCCCGACACAGGATAACAAGGCCTACCGTGACAAAGTTCCTACCAGCCCGCCAAGTACCATAGGCTGCAAGGATTTTCTTTCAGGGAGGTTTCATACTAAAGACATTTTTTTTCCTTTCCTTCACACCAATTCTGCATTGCAAAGAGTGTGACATTCACTTCTGTGGTTTTCTTGGATTCATAACGCCCTCAGCATTCCTCAGAGTTATCCAAAGAGCGTTCATCTCACTATTCAAGTATTGGTTTCCAGCCCCAGAAAAAAAAAAAAGCATAAGTATTACAGGTAGGCTGTTTGAAGTCTAACTGTACAAAATGAGAGTCTGAAAGTCAATTGCTGCCTGTACTCTGGCACCATTAGGGCATACACTATACATGCATATGGACACACATGTACATATATACATTCACAAGACAAATACATGAAGCTTCTTCTAAAAAGAAAGGCTAAAACGAAGTATTAAGGTCTCCAGTCACACAGCATGGGGAATAAACTGAGCCATTCAGCCACCAAGTCACAGGTATGAAAGAGAATGGTCATACACAATTGATACATTGGTAGTTCCCAGGGCTAATGGGGTAGAATATAAGGCCACATGGCCATAGCTACACCCATAGAACATACTATGACTCACTTGCCCTTGGCCTGCTACCCAGCAACATTTCCCTTTGACACACCCAAAGAGGAGCCGGGTCTCCATTCTCATTTCATTAGCCATGTTTTACAGGCCAGCTTGCTTTTGATCTCGGGTGACTAGACACACGATATCATCAGCTCTAAATCAAGCCACATTTTTACTCTTTCCTCCAAACTGGTCTCCTTGGTGAGGACAAGGGCAGCTAATCCCTAACATGTTGCAGATTGTGACATCTCCTAGTACGTCATTTTTATCTTCTTTATTTACTTAGCAGCCACTTTGTCAATAACAGCTGTTGGCCTTTCTTTTAGACTCAAAGGATAAAAGATAAAAATTTGATTGTAAACTTTGCCTCAAAGTTTAATGTTAGATCAGTATCAAATTTTTTCTTACTTATCTGTGATTTTAAAGAAGGAGGAGCATTGAACTATTGAATGATTCAGTGGTTAAGAGCGTCTGCTGCTGTGTAGAAGACATGGGTTAAGTTTCCAGCACCCACACAATGGCTTACAATGCCTACTCCATGGGATCCAGTACCTTCTTCTGGCCTCTGCAGACATCTGCACACACCTGACACACATATAGACAAGCAGGCATTCACACATCGGCCTTGGGGAAAAACCTCCAGAAACAGAAACCAACAATCCAAAAGCTGATCTACACAGGGTATTGTGGTAGTTGATCTTGCTTGGTAACTAAGAGGATGTAGAATCACCTAAGAGACACAGTTCTAGCCATGTTTAGGGTGTTTCAACAGAGATTTAACCAAGAAGGAAGATCCATTCAGAATATGGGTGATACCATCACCCACGGGGGTCTTAATCAGGATAAAAAAGAGAATGTTGGCTGGGTATTCATGTCTCTTTCTCTTCCTAACTACACATGGAATCTCCCTCACATGACTGACATCACATTTTCTGCTACCACAGTTCCCTCTCTGACAGGCTTCCAACCATGAGCCAAATTAAACTCTTCCCATCTTCAATTGCTTTTATCAAATGTCATGTCACTGCAATGAGGAAAATAATGACACACATACAAAAAAAAAAAAAAACCACGGATATTTGGTCTTTGTTTCATGTATGTTGACTATCAGGCAGCCACTTGGTTTTGCAAGTGCAAGAAAAGCTATAAGCAGACATCACACACCGTTAGTCAGTTCCCAGACCCTATTCAATACGAAAGCAGTCTGAAGTCTTTTACTTGACTCCTTTAAAAGTTATACTCTTTGGTGTTTGCTTTCTTATAAAGAAGTAGAATATGTTCATGACAAAAAATATCAAACCAAAAACAAAACAAAAGAAAAACAAAAAGTTAAGGATTTAAAACTCTCCTATAAGAGCTCTGTCTGTTAGGCCAACACACTCCCTAATTTTCTTTCATTTTCCTCTTTATGCTGAGGAGTCTGAAAAAGGCCAATACTATTATCAGTTAGACAGTCAAGATGCATTTCTAGCCAATTGAATAAAGGAAAAAAAATACCTGAAAAAAATTCAAGATTCTACCACTTCCCTTCCTTACAAGAACTGCAGCTGTCTTGAGACCAAGAAGCACTGTCCATGAGGACTGAAGCCACTGTGGTGAAAGCAGAAGGTGAGACAAAGAGGAGTACTGCACAGCTAGGTCCATGCCAGCACGTTCTTTCTTCCAAGTGGAGGAAGCAATACTAGTTTACATTGAACAGAGCTAAATGTATTTTTTTGGTTTGGGGTTTTTTTCTGTTAGGTTAAGCATTGTTAGTTGATAGCTCTGATTGCAGAAAAAAGTCTGTGATACCAGTGGACCTTGTTCCAGGGGCTTTGGTTCTTGACCCAAGTCAAATACATGTCTTTGTTTACACAAAGCCTCCTCAACTTCAATAATGATTCTGCCCTTTTAATAATAAAGATAACTGATATTCCTGTAGTAATTCAATTTTCAGTATCTTACTATTCTCCATATTGAAAATAAAGAACCAGAAGTGCTAAGAGGTCAGCGATGCCCAGGAAGGCGTCAGGGTTGCAGTTCAGACATCGTGCTTATAAATATTTCCCAAGTTCAACCACAGTGATGCTGGGACTCCTCCCACAAGGGATAAACATCTATGTAAACCTATAGGTTGGAGAATGCAGAAACAGCTCTCCATTCTCTAAGCCAGCTGTGCTTTTTTTTTTTTTTTTTTTTTTTTTTGGTTTTTTTGAGACAGGGTTTCTCTGTGTAGCCCTGGCTGTCCTGGAACTCACTTTGTAGACCAGGCTGGCCTAGAACTCAGAAATCCGCCTGCCTCTGTACTATTAAGCAAAGGTATTTCCTCAGCAGCTCACCAGCCTGAACCTCGTAGACCCACAGCTCGTAACTGTGGGAATAGAACTTATTTCCCGTATTATCTCGTGTAACAGGGAACAAAGCCATTAGCCCTTATCGGCCCTCTACAAGCAGAATGTGTGCATCTTCCTATTTGCATTATCATCCATCTCAGTAAGCAGGCTTCAACTGTATTCTTTAAATATATGGGCTGAGTTCAATCTAGCTACAGTATTATTAGTATGAACTCTGGCCAGATAACTCTTGGATTTCAGCCCTGTTTTCAGACTGGTAGCATTCTCAAACTATTGAAAATAAGTTTTTAGGACTAGATGAGATAATGGGAGGTTAGGAAGTGGAGTTCCTATCCCGTGGTTTCACGCATGCTTTTAGCAATCTCCGTAGTTCCATAGATCTCTTCCAGTCCCGTAACTCCATGGAAGGATTCATATAGCACTCTCTGCAGATTTACAGTGATACATTATTTTGAATGATCCTCAGAGCTGGGATAGGAGCTGGGATAGGATCCCTAAATTTAGTGAATTTAAACAACCACCGTCTGTCCCACTTTAGCATCCTGTGGCTGGGGAAGTTGGGTCTTCTCATCTAGCCTGCTTAGCTAACTAACTTAGCATGCCTGTGATGAAATGAGAGGTTGCCTGGTAACCAGCTGTTCTGGGATGAACACCTGCCTAGAGGTTGGATGACTGTCAGCCTCTGCAGTGGGATTATTAGCCACATGTCTGTCACCTCCCAGCTGAGGGTCTTGAGCTTGCTCACTTAGTGGTTATGAGAGTAAAAGAAAGTGTGAAATGCTCTGTCGGGCCCTGCCTCAAAAACTGGCAAATGTTTAGCTCATCCATACTCCAACAGCTAAAGCAAGTCACAAGACAGCCCAGGTCCAGGACACGAGGCTTATCTCTTGACAAGAGGAGCTGCAAAGTCACTCTCTGGACTAAGAACGTGCAGCCATTTTAGCAATAGATGGCAGTATCCAGACAGTTTTCCAGAGCCACACATATGGGCTGGCTTTCCCAAATACTCATTGCCCCAAACCCAGACTGAGTTTCTATTTCTAGCAAGACACATATTGCAGGTCTGCATGGGTTGTTTGTTTTGCTGTTTGTTTTGACTATTAGGTATTCCCAGGGTGTGCCTTTCAGAGAGAGAGGTGTCCTATATGACTGTCATATAAATTAAGACCAGTTAGGGAGCATGGCTTGTCAGAGACCTTGGAACCTGCCAGGAACAGTCAGCAGAGACTGTGGTGAGCATTTGGGGCACTGGTGGCCACTCTTCCTTCTTAAGTGGGAACCCATCACTGCCAAGGTTGTACAAGGTATGACGGCCACTACTGTCTAGCTGGCTGGGGTTGACAAAGTAATTTCAGCTTACCATCTAACAGAAGAGAATTCCAGACTGAGGAAAGTGTGCAACTCCTGGCTCACAGATGACAATATTTGGCTCACACTTGCATGTTTGAAAGGTTGACACAGTTATGAGAGGTTGTCAAAGGGCTTGGAATGTCTGGTTTTTAGAACCATGTTGCTCCCTCTGGACAGGAACGAGGAGGGGCCATATGTCCCAACAGGGTGCTTCCTTAGGATATGTAAGTTGGAGGCAGGGAAAAGGGATGGGCCAGTGCTCTGTTCTAGTCACTTCTGCCCTTTACAAAAAGTCATGTGGGGCCAGGACAATGAGAAACTACAGGATACAGTTGCCAGAGATGCAAGAAAGAATGTCTCAAAGGGAACAAAAAACGGCCCTCCTGTGCTTTGCTGGCAGATCCTCTGGGAACAGAGCCTTCCTTGAGGAGATAGATGTTGTAACATGGCTCAGCTGCCGAAGGGTCAGGAAAGGGTCCTGGACAGCTGTGGCAAGTGTTCGTTCCTTCACTGGCCCTTGCCTCAGACATTAGTCGTAGAGTCTCCGAAGCATTCTTATGTGAGTGGGCAAATAAGCAAAGCCATATCCAACAGTCCCCACCCACACACAGGTATTAAATAAAGTCCGGCAAGAGGCCAGTATCTGATATGCCTGGAGGCCCCCATGGGGATGCCAGAGCCTCCACCAAAACAAGCCACAGCCAGCTCAATCACCATTCTCCAAGAGAGCAAACTCAGCAGCGCCTCGGGGGAAACACAATCTGGCTTTAGATAAAGGTCCTACTGGGCCTTGTTCCCCAGGTTCTTGTTTTTGGCTCTAGAAACAATGCTGAGTTCAGTTCCTTATAAAGTTTCCAGATTTAAAAGCCAAGGAGACTCCCCAAACCATACCTGGCCCAGAGAATAAGCAAAAGAAATGCATGTCCTTTCCGACTCTGCACCTCATCCTGCGGGCTCAGTTCTTTGGTCTGGAGCAGCAGGGTGGGACTGAGCACTGAAGCTCCCACTTTCCCTGCAGGAAAGTTCTCCTCATTTAAAGGTGGCTCACACAGGTCCCAAGACGGGAGGTTCAGCCTGAGGCCTCTGAGAATTTCCCTCCACCTCCTTATAGCTCCATATCCCTTTCCCATTGGCAAAGCATCTCAGCAGATGACTGTGTCCAACCCTTTACAACCCCAACCAATTGAGTCCAGTCTTGCAGAATCCAAGATCGGGGTGGATTCCCAAGCCTAGCCAGCAGCCTCTTTCCAAGCTCTATGTGCTAATTACTTTCTTGTTTCTATGAGAAACTACTTGACAGAATCAACCAAGGGGAGATTTATTTTGGCTCAAGGTGTGAGAAGATACAGAGTCCATCATGGTGGAAAAATGGCAGCAGGAGTGTGATGGGTATGTCTATTGTGTCCATGGTCAAGAAGCTGAAAGAGATGAATGTTGGTGCTCAGCTCTCTCACTCTCTCTTCATTGTATTGATCTTAGGACCCAGCCATGGGGTGATGCCATCTGTATTCAGGGTGAGTCTTCTTTCCTTAGCTAAACCTACTCACTGGACTTGTATGCACATACACTCCAAGAAGTATGTCTCCTAGGTGAGCTTAAAATACTATCCGGTTAACAAGAAGGATTAACTAGTGTACCCTCCTCTGGTCCCTCCTTCATCCCTTATTCTGTGACTTCCATGTAGAGACACCTCTAAGGAATGTTGTCACTGGTGGTGCCATCATTGTAGATATCAACAATTCTTGGTTTTTCTTGACAGCTTCATCCTAAATGAATTCCATATTTGTCTGCTTTTTATTGCTGTTAGCTTTTGTTTGTTTGCTGTTTTGAAGAATATTCTCGTCTCTGGTATTCAATTGACTTTTTGGTTACACCACACCAGCATAAATGTCACTGTAGGCTGAAGAGAAGTATGACTTATAGAAGGCCAGGAGGGCCCTTGATCTTGACCTCCAGGCTCTGGGAGTCAGATATTGGGATGGTTTCAAGCATATGGAATGTCAACACTCCTCCAGGGTCTCTGTATCAGCCCATGTCTTCAGGATAATGAACTGTTGTAGAAGCATAAACCAAATAAACTCTTCCCTCCGCAAATTGATTGAGTCATGGTGCTTTATTACAGCAATAGTGCCCCTAACTAAGACCAGATACATACTGATTTTTAAAAGTAGCAGTAATCAGAATATATATATTTTGTGGCTGACCAGCATTGGAGCCCACCAATGGCCAGGACAGGCCCCCCAGGCTGACTTAGGAGGCAATGTCAGAGCACAGACACTACAGTTTCTTCACCTTCTCCCAGTCTATGCATTCCTAACCTCCAAAGGATGCCAAAGAAATGTGGGTTGCCTCTCTGAGTACCCTTGTATGCATTTAATATCATGGCTATATGGCTCTGGCTTTACTTCCTTGCAAAAGAGAGGTTGGTCTGGCACACACATTTCTGAAGATGACTGATACAACTCTGAATATCCCAGTATCACCAGTGTCTCTGGATGATGGACCCTGGGTTTAGAGAAGGTAGGACACCATGTGCTTGAGAGCCTTACTCATCCCAACTATCCTACCATTTCCTCAAGCCTAGTGAAGTTTGCCTAACTCAGACCGAAACTGAAGGGATAGCTGAAGAGGTTGAGAAGGACCCGGGGAGACTAACCACCCCCACACACCATTATAATAGCTTCTTCACATGTTGGTAAAGTCTAGTGAAAACATTTAGCTCTATCCTAAGCCATGAAAAGCAAGTGAGCTACAGGAGTGTTTGGCCAGCACTCTGGCTCAGAGATCCTGGAGAGAGCTAAGGGTTACTGCCCATCTAACAGAAGCCTTACTCCAAACACAAATATTAGCCTTGGTGACCTGCTTGTCTCTACTTCATGACTTAAGCAGTGCTTTGGAGGGGGTCATGTTTAAGTTTAGAGTTCAGGAAGAAAGATATGTGAGAGAGGGAGAGAGAGAGAGAGAGAGAGAGAGAGAGAGAGAGGAAGAGAAGAGAGAGAAGAGAAGAGAAGAGAAGAGAAGAGAAGAGAAGAGAAGAGAAGAGAAGAGAAGAGAAGAAAAGAAAAGAAAAGAAGAGAAGAAGAGAAGAGAAGATGTTACCTGAAACAAAGTGAGGTTTAATTTTTATTGGTACTAGTCCTTAAAGCCCTTAAAATCTACTTTCTATTCAAATCCCAGCCACTCCTGGATCCTCATCCAGAAAATGGGAATATAAAAATGTCAGTGCTTGGATTTGGGGCAAAGATGGAAAAACCACTGTGTGAGCCTCTAACTCCACAGCTTAAGACTGGAAGCTCTGAGGGGTACGACCCAGAGCTGGAAGACCTATTTGCATCAATGGCCTTCTCCCATGTGGACCACAGCCAAGGAGCATAGAAGGCCTGTCCCCTGTGCCATGCCAAAAGCAAGGTAGGAGTGTCATGCCAGGGGTTAAAGGCTCTGAGGATGGAAGAACAAAGCCTTCTCAGGGACCTCAGATTTGCCATCTGCCTGGGACACAAACATACAGGAGCAGTGGATCTTTTGAAACTGGGAGCCCCTGACTTCAGCAGCCACTTGACCTTCAGGAAAGCCAGGAAAAGGGACACAATTGCTGTCGTGTCTTCCCTCTGTGATTTCTGCCATGGTTAACTGAACTTCCTTAAGCTACATAGTTTAATGGGGGGTGTGGAGTGTGGAGGGATTCCAGGAAGGCTTTTCAATGTATACCATTTGTACTGGCTAGTTTTGTGTCAACTTGACACAGCTGGAATCATCACAGAAAAAGGAGCTTCAGTTGAGGAAATGCCTCCATGAGCTCCAACTGTAAGGCATTTTCTCAATTAGTGATCAAGGGGGAAAGGCCCCTTGTGGGTGGTGCCATCTCTGGACTGGTAGTCTTGGGTTCTATAAGAGAGCAGGCTGAGGCAAGCCAGTAAAGAACATCCCTCCATGGCCTCTGTATCAGCTCCTGCTCCCTGACCTGTCTGAGTTCCAGTCCTGACTTCCTTTGGTGATGAACAGCAGCATGGAAGTGTAAGCCGAATAAACCCTTTCCTCCTCAACTTGCTTCTTGGTCATGATGTTTGTGCAGGAATAGAAACCCTGACTAAGACACCATTTAACACAAAATTTCCACTGTTTTGGTAGGTTTTGCTCTTTTGAAAAAGGGTTTCAATATGTGGACCAGACTGGCCTTGAACTTTCAATAGTTCTGCCTCACTTTCTCACATGCTGATGCCATGCATGTGATTCCATGACCATCTAGGATTACAGGCATCTTCCACTGAGTCTGTGCTAGGATCGTAGGCATGTACCTGGCCAATCATCTCACTTCTCTCTTGCCAGCAGGTCTACCCTGCAGTCTGAACCATTTAGATATCCAAATATGCTTACAAAGTGAAAAAATGAAATGAATATGACATGCCGTATATATGTATACATAGATATGTATGCCATTAAACACATATATATTACATATATATGTATAATGATATCATTATATATGCATATATACATATATATTGCCATATATATGTATGTATGTATGTATATATATATGGCAAAAGGCAAAGCTGTGTCTTACAGAACCTAATGTGAAAACTTAATATGGTAACTGAAGAGAGGGTTACAGTGTGTGTAGTATATACTAAAGATGCGGGATATATGCCATATATACCATATGCCATAATTACAGAATGAGGGAGTCTTTCCTGGGATGCACATGGCATACCAATTTGGAGATAGTAGAAGAGAATTCTGTGGAGGAAGACCCTCCTTGCTTGCCCCCCACATTTGTGCTTTGACTCATGGAGTAGAAGCTTCTTCCAACTCCTCAGCTCTTTGGTGCTATTGTGGAAGAGGTACCCACCAGTGACACTGATACTCTGTCACACCAGCACACTAATAGAAGTCATTCTGCTTAAACCTAAGACAGAACCTCACCTTTCCTGGTCCCTCATGCTTACTCTAATACAGTAACCCTTCCTGATAACCCAGGTCCAGCTTCTCAGATTGCTTTGGGTGACTAAAACCAGCCCAGCTTACCCTGAGCTCCAGTTGCCTCCACCTATGGGCACGGGGGAGGGGGGGACTGAAAAAGCAAGTAACTTTAATTCCATTTTATTCAGTGCCTTATAAGTGTTATCTAGTCTCCTGGAGGGGAAAAGAAATAAGTGGGAATATCAGTTCATAAACCCTTTCTAAACCCAATATGACAATGGTATTGGCCTGAGAACTTGCCCCCATCCAGGAGAAGACTGGCAATGTCTGGGGTTATTTTGGTTGTCCTGGCTGGAGCAGTGAGCAGGTAGGGGATTGTGACTGGTGTTTGATGGGTAGGGACCAGAGATGTTGGTGGGAGCACAGTCGACCATGCCCAGGCACCCTTTACCAGAAAAGATTCATTCAGCCTAGAATGTCAGGACGCTGACGACACTGAGGGCCCCTGGTCTTCAGCATGCACACTGGTATGTTTTCTTTTTTCCATGTTTCTACATTTTACACAGCAGTGGTGTGCAAACTGTCTCCTAAGGAATAAAGTAAAAGCTACTTTACATTGTAAGCTGAAATGACAAGCATAGCAAAACTTCTGCTGTGACCAAATGTTCACATTTATTGATGAATAAAATAATAGAGAAGCTCCCTATCAACAACTTTTGACAGGATTTGGAAACATCCCTAGACTGGAAGTGGAGGAGAGAGGTGGGGAATTTGGTAGAATCCATTTATAGATCTGCATTGCTAAGAGGGGGTATAAAAGAGGAGAGAAGAGGGAAGGAGAGGGGAGAGGAGAAGAGAAGAGGGGAGGGAAGGGGAGAAGAGAGGAAAAGAGGGAGAGAAGGAGAGAGAGACAGAAGAGTCAGAGAGATGGCAAGACTGAGAGACTGAGAGAGAGGCAGCCCCTAGAGATGAAGGTTTTTGTCTTGGCTTCCACCCCCATCCACTCAGATGTGAATTTTTAGCCCCTGAGACCTGGTGGGGGAGGAGTACATGCCAGGAGCTTCTAGGTCTGCTCTGTAGGTGCATTTTAGCTGTTTAGTCCTAATTAAAAGGCTCCCTTTGTGTCCTCAGAATTTCCTGACATGGCACAGGGCTTTATTTTTGGCTCTGAGCACCTATGTTGTTTCCTGTTTTCTAGCTGGTTTAATGGCATCTAACATGGGAGTTAGGATAGCCCGGAGCAATTGTGTCCCTTGCCTGCTTTCTTATTCTCTAGGACGACTCTGTAGTCACAGCAGATTAAGTGTATCATATGAGAGCCAGCAGCCCTGATGTGCAAAACACCCATATCCCACCACCTCCTGCATGTTGGTATTTTTGACAGTCCTCAATTAGAGAAACAGCGTTAACTTCAGCCTGTCATTTGTGTGGGCTAAACTGTTTGAAAACTCCACAAAGCAGGAGCCAGCAGTGAGAGGGTGGTTTCCCATAAACAGATGATGGAACTTCAATGTCTGGAAGACACAAGCTGTGGTTTGGTCCCCGAAGCCTTTTGAGGGGCACAAAAATCAACCTCCTTTCTTCTTCTTCTTCTTCTTCTTCTTCTTCTTCTTCTTCTTCTTCTTCTTCTTCTTCTTCTTCTTCTTCTTCTTCTTCTTCTTCTTTTTCTTCGGCTCTCTAGCTGTTTCACTGCCCCAGCTGCTGCTATCAGATGCCGCGCAGGGTACCTGGTTCCAGGCCCATATCATTGCCAATGCTAAAGTTGCAACATTTACCCCCAAGTTACCCCAAGGGCTAGCTGGCTATAACATTATAAAAAATTTTTTAGGAGAGATGACATGTTGCTTTTGATTTTCGGACAATTAATATTTCATAAAAGGTCACAAAGAACATCCTGTGACTTGACATTTCATCAAGACACTATTGATGGATGGTGGCATGGGACAGGAAGCACAGAAAGGACAGAAATGAAGAAAGGATAGAGAGCAGTCTCTGTACCTTTGTTTCATGTGACTTGAACCTCTAATATTTCACTAGACTGTCACCAAAATTCTGATATCAGAAGGAAGCCCTTGCACATACAACACCATATATCATCAGTATATAAATATGCAAGAAGTCTTAAAAACACCTCTTAGTAAGTGTTTAGCACTTTGGGTGCCCATCACATGGTTCCATTAAATCAGCATTTTCAAAGCACTTAAAGGAATTTTCAAGGCTGGAGAGATGGTGACATTGATAAAATTCCTACGACACAAGCATGAGGACCTGAGTTCAGATCCCCAACACCCAAGAAGAAATTAAACATGCAACATGTTTCAGTAACCCCAGGAGTGGGGAAGAGGGTGGCAGAAACAGGTAAAACCATGGAGTGCTCTGGTCAGCCAGCCTAGCTCCTCAGTGAGCTCCCAACCCAGTAAATGTTCACCTCTATTGTACACACATGCACCCTGCCTGACACACATGGGAGATTTTGATTCAAACAAGTGTACATCCTTTCAGTATAGCACATCCCAAGAGATGATGGATATGTGTATTGGGATGGGGTTGGGAAAACACCAGTTGCTTGTTGTGTGGTAGTAGAAGTGAGCCTATGTCTTTTCAAGCTAACTTAAATTATGCAAAGGCAAATCATGATTAGTCTTGTGTAAATAAATAAATAAGTAAATAACCATGCTGCTTCTCAGTGCCTTTGATACATTGCACAAACTCAAGGAGACAGATTCTCTGTAATCGTGACAGCCCACATGGACTCACAGAGAGTGGTGCGATAAGAGCTGTGGCCTTGTTGGAGTAGGTGGGGCCTTTTTGGAGGAAGAGTGTCACTGAGCGTGGGCTTTGAAGTCTCAGATGCTCAAGCCACGCCCAGTGTCTTACTCTTCCTGATGTCAGCTGATCAGAATGTAGAACTCTCAGCTACCTCTCCAATGCAATGTCTACCTGCAAGCCACCATGTTTCCTGCCATAATGACAATAGACTCTGAACTAACAGTAATCCAGGCCCAATTAAATGTTTTCCTTTATAAGAGTTGCCTTGGTCATGGAGCCTCATCACAGCTATAGAAACCCTAAGACAATAATCCGGCCCCTAACCACTTCTCATTGTATTCCATTTTTCAGAGGGACTTGAAATGTTCCCACCATGCTTTGCTTTATCTATTAACGGCACACAAAACACTATCTCTTAATATAAGAAAAAGAGGCATTTCTTTCTTATTACAGGGTTTCCTCGGGATTGTTAAAGCACCTACTCTATAACAGTTTGTTTTGTCTACATGTCTTCTCTCTTTATCCTGAGTTACTTAGCTTTCTGGTTGTAGTATCAAAAATATCTGACAAAAAAATTGAAGGTTGAAGAATTTATTTTGTCTCATAATTTCATTCAGCTGTGCTGTATCTCAGCCTGTGCACAGTGAGGCAGAACACTGTGTGAAGAATACATGGTGAGGGAAAATGGCCTACCTCATTGTGAACAGGAGACAGGGTGGGGGAGTTTTAAAAGGGGGATGGAAGCAGGATGTGTCTCTTTTCAGGGCACACTACCAGTGACCTACTTAAATCCTCCCCAAAGAGCACCACTTGCTGGGGACCAAGCCTTCAGCACATGCACCTGTGAGAGACCCTTTACATTCAAACCATCACACCTTAATGTGTTTTTACTTGACTCATCTCATTTGTATTATTCAGCAATACTATGTATGACACTGTAGATTTAATGTGTTAGTTATAGTTTGCTAACACAAACATGCAAATTATCAAAAACAATAATAAAAAAAAGAAAAAGTAGATAATGAAATACTATGAAAATATTAGATTAGGTGTAAGAACTTACAATCATTAAAATTGTTCTTTAGACTTATTCACTTTGTTTATGTATATGAGTGTGTACCACATGCACTCAGTGCCCTCAGGGGGCATAAAAGGTTGTCAGATTACCTGGACTTGGAGTTACAGATGGCTGTAGCTACTATGTGGGTGCTCAGAACAGAATTCAGGTACTCTGAAAAGACAAGTGCCCAACTGCCGAAACATCCCTTCAACCGCTATACATTTTTTTATGTGTATGAATTTTTGCCACCACATGCATGCCTGTGCTCACAGAGGTCAGAAGGAAGCACCGGATTCCCTGGAACTGGAGTTATGGATGTTCTTGAACTACTGCGTGGGTCCTGGAACTGGACCCAGTTCCTCTGCAAGAGCATCAAGTAGTCTTAACCACTGAGTGATCTCTTCAGTCTCCTCCTACAGTCTTTAAAGAATGAGCCATTTGAAAGCCCCAGTAGGGATTTTGGAAAATAAAATAGATGAAATCTCATAGAGTTTTAAAGGAATCAAACAGATTTTTAAAACTCAAGTGACAGCACATGCTGATGAGGATATGGAGAAAGAGGAACACTCCTGCATTGCTGGTGGATTTGCAAGCTGGTGGATTTGGGAGCTGGTACAATCACTCTGGAAATCAATCTGGAGGTTCCTCAGAAAATTTGAAACAGTTCTACCCGAAAATCCAGCTCTACCATTCTTGGGCATATACCCAAAAGATGCCCTACCATACCACAAGGGCATATGCTTCAGTATGTTCATAGCAGCCTTATTTGTAATAGCCAGAAGCTGGAAACAACCCAGATGTCTGTCAACAGAAGAATGGATACAAAACAATGTGGTTCATTTACACAGTGCAATACTATTCAGCTATTAAAAATGAGGACATTATGAATTTTACAGGCAAACGGATGGAAATAGAAAATATCCTGAGTGAGGTAACCCAGATCCAAAAGGACATGCATTGTATGTGCTCACTGATAAATGGATATTAGCCAAAAATTACAGAAAACGTAGGATATAAGCCACAGACGGTAAGAAGTATAACAAACAGAAAGGCCCAAGTGAGGGAGCTTCAACCTCAAGGGACCTGAGTGGGTGAGGAGAAGGGGAGGGGAAAAGGAAAATAGGATTAGGTATGGAGGCAGATGGGGAGACATGCCAGGAGAATGAATGGAAATATGCAGCCTGGGGGCAGGGGGAGAGGTAGGAGGGACCCTCTAAAAAGTACCAGAGACCTGGGGGGTGAGAAACTCTCAGGACTCAATGGGGGTGACTTTAGCCAAAATGCCCAACAATGGGAGAGGAAACTTGTGGAGTCCACCTCCAGTGGATAGACTGTGCCTCAAGTGGAGAGAAGGGTTTGCTAACCCACAGTCAAAATTTTCTGACCCAGAATTGCTCCTATGTAAAAGAACTACAGGGACAAAAATGGAGAAGAGACTGAGGGAAATGCAGTCCAATGACTGGCCCAACTTGGGATCCATCTCATGGGAGGTGGGGCATCAAGACCTGATACTATTACTGATGTTATGATGTGCTGGCCCGAAGCCCCGGCACATGTATAGCAAAGGACTGCCTAGTCTGCCTCAGTGAGAGAAGATGCACTTAATCCTTGTCTTAGTTAGCGTCTAACTGCTGTGACCAGACACCATGACCAAGGCAAGTCTTATAAAGGACAACATTTAATTGGGGCTGGCTTACAGGTTCAGCGGTTCAGTCAATTACCATCAAGATGTGAGCGTAGGAGCATCTAGGAAGGCATGGTGTAGGCAGAACTGAGAGTTCTACATCTTCATCTGAAGGCTGCTGCTAGAATATTGACTTTTAGGCAGTTAGGATGAAGGTCTTAAGCCCATGCCTACAGTAACACACCTACTCCAACAAAGCTACACCTCCTAATAGTGCCACTCCCTGGGCCAAGCATATACAAACCATCACAATCCTTGAGAGACTTGAGGCCCCAGGGAAGAGGGAAGCCTGGTGGGAGGGGGAGCACCCACTGGGAAGTAAGGGGGAGGAGGAATGGGATGAGGAACTATAGGAGGGGGGACCCGGAAGTGGGGCAACAGCTGGAATGTAAATTATTAAAATAAAATTTCAAAAGAGGCATGAACATCTTAGAGAAACAACAGAGATGATTCGAGATCCAAATAATAGTTATTCCAGATGGTTACAGCAGAGAGGGGGAAAATCATCAAAGAAACAATAAAAGAAAATTTCTGTAGTTGGAGAGCATCCAAATATCCAAAGTGTCTACTTAATAACCAGCATCCTGATGCTTAGTATAATAGAGAAGGTATTCTAAAGACACTCAAGGAGAGAAAGAAAGGTGACATGTTTGGGAGAGAGATTGATTTTGGCTCTAGTTACCAGCACAATATGGTGAAAGATGAGCTACTAAATTTCAGTCAGGAATCTATACACAGCCAAAGTATAAATATGGAGATATGATTATTCCTTCAGTCGAAAAGCAAGTGTTCCCCATGTATTCTTTCTCATGAACATAGGGTTCAGTCCTATAGCCAGAAAGGATAAGAAGAGAACGTAGAAGACAGCATTCCAGGAGAGGGAAGGTCACAGGAGATGACAGAAAATCACTCCAGGGAAAACATCACAATGTCCTCCAGAACTGCACACGAATAGGAAGGTAGAGGGCCCTGGCAGGGAGGCCTGTAAAGGGAAGAATGGGAAACTTAAATTACCTGATATATGAGATGTTTTAGTAGATCTGGTGGGAAAATGACTAAGGTAAGCATACAAAACTGCAACTGAAAGCAAAACAAGGCAATGCACAAGGAACATATCAGGGTCCTTATGTGGTTCTTGTGTGTCCCAGTTCAGATGAGAACTGCAACAACCTATGGTACATATCAGAACAGGGAGAATGGAAAACAGAATGAAGCTTACAAAAGAGTCATCTCCTTACATGCTGGAGGAGGTTGACACACAGGATTTAGAATGAATACATCCAAAGAAAATGTAAGCCAGTGAGTATAAACGCCAGAATAAAAGGTTTGAAGAGAGCTAAGTGAGCCATGGGCAATAAAGATGGAGGAGAGAAAGAGGGAAGATTCCTGTATTTGGGAGATTTATTTAATTTAAATATTATGGTAAAATATTTTATGAACAGAAAAGGAAATGTTTAAATAGGGAAGGCGAACATAGTTGCTGGGCTGTACATCAGAAAGCAATAGATTTAGTTGTCGAGGGAAGCCATAAATTGTGGCACAACCATCTTTCTAAAGGCTCCCTTCTACACACACTACCCCCAGATGATATGACGATATTATGCAAGGGAAGAGAAGAAAATCCATGCCAAGCTCCACCATGCCTTTTGGGACATTCTTGGCTCTGTTCACAATACTGAGTCTTTGTTCCATGGTGTTTGCCAGAGTGTAGCCTTTTGGAGGTGAGATGTTTATTTTCCATGGTTAGAAAGTTTCCTACATCCCTGCTCACCATACAAGTACTGTCAGGAATTGCACAAGCCTCCGCATGCTTCCTCCAACACTGGTGTGGCAAGTCTTGGCTGCCAATCGTGTGTAATGTGCAGGCAATGGACGTTTTGGAGTGCTCTGGGAACTGGCTCTGTGTTATATTTCAGCCAGGTAAATGTGACTGGGCATCCAGTAGGTGGGGAAACAAGTCTATTTCTTTGCATTTAACCGATTGTGCAAATCTTCCTGCTTTCCTCTCTACCAACTCCCCAGAGCCATTTAATTTAGACTGAGATATCCCCCAAGCCCAGAGAGTCCTGTGAAGATCTCACCTGTCTTCATACTGGCAGCAAAATAGCTCTCCTGACCCTTGGTGCAACTTTAATTGTGGTTCAACCACTGCTGCTAACAGTGAGGACTCCTTAGAGACCTCTGTTGTACCGTAGGCACACTCACTGTAAGTATTTCCTTCCATTTCTGTTTCTACTGGATTTCTGGGTGGAGGGGTAAAGTAGGGGATTCTTGAGAAAATAAAGTAAAAGGAGTAGAAACACAATTGGTCATCTTGCCAGATGTCCTGTCCTGTGCTTGTACCCGCCAAGCACTTTGAAGTGGGGGGAGTGTTTTGTTTTGTTTTGCTTTGCTTTGCTTTTTGCCATGAGTCTCCACACTAAAAAGTCTGCTTTAAGCTGCTCAAAGCCAGATCTGAATCTCTATTCACATCTACCCTTGACCCCTTTCATGCCCAAGAGTCTTCCACAGTGGTACTGTCTTTACAAAGAGTCAGTGATCTCAGCCTTGTTTGATTGAGTCTGCCTGCCCTTTGGAGGTCCTTTGGAGGAGCTGGCAAATGACAAACATATGCAGGCTTTTACTTCATTCCTAGACCCTCAACAGTTGGCTTGCTGGTCCCGCTCTGCAGTTATTCATTTGTGTATCCATGCAAGCAAATGCTTTTGAGTGCTAGTGTGAGGCGAAGGGATAAGAGTCTTGGTTTCTCCCCTGTGTAGTAAGGGAGATACTCATCCGCTAATCAGGAAAACATAAATGGCCATAAACTGTTCAGTGCCAAAAGAGGAAAGATGGGTGAGGGCACTGGAACAATTACTGGCCCTACTTTCAGACATCTACCAAGGCTGAGCTAGGATGAAGCCAAATCTCTGAGTTAAGGAATAAACAGGAGGCCTTCTTCAGTGGAAAAATGTACCCATTAGCCTAGAAAGCCATTAACATACTCTTCCATTAGTCTTCTATTCCTCTTGCTTCAGGATCAGATAACTCTTTTGTTTCTCCTAGCTATTTGTCTCTCACAGAAAGGAAAAAGAGAGCAAAATGTGTTTCAAATAAGAAGAGCACCAAAGAGAAAAGCAAATTTATGTCTCCTGTTGTTAAGCTCATTCTTTTTCCCTGAAATGGAAGAGGAAAAATCACCGGAGGACAGCTGCCTGAGTTCTAAAACTGTAAATGAGCAGACGTGTAACATTCTGTCCTAGGTATTTATTCAAGAGAAAGGAGAGCTACCTGAAGGCAGGATATACATGAGCATCTACAGTAGTGCTATCCCCCCTTAGCTGAAGCAGAAAACAACGTAGAGTTTATCAACAGTAGGATGGATAAATAAGTGTGGTAAATTCAACCAACCTGAGATTCTACAGTTAAGAAAATTAATGATCTATGACAGTAATTCTCAACTGTCCTAATGTTGCACCCCTTTAATGCACTTCCTCATGTTTTGGTGACCCCTACCATAAAATTATTTTCGTTGCTACCTCATAACTGTAATCTTGCTACTGTTGCAAATTATACTGTATATATCTCTGTTTTACCAATGGTCTTAGATGACCCCTGTGAAAGGATCGTTCAATCCCCAAATAAGTTGTGGCCCACATATTGAGAACTGCTGACCTATTGTTATATATAGCAATAGTCAAATACATTACAAATAATGAAATTATCCAAACACTAATAGATATTTATGATTCCTTTTGCCTGAGATTCTAGAAGACAAAACTAATTTATCATGAAACCAAAAGGATCAGTGATTGCCTAGGATTTACAATACAAAGGGCCTGACTACAAAGGGTGAAAATAGTAAGATATTTATATGTTAGTGTTAGACCTAGTGGGGAAACCCCCACTCAACTCCCGATTCGGTGTGCACCCAAAAAATCACGAAGGACCATCATCTTGATGTAAATACATGAGGACGTTTAGTTACGGAGCTCCGGACCAACATGCATCCCACACAGGAGATAACGGATGTCGGCCACTAAGCTTGAAAGCTAGAGGTTTTTATGGGGTAAGGGGCTTAGGGGTGTGGAATTCAGCATAGCGACACACTGTTGGCTTATTCAAACATCAGCAGAAAAATTACATGTCCGTGCAGGGTGTCAGAGTTCTGTGAGTTGTTGACTCAGTTCAGATAGCCCTGTTATGTCCTCACATTCCCCTTTATCTTATGGTCAAGATGTCCCCAGGAATGTTTTAACTACAGGGCACACCCAGGTTTGTTTTTCTTTTTTCTAGCCCCAGGCAGCCTCTAGGCTCACAAACAACCAGCAATTTCTGAGTACTTTATATGACTTACAGGTATTGAAATTTCATCTTTTTTTCATTAGTTTGTGCCCTGGATCCTGGGCCAGTGTTTCTAAAGCACTTGCCATGTCCTGGAGACACAGGTGGGTCATCTCTCCTATGTAGAGTTGGCCTTCAACCTTGATTTCTTAAAACTTCTAAAACCTTAATAATTTCTGGAGAGGTGGGAACATCTTACATGGAGTGCTCAACTCCCTTAGAATTTTGTTTTGCAGGAACAAGTGGGATTTTGTTTTGTTTTGCTTTGTTGTTTTCTTTCCCCTAATGAGGTAACTGCAGGCATGACTGTGGATGGAGCAGCTCACCAGAAATAAGCCACAATCAAAAGCCTGGAGTGTTCATCCCCCACTTCCCCTACCACACACTTCCCAGAGAAAGGAGAAAGACAGTAACTTGGGTTAGTAATCAGTCATGCTATATGATGAAGTCTCCATGAAAAAAATATCCCTGGTCCATGGATTCTGCACTGGGAAACGTATCGCCTGCCAGGAGAGCAGCTGGCACATGCCAATTCCGTTGGGATAAAAGCTCCTGTGCTCAGAAATCCTTAGACTCTGCCCTGTGGATCTATTTAAATGGATGCTCATCTGCATCTTATTGTGTCTTTTGTTAACAAGCCACTCTAGCAAATTAATCCACCAGGAAGAGGAGGTCATGGAGACCCTGAATCACAGCCAGCCAGCCAGCCAGCCAGCCAGCCAGATGCATTAGTAACAACACACCATTTGCAATTGGATCTGAATAAAGACAAGGCATTGAACCCTCTACCCATGGGATCTGGTACTGTCTCTAGGCAGACTTGTCACAATTAAATTAAATTAAATTAAGAACACACAGTTGATGTATGATAGAGAACTCTTTGGTGTGTGTGGAGGGAGCATCCCTATACATCTGGTATTAGAATTGTGATGGATGGCATGCAGGAGCTGGGGGAAAGAGTTTGGTTTTGTTCGCACAGTGTTGTGTCTTCATTTTCTATTGTTGCCATAAAATACCATGACCAAGACAACTTATAAAAGAAAGCAATTAATTTGGGTTTCATAAGGTTAGAATTTATTATCATCAAGGTAGTGAGAATGATGGCTGGCATGGCACTAGAGTAGTAGTTGAGAGTTCGTGGAACTAGCTGCAAAAGAGTAGCATGAGCTTTTGAAAACTGATAGCCCAGCTTCAGTGACACTTCTCCTCCAATAAGGACACACCTCTAATTCTTCCCAAATAGTTCCACCAGGTGGTATCAGAACCATTCTAATTCAATCAATGACATTCATAAAGAGACACTGGGTTATTTTCTGAGATGATAGAAATACCTTATAGCAATAAGGTAGCAATTGCATACACAAACATAGTTTTCAAAGTCCAATGAACTATACATTTAACATGGATTTATTTATTCATTTAGATAGAATTTACTTTTAAGACTGCAGTAAAATCTGCTTTGAAGTAATACTACCATCCTACTAGACAAATGTTACTACCACCACTGTATAGAAGAAAATAACTTTCAAACATCCAACTCAGGGTTTAAGACATGTACTTGTTCACTGTGAACATTGCAGACTTGAATGAGATCACATAGCTGATTGTGTTGGCAGAGGGAGGGGCAATCAGACAATGGGATTGCAGCTCAATAGGCTCAAATGATGAGGAAGAAACTGATGGGAAAAGGCCAAGGAATGGGGACTGATAGAGCCATTAGAGGGAGTGCATCCTTAGAAAGGAAAAGGAAGGGAAAGAAAAGAAAAAGATAAAAGAATCTCCCAGACATATAGTCCCATGCTTTCACAAAGACATTTTGTGAGGCTAGAGAGATGGCTCAGCAGTTTAGATCAGTGGCTGTTCTTTGAGGGGACCAGGGTTTGATTCCTAACAACGACATAGTGACTTATAACCTAAGGAATCTAATGCCTGCTTCTGGCCACAAGCACTAGGTATGCACACAGACAGACATATATGCTGATAAAACACTGACACACATAAAAATAAGTTTAAGAGGAGACCTTTAACCTATAGTCCATCACAGACTATGTTTTCCTTGCAACAACAACAACAACAACCTTCAGTGAGAAGTTAGGTGTGGTAGGAAATATTTGCAATCCTGGTTCTTGACAGGTAGAGGCAGGAAGACTGCAGATTGAGGCCAGCCTGAGCTAAACAAAATGACTGTGTCTTAAAACCTAACAAAGATAACATTAACGTGGTGACTTAATATGGTTGAGTATGAAATGTCCTCCAAGGGTTCATAACCTCCCAGCTAAATTAGGTCAGCCTTAATGTGGGATTAGCTAGAAGAAGCTAGCCACTGGGGACAGGCCTTGAGATTTGATAGCAGAACCCCAGGAGGGATATGGAAGAGTTGGGAACTGTGCAATAGAAGCCTTGGAGTGTTGAACAGTCTTACCACAGTGTGGAAGGCCAGAATGCAGAGAAGTGTGAACTATAGAAGCACAACCCCTGAGAGTTCATAGGGGAATAAAGACTGTATCAGAAACAGGGCTGGAGGCCATTTTTGGCACATCCTGGCACAGTGTCTAGCTGTATTCTGCCCATACCCTGTGATCTTGATGCTGGATCCAAAAGTAATGGATGCTTGTTGGGCAATGAAACATAAGCACAAGGGAGCATTCGGGTTGTGCCATAGTGACTGCTTCCTGCTCTTGTCCATGTCTATACTGAGAATGAGCCACAACTGTTAGGTGAAAGGGGGGAGTTTAAAACAGCAGAGAACATTTTTTCAGGTGTTTCTCTGCCATTCGGTATTCCTCAGGTGAGAATTCTTTGTTCAGTTCTGAGCCCCATTTTTTAATGGGGTTATTTGACTTTCTGGAGTCCACCTTCTTGAGTTCTTTATATATATTGGATATTAGACCCTTATCTGATTTAGGATAGGTGAAGATCCTTTCCCAATCTGTTGGTGGTTTTTTTGTCTTATTGATGGTGTCTTTAGCCTTGCAGAAGCTTTGTAGTTTCATGAGGTCCCACTTGTCAATTCTCGATCTTACAGCACAAGCCATTACTGTTCTATTCAGGAATTTTTCCCCTGTGCCCATATCTTCAAGGCTTTTCCCCACTTTCTCCTCTATAAGTTTCAGTGTCTCTGGTTTTATGTGAAGTTCCTTGATCCACTTAGACTTGACCTTAGTACAAGGAGATAGGAATGGATCGATTCCCATTCTTCTACATGTTAACAACCAGTTGTGCCAGCACCATTTGTTGAAAATGCTGTCTTTCTTCCACTGGATGTTTTTAGCTCCCTTGTCGAAGATCAAGTGACTATAGGTGTGTGGGTTCATTTCTGGGTCTTCAATTCTATTCCATTGGTCTATTTGTCTGTCACTATACCAGTACCATGCAGTTTTTATCACAATTGCTCTGTAGTAGAGCTTTAGGTCCGGCATGGTGATTCCACCAGAGGTTCTTTTATCCTTGAGAAGAGTTTTTGCTATCCTAGGTTTTTTGTTATTCCAGATGAATTTGCAGATTGCACTTTCTAATTCGTTGAAGAATTGATTTGGAATTTTGATGGGGATTGCATTGAATCTGTAGATTGCTTTTGGCAAGATAGCCATTTTTACAATGTTGATCCTGCCAATCCATGAGCATGGGAGATCTTTCCATCTTCTGAGATCTTCTATAATTTCTTTCTTCAGAGACTTGAAGTTTTTATTATACAGATCTTTCACTTCCTTAGTTAGAGTCACGCCAAGATATTTTATATTATTTGTGACTATTGAGAAGGGTGTTGTTTCCCTAATTTCTTTCTCAGCCTGTTTATTCTTTGTGTAGAGAAAGGCCATTGATTTGTTTGAGTTAATTTTATATCCAGCTACTTCACCAAAGCTGTTTATCAGGCTTAGGAGTTCTCTGGTGGAATTTTTAGGGTCACTTATATATACTATCATATCATCTGCAAAAAGTGATATTTTGACTTCATCTTTTCCAATTTGTATCCCTTTGATCTCCTTTTGTTGTCGAATTGCTCTGGCTAGGACTTCAAGTACAATGTTGAATAGGTATGGAGAAAGTGGACAGCCTTGTCTAGTCCCTGATTTTAGAGGGATTGCTTCAAGCTTCTGACCATTTACTTTGATGTTGGCTACTGGTTTGCTGTAGATTGCTTTTATCATGTTTAGGTATGGGCCTTGAATTCCTGAAAAAATGTTCAACATCCTGAATCATCAGGGAAATGCAACTCAAAACAACCCTGAGATTCCACCTCACACCAGTCAGAATGGCTAAGATCAAAAATTCAGGTGACAGCAGATGCTGGCGAGGATGTGGAGAAAGAGGAACACTCCTCCATTGTTGGTGGGATTGCAAGCTTGTACAACCACTCTGGAAATCAGTCTGGCGGTTCCTCAGAAAATTGGACATAGTACTACCGGAGGATCCAGCAATACCTCTCCTGGGCATATATCCAGAAGATGTCCCAACCGGTAAAAAGGACACATGCTCCACTATGTTCATAGCAGCCCTATTTATAATAGCCAGAAGCTGGAAAGAACCCAGATGTCCCTCAACAGAGGAATGGATACAGAAATTATGGTACATTTACACAATGGAGTACTACTCAGCTATTAAAAAGAATGAATTTATGAAATTCCTAGCCAAATGGATGGACCTGGAGGGCATCATCTTGAGTGAAGTAACACAATCACAAAAGAACTCACACAATATGTATTCATTGATAAGTGGATATTAGCCCAAAACTTAGGATACCCAAGATATAAGATACAATTTGATAAACGCATGAAACTCAAGAAGAATGAAGACCAAAGTGTGGACACTGTGCACCTTCTTAGAATTGGGAACAAAACACCCAGGGAAGGAGTTACAGAGACAAAGTTCGTAGCTGTGATGAAAGGATGGACCATTTAGAGACTGCTGTATCCAGGGACCCGTCCTATAATCAGCTTCTAAACGCTGACACCATTGCATACACTAGCAAGATTTTGCTGAAAGGACCCAAATATAGCTGTCTCTTGTGAGACGATGCCGGGGCCTAGCAAACACAGGAGTGGATGTTCACAGTCAGCTATTGGATGTATCACAGGGCTCCCAATGGAGAAGCTAGAGAAAGTACCCAAGGAGCTAAAGGGATCTGCAACCCTATTGTTGGAACAACATGATGTACTAACCAGAACCCTGGAGCTCTTGTCTCTAGCTGCATATGTATCGAAAGATGGCCTAGTTGGCCATCAATGGAAAGAGAGGCCCATTGGACTTGCAAACTTTATATGCCCCAATATAGGGGAATGCCAGGGCCAAAAGAATGGGAATGGGTGGGTAGGGAAGTGGGGGGCGCTATGGGGGACTTTTGGGATAGCATTGGAAATGTAATTGAGGAAAATATGTAATAAAAATATTAAAAATCAAAAAAAAAAAAACAGCAGAGAAGGTGTCTGAGAAAGGAGCTGCAATTGGTAATGAGATTGCCATCATTAATGGGGCTAGAAAAAATGGCCCATTCAGTAAAAAGCCAGACACATAGGCATGAGGACCTGAGTTTCTGTTCCCAGTATCCACAAAAAAACAAAACAAAACAAAACAAAAAAAAAACCAAAAAAACAAAAAACAAAAACCCCAAGCATGGTGGCAGTCATCTATAAACACAACACTGATGGGTAGAGACAAGGGAGTCCCTGGGGGCCCCTAGCCAGGTCATCTAGCTGAGTCTGTAAAAAACCTCTACTCAAAACAAATGTGGGGAAAAAGTGACATAGCTCAGCAGATAAAGATGTTAACAGCATAAAGCCTGGCAGTTCTGAGTTCAATACACAGAATCTGTGTAAAGGCAGAGGAGAGAACTAACTTCACAAAGCCATCCTCTGGCATCCACATGTGTTGTGTGGCATATTCACAGCCACATGGATACACACACACACACACACACACAGCATGGAAACACAGACAATAATGTTCTTTTCTATCACAGATAGGATCAACAGTGATTATAGAACCTCTACCTGTGTCCTACACACACACATACATATAGAAAGGCATTCACCAATAAAGAGAGACATTGTGCACTTGGGTAACAGGAAAGGTACTCTGAGGGCAAGAACCACCCATCAAGGACTCCGTATTATGAAATCCCAGATTTATTTGAAAGGAAAGAAGCCAACTGAGAATGTCACAGGAGGAGTTCCCTGTTTGAAAACAACCATCTAGGCAGTCCAAGGGATCTAGGCCATATACTGGTCAGACAGCAGAACTTGGCAGCATTATCCACAAGTTATGGTATCTCTGCAGGCATCAGGCAGGAAAATGAACCATGGAGAGGTGAGAATGAAAGCTAGCTTCAGATTGACTTTGTCAACCTGGATCAAACACTCCAAAGAGTCTAATGCCAGGTGGTTTATTTCCAGCACATTTAAACACAACATAATGTGGAAAAAGTTGCCTGGTATAATACAATCCCTGGTGAACACAAAAATATAATTATATCAAAACCCAACTCAGCATACATGTCATTTTCTCCAAGAAGTTGGGAACTAAAGAAAAAGTAGCTGCATTCGCTTAAGAGCCTAGATAGAGAAGGACCAGGCCTGGGCTTAGTCATACAGATGGTATAAAAGTCATTTGCACTACTAACCAACTCTGGTCCTGGTTGTGGGAGCTTGAGACAGACTCTGGCTGTAACAATCATTTAGATTATTAGCTACCTCTGGTCCTGGTTATAGTAACTTGATATATAGTCTTGGCCCAACAGATAATGTAGATCACCAGGCTGTTAATCCCTTCCAATTCCCAGCTTTCTGGATGGAAGAGTGGGTTTTATGTCCACTCCTTTAAGGACAATCCTGCATGCATAATATTACCAGTTTTCCTGGAAATCTGTGGGTGCAATGACCTGCGTGCAGTGCTCCCTACACACAAGGTTTTACAAGCATGAAAGATGAAAGGTTAGAGGGTCACTGAGTTGTGACACAGTTCCAGAGAGCCACTGAGGCTAGAAAATATGTGGCAGTATTCAAGTTTCTCAGAGGCTGTTTTTTGATGCAGTAAAGCCTACATTTCAAGAGAGACCCAAAAATGTTGGGGATGCAGAGATCATAGGATATCCACTAAGGAACAGCGCAGGGATAGAGTGGAGCTGGCCCCAAAGAGAGGCTCTCTGTTCTGCAGGTGCAGAGCCAGAGGGGCTGAGCTACCCGTTCCCTTCAGAGTTCAATTTGCTCGGAACTTCAGGATTTGGTATTTGTTCCACTCAGTTCAGACCTTGTTTTAGTCCTGCCTTTCCTTGCTGTGTTCTCACCCCTCCTTTTGAGAAGGAATTTTTACTTTATGTCATTGTGCTGGCTGGTTTTTATGTCAACTTGACACAATCAAGGGCTATCTGGGAAGAAAAAAAAAATTCTTAACTGAGAAAGAGCTGCCATAGGATTGGCCGGTAGGCAAGTCTGTAGGGCATTTCCTTCACTGGTGATTAATATGAGAGAGTCCAGCTTTGTGAGCCACCTGTGGGCAGGTGATCCCAGATATAAGAAATCAGGCCAAGGAAACCATGAGCAAACCAGTTAGGGATATTCTTCCATGGCTTCTGCTCCAGTCTCTGCATCTGAGTTCCTGCCCCAACTTCCTTTTGGTGGTCGATTGTTACTTGGCAGTGTGAGATGACATAAACCTTGTCCTCCGTGAGCTTCTGTCACTCACTGCATTCATCAAAACAATGGAAAAGCTAGCAGCCACTGCAAATTGGAAGTATTTTGATTTTACGGGGACTCGCAATTAAAAGATAGCCTCGAGTCCCTGTAACTTTTTATTTCTCCCTTTGCCTAGACAAGAAGTCCTGAATATTCCCAGGAACAGTCATAGACTATTTGTTGTTGTTGCTTACTAACATTAAACTGAAAGCAAGAAATTGAACCATTTCTCCATGAGTGTAACTTAGCTCATATATCTAAGAATATATGATTGGCTTTGTATAGATATTTACCTTATAGAGGTTTTAGGAGAAACTTCATACTTTTAAACAGTGTTGATACTATTAAAGATGATGAGACTTTTGAAGTTGAACTGAATACATTTAGCATTATGAGATGGCCATGGGCCCATGGGGGTCAGAGGCATTATGTTGGAGTTTGAATGTGAAATGCCTCCCCTAGGCCCCAGTGATTGAATATTTAGTGCCCAGCTTGAGGTGGGTCTTGAGATTTGATAGCCTAGTTCTATTTCCTGCCCCTCCTGTGCTTTCTGACTGCATAACTAATGTCCCATCCTTCTGCCACTACGATTTCCCCACCATGATGGTGGTATCTTCTAGAGTCGTTTGGCAAAGTAAATCCTTCCCTAAGTGGTTTCTTGTCAGGTAATTTGATCGCTGCAATGAGAAAAACAAAACCAAACAACCATCACAACAACAAATGAATACAGGAAGTGCCAGAGCACTACATTCTGGACATGGCATGGTTAGTTCATATTGCAATCAGAGTGACCGTGATTATCACAGGGGATCTTTACAAGATAGAGCTGGTTACATGTTTTCATAGGAGGGGATGAAGAGGGTCATTGGACTTTCACCTGAGATACTCACTCCTCACTGACTGTATATAATTCTGATCCAGTTGTGTGCAGTCTAGGGTGGCGCTGGATTATATGGGAAAACAGAAGGGTAACAGAGGGGAAATGAACTCATGCAGCCTTCTGAAAGTTGTAGTCTATGACACAATATGTACTTCTGTGGGTGGGACTTTCAGTGATCCAGCTCTTTGAGGGTTGCCCACACTCTTGTAAGTAACCCCTGTGCCCATACTCCTTTAAGTAAGACCAATAAACTTTTCTTTAAACCAAACTGGACTTAGATAAAATACGTTCTTTGGCCTTTCATTGATGTCCTCTCAGTATTCACATAGACATAGTTCATGTCTCCCCCAAAAAAGTCATATAACAATGATCTAATACTGATCTATAATGTTTTAAGCAGGCCAATAGCAAAACCTTCTCCAATACAAACCTATATAAGGCAAACATCTATATAAAGCCAATCGTCTGTTTTTAGAAAGATATGAGCTAAGTTACAGACATGGAAAAATGATTCAACATCTTGCCTTCAATTTAATGTTAATAAATAACAACACATCATCTACAGATGTTCCTGAGTATATTCAGGACTTCTTGTCTAGAAAGGTGAGGAGGCGGCTCAGTGGATAAGTGTTTTCTGTATAAGCATGAAGACTAGAGTTCTGATTCCCAGTAAATTGTTATTCCTCACCCCAAACTTAGTCACACGCTTTGCATTAGTGTTCAGGATTCACTAGGTTGACCACCTAGTCCTTCTGTTTTCTAGAGAAATTGGCTGGGATAATGCAGTAACTGGAAGATTCAACATGAACTTGTCCACACGAATAACAGTTGGTGCTGGTTGTTAGCCAGTTGCTGGACCAAGGCTGCCTTCACATAGCTGCTTATGTTTCCGTTCATCAGGCAAATTGGTCTGGAGAGGGAACATTCCACGAGGAAAGAAAAACCATCCATCACTCTTAAGGCCTCTGTTGGTCAAAGTAATGAGAAGACAGAGTTGGTTTAAAACCAGAGGAAATAGTGTTGACAGTCACAGTGGCGTGGATTGAGCCCATCATCTATAGAGAGTACTGACTGCATAGGTTCTCGGTGGATAATTGTGGAATGAAGAGATGAATGGCATACCTGGGTATAGGCACATAGGCTGCACTACCAGATAGGCATAAAGACTGGTAAGGTGGATCGAGAATCTCAGAGATCTGAGACAGTAGGAGTGGAGCTGCCCCCTCCCTACCTCTAGTGCCTGCTCTGGAATACATAACTACAATCACCAACTGAGAAGAACACAGTCAGTCAGTCATGTAATGCAGTGTTTGGAATCCTTCCCCATGGCAAACAGAGCATCACGAACATCCCAAACTCAATAGACAACATCTACCTGCCCCACCTCCATCCCATCCCACTCTCCAAGGTTCATATAGTCCCTGTCCACATGGAATAAAGCACACAAGTTATTCCACCTAGGATCGTCTGAAAGTGGCTGTCTTTACTGAGCTTCAGCAAGAGCACTCTCTCATTGTTGGATTGTGGACCCTCCTGGCAGGCCAGGCTCCTGATGCCTGCAGAGGCTCACATTAGAGCTGTGGCAGCTCACACCTCAGCAGCTGCCACCTCAGTGTCAAGCCACAAGACCTTGGCTACCTGTCCCAAGCAGGCTGCCCAAACCTCTCTATTCCTCTTTTAAGTGCTTTAGTCTCCTGGCATTCCCAGCCCTACCAGTCTTGTGGAACCTATTCATACTAGATTCTTTTTCACCCTCCTCAGTCTGGTGTATAGAGATATACGACATCCAGAGGGAAGTGGGCAGACCTCAGACCACACCTAGGTTCAGAGCCACCAAGAGGGTGCAGATAGAACAAGAATGTTGATCTGTTGTTGGCCTTCATGGGATGATAAGAAGAGCCAGTTCTAAATCCAGCACTCAACTAGCTGGGCTCAAATTGAGACCCTGACATCAACTGAGTTTAAGAAAGTCTCTCTCTCTCTCTCTCTCTCTCTCTCTCTCTCTCTCTCTCTCTGTGTGTGTGTGTGTGTGTGTGTAAGGTAGAAATATTTAATACCATTTTCAGGTTACCATTAAGATTCAGTCACCGAAGTGAAAGCATTTGACAAACAACTTTACACTGGCACACATGTCTTCTCAAGTGTGCCCGCCCTTGCCCAACACAGTGTTGCCAATTCACTTTCTGCATCAAAAGAAGCCGAGTGCTACCTCTAGCTTTAATTGAATTATAACAGAAACAAAAAACAGACAAACAACCAAAACCCCCAGCAGTTTTCAGTGCATGAATATCTGAAAGTCCTTCCTTGTGCAAGTATATTCCTTTGAGGAGACGGGGCTAAAAAAAGCAAAAAGAACCCCACCCTCACCCTTCCAGCATGTTATTTCTCTAGGTGGGTAAAAATTGAATTGACTTTGAAAGTTCACAATGGGCTCTTCATGAATGCAATTTTCTCCACAAAACGGCATGCTGGTAAAGAGTGTGCAACATGAAGGGAATGTCGTCATGTTAGCTAATGTGACTGGCAAAATAGAACTGCTTTGTAAGGTAAGGCAGAGTTTAGTATTTATGTAATCAAAGTCCAAATAAACCTCCCTCCAGCTCGGACCGGGACAGTCTCTGCCCAGGTCTCCAGAGCTTGCTCTTGTATTTGAAAAAACAAAGAGAAAGATAAGATTCTATATCTCAGGATTGCAGGGAGATTAAACTAGTTAACTTAGTTATCCCATGGCATGGGTTCTGTGACATACTAAGTATGTATTAGGTATAACCATGATACCAATCTGGTTACCCTGCTTCTGGCAATGCAGCGACAGGTCATTAATACCTATCAGAGCTCAGGAACCATGGCCATTAGCAGAGGAGCAGAGGCTAATGGGTCACGTCAGATTTCCCCCAAAGGTTCTGTGCCAGCAATAGCACAAGACAGATAGCATAGGTCTAGCATCTGAGCTGATGCAAGTTTCCTTCTGCCAATTAACCCAGATTAGCCTAGAATACAAAGACAGACCCTGGGTTTGGAAGTCTTTAACAGACCTAAGAGGGATCAAGGAGGAATCTCAACAGAAACATTGTGTCCATTGGAGAACAGCTTGACGTGGTCTGCTTTGCTGCTCACTAATGCTTTGCCAATAGCAGTTTCCCAAGACCAAATTAGAACTACACTTTCCTTTTTCATTTTTTCCTGTAAATCTTCTAATTCTTTTGACAAGTTCATGCGTGTATATTAATGTAATCTGAGCATCTTTCAGTTCCCATTCCTCTCTCATCTCTACTCTCTTGCTGAACCCTCGTTTCCCTTTCAACAAATTCCACTCCAATGTTTTTGTTTTTAGAACTTTTTATTGGTACCCGAATCCCACTCATCTCCCCTCTCCCTTCACACATGCCTTCCAACCTTGTAACCTCCTCTACAACAGAGAGAGAAAAAAATCTCCTTGTATAAGCTGTAGTGTGTCGCAGTGTGTCCTACAGTACATCCTTTTGTCCACACGTCTTTGCTTGCAAATATTCCTGGCCATGAGTTGTTGGCCTGGTATGAGGCCTCTGGCTTTTGCTACACTATCAGTACTGGAACCTCACTGGGACTTCTCTAGGCTTTCTTGTTGTTTCCCTGTGTTATGGAGATCGCATGCAGTCAGGCAGGAGAGCTGGCCCCAGGGTCATGAGAGTGGGAGATCTGGCCCTGTCCTTCACTAGCTACAACACTCAAGGAGTGGGTCCTGCACCTCATTTGCAGGGTTAGCTCTGATCCTGGTTGCAGGGGGGTAGCAGATGAGCCAGCCCCAAGGGCGTGCGAGTGGGAGAGCTGGCTCTGCCTCTTGCTGGCTACGGCAATTGGGTGGGCAAGCTGGGGTGGGGCAGGGCAGGAGAGCTTGCCCCACCCAGGTGGTATGGGTGCAGGAGAGCTGATGGGCTGACCAGCTCAAATACCTCTCAGGCCCTGAATCAGGACTTTGAATTGGCCCATCCCAACATCTACCACATGATGAATTATGTAAAGTGGCCAGTCCCACTCCTATTTTCATGTCTGTGTGTGTGTGTGTGTGTGTGTGTGTGTGTGTGTGTGTGTGTGTGTGAAAGAGAGAGAGAGAGAGAGAGAGAGAGAGAGAGAGAGAGAGAGAGAGAGAGAGAGATGGGGGACAGCTGGGTTTAATTAGAGTTGTTTGCATTAGTGAGGGTTATTTATTATAGCACAAACAACTGGACAGTGGCTACACAACTGAAGAAAATTATACTCCTTCCCTGGCAACCTTTACTTACCACAGCTCCTCAGGGAGGAGAGGGGGCTCATAAGCCCTGTCACAGAATTTTTAGAGATTTGTGCAGGCCTTGTGCAGATAGTCACCACTGCTGCGAATTCAAAGCCATGCTGTGTCAAAAAAGACAGCATCTCACAGCTCTCCTCTTTCCACCCATCTCATCCAGAATGTTTCCCGAGTCATGGAGGAGGTATGATGCCTTCTTTAGGGCTAGACACTCAGTAGTTGCTTAACTTCCACACTTTGACCAGTTATGAGTCTCTGCATTAATCATCTCCCACCGCAAACACAAGTCTGTCTGACCAAGGTGCAGAGAAACACAAATCTCTGTGTATAAATATAAACTTTTCCAAGGCAGTTTGACACCATATCTATTTAGCAGAACAAGTAAGTAATTTTTGAGGGTGTATAACCTGCCAGCTATGGGCTTTGGACTGGGTTTAGACAACCAGACATGGGTTTCCTCTTGTGGAGCAGACTTCAAACTCACTAAGAAAGCATCCTTTCTAAACAGCATGATCCCCATGCCTTTGCCACGACACCTTTTTCTGTGCATGTGGACAGTCGTCCTCCTTTATCAGTGAGGACATTTCAAAAATCCATCAGATGCCTCAAAAGTATAGGTCACATTGAACCCTATGCATAGTTTATTCTCATATATACATACATGCCCTCAATGAAGTTTAATTTATAAATTATGACTAATAAAAATTGACACATTAATCAGAAAATACACAATTTCTAACATACCATACTATTCAAAAAGATTATGAGTTCTTTATTTCTGTCACCTTCCATGTATTGTTTCTAGACAATGGTTGACTGTGGGTAGCTTTTAAAGAAAGGAAGTAAAAATGCAGATGAAGGGACACTATTGTATTAGATATTTCTTCTCCTTGTCCCTCGGACTACTGGACTACCAAGATGATAGAGATAGATCAACAAGAGCCAGAAGACAGCTCTCTGAGGAAGTGTGTGAGGCCCAAGGTATTTATTGAAACTTCCTAACAAGGAAGCTAACAGGGGAGAATGACTGATGAGACTTAATGTCCAAAGGCTAAGCAGCTAGGTGCTGGGTGAGCAGTGCCAATTCCACAGCACCACTGAGGTCCTGGACCAGCAGCTAGAGGAGAGACCTCTCCTCTCCCATGGCATGCTCAGAGTTTAAACTACAGGGCCAGTGATAACATGATCTGAGCTTGCGTGCTCAGCATCCCAGGAACCAGCTTACTCAGAGGGTGGGCAAGAGGCAGGCTGTCTTCTAGGTATGTCTTCTGGGAGTAAACATTACTCCCAGTTGCCAGTATCCATGAGAGAAGGTCAGTGGTCCTCCACAGAGCCACTGCCTGGATGTTCCCATGTTGGTCCACTTTCATCATCCCCTTGAGAGGGTGATATCCTTAGTCATAGAAAGAGGGTGTTTCTATCAGGCACCACAGGGTTACTGTTACATATATGAGACAGTATCCTCTTCTCTATTGAATTGTTTTTTCCCCTAAGCTAAAATACTGAGTTTTTAAATCTTAGATTCAAATAAACAAGTAAAAAGATGGATTTTTGACTGATACTTTTCTGACCCATCAGATCAATTTGATTTAATTAAACATACTCAGTGACCAAAAATTCAGCTTGATCAAACGAAAGCCTTAACTCTCACTCTTGCATTATTTTCTGCTGTAGGTTTTCCCACACTCTGTCTCTATAAACAGTCAGGTCATTTCATTGACAAATCTTCAGAGTTTTTCTAATTATTCTAGTGCAATCTTATACTTATCAATCTTTACTCAATAAATAAACAGTAACTTAATCCCTATTCTGTGCTAAACATTACTCTAGAAAGGAGTAGAACCAAGATAGAGTATGCTCTAGCTTCATCAAATGTATAACCTAAATGACAGAAAATGGGCAGGCCAATAAAAACTGTCAAAAAGCCAAAGGTGCTGTGATAAGAAATTAAACAAGGTAATGAAAGAGAGTAGGTATAATAAGTGTGGGATATACTTTAGGTCTCTGAGGTTTGAAGGCTGTTCAGAGGTGGGGAGAGGTGAGCCAAGACATCTCTGAAAAGGGATGAAAGCATCCGTCTAAGTAGATGGAATGAGTATTGAGAACAACCCTATGCCAGCAATAAGCTTAGCCCGCGGAGGGAACTTAGGCAAGGCTACTGTGCTACAGTAGACAAAATGAGAGGGGGAAGGGGAGATGGGTTTGGAAGGATGTGGGGTACCAAGGTATGGTGACCACGGCAAGTCATGATGGGAACTTCTCATTACTTTGGTTGCAGAAAACCACAGGAAGCTGTAAATTAGGAAAGAGATGTGATTTTCGTATCTTAAAAGATCCCTGTGCCTAGTGTCAAGGACATGGAGACCAGCAGAGAGCAAATCTGGGTAGCACAGCATAGTATGTTATATTAAAGCAGCATGGGTGAGTAAGTTGATAAAGTCTAAGCTTTAGAATACATGTGCATAAGGACTCAAAGCCAACTTGTAGTCAGGGAGTCCAACAAAGCATACATTTACACGGTGAGTTCTGTGTTAAGAGGAACACAGGCAGAGGCGATGAAGAGGAATTCACTATTCTCCTTTAGCGACAGTAATTTGAGAAGGATTAATTAGGTGTCACGGTGACACATCAGAAGGGAACCTGGAGTTTAGGGGCAGGTTCCAGTTCATGCTGGAGATTTTCAAGACACAATGTTTAACTATCAGGCTTAAGAAGATGATCTCTAGTGGAGACGAGAAAGCTGGGAAGCACACACAGAGACTATCAAGGGTCAGCAGTAAGGAAGAGAAAGCAAACTGTCAAAGGACAATTCCTGACTGGGGAGGTGTGGGGAAACCAGAAGCAGGAAGAGTCCAAGCATCCAAATGAGTTAAGCCTGCAACCCTACCTCTTTATCATTTACTATTAGTATTCCTTACCTATAAGCCTTCCTTTAAACAGTGTTGGCACTGCCTCTCTTCAACAATGTATCCTTCCCAGACCTGCTGAAAACCTACTTACATTGTTTTTGGACCACCTTGCCAGACACCTAGGGAGATAACACTCCCTCCTTCCCAACTTGTCCAGAAAAAGGTCAGCCAAAACCACATCTTCCCTGTACAGAGGATTTGTTTCTCTGCCCTTTCCAAAATAACATGTTCCCACTGTTTCCTTCATCTAGCATTGATTTCCTGTATGAATAACAGCACCTTTAATGGACACGTGCTCCTAGAAAAGAATGTGGACTATACAGAGCAAGCTTCTAGGTGGGTACTGAACAGGATTTTCTATTTTTCTTGCCAACTTAGCAATGCTCTTCAAATCAAGAAGGGTTTGTCTTCTTGGATACACACCCTACTGTAATTCAGATCAGCTCTGAAAACCACGGAACAAGTAAACACTGATTATAGGAACGGGAGTACGAAATGTTACCACCTCCCAGATCTTGCTAAATCTTAGGAGTTGTAGCACTCAGTAACATTGAAAGACTCCTTTTATGGAGGCTTCCCTACAATCAATGAACTCATTTTATGTAAATATTTAGCCAGCCAATAAACTGGACAGCCTATATTACTCAACAGCAGCCTTAAAAGGCCCTCCCGATTTATATACACAGCATTTTGGTAGAGCAATACATTTTACATGCATGACATGGTCAGCGATAAATATACCAGGGTAGGTCAAACCCTATTTGGTTCTCTGCTTTTAACTATCTCGGGCTTTGTGTGTTTCTTTAATCAGTTGGATGATTTAGATAAACAACATGTATTAGTCTTTGGAAGTATAACACGCCTTGAACTTTTTCCAGATATTCATTCCCATTCATCATCATAATAGTTGTTCCCCTTGGCCATCATTAAGATTAGAAATGTCCCTGGACCATTTAATGATATTCCAGAAGACTGGACAGACTTTTCATGCCTTGATGAATTGCGATCATTCAGCTTAGGCCAATGAAACTGGATATCCTTTAATGTGCCTGATGGCTATAAGGAGTTTGGGGAAAACACTGCAGCCTCAAAGTGGCTTCACGGAGCAACTACCCACTGGGGAACATGTGTGACTTATGTAAAAGTTGATTGATGAGTTAGTATCTAATCTAATAGCTAACTACAATGGATATTCTCTGTTTATAATGCTAAATATGGTTTTCTCTAGTTGTTAAGTAACTAGAATCCTTATGAAATGATTTTTTACATTTTACTTAAGATGTCAAAGAATGAAATTCCCCCAAATTGACTTTTAAATGCTTTCACTAGTATGGAGTAAGTTCCTCACCAAATGGAGAAGAAAACATTTTAAAACTCACTGTTAGCTTGCATTCCAGCTACCTTGGAGTAAAGAAAAACGTGTTCCATCTCCATGTATCTCCAAGTGGCTACTGTGGGAACTCTGACTCTCACATGTCTGTAACATGGGCGAACACATGTGGCATTTGGTCTCACAAATATCTTGTGTCCACAGACTCTGAAAGCATTGCCAAATTTCTGCTTTAGAACTAACTGATGATACTAGTACCACACTTAAATAATCTTTAAGCAGGCATATAGCTCATAGAATACTGACATAGTATTAATGTAGATCAGAGTTCAAGTACCGGTACCATCAAAATAAATTTTAAAAGTATATATAATAAAATATATTTAAAAATATTATATATAATAAAATATTATGCTTTTCAAATTGGTATCTCTGTGTGTTTGTGTGCATATAAATGCAGGTGCCTGCAAAGACCAAAGAAGGATACCAGCTCTTCGGGAGCTGGGGTTACAGGTGGTTGTGAGCTGCTTGACCTTGGTGATGGGAACTGAACACAGGTCTTCTGGAAGAGCAGTAAGTGCTTTTATGTCTTCTTTTTTTTTTTTTTTTTTTTGGTTTTTCGAGACAGGGTTTCTCTGTATAACCCTGGCTGCCCTGGAACTCACTCTGTAGACCAGGCTGGCCTCGAACTCAGAAATCTGCCTGCCTCTGCCCCCAAGTGCTGGGATTAAAGGCGGTGCACCACCACGCCTGGCATAATGTCATTTTTAAGTTCATCTACAACTATTATTGAGACTACGTTGTTGTACTGGCTATTTTTGTGTCAACTTGACACAGCTGGAGTTATCACAGAGAAAGGAGCTTCAGTTGAGGAAATGCCTCCATGAGATCCAACTGTAAGGCATTTTCTCAATTAGTGATCAAGGGGGAAAGGCCCCTTGTGGGTGGGACCATCCCTGGGCTGGTAGTCTTGGGTTCTATAAGAGAGTAGGCTGAGCAAGCCAGAGGAGGCAAGCCAGTAAAGAACATCCCTCCATGGCCTCTGCATCAGCTCCTGCTTTCTGACCTGCTTGAGTTCCAGTCCTGACTTCCTTTGGTGATGAACAGCAGCATGGAAGTGTAAGCCTAATAAACCCTTTCCTCCCCAATTTGCTTCTTGGTCATGATGTTTGTGCAGGAATAGAAACCCTGACTAAGACAAATTGGTACCAGCAGAGTGGGGTATTCCTGTGACAACCTGACCATGTTTTGGGGAGGACTGTGGAAGGACTTTGGAACTTTGGGCTTGAAGATCCATTCGTTGTTAAGAGCTCTGTCAGATGTTGTGTAGCAGCTTGGAAGATAATGATGAGAACAGTGCAGAAGATGGAGGTCTGGTTTGTGAAATTTCAGTGGGAAATTTAAAGACTCTCTTCAGGGCCATTGCTGTTTTGCTTGTGAAGATTTTGTAGTTCTGGTTAGCTGGGGCTGAAGAATCAGCTGTGATTAACAAGATACCAGAACTACTAAAGCAAAAACTTTGCATTACTGGGACTATTGATGCTGGTTAGCTGGAGCTAAGAAATTAGCGGTGATTAAGAAGAGACCAGCATCGTTGAGGTGACATCTTCTGGGAAGTGTTTTCTGAAAGCACAAAGAGGCTGTGTTCCAGAGATAGGCAAGGTTGTACTCCTTCTGCAGTGGGACTTGGTAATGTGTAAGGGTCACCCAGGTGGTACTGGTTTTGAAGGCATGAAGGGGTCATGCAGAGCAGCTCAGGCTCGGCACTGTGAGAGGCCATGGAAGGCCATTGGTGAAGGTGCAGCCTCAGTTGTAATTGAAGGCCCAGGACTGAAGGGGTCATGCAGTGTTTTGGAGATGCCAGTACCACGAGATGACCACCAAGAGCAGCAACAGCAGTGGAGTACAGGCATCTGGAGCCCAGAGGACGACGTGTGTGCTACAAAGGGCATGGCTGGAGAAGTGACCCAAGCCCTTGGAGGAGCCCAGAAGATCGTGAGTTGGATCCCAGACATTGGACGGTTGGAGATTGATTTTTGCTTTGATTGTGACTGTGCCCTGATATTTTCCCTCTTGAAGGAAGAAACTGTTTTAGTGGAGCCCACAGTTAAGAGACTTTTAATTGTAAAAAGACTTTGGATTTTAAAAGAGATGGATATTTAAAAGAGATTGAAATTTTAAGAATATGTAAAGACTGTGGGACTTTTAAAGTTATTTAGATCTTGGGGATGAATAAGAATGTAAGGGTTGAGGCTTACTAGTGATGTGTTTGTGTGTCAAGTTGACAAGGGGTCAATTGTACTGGCTATTTTTGTGTCAACTTGACACAGCTGGAGTTATCACAGAGAAAGGAGCTTCAGTTGAGGAAATGCCTCCATGAGATCCAACTGTAAGGCATTTTCTCAATTAGTGATCAAGGGGGAAAGGCCCCTTGTGGGTGGGACCATCCCTGGGCTGGTAGTCTTGGGTTCTATAAGAGAGTAGGCTGAGCAAGCCAGAGGAGGCAAGCCAGTAAAGAACATCCCTCCATGGCCTCTGCATCAGCTCCTGCTTTCTGACCTGCTTGAGTTCCAGTCCTGATTTCCTTTGGTGATGAACAGCAGCATGGAAGTGTAAGCCTAATAAACCCTTTCCTCCCCAATTTGCTTCTTGGTCATGATGTTTGTGCAGGAATAGAAACCCTGACTAAGACAGTTGTCAGGGACAGAAATTTGTGTGTGTGTGTATACACAAATATGTATATGTGCATATATATATATATTTATATATATATGTGCATATATATATATATATATCTCCAAACATATATTCTATACACAGAGACAGAGAGACAGAGAGACAGAGAGACAGAGAGACAGAGAGACAGAGAGACAGAGACATAGAGAACAAGCACAAAGTGACTGAAGCCCAAAGACTACTTAAGATTCTGGCTACACCTGCAGCAGTTTTATCAAGTTACTTACAGGAATATCCTCCATTTCTACCTTTATTTATCAATTATTTATTCAGCATGTATAATGAGCCAAATGGCATTCTTGGGATACATGAGAGGGGAAGAAAGAGATAAAAGGATTTTATTCTATTGTAGGTCTTGTTTAATATTGCTCCCCTCCTTCCAGAAGAGCCAAATGAATCAATTGAGAGACAGCTCCTGGGAGCCATGAATTGATGGTCTCATGGAATGTCACTACTGACATGCCAGAGGCAGAACAGTCTCCTGAGGAGGACTTGGAGTCTCCTCAGGCAGAAATACAGATAAGCATTCTTGCAAATGGATTCCAGCACTCTGGCAGTAGTGGAGATCAAGGGCTCTGGAGGACTGCCAGTGAGTGATCCAGAGTGGGGGGGGGGAATGCCCCCCGCTACCACCACCACCCCACCAGCCCTTCGCAAAACCATGAGTCCCAGTTCTACCAGCAGTGTATTAGGAACTCTTCTCATTAAACAGCCTGAATGGAACCCCGTTTTCCAAACTAACTTTATATACTCCTGTATGTCTGTAGGTATATAGTCTCATAAATTACATGAAAATTACACATTTGGAAAGCAATGAGTTCACAGTTCAAGCAGAACAAGGAGACGAGCCTCCCTGAGCATGAGGGAATTCTTCAGTTGGCTGCCCTCACTCCTCTGAGTCTCAAAGTCTCTACTAATAGTCCTGCCATAAGTACCTCGACTACTAAGCCTCGATTAAGTACCACTACAGCTAAGTTTCTGATTTTTAAGCGTACATTCAGGCCCTCTATCCTTCCCTTACTGCTTTATTTCTTCACTTCCAGCTTACAGTATTCTGAGCTTGAATGTAGTGCTTTTTGTGCAGCAAGTTTCCGTTGCTATTTCATTAAGTTATTTTTCAGCTCCCTTCTCTTCTTGCTATAACTTTTATTCTGCATGACAGTACACTAGATGTCCTGTGGTCCTTGTTCCTCCTTCTGTGGCCCCACCTTCCTTAGCTCAGTTAGTCTGTTCAGTTTGCATGTTTCCACAGATGCTTGCACCAGGAATTTCACCTTTTCATCTTGGAATCTGAAGGGTAAGAAATGCCGGCAGCCTGCCCCTGTTGGTGAAACACAATAGGTGTGAGGCAGAATTTCTTACCCATTTTTTTCTTTTTCTGCAAATGATGTGCTCAGATCCATAGCCCATTTTTTAAAAGGGGAGCATTTGTTTTGTTTTTGAACATCTTTTGAGTTCTTTATATATTCCATGTCAGGTGTATAGGTGGCAAAGATTCCATTCTCCCATTCTGTGGGCTACCACTTCACCTAGTTAATTGTTTCTTTAGCTGTGTAGAAATCTTTTAGTTTTATGAAGCCCCACTTGTCAGTTGTTGGGCTTAATTCCTGGGTAAATAGAGTCCAATTCAGAAAGTCCTTTCCTACCCCTCTGTCACAAAGGCTGCTCCTGTTTTCTAGCAGTTTCAGTGTTTCACATTTAGTTCTTTGGCCTACTTATAGAGTTTGTTTTTGTGCGAGGTGATGGATACTCATCTAATTTCTTTATTCTGCATGTGGACATCCAGTTTTTCCAGTACGAATTGTTGAAGATGCTTTCTTTTCTCCAGAGTATGTTTTTGGGGTCTTTGTCAAACATTAAATGCTTGAACCTTTGTGTACACATGTGGGGTTTCAATTTTGTCCCATTCGTTACATGTCTGTTTCTGTGCCGGTACCATATTGTTTTTATTTCTATGGCTCTGCAATATATCTTATGATCTGGAATGGTAATTCCTCCAGCCTTGTTCTTTTTGCTCAGGGTTGTTTAGCTATTTGGTTTCTTTTGTGGTTCCATATGAATTTTAGGATAGTCCTTCCCTGCCCCGCCCCCATTTCTGTGAAAAATGAGATGGGGATTCTGATTGTGATTGCACTGGATCTGTAAATAGTTTTTGGTAAAATGATTGTTTTCACAGTGGCAGACTTGAGTAGTTTTGACAGAAAATGGCTATCTCACAGTACTGGAAGTCTGGACTTTACAGACATTTGCCTATCTATGGATTTGTTTACCACCAAAAAGTTTAAAAGCAGAATGTTGCCCTTTAGATATTCCATTCTCTCTTGAATTTTCAGATCTATGATGTTAAAATCAGCACAAGGGAGAAGTTGGTCATTTTTACAGCATTAATTCTATCAACACTTGAGTGTGAGAGATACTTTAATCTTCTAGTGTTTTTCCGCTGTCTCTTTCTTCAGTGGCTTAGCGTTCCCTGTACCTCCTCGGTTAGGAATATGTCCCTTTCTCTCTGGCTATGTTTGTGGTTCTATAGAGAACAGCTATTGATTTGTACAAGTTGATTCTGTGTCCTTCCACATTGCTGCACTTTAAAAACATCATTTCCAGAATTTTTCTAGTTGACCTTTGGGGATCTCTAATGTGTAATATCATGCCATCTGAGAGTAGGGATAGCTTGGACTTCTTTTTCCTGCTTGCATTCCTTCAATTTCCTTCTCTTATCATACTGCTCCAGCCAGCACTTGGAGCACAATATTGAAAAAGAGTGGGGACAGTGGACAACCTTGTATCCTTCCTGACTTCAGTGGGATTGCTTCAGCATCCCTAACAATCTGCACTTGCAAACAAACAAACAAACAAACAAACAAACAAACAATCTGCACTTGCCAACCAAAATAACTCTTTGGAGAGTTCATCTTACCCAAGTCAGAATGACGATGATAAGAAAACACTGACAACCAAATCTGGGGCGGTGGAGGGGCTGTGGAAGTGGGGATGGGGGAGTCGGAGAGTGGGGGGTGGTGAGAGATTTGGGACAAGTGGTGATGGTGGTGGGAAGGAAAGCCCTCACTCACTGCTGGTTGGTTTCGGATCGTTACAGTCACTATGGAAATCAGTGTGCAGACTTTTCAAAAAACTAAAATTAAATTTACTATATGACCCAGCTCTACCATTCCTTGGCATAAACCTAAGGACTTGACATCCTACTCTTCAGATACTTGCTCAGCTGCTCAATCACAATACTTAGGGAGTGGAAACAACCTAAATGGTCATCAGCTGATGGATGAAATGGATAATGAAAACATTGTGCATATACACTAAGGAATGTCAGTCAGCTGTGAAGAAAAACAAAATCCTGAACTTTGAGGGTAAATGGATAGAACCAGAAAGGATCACATTGAATAAGGTTACCTAGACCCAGAAAGACAAATGTCACATGCTTTCTCATCAGAGGTTCCTGGTTCCAAATCTTCAAATGTCAATATATATCCTGTAGTAACTGTTGAAACCAGTAAAGTAAGAAATAATTATTGTCAGGGTTGGGAACCAACAGTGGGAATTAGCAGATAAATGATATGATGGGGTAGGTGTGGGGCTCTAGTTAGGAAGGGAGACAGAGAGACAAAGACAGACAAGATAACATAAGGATGCCTTAAAAAGTCATAAAAATCACACTATTAAAAAAAAAACTACCTGAGATTACCTATAACGAGTGTAATTCGGTGTATAAATTTACATGATTTAAAGAAAACCTTCCCATCTGGGCTGACAACACTCCCTCCAAGAGTTAAAGACCATCTACCAAACCCCTCCACCCAACACTTAGTAGGATAACAAGGAAAGAGGAGGTTTCTTTGGTGTCAAATATCCAGAATAAACCAAGTGTCAAGCTAAGGTGAAAACTGGGGTCGTGGTGTAAATGCCACAGACTCTAGCTGCTCTTCATCAGTTCTGGTAGAGTTTCTTGAATACCGTTTCTTTACTTGCTGTTACTTGTGTGCATGGTGTAAGGTGTGGCTCACATGTTTCCCATTTGTACAGCCAATTGCCTCATGAACACTTGCTACAAAGATGATTTTCAACTACTTTTCTATGCTGTATTTGTTGAAAGTCAATTGATCATGTACTTGCATGATACTTCTATTTCTGGACCCTATGTTCTTTTTCTTAATGTTTGTGTCAATACCAAAACACAAATATTGTCTTGACAAATATTCTTTACAGTAAGTGTTGACACCTTATGGTGCCTATCACTATTGTTCTGGTCATGGAGGTCTTGGCTACTACCAGCCTGTATATTTCCATATACATTTTATAATAACATATGCCAGTTTTCACAGACACTAACATCTGGTAAAGATTCTGCTTTGGCAGTCATTCAGAGGATGAGAAAACAGATACAAGAGCTAAGAGAACAGATAGTCACCATTGGTGGGTTTCTCCCCACTCCGTTTTACACTCTCCCCATGCATCCTTAAGAATTTGTAACATGAAAGAGCCTTGAATTCATTGGCACAAGGGGGAAATTTCCTAAACAGAACTCCAATGGCTCATAGATCAAGAATTGATAAATGGGACCCCATGAAACTGGAAAGCTTCTGTAAGGCAAAGGACATAATCAATAAGACAAATTGGCAACCTACAGATTGGGAAAAAGTCTTCACTAACCCCACATCTGCTAGAGGGCTAATATCCAAAATATATAAAGAACTCAAGAAGTTAATCACCAAAAAAACCAAACAACCCAATCAAAAAATGGGGTATAGAACTAAACCAAGAATTCACAACTGAGGAACGGCTAAGAAGCACCTAAAGAAATGTTCAAAAAGTCCTTAGTGATCAGGGAAATGCAAATCAAAATGACCCTTACACCAATCACAATGGCTAAGATCAAAACCTCAGGTGACAACACATGTTGGAGGGAATTGGAGAAAGAGGAACACTCCTCCATTGCTGGTGGGATTGCAAACTGGTACAACCACTCTGGAAATCAATCTGGTTTCCTAGAGTGATCTAGCATGAACATGCCACAACGAATGTCCTAGCATATACATCAGTTTTGGTGGGTACAGCTGTAAGATCCATATATTTGTGTTGCTTATTTACAGAGTACATTGTTACCACCTTGCTACATACTGACAAACTGCTCTTCCCCCACAGAAAAGACACAGTGACTATGGGAGAAAAGGGAGGATGGGGTGAGGCACTCTGAGCCTTTTACCTTTTACCAAAAATGTTTGAGAGTTAATTTCAATACAGTTTATCAAGGTTTAAGAAAAGACAGGGCACCTCATAGTATGTCATATGACGTATGAAGAAAGCTGGAGTGAGAACATCTTCTCAAGAAGATTCTGTTGTACTGAGGCCCAGCACTTCCTAAGTCCTAAGGATCTCTGATCTAACCCTGCATCCTTAATCTGACAAATGTGGAAAGTGTGCCATCAAGTCTCTAAGAGGCATGTGAAAGTGCATGCAGGAACACAGTGGCAAACCCTGACCCAGCTCTAGATACCTTCCTATATCAATGTACAGTTTTTACTTGATCTGAAAGGCCGAAGGCCAACCCTCAGAGACACCCTCACTCTGAATGTTTTGTCCAAGCAAACGGGCTTTGCAAGTGTAGGTGGCATTCTGTATGAACCCTGAGGGAAGGAAATTGTCTTGGCTTATCCTTGTAAGTCCACAAGAGAACAGAACTCCCAGTTGTAGTCAGAACACATACATGGCAAAGATGAGGCAAAGGACAGGTGAGAGATCTGAAGCACAAGAGGGGTTCTATGCAATCGGGAACATTTGTTAAGATGGCTGGTACCCAGGAATGTGGGTGAAAGCTGAAAGCAACACTCAGCCAACAGACAAAAAGGAAACAGAGATCTCTTACAATCTCCTGCATCCGGATTCTTCCACCTGTATGAATACAGTGGAAACAAAACACTAGCACTTCCAAAAAGAAACACAGGTTTGTCATTTTTACACCATGGGAGTTGCACAGCAAAACCATCTAGGGTGACTGAACTTCTTACTTGCTGATATGTAAGAAAAGAAAAATGATATTGTTCTTAGCTGCTGGATTTGTAGCAACAAATTGCTGCAAAAGACAACTAATACTACACATTGTCTCGTTGTTCCTTCCCTGTCACCCCGAGGAACTTTCTTGTATACAAGCACTTACTGAGGACCTCAGTGTTAGGCACTTAGAGCTTACAGGCATTAACGAACTGCAGAATTAGCATACTTGATACAAAGATCCATTTTCAGGGAGAGGTTAGAGTGCTAGAAGGAAGGAGATAAGGAACTAGGTCAGGGATGAGCACTGAGGAAGGCCACTAGAACAGTGAATCTTTTTTTTTTTTTTTTTGGTTTTTCGAGACAGGGTTTCTCTGTATAGCCCTGGCTGTCCTGGAACTCACCTTGTAGACCAGGCTGGCCTTGAACTCAGAAATCCGCCTGCCTCTGCCTCCCAAGTGCTGGGATTAAAGGCGTGCGGCACCCCGACCAGTTTTAAAACAGTGAATCTTAACTGTCAGTGTGATCAGACTTTGAATCACCATGGAAACAGACCTCTGGGTTTAACTGAGAAGAACCATTCTAAATGTGAGTGGTATCATCCATGGTTTGGGTACCCGGACAGAAGAAAAAGGAGAAAGCAGGCTTCACACAAGCATTCCTGTGGCTCTGTTTCTTGACTGGATACAATGAAACCAGACAACTCAAGTTCCTGTCATGCCTTCCCTTTCCTCTCCACAATGCACTTTTTCTTCTCAAAGCATAAGTTACTTCTGTGGCTGTGTGTAATGCCACTTCTTGCCAGAGGAGACATGACACACCATATATAAGGAAATAAGAGACCAAAGAAATTATGACACCAATGTCCAAGTTGATGAACTCATAAGTTTCTTGGAGTTACTTCTTAGGAGTATGTTTGAGTGGCCACTCAAAGGCAGCTGCAGCACTGAATGCCTTCTTCAACATGGGTGACTCAAGAGACAGAAGCCTAGATCTCACTGAACAATTGTCAGGCAGCTGGATAGGGAGGGTTCTCTTCTCAGCGGTCCTAACTGCTTGTATAACCTTTGGGAAGAAAGGGTCTTGTGAATTTGATCAGTCTCAGAGACTTCCTGAGAATTGTGCATTGTTTACTTCCTGAGTTTTAACAGCTTCCTTTCAGAACTTTCCAAGTCTTAACAAGCTTCCCTCCAATATGGAATATTTCAATTTAGAGATAATTACTACATGGCACTTCGATAAAAATGCCCAAAGTCAGTTTAAGGGAGAATGGGTCTATTTTGGCTCAGAGTTGTTAGGGAACTCATGATGACAGGATCTTCAGGGTAATGATGGCCACACTGCATTCAGTCAGGAAGCAGAGACTGGTAACTGTTAATGCTCACCTCACCTTTTCTTTTTATTCAATACAGGACAACTTCTATTCAAGGACTAGTGAGGCTCACAGTTGAGGTAGATTTTCCTACCTCAGTTAACCTAAGTAGCTGTTCACATACCTGCCCAGAGAATAACAACATGGATAATGCCTCAGAAGCATGAGCAGAGGCCTATGTCCTAGTTGATTCTAGACCCTGCCATGTTGACAGTCGAGTAAGAATCACACCCTTGCTCCTTTACCTTGCATTTTCTCAGGTACTTTGTAACAGAGTGAGAAAAGTAACAAATACAGTGATATTCAGCAAAGACTTCCAGGACAATGAGAAGCAATCCATGTGGATTCATCGGCAACACTTTATTGAAACCTTAGCACTCTGGGAGCTAAGGCAGGAAAATCATAAATTTAGGGTCTGCCTGAGCTACTGTAGGAAGATCCTGCCTCATAAGTATCTTCTAAGCCTCGAAGATATTGGCACAGGGGGAAAATTCCTGAATAGAACAGCAATGGCTGGTGCTGTAAGATCGAGAATTGACAAATGAGACCTCATGAAACTGCAAAGCTTCTGTAAGGCAAAAGACACCATCAATAAGACAAAAAGGCCACCAACAGATTGGGAAAGGATCTTTACCTATCCTAAATCAGATAGGAGACTAATATCCAATATATACAAAGAACTCAAGAAGGTGGACTCCAGAATATCAAATAACCCCATTAAAAAATGGGGCTAAGAGCTAAACAAAGAATTCTCAACTAAGGAATACATAAGGGCCGAGAAACACCTAAAAAAAAATGTTCAGTATCCTTAATCATCAGGGAAATGCAAATCAAAACAACAATGAGATTCCATCTCACACCAGTCAGAATGGCTAAGATCAAAAATTCAGGTGACAGCAGATGCTGGTGAGGATGTGGAGAAAGAGGAACACTCCTCCATTGTTGGTGGGATTGCAAGCTTGTACAACCACTCTGGAAATCAGTCTGGCGGTTCCTCAGAAAATTGGACATGGTACTACCGGAGGATCCCACAATACCTCTCCTGGGCATATATCCAGAAGATGCTCCAATTAGTAAAAAAAAAACACATGATCCACTATGTTCATAGCAGCCTTATTTATAATAGCCAGAAGCTGGAAAGAACCCAGATGCCCCTCAACAGAGGAATGGATACAAAAAATGTGGTACATTTACACAATGGAGTACTACTCAGCTATTAAAAAGAATGAATTTATGAAATTCCTAGGCAAACGGTTGGACCTGGAGGGCATTATCCTGAGTGAGGTAACCCAATCACAAAAGAACTCAAATGATATGTACTCACACTGATAAGTGGATATTAGCCCAGAAACTTAGAATACCCAAAATATAAGTTACAACTTGCAAAACAGATGAAACTCAAGAACAAAGACCAAAGTGTGGACACTTTGCCCCTTCTTAGAATTGGGAACAAAACACCCATGGAAGGAGTTACAGAGACAAAGTTTGGAGCTGAGACAAAAGGATGGACCATCTAGAGACTGCCATATCCAGGGATCCATCCCATAATCAGCCTCCAAACGCTGACACCATTGCATACACTAGCAAGATTTTGCTGAAAGGACCCTGATATAGCTGCCTCTTGTGAGACTATGCTGGGCCCTAGCAAACACAGAAGTGGATGCTCACAGTCAGCTACTGGATGGATCACAGGGCCCCCAATGAAGGAGCTAGAGAAAGTACCCAAGGAGCTAAAGGGACCTGCAACCCTATAGGTGGAACAATATTATGAACTAACCAGTACCCCGGAGCTCTTGACTCTAGCTGCATATGTATCAAAAGATGTCCTAGTCGGCCATCACTGGAAAGAGAGGCCCATTGGACATGCAAACTTAATATGCCCCAGTACAGGGGAACGCCAGGACCAAAAAGTGGGAGTGGGTGGGTAGGGGAGTGGGTGGGGGAGGGTATGGGGGACTATTGGGATAGCATTGGAAATGTAAATGAGGAAAATACCTAATTAAAAAAAAAGGATTAGGGAAAAAAAAGAAGTATCTTCTAAGTAGATTATAATAACATGAAATGATTCTAACATTCTGCAAGGAAGGCCAGTGTGGCTAGAGCAGAGTGACCAAAGGAACAAAAAGAAACACGCTTAAAACAAGGGAAGCGACTCCCAGGACTTTGAAGAACTATAGAGCAAAGTACAATGAAAACCCTGAACAAAGGGATACCATGATCTTACTACTTTGGGCTCAAGCAGACAAGTGACTGTTAGGAGTATTAGGGAAAGAATGGAAGTGGTGAGGCCAGTGAAGAGTCGTAATTGTCCTGGCAAGCAGAGATGGACTCAGTAAAGATGGTCTGTGGTTGGATTCACAATGTACTTACTGTAAAGCAGAGCCCATGGGACTCACTGGTAGACTGACTGTAGAATAGGAAAGAAGATAAAAATACAAGGATGTTCAGTTAGTGCCCCCACCCCACCCCCCAGTGAACTTCTGGTGCTTCTGGTGTTAATGCTCTTCTGCAATTCCTTTATTTGAACCTGTGCTGCCCCAAGCAACTAGATGTACATGATGTATCAAAAGTGATGCTGGGCCAGTCTGGACCCAAATCTTAAGTCCTAAGCAACTTCTGATTTTGTGCTCTTGAAAGTCTTGTGATAATATCTTTCAAGTTGGTGGCACAGAGAGATTACAAAGAGGAGTCCTGAGCATGCAGGAAGCATGAAACACCAGTATGCCAGAGGGGTCCAGCCTCTAGGTGACCCTCCAACTTACCATACACACCAGGCACTATCAGCAAGAAGAACAGAATACCCACAGAGGGAAGCCAAGCCCAGTTACAGAACCAAGAACAAATAGTTTAAAGCTACTAAAATCTAGGTGATTATTTAGCATGGGACTGTCAAATAGATGACCCAAGAGTTTCAGCTAGAGCACCTAGTAGATTGAATTAGCATTAACTAGAGTGGTGGTGGGTATGGTTAACAGGATTTTGGAAGAAATTAAAATCTTAGCACTTGTACATATTAAAATCTTACCACTTGTACATGAAGTAGGTAGATGCCAAGTTTTTCTTAATCATCTATCTCTTAAGCACTGATGGCTTCTCCAGGGTTTAAAGAGGCCACACGAATAGATATTGATATAATATCGGAAGTGAAAGGGATTATTTCAGTTTTTCTCTTTCCAGCTTCTGAGGCTAATAATCAAGAGGAGCCCCTATGGCTGTGAATGGCAGGGCATCTCTCCCCTGTCCCTGGCTTTGCTTGCTGTGGTTTTAGGGCTTTGGTAGCAGTGTCATGTAAAGGAGAAATCACTGAGCTCACGTTCCCTCCACACTTTCCACAACTAGTCATGGTAAACCACCTAGGGCTTGGATGATGACTTCTGGAAGCTGAGTGGATTCCTTAGGGAGCAGCCTTGGCCAATGTTAGATTTAATCCTTCCCCTGGACAGCAGCTTGTGGGAAAAGAAAAACTGCCCGGTCAGTCTGGCCAGCCTATGGGTTTCTCTGATCACAGACATCTTGTAGACCTGAACCCAAACAGTGCTGAAGGCTGTGCGTTACTTAGAAATTCTTAATGTCCCAGAACAAATGTGAATTTAAAAGGAATAATTTTACATTGCCAATCTCCCATTCATTCCCACTAATAGTCCATGACATCTACCCAATCATGCTTTCTCTCTGGTTAACAGGAGTCTATAAAAGGTTTATAAAACACACAACAGTTCACTTCTGCGCTCAGTCTTCTCTTGTGCCAATGTTCCTCGGTAGGAGGAAGAGCTTTCACCTCGATTGCCTTAGAAGGTCTTCCACAACTTCCCTCCAAATGCCCTGAAAGCTCTCTTACGTAGCTTTGACTGAACTTAAATTCATGATCCTCCTGCTTTAGCCTCTCAAAGTATTTTTACTAAAATCAGAAACAAGATAAGAATGACCTTTCTCTTCATTCACTGTGTCAAAAGAACAAATATGTAATAGGAGTCATTAGCAGCTCTAGGAGATGCCCTCATATATATCAGCCAAAACTGTCTTTGCTCCTAAAGGAACACTATAAAATAACATCTGGAACTTATTTATGCATATGGTAGATACAATTCCAGTGGGCATATAAGCAGATACTAAGTCAAATTCACATTTAAAGTAGAGATCAATATATAAGAAGGAACAGGGTCTGTCACAGGCAGACCCGCCGAGGAGACAAGCATGACTGAGCAAGTCACATAGTCACCACTGTCCTGGATAGCACAGTGCACCATCTGCCAGAGAAAAGGTAGTAATAGCCTAGCTCTCACCAAGCCCTCTAGATGCCCCACTTTCAAACTCAAAGCCGAGTTACAGTGATGGTCTTAAGAAATCTGGGCCAGGTTTTATCATATTAGGAGATTAAAACATCTAAATCTTGACTCCTAAAGATTGAAAGCAGACATATAATTGAGGCCATCCACATTAAAAGTGGACTTCTTAAAACACAGTCTGAGAGCCCAGGGCTGGAGAATACAGTTATTCTCTTATCTGCTTCCACCTGTCCTGCTTTGTGTGACAACGTCTTTACATCTGTTGATACGTTTTGGATTCAGTACCTAAAACCGAGTATGACTGTACAATGAATGAATTTAGAAACACAATCCTTTTTTAGCTCCATGATTCTGCATAGCGCTTTTCCTGCTTCCGACTCCACAATATCTCTTAAGAAGCATTTAGAATACTGGAGAATAGTCTTGACAGACTGTTCTGAGAGGTGTGGTAGCCTATTTTGCTGACCAGTTTTTAAACTCTCCATAGAAAGGGTTTTAAACAAACTCAGACTTTTAAATATGACTAGAGTCAGTCAGGAGGGAGCGGGATGAAAGAACTGGAGTTCCTGGTGAAATAGGTCAGATGATTTTCAGACTCCAAATGTCCTGATAGTTTTATGTGATCCGATCCAGCTACAGGGGAGAAAATTCCTGCCAACAGGTAACGGGTCTTTGAAAGCATTTGAAACCAAAGCTCCCTAGCAGCCAGTCCATCTCTTCCTAAGTTCTCAGTCTCATTAAGAATGAGAAACAGATACTATGGCACCAACCTGTCTACGAGACCATAGCGAGACAAATGTAATTGCCTGTACAAGGAATATAAATCAGCAACTCTCAAATCATTCATATTTACACCCTCTTCATTTTGGTTGTCTTTCCTTTATAATTTGGCCATACATCCATGTCAAGTATATAATTTCATCTGAGGCTTTATCAGTTCCCGCCCAGAGCCATGATTATATGTTGCAGGGAAACTTCCTCCCCCTGAGCGAGTCTATCTTTAGTATCTTCTTGATAACCACTTCTTACATCTAAAAAAAAAAAATTAAAAGGAAAGTCTGGATTTTCTTATGTGGCTCCAGAATCCCTAAATATAACATTTAAGAACAATTTATCAACCACCACATTAAGCTTTCAGCTGCCACTACAACTTTTCAAAGCAGAGGGTCCCTGCTCGTTCTCCTTGTTGTTCATATCAAGTTGCAATGGAAACTGTAGATGCTTCTATACTGAGACTTCAGTCACCTTGAGTGCCTTCCCTCTTGCTAGTGTTGACTGTAGCTTTGTGGAGCTACACTAGCAAGACAGGCAATGATAGAATTCTTGAAGTTTTCTATGAAGGAAATATACACAGGTCACCAGTCTAGGATTCAAAAGATTAGTCAGAGACAAGCAGTCACACACCATACCCAGTAATAGGCTTCTTTTATTTTTGTACCTTTATCTTAAAAATATATTTAAACAAGAAACAAAGATAATATTGAATTTTCCCATAAACTTTTGCTTTCTTATTTACAGTGTTACATTGTAAATAACATTCCATTATACACAAATTAAAACTGTGTGCTACTGAACACTTTCTTTACATATTCTTTCATAATATAGTACACACGGCGCAAAGCTATGCAATACTTAAGCTTCAAATAGCTCAGGAAAGAAGCACAAACTTTACCAATAAGATCATTACTTTAAAACGTTCTGACTTTAATTCTCTGCTAGAATGGTTTCACTGAAACCATTCTGTGTTCAAGGAAAAATGCCCTGTCTGAGGGATGAGAACAAGAGTTTAAGTTACCACACCATCCACTTAAACTGACACCATATTACTGATTACTGTTATTAAATGGACTACAATCAAGGTCAAGTTGTTTAAACAAGCAGATTCACTCTTCAGTTCAGACACATTGTATCAACCATAGTTGGTACCTCTTGAAGAAATAAAAGTTTTCTACAACTTTAGGTTTCCTTGTAAACAGTTAAAGCACACATTTTGTAAAGATTCCATTATTCTCATTCATACGTTGCACTTGAGGAGAACTCATCCCATCAGGGGGAAGCAAGCACACACACTGCACACAGGTACACACCCATACAGACTTCCGCTCACCCATCTAAGACTCGAGTGTCAACCAGCACTAAGAATAGCAGCACTTGTGTCCCAAGCAGTGCCCGAGGTTGCAATAAAAATTACAAAACAAGGAAGATTAAAACATCCAACTTCAATTAAACAGCCCAAAGCTCAGGCTCTGAAATGCCTCTCACACACTTCATATTCAGCCTGAAGTCAGTTCATGGGGCTCTCCAGGCGGCAAACCCCACCTTCGATGGCAACAGACTGTCCTGCCACAGCACCAGGAGGGAGTCGTGAAATGTGAGTCTGCAAAGGAAGAGAAAGAGAGTGTCAGAGGTGCGGGCAAAGTCCCTAATGTGAAGCCCACTCAGAATGCCATGTCTTTGCTGTTCTTCTGAGTGTCCCCCAGCAGTAAGGGTGGCAACACTGAGGAGTGTCATCCCCTGTTTGTTTAAATGGCTCAGGGATGTTTACTGGGCATCTGCCCCATGCAAGCATAGCACCAGTTCGTAGGTATACAGGGGTGACAGAGATACCAACACCTCAACAGTGCTACTCCTCTCTAATTCCTATTACCACCTACCTGTCACCAACACAGGCAGGTAGCCACAAGAGCTAGGCATAAAGCAGAAACATAACTGTGCAAGGTTTCTAGAAATTTAAAGACAGAAATGATCTAGCAACCCCAATTTCAGATATATAAACCCCACTTGACAAACTGAAGGTAGATAGCTCTAAGCAATGTGTGTAAATTAATGTTGAGTCTTCATAGCATCATTGCCCACAACAGCCACAAAAGGGAAATAGGCCAAATGTGTATCACTGGATGAACAGTGTGGAATGTGCACATGATAGAGTATTACTCATCATTAAAAAGCAGGGCCATGAAGAACATAAATAAACCTTGACAACATTAACTTAAGTAAAATGAGCCAGATATCAAAGAGCTAAGATAGTAGGTTCTACTTACATTGTGGTACATATAATCAAATTCATATATATCAGTCAGAGGCTGAGGGGAGGGAATACAGTTGGGGTGGAATAATGTATAATAGATATAGGCTTCCAGTTTGGGAAGATGAAAAAGTTCTGGAGATGGGTGTAGCAATAAGTTCCTAACAATGTGGATTACTCAGTGCCTCAGAACCATTTAAAACTGATTTACAGGATAAACTCTATGTTATGTATTCTATGTATGCAGCACTTGGGAGGCAGAGGCAGGTGGATTTCTGAGTTCGAGGCCAAGCCTGGTTTACAGAGTGAGTTCCAGGACAGCCAGGGCTACACAGAAAAACCCTGTCTCGAAAAAAACAAAACAAAACAAAGCAAAAACCAACAACAATATTTACACACGGGAGAGGGGGGCAAGTGGGAAAGAGAGAGAGAACAGAGAAAGTGCAGAAATGATAGTTTTCTACTTGGCCAGAGTAATTGTAAAACTGGTTAGTTTTATGCCTAACACAGACTACAGACATCTGAAAGGGTTGAGCCTCAGTTGAGACAATGCTTCTATAAGATCAGGCTGTAAGGAATTTTTAAAATTAGTGACTGATGTGGCCAGGCCCAGCCCATAGTGGGTGGTGTCATCCCTGGGCTAATATTCCTGGTTTCTATATGAAGGCAGACTGAGCAAAGTGTGATGAGTAAGCCAGGAAACAGAACCTCTCTGTTGGGCTCCCCATCAGTTCCTGCTTCCAGCTTCCTGCCCTGACTTCCTTTGATGGTAAACTGATATGGAAGTGTAAGCCAAGTAAACCTTTCCCCACAAAAACTTGGTTTTGGTCATGGAGTTTCACTAGAGTAACAGGAACTCTAACTAAGACTAACTAACAAGGAACTAATTTATGATGAAGATCTTTATAAGTGAAATAGATCTTTACTATCTCCTTATAAACAGAGTACAATGTTTTAAGGTTAGTTTAAATAGAGGGGCTTACAGGAAAATCTGTCTTCAGACTTCCAAGAGAATCACACAAAAGTCACTGAGATATTGGGCTTCAGAGAGGCTAAAGTGAATACATTAATTGATGACATTAAAGAACAACAATACAGCCAAATAGCCTACAAGTTGAAGTCAGAATGTTAAGTCTTTAAGGAACAGATTTCCTGTTAACTACAATAAAGATCCTGAACTGGAAGGAGCAAAATACTGCACCTTGGACACTGTGGGACTTGAAGTATCTTTTTGGCTTCAAACATGGCCAGTCCAGGGACCCTGTAATGCTACCACCCCTAAATGAAGTTTACTACAGCAGAACACATAAACAAGCTGATTTAAGCCACAAAGTATCAAGGAAAGTTAGGAAGGTTAAAGGGAATAGGAGGAAAAAGCTCTGGAGATGTTCAATAACAGTGCATAAGCAAAATGCAAATACACAGTTAGATTTGTATAAACCGAGCTACTTGTACATAATAGAAATACTCAACTAGATAAAGTAGTTAAACTAGAAAACTTGATTTTAAGAGTGGACTTTTCACAGTTCTCTTGGGTAAATCACTACTTAGTCTAGGCAGACTTTGCTATTACAAGAATTATTTTAAATGATATTGGCATTGTGACTGTACAGCTACAGTGTTCCTTGAAAACGCCCTAGCAACAGACAGAACCTTGCTGTTGAGGAGCAACTTGTCTGCCTTGTAGATAAGCTGACTGACTGTTCAAAGCTAATATGCTCAGGATTGAAGCTCTTTACAAGTCCAAATACATTCAGCACCAGGATTCCAGAGTTATGTTTGAAACAAAACAATTTAATTACTTGATATCTAATCTTTAAAGAAAACCTGACTTTAAAATCTTTTCAGAACACCTTGGTGCCTGAACTTTTGTAGTTTCTAGGAAAGCTACAAACACATGGTTTAATTTTAAACACATGATTTAATTTTAAAAGTCACAAAGCCTTTATTTAGTCATTATGTTTTGATTCTCTGCCTCTCCACACACAACTGCGTTTCCACTTTTAGACTTGAGGTCTTCCATAATAGTCAGAGGTGACTATTAAGTCATTGCCCTGCTTTGGTGGAGGTAGAAACATACCTAGGCTGACACAATAAAAATGACCCCTCAGAGATACTTTGCTCACTGCTTTTGCAATTCTGGGGCTTGGTCTTCCTTTTCTTTTTATTGGAGAAAATTTAAGACACCATAGTTAAAGTGAGGCAGACATTTACAAGTGGACAAAAGGGACACAGGGAACATAGCTGGCAGTGGAGAAACTCACGAACTAGCATTTCCAACCACAAAGTATATGCATCCCCCACTCGCTCGCTAAATAAGTGCACAAAAATCTACACAGGCATCATAAGGCTGTATCTTTTTCTTCTGGGTGAACCAGCCTCCTTGGCAGTGAGGCATGGCTATATGACAGAAAGGTCAGTGGACTGTTTGAAATGTATTATCATAAGGCTTGGCGAAGATCTTCTTGTTCCTTAGTCTCTATCAGCTTTGGATGGTTTTGGAGTTTGTGAAGCCAGGGGTCTGGGAGTTCCGTATCAGTACTTGGAGGGGAACAGTCTGGCAATCAGAAACCTCAATGTCTCATCTTCTATGAATAAGAGATGCATTTCTATTATGTTAAAGTAATTATGCCCTTGGAGATTTGCTTTTTATAGCAGCTTCTGCTTTCTTAGCTATACAATCCAGGACTCTGAACCTACTAGGTGAACTCTGTGGGTTATTTAACTTCTTTAGGCTTCCCCAATGATGAATATGATAGTAACATTTACCATAAAGCTGATAAGGACTATATGAGACAGTAAATACAAAGAAGATATGTCTCAATAACTACTAAATATTACTGTTTTAACAAACACACAGCCTAGATCAAAATATATAGCATAATTTAAAAACTATCATATAACCAAGAGTTGGGAAATAGTACTTGAAAAATGTGCTAACAATCGACTCATCAGACTTAGATGCCACAGAAAGAGAGTGAGTGATTTCTGACAAACTATCTTCTCACAGCATAGAACACTGTTGAAAAGACAGAAGATAATCATGATAAATGAACAGAAGCGACCAACCAATACAAAGTACAAATTCTGGGAGAAAGAAATCAGACCATAGTCTAGAGAGCCTTCGAAATGACAAGGTTAAAGCCAGCCATGCTCCCTAGGTTTCAGTCTCCACTCACTCTAAGCTCATGTCGCCTGCTCGCTCTTTTTCCCTATTCCTCTCCCTGTCCACTTGCCTTCTTGCTGCCCCCTCAACCACACAGCAGACGCCTGCATCAGGACTGTGCGTTTTTCTCACTGCTACGTTTTTCCTTCTCCCATTGGTGTACACTTCTTGCTAATTTCTGCCAGATCTTTGCTCAAAAGCTACCTTCTCTAGAAAGTTCATCCAGGCCACCCATACTGAGTTCTGCTTCAGCAGTGCATACAGCCTTACCATCACGTAGCCAATCTGTAATTGCTTATTCAATCAGCACCCGTGTCTCCTGGAATATAAGCCCTATGAGGACAGGGACCTTGTCAGCCTGTACACTGTTTCCTCATTGGTACCTGAAGGATAGCCTGCATCAAACAGGAGTTCAGTATATGTTAAGTGAATAAAGAATGCTTTAACAAAAGGTGGGGGGAGGGCACGGGAGGCAAGGGTGCTTGAATGATAATTGCAAATTTTATATTTAAAACTTCCTAAGTTTTATATTTTAGTGGGTTTGATTACAGTAATAAGAATGCTTTATTTTGAGGATGTTATATAAATGAAATAATTATGATACTGAAGTTGCAGACTCTCAATAAAAATGAAATATATTTCCCAAGATTGATATGAAATAGGAAAATAGTATCATCTGACTTCATCTATCCCTTTATTTTTTAGTTGTCCTCTCTTGGACCTAGGTGTTCCACAGAGGACTAGAGGCACTGGTAACCAAAGTCATGATCAAGTTGAGGCTCTATGCCTCATGCATCTGTTGGGTTGTTACTGCTGTTAAATACACATGAATTCAACAGCAGGAGACATTTGGAAAACATCAAGACAAACTAGTTTGCATGTGTTTTTCTTCTGGAATGCAGTATTCTATTTGGTAAGATGTGGGTAGTTGACAAGCCCACTTTTTCATTACCACGCCCTTCTGGAGATAAAGATATTCCCTTCCTCTACCACTTTGTCATGTCTTGTTAAATCTGCTTTATTTTTAAATTGCCAAGTGCTAGAACTTCTATTTTTCTCATATAATGATAGGGCCACATGAACTTTCAAAATATAACCTGGAACAATATGTATGTTTATAGAATAACAACTCATTTAAACACAAGTTAAGCTTCTCTTCTATGTTTTCTACTCTGCTACTTGGGCAATATAAATTTAGTTCATTGAAACTGTACTCCAGGCTAAACACACTTTATATCCTTAATGCAGTTACATTTTAAAAATAATAACAACAGTAATAAAGTACTGTTGGTGTGGGGAGGATGAGGTGAGCCACAGCACACATATGGAGGGAGGCCAGAGGGCAACTTCTGTACTCATCCTGTTTATCCACCCTAATGTGGCTCTGGGGATTGAATTCAGGGTGCCAGTCTTGTGTGACAAGTACCTTTACCTGTTGATTCATGTCTCCAGGCCCTGCATAGTCAATACATACATACTTGACCCAGTAATAGTCACTCTCTGTATTCTTTTGCTGGCAAAACCATGATAGACATTTTAGAAGCACCTGCTGAAAGAAGGGTGTGGGGAAGTTGTGTCTGGTTAGCTTTTGTTAACATGCCTCTATTGTGATCTTCCTTTTTACCCCTGTCTCTTAATGAGTTGAATCAAGAGACATTACCACCCCCATTGGTTTCCCAGAAGTTCTGCCCATCTCTTTCAAGGATACGTGACTTGTGAGTAAGTATATTCTAAGCATTCTTTGTGTGCGGCATTAAACCTCGGAATGTAGTTAACTAAAAATAGTTTAGACATCAGACCTCATCATGAAAGCAGATGTACACTACTAGATGACAGCTGCATATTGACTTTTTTAATGCAATCTAAAACGGTGTGTAGATCTTATAGAATAAGCCAGGATCTGCAGGTTGAAAGATGAAGATATTTACTTGTTGACTCAGAACCTGTTTGAGGACAGATACCAAACAATGTAAAATAAGAATTGGGTGATGATCCCTACAGCACTTAGATTTTTCGTATTATTATTTTATTTTGTCTGCATGTATGTTTATGTACCATGTGCATGTCTGATGCCCATGGAAGCCAGAAGAGGGCATTGGATCACCTAGTAACGGAGGTTTAGTTTGCTGTGAGCTGCTATGTGTATGCCGGGAACTGAACTCGGGTCCTCAGGAAGAACAACCAGTGTTCTTAACCACTGAGCAATTTCTCCAGCCCCAGGACCCAGGGTTTTAACACCCTATGATACTAACTTCATTTAGATTTTATTTGTCTTATTAATGAATAAAAATTCTACCATTTCCTTAAATTAAAAGCAAAATAATAATAATAATAATAATAATAATAATAATAATGTAGGCTGCAGTGGCAAGAAGATATTATTGCTAAGCTCAATCTAACAAGTCAGAAACACCAACAAAATGCCATATGTTTGCCATTTTGCTGCATGTCCTCCCTACCTCATTTTCCACATGCAAAGTATCCACAGCATAAAAGATGCATGGGCATATGTGGATGAAACACAGAGACAGCGTCATGGCCAATGTTATTGTTAGCCATTGTTAGTCACTGACACAGGGCTTCAGAGAGGGCAAAACGTTCTATTGTTCTCCTGTATAAAATTCTGTCCACAGAATCTTAAAAGAAGATGAAAATGCTGCCCGATGAGAACAGAGTGTGGCCCCAGCCCCACGGCTGCTCTGGTTTCTTCTGTGACCATGCCTGCTGACACTACACTTTAGTCAGAGGCAACATCGCACAGGAATTCCCCGTGTTTTCACTTGAAAACCCTGCGAGGCGACCCACAAAATATGGCAACCTCTCCAGTAAACTCCTTCCATGCCCGTCATGTAGAGATTCATCATGAATACACCTTTGTTACTGGTGATAAAAACTCTACCATTTACCACATATTTACTCTGTACTCTTAATAGGAGGCAGAGGAATGAAACACACACAGGCCTTACTCTAGGGCAATTTATCTTTATAGGATGTAGAAACCAGTCCCTTGTGAAATCTTACTAGAAATAAGAGATCCCTATAATTACATAATAATGTAGTGTCCAGGGTGCTTCTGAATCAATGAAATCTTAAAATACTACTACCGGCAGTAAGATGTATGCAACACCTTTTTTTTTCCCCCAAGGGAAAAAAAAAATAGAGAAATGAATAAGAGAGAATGGAACTGTGGTTTGCTTATGGTCAGAGAGGAAGTGGAAAAACTGAGTCATGAGTGTGTCTGAACTCCAAATTTAGGCCTTTTTACTCCCGCAATGCCCTAGCCCAAAGGGTTCTAAATCTAGCTCTGTTAGAGGCACACCTTTCACTGAATTGGCATATGCTCAAAAGTTTTACAATAGGGCTTGCTTAGAAAAACTACTGCCACAAATCTTAACTAAGTTAGAATGATTCTGAGACCCAGAGAACTAGGGATGAGTCACTGCTGGTAGGTTGGAAAATGTCTAGTCACTAGTTCTCTGGGATTTAACATTCTTATAGGTTAAAACAATTTTTTTTAAACTGACTCAATGGTATTGAGGATCCTTTCTGAATCTGGCATACATTAGGATGTTCTTGTAAATGTTATTTAAAACAATTTTAAAATCCCATTTATCTAAAACTACATGTTTTGTGTCAATGGAAACTCTTTGAACCCACTTTATAGATTTTTTTTTATTAGCCCCACTAAGAACTAACTACAATCCCAATAGGTTCTTAAAGTTTGTTTTCCTTTCCCCTTGGGAAGGGACATTCTAAGAGTAATCTTAGGACCGACCACTACCTGCAGTGCATCATCGGTGTGTGGTCTACTCTGGGGAACAATCTCAGTGTAATCTCAGGACCAACCACCACCTGCAGCATTGGTATGTGGTCTTCCCTGGAACGTAGACTTGCACTGACACAGAGAAACAAAGCTGTTCCTGCCTCAGGCAGTGCAGACAGGAGTGGTCAGTGGGGACAGCATACAGACTATGTGGAGACTGACACTTCATGTCACACTGATGGTAGGGATGGAGATCTTGAGATCTTTTACAGTCTTTATTCTAATTAATGTTTGTATTACATTTACATATTCAGTGTGTCTCTCTGTACTATGCATGTCTATAAGCACTCATGCATGCACAAGCACATGCTGTCCTGTGGATGTTGAGGTCAGAGGTAAGCTGCAGGAATGGTCCTCTCCTCTCACCTTGTGAGACCTCGGAAACCAAACTCGGGGCATAAAGCCTGGTAGACAGTGCTGAGCCATCTCACTGGCCCTTCATTCTAATTTTGTTTTGTTTTGTTTTGTTTTGTTTTGTTTTGTTTTGTTTTCAAGACAGGGTTTCCCTGTATTGCCTGGCTGTCCTGGAACTCACTCTGTAGACCAGGCTGGCCTCGAACTCAGAAATCTGCCTGCCTCTGCCTCCCAAGTGCTGGGATTAAAATACACTTTACTCTTTTCTTCCCCCAAATATTTAAAGAGGAACAAATTTTTAATGAATTTTAAAATTTGAAAATCAGTTTATATTCTAAATATTCTACAACTGGGCAGAAAGACATCAAAGTTGGGTGTTAAGGGCACTGAACCTGGAGTAGCAGAGTAGCTCTCTGCAGTTCTGGGACTCACTCAAGATCAGGACTGGACACCTCTTATCTTCTCATTATGAGGCAGGATGGCTTATGTTGATGTCACTGGAGGATGTGACTGTGTCCTTCCTCTATTCCTCAGCACAAATGGAGCGAACTGAAATTTCCCCACAGGGCTGAGTAGAGGTGACCGCTCTTCTCTCTGTACCTAACTTTGTTCTGTTTTCTGGCACTAGCAACAATATCTCAAGAGTCCGTTGTGAACTCTTCTTCATTTCCCCAGTATAAGACAAATACACACCTCTAGTTTAATTACCTATAATAACCAAGTGGTTAAAAGTGTGAGCTCTAGAGTCTCTAGAGAGCTGCATCACTCTGCAGCTGATACCTTAGTAAGGGACTTGGAATCTCAGACATATCTTCTCTGGGGGTCAGACGGTACTAAGAAAGCCCACCCTATAGATTATAATTAACCCCAGCTCTTGCATAGATGTTGGAAGCTCCTCTTGGGTTTGTAAAGGTGAGGTTCTGGCTCATCTTTTCCACAGTAAAGGCAGCAGTCAAATATCTCTTTTCAATAACCTTTGTAGGGTGGTCTTGGCATCCTGACATCCTCTAGAAGTCCCTTGTAGAGACTTGTGTTCACTGTGCATAGTGTTGGTTTCTTTCTTTCACTCACGTACTTTATACTCATCCTATTCCAGTTCCCTCTCCTTGGTCCTTCTTCCTCATCCCCCCTCCTAGTCGCCTCCCTTCATCCAGTCACAACCTGTATTTTTAAATGAGTAATACTGGAATTAAAACATATAGTAGTTCATTCCCCTGTGTATCAATCCCCCCATCCACCAGCCAGCACCAGAACAATAGAGTCCACTGGCACCTACCGCTGCTTGTCTATCAGACAATACATTCTACACTCAGACTGGGAACAGTATTCCCTGAAGTCCAACAGGAACCACAGCACCAGCACCATGTGCAGCATGACTAAGAACCCCAATCCTTGCTGTCCAAGGATGAGCAGTGGAGCCTGACAAACTGCCTACGTGCTTCTCAGGATCAGCAGAGAGAATCGTTTAAGCCTCGAGCAGATTAATTCCTAGGCTCAGAAGTTGCAACTATCCCTAACAGAGCTGAGAACACTGCTCATACCCCATTCACCCACTAACACTGAGTGGCTTCAAGACTGAAAACCAAGCATCATTCAGCTAGATTACAACCTGACAAATTGGGGTAAGAGCAAACAAGAATCTAAACAACCACTCAATGGAGGAAGACCAGAAAACAAAACAGAAATTATTATCAACAACCTTATTCCAGGTACTAATGTCCCATCATAAAACAAACATGAATAACCAAGTGTGAAGGAACGACCATCCTACAACCACCAAACCCAGACACTATTGTGGATGCCAACAGGGCTTGCTGACCTGATATAGCTGTATCCTGAGAGACTCTGCCAGTGCCTGACAAATACAGAAGTGGATGCTCACAGCCATCCAGTGGATGGAGCACAGGGTCCCCAATGAAGGAGCTAGAGAAAGTACCCGAGGAGCTGAAGGGGTTTGCAGTCTCAAAGGAGGGACAAAAAGATGAACCAACCAGTATCCCAAGAGCTCCCAGGGACTAAACAACCAACCAAAGAAAACACATGGTGGGACTCATGGCTCTAGCTGCATATGTAGCAGAGGATGGCCTAGTTGGTCATCAATGGGGGAGAGGCCAAATATTTTTTTCCTATAAAAATTAGCACCTCATGTAGTATTCCCTGAGAAATGCAACTTAACTAATGCAAAGGGCAATTATTTTAAGATAGTAATTATAGTATGTTCAAGGAATTCAAAGAGGATATGAACAAATCCCTAAAGGAGGATTATGACTGTATAAACAACTCAATGAAATAATGAAAACAATTCAAGACATGAAAGTGGAATTAAGAAATGAAATAAGATCTCTAAAGAAGAGACAAAATGAAATATAACTCAAGACAACCCCCCCCCACAAGCCCCTAGGGGTTGGGGGAGTAAGTGTAACACATTGTAGTTGAATCAAGTAGAGCAGAGAATCTGCTGTCTCAGGGACAAGGTGGAGGATCATTCCGTCAAAACAAACATTAAATTTAAAAATCCCAGAACAAACCATGAAAAAAAATCTGGGACTCCATGCACATATGCACATGTGCACATACACACAAACAAAAAACCCAACACCTATGAATAATAAAAATTTCAGATGAATCATTTGGAGAAAACTGATGGTGTAAGACTAATTAGGCAAAAATAAAACTACCAACTATATTTAGAAATTAACTTGAGGTAGAACAAAGTTCTTTATTTCATGTACTGAATTCTGCAATCTTTTTTATTTCTCTAAAGTACTTTCTTAATAGAGCCAATAGGATCTGGAAGCTGAAGACCATGTGGAAAAAAAACCCCACACTTTCCTATATTTGAAAGTCTTAGCCAATGTAAAAGATACAAGCAAAATCACTGAATAACTACCTTTCCTCATGGTTGATAAGAACTCTTGACAAATTTAATTTTTTCGGATGTTTTTTAGTGCATTGCTTGGGTTGCACCTAGCCTACCATCTTGAAATATTTTCAAGTTGTTAAGTATTATCAATACTATATCACCAATGTAAGTTTACATCTAGCTTGCCCTAACTCATACTTACAATTAGGTTGCTCTTGGTAATTCTACATCTAAAATATGATACAATAAATAAACATAATACGTACCCATTGGTTCAACAAATCGATCTGCTGACAAATGACACTAGCCACCAAAGCATCTATTAAGAAACATTCACTTATGCTCCCAGCCAACCATTGGACGGAGCACAGGGTCTCCAAAGGATGAGTTAGAGAAAAGTCTGAAGGAGCTGAAGGGGTTTTTAGCCCCATAGGAGGAACAACAATATCAACAGACCAGACCCCCCCCCCCAGCTCCCATGTACTAAACCATCAACTGAAGAGTACACATGGAGGGACCCATGGCTCCAGTTGAGTATGTAGCAGAGGATAGCCTTGTTGGACATCAATGGGAGAAGAGGCCCTTGGACCTTTTAAGACTAGATGCCCCAGTGTAGGGGAACACTAGGACAGGGAAACAGGAGTGGGTGGGCGGGTGGGGAAAACCCTCATAGAAGCAGGGGGATGGGAGATGGGATAGGGAGTTTTCACAGGGGAAACCAGAAAAGATAACACTTGAAATGTAAATAAAGAAGATATCTAATAGGAAAGGAAGATAGATAGATAGATAGATAGATAGATAGATAGATAGATAGATAGAGAGATAGATTCACTTAGCACAGCTCATAGATGCTTGTCTAGCCACCAATAGGCAGAGTCCAGGAAGACTGTTTGTTGTAGTCACCAAGAGAAATTCAAACACAGCCAGTAAGAAATGTTCCCCCTCCATTTCTTCACCATTATTTAATTAGGTGACCCTAACAGAAACACCACAGGTATATCATTTCTTCGTATATCTATCTAGCATGCATGCTGTGATGTGCACTTGAAGGTCAAAAGACAAATTGCACAAGTGTTTTTCTTCTTTTATCATGTGGTTTCCAGGAATTGAACTCGTCATTAGGCTCGGTAGAGCACCTCTACTGCTTGGCCTTCAGAATCATTCATAAAAAAACCACCACCACCACCACCACCACCACCACCACAACAACAACAACAACAATGGCACTGTCAACTGGTCTTATGGTCTTACAGTTGCCCAAAACACCTAGTCAGACATCATTTTGAGAGGCTTCCATCACTAGTACACTGGTCTGAACTTCAGGATTGAGTACAGTGTTATCCACCCTTGTAGCCACTAACATTTTTTTTATTTCCCTGAAATTGCTGAATTTACATGTTAGCCCACTTATATATACAAGTTAGTAACATTTTAAAGGTCAATCTACTGTCTCCACTAGGGCTAAAATTCAAGAAGTATAACTAATTAATAATCAAGAAAAATGAAACCTCTGTAAACAGTTACACTGCAGAAGAGACCTCGGGACTGCAAAATGAGATGCTTCTAAGTGACCCTCAGTACCCTCTCTGGCCTTTACCACTACGCACTACAATCTATCATAAGCAATGTCACATCTATTACATAAATTACACTTACACGCTCTACCTACTTCTTAGAATCAAAGCACTAGTATCCCCTCTCTTTAAGAAATTTTGAAGCAGGGCATGGTAAACTGTAATGCCATTGATATTGGTGAATTGTCATTTGCTATTTAAGACCATTGAGAAGCTGGTTCTCAAAAGCAGGCCTGGGCTCCTACTTCACACTCAAGCTTGTTTGTGCTGAGTGTCCTCTCAAACCCTTGTCCTGAGTCAGGCTGGTCTCCTGTCTCTGTAATAGGTAGAGGGAAAACAACAAACTGTTTATAGTATTAACCACACACACACACACACACACATGGAACAACAAGAAGGCAAACTGCTCAAACAATGGTGACTGCTGTGCATCCCATGATGCAAAAGTGCACATACCAGGGAAGGAAAGGCAGAGGCTCACAAGAGGTCTGCTCTGCCCTGCCCATCTAATATTATATTATTTCAGGACTTTCTCTGTTGGTTTCTGCTGGCTAACTATCTGCAAGTGCCCAACTTGCTGAGCCTGTCCACCCTATTTGACCTTTTTTGAGCCTTGTAGGAGGGAAAGCTGTGTTCCACTAGGAACTCAATTAAGGAACTCCAGCTGACCAGTCTATTTGTGCTAAATGTTTGTAAGCCCTCAGATTTGCTATTACCGGTTGACCTTTTGTTTGTGCTCTCAATGGGGCTAGCCCAGTCATCCCTGCTGAGTATTCTGAGTGCCGAATTTGAAGATGTTTTGCTGTTTCCTGTTTCTCTCTACCAGCTACTAAGTATGTATTCATTTATTTTGCTCATACTTTCAAAACCAAAAACATGGCTCTCAGAATATTCTTTTGGATATACAAAACAGTGGCACACACCTACTAAGGAGACCGAGACAGAATAATGAGATCTAGGCCAGCCTGGGCTATCTAGTGAGGCTTAGGATGGACAGAGAGACAGCAGACAGAGAAACAGACAGACAGACAGACAGTCAGACATTGGGGATCACAATGGTAACCTCTCCTAGATTATATACACAGGATCATATAGAAACCCAAGTCTAACTAAAGTCAATCTTAATATAGTACTCCTATTTATTCATATTTTTAAAACATGAAGGTATAATTTACATAGCATAAAATGCATAGGTGCTAAGTAAAGCATTGAATGACTTCTAATAGCTTGTGTACCCACAAACCCAAAACATAAATAAAAAGCTTTATGCATGGAACATTCCTACTATCACCCTCAAATTCCCTCAGGCCCTGTTTTTTAGTGTTTTAGATTTTATCCCTGTTTTAACTTTCAGTATTTCACATAAATGGAAAAAGTCACCAAGTACTATTTTTTGTATCTAGCTTGATTATACAGCATAGTGCCCCCCCCCCCCATTTTTAAGATGTAGAAGAGAATTTACTTAGCTTTCTGAGGGTTTATACTTGGCAGAAGAAAGACTTACTCATGTTTTGTAAACTTTATTTAGGACGATTTTATGAGTCCAGAGAAAACTAATGGCAACCAAGATTTATGAGGCTGGGTTCAGGGTTTGGGGTAGACTGCTTGCCTATCATGTCTAAGGCTCTGCATCCACAGGGAGGAAAAAGATTTATATATGCAATCACTATCAATACTATAAAGTAAATTAAAAGAACAAAAGACAAAGTACCCCCAAACATAATAATCTATCATTTTTAACTCAGTTTCCTAGTCTATATTCTTTGTGATCTTTAAATAAAATTTCTGAATGTAAGTTCCCTTGTTGCAATGAAGTCCTTTACTGTACTTTTACTCTTAACAGCAGGAAATACTCATTACATCATTTATATACTAAATAATCTTATAAATGTTTTTAAAGGTTAGAGAATTAAGAATAGATGAGATTATTATTTCATTGATTCTCATCCAATTCTGAAAAAAATCATGTCTATAAATTAAAACCTCTTCCTGAGAAATTCTTTCCATTCCTAAACAGGTTGAAAAAAAAAAACATGAAAATAGGGAAAGTTTATAATATTTTACTAGAAAAAAAACCCCTGTTTTTAGTGGTTTAATGATGAGTGAATAATGGCCATTTCCAGAAAACACACATTATTGAGTAAAAAAACACAGTGCAAGGCATCAGCTACCTCCCTACCAGTTATGAGTCAGAGAGGCCCCAGGGCTCTCCAGTTGCACAGGCAACTGCCACTGCACTGCTGTCCACCAAAAGCATGCGAAAAGACTGCTGAAGACACCACACGCTCTGGTTGTAGAACACAGAGAAGTCAGTATCAAATTCACTGAAAACTTCCTCCACATAACCTAGCTTTCATTAATGCCCAAAGGTACTGTACAGACTGAAGACAGCAATGGGCTGACTCAATCAACACTATGCCCTGGATGCTACAATATCAGATCGCCAGGCAAGATGTGCCTACCCGTGTATCAGTGGCACTACTATTGGTACTACTATTAGCTTTCTGATTGGATGTGAGCCCTGATTCATAAGAGAGAATTCCATGCCTGGGACAGTAATCTTAGGCAAAAGTCCTTGGCCAGGAAGGAAATAGGCCCTAGGGTAGAATCTGCTACTGTTGTTTTGTTCAACAGTCATGTCACTAAGTTATCTTCGAAAGACTAGTTTTTAATACCCATAGAGCTGAGCTGCTCTCAATCTTGGTTAAAGAGGCTTCTTCTTACAGTGGGCAGCACTCAGTGCAGAGATGCATATATGGCCTAAATACTGAGAATAAGAAATTGAGTGTTCAGCCTTAAATGGGAATTCTTATCAGCACACCTCTCCCCCCACCAAGGCTCAGGAAACATCACGGGAAAAGGATGCTGAGTGAATTTCGGAGCTGGAGGAGTGCTATGAAATGCTGTTTTCTCGACAGGAAATGGCTACTGATAAATTCAAAGCAGTGTGGTTACCAGCACAAGACCTGCATGAGACAAACCTAACCCAAACCCCCCTGGCCTCATCCCTTCCTGAGGAGATATTGGCAATCGATAGCTGCAGGGGAGGGAAAGCAATCTTTTTCTAGGGAATAGGTATTGGTAATTTCCCATGTTCTAGTGGATAGCCCTACACATCCGTGTACAGAAAGGAAAAGTACAACCTGGCCGCTCAGGACAATATTACCAGCTCCTCGGGAGGCTGATGCAAAAGCATCATCTCAAAATAAACAAACAAGTAATAAACAGGTGGGGTAGAATGAAAAGGACATGAAGTTGGCAAGGAACTAGGGAGCTGGGCTGGAGCTAGAGAGGGAAAGGGGTTTAGATACAATCATATTTGACTGTACACACCTGTGAGGGGTCTCAAGGATAAAAAGTTACAGCAAAAGTTGGATATTGGTAAAGCTTGAAAAAGTAAAAGGATAACATTTTAAAATCTAATGTATGATGAAACATTATAGAATTCATAGAAAAAAAGTTTGGAAAAAGCTGACCAAAGCATGTAGTTGGGATCCACGAATAATCTGTACCATTTTTCTCATTTTAAAGCTGGTATTTTATTATGATATCGAATGTCTAAGTTCTCATTTGTATTTTGGGAAGTATTCCAATTTATTTTTCATATTATTTGAAAAGTTAAATTAAGCACGGAGGCAACCTATGAACTAGAAAAAAAATCCTTATCAACTATGCATCTGACAGAGAATTAGTGTTGAGACTATACAAACAGCTAGAGACAAAAAAACTAAACATCAAACTGACCAATTTTAATAAATGGGGCTATAGAACCAGAGGGCCCTCAAAAGAAAAAAAAAAGAAACATTTGTGAAAGATGTTTTAAGTGTTCAGTATTCTTAGACTATATATACATATAGTGTGTGTGTGTGTGTGTTTTAAAATGGTTACATGGTGTTGTCCTATAACAAGGACACATAGTTAGCCATCAGTAAAATTTTCTCGATTTGTTAGCCATCTGGATACTATGACTTCCCAAACACCCAACGTATTGCCATTAGTAAGAAAACATAGAGAAACTGGTATTAAACAGGAAATCTCATCACTACTGGCTACCTTTCATAGAGGTAGAAGGTGCTGTGCAGGCCACCAGGGAAATAAAGTAGGAAAGTCTCACCCAGCGCACCTGGGGGCTATGATAGCAAGTGGCCTGGTGTGATATGCACGTTGTTGAAACAGTAGCATGAATGTTATTGGAGTAATGAACCACTCTCTGATTGGACTTAAGGTCCAATCCAATAGAAGGAACTCGTGTCTGGTACCATTAACTGAACAAAGAAACTATGTCTTGGTATCCCTAATACTTATTCTTATACCCAAACACTAGTATATTTCTCAACCCTTATCAGGAAACTTCACTTTTCAGTAGACTGTGATGAATACAGAGATAGCTGGTCCATGTGCAGAGAATAAAAGACTGAAGAGTGCTCAGTCCTAAAGGGGACATTTTGGCCATAATTTGTGATAACTGGGCACTGTGAGTGTGGAGCTCCTAGACAAAATTTAAAACTATTTTATCACTTTTTTCTTCAAAAACACAAAACATCAACAGTAACAACAACAACAACAACGACAACAACAACAACAACAACAAACCTATTAGAATTTTGGTTCCAAATGCTTGAAGTCTACAGATAAATTTGGAAAGAATGGTTAGTTCCAGGACAGCCAGAGCTATACAGAGAAACCCTGTCTCGAAAAAAAAATTATATAACATTTTCAAGAACACATGTATTTCTCATTGAGATTCATCTGAGGCTGGTTTTATAGTTTTAAGTGGATAGTTCTAGAATATTTTTTATTCATTCCAGATCATGTGAAAATACAAGTTTAAAGAATTCTTTTCTAACTTCTGTCTCTGATTTCTTTTTCCTGCCTTACTGTATTGATCAGGATTTTAGGAAACTACTTCACATAAGAAATGAAAATCAAGAAAGCAGATCTCCCTTTTGTGCGTTCACAGGATTAAAAAGTCTTCCTGATTTTTAGCTATAGGGTTGTTGTTGTTTTTTTTTAATCTAAGGACGGTCTTCCAATATCTGGTATTTTGATGGGGTTTATAATAAGTGGAAAATGAATAGATTGTGTGGTATCAGGATGAACATATATTTCTTCTCCTTTATTTTGATAATGCTATAATTACACTGGTTGATATTTTTATAGCTTTATGGAAAAACACATATACCATAAAATCCACCATTTTAAATAAATGTTCAATCCAGTGGTTTGCAGTGTGTTTGTAAAGCTGGACAACTTTATAATTCCAGAACATTTTCATGTCCTTAAAAACAAACTCCATATCCACATTCCCTCTCCTCAGCCCGCACAACCACTAACATCTTACATTTCTTTCTATGGGTTTTCCAATTCCAGACATTTATTACAAATGGAAACATGCAACGTCTGGTCTTTTTCACCTGGCTTCTTGTACTTAGAGTCATTGGTGCTATATTCCTGCAGAACTTCATTCTTCTTGTTGTTACAAAAAATTCCTTGTACAAATATGTCATATTTGCTTATCCATCCATCAGCTGAGGGGCATTAAATTTGTCCCTACTTTGTAACTATGAATAATACCCAGGAGGGGAACCTGCTGCTTAATGTAGAGATTCTATTAAACTTCCTGAGAAACTATCACACCGATCTTCCAAGAGGGACGGATGGTTCCCACACTCCTACCAGCAGTACAAGGAAGTTCTACTTTTCCCTACAAACACTGTCCTTCTTCTTTTCTACAGACAGCACGTTAGATAAGAAGTGGGTGGAAATCAAACTGTGATCTTGATTTGCAGTTCCCTGATGAGGAGACAGAAAGCATATTCCCATACACTTAGTTGCCGATTGTATATCTTCATTGGAAAAATGTTTATTTATATTTTATTGAATTGTAAGAATTTAATATTTTATTCTAACCTGACACAAGTCCGTCACCAATGGAAGTGTTAGTGAACGTAGTTTCCTATTTCTGTGGACTGTTTGCATTGTTTTGACAACATCTTTGGAGTAAAGGTTTTTAATACTGATGGTAATTTGTTTGTTGTTTAGGGGTCATATTCAAGAGATCACTGCCTAATCCAAGGAAAATGATACAAGCAACACCGGTCAAAACCTGAACACAGTTTGACACACAGGGCAGAGGATATTACAAGTAAATAATTCCTAAGTAGCTAAAGTTTAAACAGCAGAGCTGGGTAATATTCCAGAAGATACTCTAATGTGAGGCATGTCAATAATGACAGTCTCACCTCTCAGAGCTCCAGCCAAAAAATGAGAAAAGGCAGCAGTATGGAGTACTGTAAGCATCCATCCCGTTGGGCTGGTTATAAACCAAGCCTAATAGCCTTGAACTGTATAACTAAAGTACAAGGCTCACACATGATCAGATCTGTGTTATATGCAGGTGATATATTTTGAGGCATTTTACCTTAAAATAACTCAAGATTACAGGAGAGTTTAAGTATCATAAAACATTTACAAAGGTTTGCCTGTTGTCAACATTTTGTTCCATGTACTTGGTAATTTCCTATTCACATATTCATTCACATACTACTTTCCTGAAAGACTAAGATTATATACACAGGGCCCCATTTGCCTAGATAATCCAGTGTATGTTGCCTAAAAATATGGATCCTTTCCTATTAATCATAGCATAGATAGCAATATTAGTGACTTTAACAATGCATTCTTTTGCCAGCCATATGTCAATTTTGCAAATTGACCTAAAATGTATTACAACATTTTGCTCTTATATGAAAGCCACTTTAAGGTGAGTTAAAACACTTCTTGGTAACATGTCTTTGGTAGTCTTCAGTCTGGAGCACTTCCACGCCCATCTTGTTTATGGCACTTGACAGCAGAATGTAGTTCTGGTCCCTTTCACTTTCTTCCGCACATGCTCTTCATCCTTGCCTTGTCTGTTTCCCAAACATCAAATCCATGCTGTACAGTTTCAGACGAAATACTATACAAGCGACACTGTGTCCCTCTCAGGCTGCCACACTCAGAGACACACTGTCTACCTATTCCTTGATGATGTTCCTAATTCTGAATACACGGTTGTGGGGTTCCCTGTTTTCTTCATTATTACTATTTTTTCCACAACTAACAGTAAATCTCTAGAGATATATTAAAACTGTAAAGTAGCCTATTCCTCAAGAATAAATTTTATAACAGAATTTATATTGTTATAAAAACTAACCTCTATATGTGAAAGAAACCTAATTCATTTAAGGTGAGATTTATGTGCCTGAATCATTTCCATGCCAGCTTAAATATGTTTAATTGCACTAGACTATGTGTACTGAGTGTTTATGAAAAACTGCTCATTAACTGTCCAGTCACTATAGAAAATAGGCAATATAATTTTTAAACCCAACTAATATCAATGCTTTAATATTATCCCATAAAAAGAAATCTAGTTTATGTCAGAAAAGAGTGTTATAAATTAAATGATACAATGTTCTTTTCTTTATCTTTTAGAAAATATTATTTTAAAAGGAAAATAGAAACTTGTATTAAAAGGCCACCTTCAAAAGAAATTATCTATGATTCTGATCACAACCATTAATTATTCCTTGCCTTTTCCTGGGCAGCATGACTTTGGGGAGAGCTTTAACTTAAATTAAGCAGAGCCTTATGTAAAACATTCAAATGTCTTCAGGTCCCATGTTTGGTAACAAGGAAAAGGAGGGTAATTTTTGAAAAATAAAACTTATTTTTGATTAAGATATAGTTTTAAATAAAAATAACACTTTTAAAAGCTGCTCTTACTCACCTCACTACCATGCCTCTCTCTATTATGGAGAGATCTTTTCATTAACAGCTAGGTCATTATACAATTCTTGACAGAAGCCAGTTACCCTGGGTGATGTCACCAGGTAGGCCAAAGGCTGCCACCCTTATTTGCTGAAATACATATGCTTCTAAAGTCCTTTTTTTTTCTTTTGAACCCAGAATCTCGTCTATAATTTTTGTTGCATAACAATAAGCTCCAACGGGCTGGAGAGATGGCTCAGCGGTTAAGAGCACTGACTGCTCTTCCAAAGGTCCTGAGTTCAAATCCCAGCAACCACATGGTGGTTCACAACCATCCGTAAGGAAATCTGATGCCCTCTTCTGGAGTGTCTGAAGACAGCTACAGTGTACTTACATATAATAAATAAATAAATATTTTTAAAAAAGGAAAAAAAAACAATAAGCTCCATATTTATGACAAAAGAGCAGTTTTGTGGGGTTTTTATATGTTGTTGTTGTTTTGAATAGGGGTGTTTTATTGCTTTGTTTTATTTTTCTGCCAAGCATTTATAAACAACAGTTCAAATAGTAAAGAAAGGAGAAGGGAAGGGGAGGAATGAAAATGGTCAAAAATATAATTTACAAATGAGGCAAAAGGAGCAGCTATACCTGCTGGCCCAATCCATTCTACCTCTACATTGTCAGCTGAAGAATGTATAGATAATATGAAAATCACAAAGACACACAGACACACACAGACACAGAGAGACACACATGCACACGACAAGCAACACAACCAAAGGCCAACCAGCTACAGATCCACCGTAAGTTTCTGTCCTTTCCTTACTATGTGTGCATCATGTTAAATGGCTGGCATCTTCTACAGACCACCAGCAGAGAGCTGGCACTTCCACTCAAGGGCCTTGGTACACCACTGGCCTCAGTGCTACACTGATCATGATCTTTTCTTTAAACATGATCTTTGTTCAAGAACGGATACAAAGTGTAAGAGAAGGTTTAAATGGCTACAAAGAACTGCATGGATTATTGGGTGTGCTTCTTGTTTAGAAACTACAGTCATACACAAAAAGAAAATGTTCTGAAAATATATGAAGAACAATTTTCTACTCACTTATTAAAACCGATGATGCACAATATAGTAGCTACTAGCCACATTAGGCTATTAAAAAATTAGGGAAAGCTCAAAATTCAGTTCTTCAGTTCTAGTAGTCACATTTCAAATACGCAGTAATTTTTAGCATGTAGCTCTGGCTGCCAATCTGGGTGACATAGATATCAATGTTTCAACTACCATGGAAAAGCCTGTAAGTGCTGCTCCAAACATGTCAATCAGGTTTAAAGTGCACAACTACAACTCCCTTTGTGATAGGTTATAAAGCAAAGAAATCTATAAATAGGTCTCCTGGCAGAACAAACAAGTTTTATCACACTAAGGTGAGACAGCAGGGGAGCAGGAAGCTTAGTAATAATAGTTCACAAATACCAGTCAACCTCTTGTGTGAAAATGTCCCTGCTTACCACATTTATAGACATTCTGTGAACCTACTGATTAACTAAACATATGTATGGATGAATACTGTATGAGAAATGAACAATCAATTACAGTCATGTGTTAACTAAGAACATTCTTCCTGAGAAATCTGCCACTAGGTTATTTTATCTGAGTGCTCATCACATGTAAGACTTCACTAGGCAGTGAAATCTGATGTGACCACTGCCAAATACATGGTTTGTTGCTGTCCAAAATGCCATTGTGGTGTATGACTATTCTTTAGTTCACTTACTCTCTGATTTTAAAACCACTCAATGTGTATTAGAGTACAGGCATCAGAAGTTTCTTTACTTGCTGTTTCCAAGTATGTAGAGTAGATACTTTTCCTTTAAAAAGGAGGCTTCCCGCCTTTAATCCCAGCACTCGGGAGGCAGAGGCAGGTGGATTTCTGAGTTCGAGGCCAGCCTGGTCTACAAAGTGAGTTCCAGGACAGCCAAGGCTATACAGAGAAAACTTGTCTCGAAAACCAAAAAAAAAGAAAAAAGAAAGAAAGAAAAGGAGGCTTCCCAACTTCATTACTTTGCAGCTAAGGTACTTTAATGCCACTTTTATGGACAGGAACATGAGACAAATAAATCCACAAGTCATGATTTTTACTCTCAAAATCAAGCACTACAAGTTCAAGAAGACTCAGCAGCTCAAGAATTGGCACCTGGATGACGATATGACTGCTGAGGCACACAGAGGCAAAGCCCATGTAGACACATGATAGGGCACAGCAGAGGACAAGATAGCATGACAGGTCCACAAGCATGTCAGTCATTACTGTTATGAAGGATGCAGAGACACAGTCTAGGGGCTAATTCTACATTGATTCAGCTTTCTTTATCTTTTTCAACCTTCCTCGTGGTTCATCCATCTTGGATAGCTTATCAGCTTTATTCTCATTTTCTTGTACAAATCCTGAGTTTCCTCGTTTCAGGTATTCATACTAGCTGGGCAAAGGGAACAAGATGAAAGCAGAATTCCCTAATTCATTTTGTTCCATCAAGAACAGTTTAAAAACCTACTGACTTTCTTTGGAACTGTTGGGTATACTTTGAATGCAGCTCACTGATTACTACGTAAGAGGTGGGAAAGACATGTGTTTCAACAGATTGGTTGGAAGCTTACACACTGGCTACAAGGTTTTCAGGTTATGACCCAGTTTTTCCCACTTACCTTGGCTTTGCCGTCCTGGGCTGACATATATCCCACGCACATGCTCTCTGTAGTATGGCTCCACAGAAATTCCACTGTGTGAACAAGAACACAAATAGGCACATTCACATTCACAGATGGAAAATAAATCTTTGCCTTTTTAATAGAACAGTTAAAGATAGCTTTTTTTTTAACACTCATTCCTTACTTTCCATTTGCTCCTTCATAAATGTCAAAATGATTGAGTATTCAAAGCTGTAATGCCATTTACTGTGAAATGAAAAATGTATTTCTTTCTTGTCACAACTTATGATTATTACATGTAAAATAAATGCTCATGGTTGAACTTAGAACACTGAATACAACTACATTCATAATAGTGTATATGATGATTTAGTAAATGCAATATCCCACAGTATAGTTTCTTTGGACATATACAAGTGCACATGTGCACAAATGCCTTAAGTCTCTACTTAAGACACTACAGCCAGGATAGACAAGTGATCTCAACTAAGTGATCTCAACAATTGATCTCAACTTTCGACAGATGATAGTAAAGAAATGCTCCAAGAATGAGAGTCACTTATCAAAAGACCCAGGGGTCAGCTTGGATATCTCTCACTAGCTAAGTTTGCTCTCAATAAAGCGACAATAATGAATTCTAACAATTGAGCACATTAAGAATCAAAGAAGCCAAACTGATGGAAACAAGCTCTTCCTTCCTTGCAGCAGAGTCAACAAATAGAAGACATCTATTGAGTGCTTGTGATTCAAGCCTGATGGTATGAGTTCAAAACGTAAAATTCACAATGAGAGGGGAGAATGGATTTGCCAGAGTTCTTAAGTTACCTGGATATACACTCTGTGACCCCTGCATGTCCCCCACATTACATTATCACCACCACCACTACCATCATCATCATCATGACTATTATTATTAAAAATTATACTCATAACTAGACATTGTAACATCCTCCCAAGGCTTGGGAAATAGTGTGGAAGAAAGGGTAGAAAAAAGTGGAAAGATGCAAAGAGCCATCTTCAAGCAAACATAATAATAACAGTCATGGTCTGGGCCTTATTAAGTTAGCATCAGAAAGATTTCCTCCTGAAGCAGATGGAACAAATATAGAGACCAACAGCCAGACTCTACTCAGAGAAAAATACCTTGAAATACACAGTTCTAAACAAGATGTCCCTATTGAATCCCTCCTCTCAGAGGTTAGGCAACCCTACAGAGAATAGAAGGGACAGAGGACACCAGGAGAAGAAGGCCCTCTAAAACAGATGAGAATACCTCATATGAACTCAGAGACTGAAGCAGCAATCATAGGACCTTCATGGTCCTCTGCACACAGACTATAGCTTTCAGTTTAGTACTTTTACGGGACTCCCAAATGTGTAATCGAGTGGGTCTCTGATTCTTGTGCCTTCCCTTGGGGCTCTTTTATTTTCCTGTTGGCTTGGCTTGTCCAACCTTGATATGGTGGTTTTTATTTTATCTTATTATACTTTATTTTATGTTTCACTGTTATCTCTTAGAGGCCTGTTCTTTTCTAATGGAAGACAGAAAAAGAGTGGATCTGGATGGGAGAGGAAGAGGGAGAGAACTGGGAGGAGTAGAGGGAGAGAAAACTGTATTCAGAGCAAACTGTATGAAAAAAGTATCTATGTGTAATAAAGGGGAGAAATAATAACAAAAATTATGATTACAAACTCACACCAGTTGTGGTTGCCTGAACTGAGTCTATACAAAAACTGTCAAAAGTCAGGTATGAAAAGGGATGGGACCATCAGTTGGGAAGCAGGGGCAGGCGGATTTTTTAGTTTGAGTCCAGCCTGGTCTACAGAGTGAGTTCCAGAACAGCCAGGGCTATACAGAGAAACCCTGTCTCGAAAACCCAAAAAATGAAAAGAAAAAAAAAGAAAAGAAGATTGAGAGGGAGGGAGGGAAGGAGGGAGGGAGGGAGGGAGGGAGGGAAGGAGGGAAGGGAAGAGAGGAGGAGGAGGAGGAGGAGGAGGAGGAGGAGAAGGAGAAGGAGAAGGAGAAGGAGAAGGAGAAGGAGGAGGAAGAGAAGGAGGAGGAGAAGGAAGGAAGGAAGGAAGGAGGGAGGGAAGGAGGGAGGGAGGGAGGGAGGGAGGGAAGAGAGGAGGAGGAGGAGGAGAAGAAGAAGAAGAAGAAGAAGAAGAAGAAGAAGGAGGAGGAGGAGGAGGAGGAGGAGGAGGAGGAGGAGGAGGAGGAGGAAGGAAGGAAGGAAGGAAGGAAGGAAGGAAGGAAGGAAGGAAGGAAGGAAGGAAGGAAGGAAGGAAGGAGGGAAGGGAGGGAGGGAGGGAGGGAGGGAGGGAGGGAGGGAGGGAGGGAGGGAGGGAGAAAGGGAAGGAGGGAGGGAGAAAGGGAAGGAGGGAGGGAGGGGAAGAGAGAAAGAAAGGGGAGGGTCTCAGGAGGACTTGTCCATTCTCCCTCTGCTGAAGTACAGACTATTGATAGAGTCTAGGAGAGGGAAGTCATTGACTTTAGTTGTCTACCCACTAGTGATCCAGCCAAGTTTCAACGAATTGTTCCAAACTGATGTCACATAGGGAGCTCTGATTAAACTCAAACAAACAAACAGACACACAAACAAAAAAAAACCCCACAGAAATCTGGGAAAGAGAGTTTCGGGGAAGATGGAAGGGTAGTGGTAGGGGTGGTTGGGAAAATGGAAGGATATAGGAAAGGAATAACCATAATGCATTACATACAAGTACAAACTGCCAGTGAAGAAACTTACTAAGAGTCTGACAATCATGTTTACCAGAACTAGTAGGTGAACGTTTAAAGAATGTCATGTTATTTGCAGTCTCAATGTATCTCTTTTAAACACTTCTTATCAAAATTTAAAAATGCAAATTTGTTGTAGAATAAATAAGCTTTATGAGCTTTAACTAAATGAGAAAGCTAATTTCAACAACTAGGAGTCAAACAAAATTGCTAGGTGCTAAGCACACAATGTATAACATAACCACTGAAATACCTCACTTAAAATGCAGAACCAAATCAGAATGGGAATAATAAACAGCTTGATGCAGCAATGATCTCCACTTAATAACTCAAATTTATTTATTTATTTATCAGAGCAAACTTACCAAAACATCTCAAGGAGAAGTTGAGAGAAATGCTTAAAGGAACACATGACACTAAAGACAGGATGCCATCTTGGGTTGTACTCTGGACTGGGGTTACAAGGATGTTACATGGGTACTACTGAGACAAATGCTGACATGTTTAGAAGAACATCCTTGTTTTTCAGAAACACACACTGGTGGATTAGGAGGAAGGAGTTTAAATCTCCTCTAAAATATCTGAGGAAAGGGTGTGTAGGAGGGGCAACTGATGGAGGATACAGAAGATAATTTAGGAAGGCGAAGCAATAGCACACCTGAGAGCTGAGTCCATGAGACCTCTTGGACTAGTCTTAAAACTTTCCCATACTCATGAAATCATAGCTACATAAAATGTTACAAACAAGAATTCACACATACACAAATAACACACAAAATATCTATTGCTATGAAGAGATACCACAACATGGAAAGTGTTTATAACAGTTCTTCCTGCATTGTGTCTTAACTTAAACACTGTCTTTTATTTTAAAAAAATAAAAACATTTAAAAAAAAAACCCAAAACATTGAATTGTGGCTGGCTAAGAGGTTCATAGGTTTAGTCCGTGATTGTCATGATGGGATGAATGGTGAAGCACAGCACAGGCAGATGTGGTGCTGTAGAAGTAGCTGAGAGCTCTACATCCACAGCAACAGGGGAGGGAGAGACCCTGGACCTGAGCATCTGAAACTTCAAAGCCCACCCCGGTGACACACTCCCTCCAACAAAGCTACACTGTCAAACAGTGCCATTCCCTATGAGCCTATGAGGGCCATTTTCACTGAAACCATTACAATCTTCAAGTTTAACTTTCCTGATTCTAAGTTTTTAAAAGCATTTTAAAGTCTTGCTGTATTTTTCCAACAAAAATCTCCAATGTTCCTGATAATAAAATTGCATTGCCCAACATTGAGCCTTTGGCATCTCAGGCCATCCATCGCTGTGCTAATTATACTTAAAGGCTCATGTTAAGACACACATGGGAAGAAGAGTGGGCCTAGGCATGGAAGGTTTTGCCAGACATGTGAGGAAGGAAGGAAGGAAGGAAGGAAGGAAGGAAGGAAGGAAGGAAGGAAGGAAGGAAGGAAGGGTGAGGGGCAAGATAGGCGTCCCCAGCAACATGGTTCATTCCTCCGTTATTAATTAATTATCAAACCTGGCAGCCTGCTAAGCAGACTCTCAGCTGCCGAGGGCAGGAAACAGTCACGCAATGAAGTAAGTTCTCTTCACCAGATGTTTTTCCTTCCACACACATTTGCTTTGAGCTTCAAAAATCTTCAAGTCCAGAGCAAGGTCTTGAATATGCTAAGCTGCCCAACAGAGCAAAGGCTCTGATCTTAATGAAGTTCTATGGAGCAATGATTTCATTTAAAAAAAAAAAAAAAAACAGCAGCTAAGACAACACTAAAATTGTGATTTCTTGTTTAATTAAGATGGCATCTGCTCAGGAATGAGATAGGCCCTACAGACGAAACACACAAAGACACACAAAGCAAACCCAGCAAGAGAACCCGGGAACACCACAAACACAAACATGAAAAAACCATGTGTGCATGTGTGCCTATATGTGAGCACGCATGCGTGTCACCTCGGGTATTAGTATTTGCCTTCCACTCTTTTCCAGTAGGTTTCTCCACTTCCCGCTTCCCCCATCTCCACTATGTAGGGCAGGGCTGGTTGGCTTGTGAGCTTCCAGAGATTTTCTTATCTTTACCTTGGAGTTTCCCAAAGAAACGCTGGCATTTTAGACAAATGTGCTACCACATCCCAGGGTATGTGGCTCCTGAGGATGTGAATTCTGCTCCTCACACTTCTGTGACAAACACTTTATCCACAAAGCTATTTCACTAGCCCCCTTTTAATGATTTTAAAAACATTGTTTTCCCTAAAACTGAAATGCAAAGGCGCTAAAGAGATGGCTCAATGGTTTTGGCCACTTAGTGCTCTTCCAGAGGTCCAGTGTTCCATTCCCAGCACCCACATGGTGGCTCACAATCCTCTGTAACTCTTGGTCCCAGGGGATCCAATGTTCTTTTCTGGCTTCTTGGGCACTAAGTATGTGTAGTACAAAGAGACATACATGTATGCAAAACACCCATATACATAAAAATAAGAAATAGATAAATAAATAAAAAATAAAAATAAAAAAATGTAACCCATATTCAGAAAATGTAGATACTTAAACTTATGCAGAGGTACTCAGAACTTTATGAAATACCGTTTTGATACAAAGAGTTTTCAGTAAGATTTTTAGCTATATAATTTAAAAGTTCTTAAAATAACACAATGCCTACATTAATTTTTCAATGTTTTCACAAATTTTTATCATCCCCTACAGAATGCAATATACTGTACTGACACATTATTCTCTATCACATTAAAAAAATTATTTTATTTTTGTTATCTTTTTATTCTTCTCTCCCAACCACAGTTTCCTCTCCCTCCCCTCCCTAAATATCCCCTCTGCCCCAGATATCCCTCCCCACCTCTCTAAGTAAAGAGCAGGCCTCCTAAAGGGATCAACCAAACACCAGATAACTAGCTACAATAAGACCAGGCATGCACCATCACATCAAGGCTGCACAAGGCAGGCCAGGAGGAGGAAAGGGGGTCCACAAGTAGGAAAAGATTCAGAGAGAGACCCTGATCCCACTGTTAGGATTCCTATAAGAACACCAAGCTACTCAGTCATAATATGCAGAGGACCTAGGTCAGACCCCTCTTGGCTCCTGATCTCTGCGAGTCTCCCCATAGGTCCTGGTCAGTTGATTCTGTGAGCCCTGTTCCCCTGGTGTCCTCTGATCCTTCCTCTCCCTCCTCAGCAGGACCCCTGAGCTCTGCCTAAGGTTTGGTTGTGGTGTTCTGCATCTGTGCCAGTTGCTGAAGTCTCTCTACGCTCTCTGATGACAATTCTCCTAAGCGCTGGTCCCACAACACTCTGCGGGCAGGTCAAACTGTAGGTTGAGGGTTCTATGGCTAGATTGGCCAATACATTATTTTAACGGCAACAATTCCAATCAGTATGTAATGACTATGTATTAGTTCAGAGTAGTCAGAAAGATTCAGAAATAATCACTTCTGTATAGAGAAAGCCTCTGACCCAATTAATTTAATGGATTATTTCTTGGTAGGGGAGACTAAGGAAGCATGACATAGAAAAAGTAATAATGAGAGTCAAACATTAGCCAGTGTCTTCCACTGAATTCATTACCCAACTCCATGAAGGCATACCTGCGGCTCCAACGAGGGGCACAGCACAGATTAGGTCATATTAGCAAGTACACAAATGGAATTAAAAGTGGATTCTTGCATCTCAAAGTCTGTGTTCTTCCACTTTAATCAGTATAGATAATATGTTTATAATTAAGTTTATATATTAAGAAAAATAAAATCCTTAAAAAGACCAAAGAACAGACTACTCCAAACACAAGCATGGCTCTTGAAATGTTTTAAATATGCTGTAAAGAAAGTTTTTAAAACTATAACAAAATTCACCAGCCATATAGGTGCCAAAGTTAATGTATTTAAACACACTAAAATACATATGTAGATATGTATGGATTAAAATGATCATTTTGAGAAAATATTTGCAATTCATACCACAAAGGGCTACTTTTTTACTATGTAAAGATTCATTACAAATCAATTTTAAAAAAGCATAAAGAAAAGCAAAATGAATTTTAGCTAAGAAGAGTATGAATAGTTGTAAACCACATGAAATTATGTTTTACATTATGCAGCGTAGTGCAGGACTGGTTTTGTGTTAGTGGTAGAACACTTAGGTATTTTACAACGTACTTACCCAGCATGAACACTTACCCTGGAAGATACTAGCACCTCCTTGCATTACAGATTGCTATAAGAATTGGAGCACTAAGGGGAGTATTTTGCTATGTATTTTCTGTTATCCTTAAGTAATGGTTTTATCATGGTATTTATTGCCCTGCTTTCCTTGTTCTCCTCCAATTGTCCTCTCCTGGGCTTCTGTCTGGTTTTGATTTCCTTCTTTCCAAGGGCTGTTTTCCCTGTCACTTCTGACTACATGCATTTCACTGCCTCAAGAAATATTTCTTCCTCAAAATCAACAACAAAATTTTTAAAAAGAAGGCACTAGCTGCATTACCTTCTTTTCTGCACTCTTAGTAGGCTTCTCACTACATGAAGGATCCCATTTGTGGCTCACTGACTTTAGAATTCCCTAATGTGCCATGATGCAGTTTGAAAACACCAATTACAAAAGAAGTAATTCTGCTTAATAAAAGTGGAGGGGAAGCTCTTCTGGTTCGAGGCGCTGTGGGAGCCACAGGTTACCATGCAGACATGGCCAAGTCCAAGAATCACACCACACACAACCAGTCCTGCACATGGCACAGAAATGGTATGAAGAAACCTCAGTCACAAAGATACAAATCTCTTAAGGGGGTTGACCAAGTTCCTGAGGAACATGTGCTTTGCCAAGGACACCAAGAAAGGTCTGAAGAAGATGCAGGCCAACAATGCAAAGGCAGAGGGTGCACTCGCAGAGTCCATCAAGGCCCTTGTCAAACCTAAGGCTATCAAGCCCAAGATGCCAAAGGGTCCCAGCCTTGCACAGACTCAGCTGTCTGACGTTCACTGCTCACCCGAAGCTTGGGAAGTAGATTCCAAGCTGCATGGCCAAGGATCACAGGCTCTGCCAACCAAAGCCCAAGGGTCAAACCAAGGCAGAAGCCAAAGCTCCAGCTCAGGATCCCAAAGGTGCCCAGGCCCTTCTGAAGGCGCCAGGGAAAAGGCCCCTGCCAATGGGAAGACAGATGGACAGCTGTGACATACTAATTGCATATGAACAGTATCCTATGCTGTTTTTACAAATAAACTTGAGGCAAGGGGAAAAAAGGTAAGGGGAAAATAATGTATAGAGATGATGATATCGCTTTTGTGAAAAAAAATTCCTAGAAATTCTGATAATCTTCATTAGCAGTGAAGAACCAATTTCTTGTCTGCTTAGATTAAGATAATCTGAACAACTGAAATCTTAAATATTTTCTTGCCATGTATTTTTAACTATTAGGAGAAGACTTGATTATGATGTAAATATCATCTAATATTTTTAAATGTTTCTGCTTTCATGACTACCTAACCAATTCTTATGAAGGTACATGAAAAGAAAACAAAACACCTACTTAACTTGTTTTTTTTTAAAGATTTATTTATTAATTTATTTATTTATTATATGTAAGTACACTGTAGCTGTCTTCAGACACTGCAGAAGAGGGCATCAGATCTCATTACAGATGGTTGTGAGCCATCAGGTTGGTTGCTGGGATTTGAACTCAGGACCTCTGAAAGAACAGTCAGTGCTCTTAACTGCTGAGCCATCTCTCCAGCCCCCTACTTAACTTTTAATGGGAACACATACTTAGGGTAAATTTTTATATATTAAAAAATAATCAGGCCAGGCGGTGGTAGCACACACCTTTAATCCCAGCACTTGGGAGGCAGAGACAGGAGGATTTCTGAGTTCGAGGCCACCCTGGTCTACAGAGTGAGTTCCAGGACAGCCAGGGCTACACAGAGAAACCCTGTCTCGAAAAACCATAAATAATAATAATAATAATCAGAATCAACAAAACAACAATCTAGCTGACAACATTCCCAAATTACTTTTGCATTCCAATTTTTAAAATGCCAATGTAATAAGTTTGAAAAAAAAAAAACAACTAGAAAACATGTTTATTTCAAAGATAAAACTCAGTCTGCACACATGTATGCATTAATACACACACAGAGAGAAAATCATTCAATTACCTGTTGTCTTGATTTATAGTTAAATCATCACAGCAAAGACTACCCACTGTCATGTGCACCCCTAAGCAGCAAGACAGCATTTCATGCCAAGTGAGAGGAGGCTAAGAGATGTCCAGATGAGATGCAGCATTAGATGGGTCTAGACCCTGGATTTTCATGGTTATACACAGTATTGTACTCAGAGGAGAAGAGTAAGAATGCAGCCTGATGTTCTAAAATGAATCTAACAGAGGAAGATGGCATCTCGATACCATCACAACACTCATACAAATTGCAAACACGAATAAATACAATCTAAACAATTTCAAATTTTAAATCAATTATTGAACTCCTTTTTCTGTTCCAATAAAAAGTATGAGTACTATGAAAAAACAAAAGATGCCTATTCTAAAAAATAAAAAGCCCCAGGGTAATGGCTAACAGTGGGAGTGGCTGGAGTGAAATTCTAAAGAATGCAAAAGAATAATGGCAAATATGTTCAAAGAAAAGAGGACTAGGATAAATTCCTTCATGAAACAAGCTGTGAGTGTAAAAAGCTGAATAAAGCCAATGCAAGATGTTGACAATGGAACTTATTAATAAAGAGAACAGAAAAAGTAAACTGAAATTATGCTAGAAAAATATTTTTTGATAATTCAAATAAATAGCTGAGTGAAAAACCTCACCAATGGAATAGACCATAGGAAAGCAGAAGACGAATTGTCACATCCAGTCAAAGACAATGAAATATTAAAAAATAAGCAAATGAAAAAACAATTGAAAAAAAAAAAAAGGAAAAACAATTGAATATGCCAGATGTTAGGGGCATTACAAAAAGACAAAATCCAAAAACTACAGGCATGTATGAAAATAAAGTCCATGCCAAAATGTACAGAAAATATTTTCAAAATAATCACAGAATAATTTTTTCCAAATCCATGGGGAAAAACTGCATTTTCAAGAAGAGAATATTACAGAAAACCAAATACCCGCAAAGAAACTCCGATACCATATTAGAATTAGAACTTTAAAATGTAAGCTGTAAAAAGAAAATATATTGAGAGCTGCCGGAGAGAAATATTTTACCACATATGAAGGCAGCCATGAAGTAATAGCTAGTTTTCCCAACAGAAACTAGAAAAGCCAGAGGGGCATGAAATGATTCTGAAAAACAACAGATTTGCAACCTAGACCAAAATATTCAGCAAAACTATCCATAATTGAGAGATGAAGAAACTCTATGTCAAAAGCAAGCCAAAGGAATTTTGGCCAGCTGTTTAGAAAACCCATATAGGAAGGAAGGAATTCAATGCAGTTAAGAGTAACAAATACATCAAACAGGCAACGGGGCTAAGGGAGAGGCTAGAAAGTTAAACAAATAAATAGGAAAACACCAAACACTACAAAATAAAAAAAGACAGAAATGTATAAACATATTTCATTAATACACTGAATAGCAATGGTCTCAATTCCAAAACAAAAGACATTGACTAACAGATATTAAAAACAAACAATAAAGCAGGATCCATCTATTTGCTACCTCCAAGAAACACATCTCACCATCAAAAACTTACTCCACAACTTTAGAATACAAAAGAATAGAAAAAGGTAACCCAAAAAAATAAAACTAGGAGATAAGCAGGTATTAACATATTATGCAACAAAATTGAAATAAAAGAAAAGCTAACTTAAATAGCCAGAAGCTGGAAAGAACCCAGATATACCTCAACTTAAGAATATATACAGAAAATTTACACAATGGAGTACTACTCAGCTATTAAAAACAAAGATTTCATAAAATTCTTAGGCAAATGGATGGAACTAGAAAATATCCTGAGTGAGGTAACCCAATTGCAAAAGAACACACATGGTATGCACTCACTGATAAGTAGATAGTAGCCCAAAAGCCCCAAATAACCACAATACAATTCAGAACACATGAAGCTCAATAAGAAGGAATATCAAAGTGTCTACCTTGGAATCCATCTTATCCTCAGACACCAACCCTAACACTATTGCTGATGCCAAGAAGTGCTGGCAGACAGGAGCCTAGTACAGCTGTCCTCTGAGAGGGTCCACCAGCATCTGACTAAGACAGAAGATACAGCCAACCATCAAACTGAACCTGGGGACCCCAATGGGAAAGTTAGGGGAAAGACTGAAGGAGCTTAAGAGGACTGCAACCCCTACAGGAAGAACAACAATATCAACGAACTGGCCCTCCCAGAGCCAGGAACTAAACCACCTACTAAACAGTACACATGGATGGGTCCATGGCTCCAGCTACATATGTAGCCAAGGACTGCCTTATCTGGCATCAATGAGAGCGAAGGCTCTTGATCCTGTGGAGGCTAGTTGCCTCAGTGTAGGGGGATGCTAGAGAGGTGAAATGGGAGTGGGTGGGTAGATGGGTGGGTGGGTAAGCACCCTCTTAGAGGCAAAGGGGAGGGAGGATAGGATGGTGGGGGTTGCTGAGGAGAGATGGGGAAGGGGGACAACATTTCAAATATCAATAAACAAACAAATAAATAGGAAAGGAAAAGAGTAAGTATTCTTATTTGCAGATGACATGAGTCTATAAATAAGAGACCCTAAAGATTCTACCAGAAGACTCTTTGAACCTTCAGCAAAGTAGTAGGATTGACATAAGAAGTCAGTAATTTTCAAATTTACCAATGACAAGGAAACCCAGAAAAAAATCTCATTCACAATGACCTTCAACAGTAAATAGAGGGCCAGCCTCACCATCTTCCGCCTGAACCCAGGAGAGGCCACCAAGGGCCTAGAGTACTCTCCACACCGCAGGACCTTGGGATCACCTTGGGATCATGGGTGAGTGGAACACAACATCAGCTCCAAAGAATCGCAGAGGGCCTTGTGCCAGCAGGGAAAGGGACAAAGGAACACTGCCCAACCAGAGGCTGGGATTCTTTCCAACCGGTCAGGGCCTGCCCTGCCATCTTCTGCTTGAACCTGGCTGAGGGCGTCAAGGGGCCCCAGAGGACTCTCAATGCCACAGGACTCCTAGCACACCCATGACCTCGTGATCACTGGAGAGCATGTGGGCAACAGAAGCAACAGAGTTTCTTGGTCAGGGTCCTGTCAGGCCTTCATCCTCAGCTAGGAGGCAGAGCTGAGACCCAGACCCCTGGTCACCTTCCTTGCCAGAGGAGAGTCTGCCTACAGGGAGGGCTCTGACCCCAGGATTCAGGGGATGGATCAGAGCTCCAGACTTTTGGACACCTTCCCTGCAAGAGGAGAGCTTGCCTGCAGAGAGTGCTCTGACCACTGGGACTCAGGTAAGAGTTGGACTCTCAGGAGTGCTGACAAAGGCAAACAGAATCACAGGAGGATCAAGCTCCAACCAGAGACAGCTTGAACATTAACACCAGAGATTACCAAATGGCAAAAGACAAACGTAAGAATCTTACTAACAGAAACCAAGAACACTGGGCATCATCAGAACCCACCACAGGGAGTCCTGGATACCCCAACACACCCGAAAGCAAGACTCGTTTTAAATTTATATCTCATGATGGTGGTAGAGATTTTAAGAAGGGCATTAATAACTCACTTAAAGAAATACAGGAGAACACTGCTAAACAGGTAGAAGCCCTTAAAGAGGAAACACAAAAATCCCTCAAGGAATTACAGGAGAACACTGCTAAACAGGTAGAAGTCCTTAAAGAACTACAGGCAAACACTGCTAAACAGGTAGAAGTCCTTAAAGAAGAAACACAAAAATCCCTTAAAGAATTACAGGAAAACACAACCAAACAGGTGATGGAACTGAACAAAACCATCCGAAATCTAAAAATGGAAGTAGAAACAATGAAGAAAAGAAAACCCAAAGAGAGAGAACTCTGAAGATAGAAACCCTAGGAAAGAAATCTGGAATCATACATGTGAGCATCAGAAACAGAATACAAGAGATGGAAGAGAGAATCTCAGGTGCAGAAGATTCTATAAAGAACATGGACACAACAATCAAAGAAAATGGAAAATGCAAAAAGATCCTAAATCAAAACATCCAGGGAATCCAGGACACAATGAGAAGACCAAACCTACTGATAATAGGAGTAGATGAGAATGAAGATTTTCAACTTAAAGGGCCAGAAAATATCTTCAACAAAATTATAGAAGAAAACTTCCCATACTTAAAGAAAGAGATGCCCATGAACATACAAGAAGCCTACAGAACTCCAAATAGACTAGACCAGAAAAGAAATCCCTCCCAACACATAATAATCAGAACAACAAATGCACTAAATAAAGACAGAATATTAAAAGCAGTAAGGGGAAAAGGTTAAGTAACATATAAAGGCAGGAGAGAATTACTCCAGACTTCTCATCAGAGACTATGAAAGCAGAAGATCCTGGACAGATGTGATACAGATACTAAGAGAACACAAATGCCAGCCCAGGCTACTATGCCCAGCAAAATTCTCAATTACCATAGGTGGAGAAACCAAAGTATTCCATGACAAAACTAAATTCACACAATATCTTTCTACGAATCCAGCCCTTCAAAGGATAATAAAGGGAAAACACCAACACAAAGATGGAAGCTACACCCTAGAAGAAGCAAGAAAGTAATCCTTCAACAAACCTAAAAGAAGACAGCCACAAGAATAGAATCCCAACTTTAACAACAAAAATAACAGGAAGCAACAATTACTTTCCTTTAAATTCTCTTATCATCAATGGACTCAATTCCCCAATAAAAAGACATAGACTAATAGACTGGCTACACAAACAGGACCCAACATTTTACAACTTGCAGGAAACCCACCTCAGGGACAAAGACAGACACTACCTCAGACTAAAAGGCTGGAAAAACAATTTTCCGAGCAAATGGTCTAAAGAAACAAGCTGTAGTAGCCATTCTAGTATCGAATAAAATCGACTTCCAACCCAAAGTTATCAAAAAAGACAAAGAGGGGCACTTCATACTCATCAAAGGTAAAATCTACCAATATGAAATCTTAATCCTGAATATCTATGCTCCAATTCAAGGGCAGTCACATTCGTTAAAGAAACTTTAGTAAAGCTCAAAGCACACATTACACCTCACACAATAATAGTAGGAGACTTCAAAACCCCACTCTCATCAATGGGCAAATCTTAGGATAGCAAAAACTATTCTCAACAATAAAAGAACCTCTGGTGGAATCACCATGCCTGACCTCAAGCAGTACTACAGAGCAATTGTGATAAAAAACTGAACAGTACTGGTATAGTGACAGATCAGTGGAGTAGAATTGAAGACCCAGAAAGGAACCCACACACCTATGGTCACTTGATCTTTGACAAGGGAGCTAAGACCATCCAGTGGAAAAAAGACAGCATTTTCAACAAATGGTGATGGCACAACTGGCGGTTATCATGTAGAAGAATGAGAAGTGATCCATTCTTATCCCCTTGTACAAAGCTCAAGTCTAAGTGGATCAAAGAACTCCACATAAAACAAGAGACACGGAAATTTACAGAGTAGAAAATGGGGGAAAGCCTGGAAGATATGGGCACAGGGGGAAAGTTCCTGAACAGAACAGCAATGGCTTGTGCTGTAAGATTGAGAATCAACAAATGGGACCTCGTAAAATTTGCAAAACTTCTGTAAGGCAAAAGACAGTGTCAATAAGACAAAAAGGCCACCCACAGATTGGGAAAGGATTTTTACCAATCCTAAATCTGATAGGGGACTTATATCCAATATATAAAAACAGCTCAAGAAGCTGGACTCCAGAAATTCAAATAACCCCATTAAAAAATGGGGTACAGAGCTAAACAAAGAATTCTCAACTGAGGAATACAGGGCTGAGAAGCACTTGAAAAAATGTTCAACATCTTTAATCATCAGGGAAATGCAAATAAAGAAAACCCTGAGATTCAACCTCACACCAGTCAGAATGGCTAAGATCAAAAAGTCAGGTGACAGCAGATGCTGTCGAGGATGTGGAGAAAGAGGAACACTCCTCCATTGTTGGTGGGATTGCAAGCTTGTACAACCACTCTGAAAATCAGTCTGATGGTTTCTCATAAAATTGGACATAGTACTACCGGAAGATCCAGCAATATCTCTCCTGGGCATATACCAAGGAGATGTTCCAACTGGTAATAAGGACACATGGTCCACTATGTTCATAGCAGCCTTATTTATAATAGCCAGAAGCTGGAAAGAACCTAGATGTCCTTCAACAGAGGAATGGATACAGAAAATGTGGTACATTTACACAATGGAGCACTACCGCTATTAAAAACAATGAATTTATAAAATCCTTGGGCAAATGGATGTATCTAGAAGATATCATCCTGAGTGAGGTAACCCAATCACAAAAGAAGTCACTTGATATGCACTCACTGATAAGTGGATATTAGCCCAGAAACTTAGAACACCCAAGATACAACTTCCAAAACACAAGAAAATCAAGAAGAAAGAAAACCAAAGTGTGGAAACTTCATTCCTCCTTAGAATAGGGAACAAAATACCCATGGAAGGAGTTACAGAGATAAAGTTTGGAGCCCAGACAAAAGGATGGATCATCTAGAGACTACCCCACCAGGGGGTCCACCCCATAATCAGCCCCCAAACGCAGACAATATTGCATATGCCAGCAAGATTTTGCTGAAAGGACCCTGATATAGCTGTCTCATGTGAGGCTATGCCAGTGCCTGGCAAATACAGAAGTGGATGCTCACAGTCATCTATTGGATGAACACAGGGCCCCCAATGGAGGAGCTAGAGAAAGTACCCAAGGAGCTGAAGGTGTCTGCAACCCTGTAGGTAGAGCAACAATATGAACTAATCAGTACCCCCAGAGCTCGTGTCTCTAGCTGCATATGTAGCAGAAGATGGCCTAGTCTGCCATCATTTGGAAGAGAGGCCCCTTGGTCTTGCAAACTTTATATGCCCCAGTATAGGGGAAAGCCAGGGCCAAAAAGTGGGAGTGGGGTGGGTAGGGGAGCAGGACGGGGGGAGGGTATAGGCGCCTTTCAGGGATAGCATTTGAAATGTAAATGAAGAAAATATCTAATAAAAATTGAAAAAAAAAAGTAAATAGAGGTTGGGAAACTACTAAGAGACCCTAATGAAAAATGTGATCTTTCAAGGGAGGAGATACAGAATACAAAGATATAAAGAAGGGGGAGAAAATAATTAACACATAGAATAAAGAGGTGGAAGACAGAAGAACAGGATGGCAGTGACATGTAGAAAAGGAAATATGAGGAGGGATCACTAACACTAAAGGCATTTTCAAAATCATAGGAAAGCTGGTAGGAAGAACAGCTTAGAGTAAGCACTGGAGGAACCAGGATTGTTAAACACACAGGCCTGTTTTCTTCCACAAAGGAAATGACTGTCACCTGGTCACCTGGAATGCTGGAATAAAAATTGTCAAACAACCAGGTGATCCTTTGCTATTCTATTAGGCATTAGGATCTAGCCTCCACCTGAATTTCTGTAGCCTCCCCCAGCCTGGAAGCAGGCTGATCCAGACTTTGACCATGATGCCACTAAGGAGATTACCTAGGGTGGAGCCTTCAGACCTAGATGGCTCCATTGTTCAGCCACTGCCACTACTCCTCCAAGACACTGATACCTGCAGAGAGGCCCCTGAGATACACCCTATCCTGCAAGTTGTCACCTGCAGCTGGTTCCAGGCACCAAGAATGGATTGGGGGATGGGCCTCCCCCCCTTTATAAGCACAGTTTGCTATTAAACATTTAAGCCTTGATCAGGAACCTTGACTTGGCATACATTTTTCTCTCGACTGCCTAGTTTCTGTCTTTTCAGCCCCAGTTTGCCTCTCAGGAGTAACCCCGGTCCATGTGAGCCACAGGACGGCTCCCAACAAATTTCCCCCAAATCCTGGTAACTGTTTAGGCCTAATCCCGGTTTTGTCTCTCAGTGAATAGAACTCGTCCTTATGAAAGAGGGCCATGTACTTTGCACCCTCCATCAATAGACCCTATCCATGTACTTAGTACCAATCCTTCCTCTGTACTCCCTAGCCCTAGCTCTGTTTATCAGCCAATAGAATTACTTGTAAAGGTCACAGGTGTTTTGGTACTTTGTTAGGGACTTTCTATGTAGCTATGCCTGAAACTCTGTTATACAAATTGTCATATGGAGATTTTTTTTCTCTCCAAAGTTTAACTGTTTAAATGTGTAAGAAAAATAAAGATGGCATCAGACTCTAAAATCTTGATCCAGTTTGACTGAACAACTCCGACTGCACTGAATTAGCTTCCTCAGCTCATCATGGTTTGTTCCCTGTCAGCAGTGATACTTGCAAGGACCCCACAACAGAAGCTCACTACTGTAGAAGCTCCTTAAAATACATATATAAACATGTAAAAAGAGTTTAAATGAGTTACCCCATAATGGGAGACAATACTCCGTAACCAGGTACCACATGCTACCAAATAAAATTCTCAGTTCTTTGAGTTGTTGGCCAGTGGGGTCATATAGACTTGCAAACATTACTGGTTACCCTTTACCCTTCATAGTCAGCCCTGTGGAGACACTGCATCACCTGGACTCAGAGAACATGGGGAAATCAAGAGCGGTTCTCACCTGGAAGCTTCATCCCTATTATCTAGCTTCTCATGCTGGAAGGTGCTATGCATACTACTGGAAGAAAAAGGGAGTCATCATTCTCACCTAGTTGTGAACCCTGTTAGCTACAATAATAGTAGTAGCTGTACTAGTGCTGTTGTGGTACTAATACTATGGAAATAACCACTTTCTGATTGGATCTAAGGCCCACTCCATAAGACAGCACGTGCCCCTGCCAAAGTTTGTGCGCAAAGAATCTATGACTATAAGTGATATGCCCTAGGGAGAGAACCCAATACTATTATTTTACTAAATAGACATAGCACTAAAACAACTCCTAAAGACATATTGCTATACCCATGGATCAGTTCATCACTCAACCTTGACCAGAGAAGCTCCCTTTACAGGAGATGTTAATTAAATACAGAGTCTCTCAGCAGCCAACAGGCTGAGAGTAAGAGACAGAGGAGCGTTCGGCACGGAATGGAAAATACCAATTCCTCCCTCCCAGGCTCAGGGACCTGCAAGGAAGCATGGGCACAAGCACTGTAAAAGTGAGAGGTGGTGTTTAACAGAAAGGGAACTAAGACCTGTCAAGCTCACACCAGACAAAAAGTTTGAGTCTGAAGTCTTTATGTGCAGAGGAAGGTATGGACATGAAATTACACATTATGTGAAGAGCTATTGGCACTAATGCTTCAGAGGTGGAGGGAGAGGGAGAGGGAGAGAGAAACTGAGTTATTTAATGCTGTGATCCTGGTAGGTGGAACACACTTCAGGGCATGCCCCACTCACAAGAGTAGTTGGATAACACAAACTGGGCTTTGTGTGCTTAGCAAAAGAAAACAAGGAAGAAGCTGTGAAGTTACATGACCATCAAGGTGAAAGTGGAGAGACAGCTCTAATGATAAAACAAAAATTCATTGTATAAAATCCTGGAAGAATTATTATTTTTTTAAAATCACTATAATTAGCCATCAGACCACAGTCAGCATGGCTACAAATGATAACAGATCATGGCTCTACGTGAGAAAGGAATCCCTATTCACTACTGTGGGAGTGTAAACTGCTGCAGTCACTATGAAAATCAGGATGGATGCTTCTGAAAAGAACTAAAAAGAGAAGCCCCACAGGACCCCATTAAAATATATACACACAAGGAAAACAACCTAGGGCACAGCAGGCAAGCTCCCTATCATTAGACTGCATCCACAATTCTTTTCACCCTTATATAACCCGTATACCACTCCTGGGAGTGCATTTGTAATTCCAAAGACGGGAGGAGAAATACTAGTGACCCAAATCATCATGACCAAAGTAATGAAAACCAGCAATTAACTAAAGCAATCTTTTTTATTCAGTACGTGGTCTGCCTCTCCCTAAGGTGAGTTCAAAAGGTCAACACTGGATGGGAGGAAGACAAGGTTTTTACAGCTCGAGGGTAGGGGGTTTCCAAATGGGGCATATGAGGGGCAATTAGGCAGGATTACAGGACAGAACTTCATAACTAACTTGTCCTAGTTAGGACTAACTTGTCCTAACACCTCCTGAAACAAAGACATGGTTGCAAGGTGGGCATACCAAGGTCGTTACAACAGGGTTGTCACAGATGGTCATATAACCTTTTGAAACAAAGGTAGGAATGAACGATGGCTTATAAACAATGTTTGAGTCAAAGACATGATTGCCATTCCTGGAAGAGGCATGGTAGAAGCATTTGTAGTTAAGGTTATGGGTGGGACATAGCTAAATCCATGAGAAACTGAGATTTAGTCATAAGCAGAAATGAACCTAGTTTGTATTTACTAGAAGAATGTGTTAAGCCTAAGATAGAGGCAGGCTAGTTCTTCATTATCCATAAGTGTATCTGGATAGTGAGGTTTATTATTTCTCTATTCACAATAGCTAGGAAGTTCATTGTGCCTAGATGTCTATCAACTGATGATTAAGTAACTAAAATGTGGCACAGATACATAACAGAATTTTATTCAGGTATAAGATAAAATGAAATCTCTAGGAAAAAGGATGGAACTATAAAGTCCATTAAGCAAGGTAATTCAGGCTTGGAAAAACGAATAGCACACACTGTCTTTAACTTGCAGGTCCTATGTTCTACCTTCTATGCCCATGAGAAGGGAGAAAGGATTCTCTAAGGTATGGAGGCAGAGTGGTAGAATGTGAGAAATAGACAACAGGTTTTGGCAGACTCTTCTCTACAAGATGACTTCTTAGCACATCCTGCCAATAGTCACAATGTGACAATGTGTGCCATTGTTAGGGGGAGACTAAATAGCTACATGTGTGCCCCTCAAGAATGATAAGAGCTGGAGAGATGCCTCAGAAGTTAAGAGCATATACTCTTCTTGAAAAAGACCCAAATTTCAAGTCCCAGAGCCCACATCAGACAACTATCTATAATTCCAACTCCAGAGTATCCAACAACCCTCTGATCTTATACATACATGTATACATGATTAAATAATCAAGTTTTTAGTGCTAAGTTAATGGCAGAACAGGGGCCCTGGGAAAGGACTTTTTATTCACTGCTTCCAACAGAAGGATCTGCCATTGGATAATGCTGCAGAAAGTTAGACTTCAGTCCTGGTGGCTCTTGCTATGAACCAGCCTGAACCCCCAGTGCAAAGCTGGGTTTCTCATGTCATTTAAGTAACCACCTTTCCTGGATACTCTGAGGGACAAGTTACCCATGCACTGTAGGGCAAGTGGACTGTGCCACCCGACAGAAGACCTGGTAAGGTAGAAACAGATTCAAAACCCCCAGGAATTCTCATAACTGAGAATAGCAGCCATTTAAACTAGCTCCTGGCTAAGGTCTACCTGTCTTGGAACACATAACCACAATACCCCCATTGAGAGAACAATGACAACCTGTCATGTAGCCCAAAAATCTAAAGTTCTTCATTCTAACGATGTTATCTAGATAGGCCTTGAGTGTTTAGCCAATGAGCTTCCCTTCCTGTGCATTCTTTCCTGAAAAAGATATTTAAAACCCTGGTTCACCCTGAGTAAGGTGTATACATTCACATCTGCCACAAATAAAGCAGTTTGGACAAGCAAGGACCATCTCCTTCATCAGGGATCCCAGGCGGGGAGGCCTTCATCATAACGAGCTGCACCTACATCTCTCAGAGAAGGCCTTCTCTCCCAGTGCTCACTCAGAACCAAACCCAATTCTGTCCCAGCCCATCCTGGGCTCAGCTATGCCCTTCCTGCCTGGGAAGTAGAGGAGGGTAGGCCTGTGGACCACCATTCTCAAGCGCTCAGTCTTCAGCAGCATTGGGTACACAGGAGATTGAGAACCACAGCATACCTCCCAGCCTCCATTGTTCCTCACCAAGGAAACACAGGCTGGGACCCCCCTAGCTTGGAGGGTATTCTGCCTTCCCTGAGTGACAAGCCAGCATCGCTCAGGCATCCCAGCGGAGACAGACATGCAGCCTGACATTGCATGATGTTTTGCCCAGGACACCTTTCTCTTTCTCCATCATCCACATGCCATCCCACTTAAATTTGGTCTTTTTTCAGTCCTTACCAGGCTGAAAGCAATGTATTTCCATCCAAATGAATTCTCTTTCTAAACCGGGGGAAAAAAAAATGAGCACTTGACCACCCCATTAAAATACATACACAGACACAAACACATAGATCCAGACACACAAAGATACACACAGACACATAGGCAAACAGACGGGCAGATAGACACACACATATACATGCAACCCACAGATATATAATAAACAGACACGCGCGCGCGCGCACACACACACGCACGCACACACACACACACACACACACACACATATATTCTTCCAATTGTCGTTAACAGTCCCCAGCTGCCCTGGCTCCCGCAACCACTTAAAACCTCTCCACTTGGCTTTATGTCCCAATTTCTTGGAGGAAAACAGAACTCTAAAATCAGATCCGTCTTGGCTGGGCAGATGCCAAGTCAGCTGCTGCTCCTTAGACTTCCTTGGGTGGGATGACATACTACAGGATGCTTTGCACACCATATAAGCAACTCCTTACTGAATAAAGAAAAATTCATTTTTCAGTGGGAAGAATGAGGAACTGTAAATACAACTACCTCCTCTTTTTTTTTTTTTTTTTTCGAGACAGGGTTTCTCTGTGTAGCTCTGGCTGTCCTGGAACTCACTTTGTAGACCAGGCTGGCCTCGAACTCAGAAATCCGCCTTCCTCTGCCTCCCAAGTGCTGGGATCAAAGGCATGCGCCACCACGCCCAGCTCAACTACCTCCTCTTATCTGCACCTGGCTGTTAAGGACTTCTTAACCCATCAGGTGGCTTATGGCTTAAAATTCATATACAAAAATGCTTTACCATTTTGCCACAGAAGCTTTGAATCAAGCAAGGCTAGTTTCATTAAGACCATGAAGTAGCTGAGGCAGCATGCCTCCCTGTTAGACTCTCACAGTAAACTGTCTTGGGAGCAATGGAGGCTGAGTTCCACAGAATCCCACTTACACTAAACTGAGAAGATAACCCTTCTGTCTGTCCAGGGCTCACACTGCTTTCTTCAAGACTAAAAAGGATGCTAACTTTATTAAAAAATAAGGGATGTGAGTCAAACAATTCAAGCCCTAAAGACATTTCGACTCTCTTCCTGTTCTCTTCTTTTATCACACTTGAAACTGCTGGCCATAGAAGCCCTGTCTGAAATCCTAATGATCTCTACGTAACAGAAAACCATTCAGTAAAGCTAAGTTTATTGAGACGTGATTTTTATCCACTCAACAATTCCTTTTGTTTCGGGATTTATCTCATGCGCCAGTGGCACCTATTACCCTTTATACAGACCAAAATTGGTGATACAGTTTGCAAAATTGCTTTCTGAGTTTTAGAAGAGTTTTGCCACAAGTACATAACTGGCAGAATTTTACTTAGAAATCTTCATATTTTTAGATGGAAAACAAATCCTAACAATAAATTTTAAAACTTATGGCTGTAGTTCTTATAAAAGAGAAAAATTATAACCAAAGACAACTATTTCTAATTTGAAAAGGATGTTAGTGAAATTTAAAAAAAGAAATTTTCTATTATAAACAGAGTAGATCAAATATATTTCCAAAAACACAAATCAGAGAGTATTACTGCTAATGCTACTATTGGTTGCTAAAATGTTTAAATATTATATCTGCCTATTTGCTGAACAACTCAGCTACTTTAACTGTGTGTTTCCTCCTGACCTTAAACGAGAATTAAACTGCCAATCCATTTTCAAGACAGTAGTAGAGATGGAACACCTCTAAAGCACAGCTCGGGGACAAAGAAGATGAGCTTCCCACCATGGGGGCTCCCAGGACCCTTGTGGAAATCAAAGTTTTCATTCCACTTTTCAGTAACACCAGACAAATATCCACAGGGCCAGTCTCCCTCTCCTGTCCTAAAAGGGAATTTACAGTTAGCTTCATGAGCATGTGGACTTGGTAGAAGTGTCTTGTCGTAGGTGCTCACAGAGGCCAAGGCCATGTAATGAAGTAATGTTGATGTCCCAGAGGAAGCTCCTTTGAACATATACATTTATAGGCATACCAATGTTTTAAATTTTTTTCTGGAGAAATTTTAAGTTTACAGTAAAATGAATGTTCTAGGAAGCATCAAATCAATGTGATATTTTTTATGTTCAATCTACATGTTTTGGTAACAGAAGTAACAACACAACACAATAAAAAGTACTCAATAAAGAACTCTGCGTGTTCTCCAAGTGGAGAGGCAGAGGGGAGTTCTAACTGCAACTGCAGCGCAGTCTGATAGCATTAAGCTGAAAATGATAAAGGAAGTCATTGTTCTTTCAGTTAACTATGAAACAGAGCAAAGAAATTCTCATAAAAGTTCAAAAATCAAACACTACCAAACAACATACCATTTGGATACATAAAAATATGAATAGGGTTTAAGGAAAACTCAAAGGTAACCATGAAATAAAAGCTCAGGGAATAAAGGCTGTAAGATCAGAGAGGCCCACATGGGGGTTTCAAAGATATGGGTAATGGGCAATTTCTCGGGCTGGGCGTCAGGTCCACAGGTGTTCACTTTATTATTACCCTTTATAACTCACAAACTTAGTATGTCCTTCTTTAAAACATACATGAAACACTGCACTGTAAAAGATGAAAACCACAAGAGGTGGATAAAGGGGTAGCTAGAGAAATGGAAGCACATCATACTCCAAACTTAATTCTCAGCAACATAAACACATTTTCAGGTAGAAAGAACCTGAGTTGTTCTCTAAGTAAAGTGGGATTAACTTAATGGCAAAGTAACAATCACCATGTGTGCTCATGAGATGATCAGGTTCTGGGAGGCTGTGGGCCTACACTCTTGTCTAACATGAAAGACTCCAACAGCACCTTGAGCCAAAGGTGACTGCCAAATAAAGAAAATTTTTACTCTGCAGCCTTTACACATATATTCTAAATTGCTTATAATTTTCCTCAACTATATGGAGACCGTTTTACAGTGGCCTGTTGCTCCTACCGACCACTTAAGAAAGAAAATCTTCAACTTCATAAGCTCTAATCAAGACATGGTGTATAGGATACAAAGAAGGAAATGCTCTCCATAGCAGGATTAGTTATTTATGGAAGATATTTGCATATATTCTAATTACCTCTATCACAAGCTTAAATTAGCAGCACACCAACTGTTTCCATTAGGGGGGTCTTATGTGCCTCTGTGTGCACATTTAAAATATTATTTCATTTTAATGTGTATGTGTATTTTACCTACATGTGTGTCTGTGTACCATCTGCATGTCAGGTATCCTGGGAAGCCAGAAGAGGATGGACCATGTAGGTGCTAGCTGTCAAGCCCAAGACCTCTGGAAAAGTAGCCAGTACTTTTGCCTGAGAAATCATCTTGCCAGCCCCTGTTTGCACATTTCTTAACCATATAATCCCAGCAGCCTCAAGAAAGCACTTCTATAAGGCCTGGAAAACAAGCCATTATACTGCAGCAGGTAAAAATATATTGGCTTTTTCCCTCTCTAACAACATATAGAAAATTAATTCTTTTCAGCTGTTTCATCCAGGGACAAAAAATTTGCTTTGTGTTAAATATGCAGTTGTAGGCTGGGCTTTGTCAGCATCTCTTGATCTGGGGGAGTGGGACATGACAGGCAACTGTTAGAAACATGTTCAGGGCCACACTGTCCCTACATAAGAGTGGTACAGAAACTGTCTTCTGGGAGACATTTAAACTATCTCTGGACACACAATAAGCCAAATTTTCAACCTGTGTTGTCTGCATTTCAGAACATAGGAGGATATTTTATGTGACATTCATTTTTCTGGAAGAACAGTCAACTCAAACTAACGAAATGGCTTGGTGGGTAAAGCTCCCTAGAATCCACATAAAAGCTAGATGCATTAGGACACATCTATAACGTCAATCCTCTAATTGGGGATTGGAGAAAGACACACAAGAAGTCATCAGATGCCCATGGGGCAGAAGTCTGGCGGATGAAGCAGTGTTGAAGAACAAGAGAGGCCTAGCACAGGAGGAGGAAGGCAAGGACACCTTAGGCTGTTTTCACATCTCCAAACATATCCAGGTACATATGTACACATGTACACACACACACACATACATATGTACACATGTACACACACACACACACAGGGGCAGGGAAGGAGAAGGAGAGGAAGAAAAAGACAGTTCTGCTTCTGCTTAGATAATATGAAAACTATACTTAGCATTTAAAGTCATTTATCTAAAAAATACTGGGAGCCTATTATGGAGATGGGGACAAATTTCAATGACACAGTACCTACCCCCCACTTGCTTACAGTATGTGGACTGCTTTTCAGAAGGAAGAAGTTTCTAATGCATAGAGAGATGGATCAGAGCCCTAGCCCCTTTCTAGTTCTCAGTAACCTGTGATTATCCTATCAAGTAACTGAATTTGGGAGGGAGAAAAGAATTTCTAGCCTAGAAAGAGAGGCAAGCACTAGTACTGACCAGGAGTTTCCTGTGAAGTGTCACAAGGATGTCGACTGCAAGGAACTAACAGGGCACAAGGAAGGAGCGAATTCCTTGGAGGAACCTCTTCCAGAGAATTCTCATTTGAGCAAGACCTTAAAAATAGATCACCAGGACAGGGCATTTTCAAGAAAACAGGCAATAGAGAGAGCAAATTACTGGGGGAAGAAGGATGTTTGCTTGGAAATGCTATTGGAAAGACAAGGACTTGGAACATTGGAGATGAGTATAGGAAATGAAGAGAGAGTTGAAAACAACACTAGAGCTTGTTCCGGGTCAGTTAAGAGAGTGGGTGGGAACTCTTCCATTAGGTTAGGTAATTGTCACCCTGCAGCTCCAAAAGTAATCCAAGGCAGGTGGTGTATAGGGGTGTGTGTGTGCATAGTTGGGGCATAGGGACATGTGTTGCAATCAAATGTCAGGGATAAGTTCTGTTGCCCAGCAGAGTGGAACTCGCTCTGTAGACCAGGCTGGCCTTGAACTCAGAGATCAGACTGCCTCTGACTTCTGCTATATATTTAATCTATTATCTAGTTATAATCTGTTATATTTAATTATATACTTAATCTATTATATATTTAAAAGCAGCTGCAAGACAGTATTTTAGATGTTCTGTGAACAAAAGAATAATAAGCTTAAGTGACAGATATGCTAACTAGCCAGATTTGATCATTATACAATGCACAGAAGAATTGGAATAACACACTGTATACTGTTCATATGTATAATTATATGTCAATCAAAAGTAAAAGGCAGACATGGTAGAATACACTTGTAATTCCAATAGTGGAGAAGCTGAGATACAAGGATAGAAAATTTGAAGCTAGCCTGGGCTAAAAAAAAAAAGTAATAATATAAATAGTAGAGAACATGGAAATAATGTTAAGAGATACATATTCTGGTCTTCTTGCAGCACATTTAGAAAGATATTCAACCTTCAGCTTAAACATGCAGTGTTATACAAAAAATCCTGATTATAATCTAGAGGTGGTAATTTTCTATGAGATGATAGAAAATGGAAGCCTGAACAGGAAAAGACTGTGGAAGGGAAGGCATAAAAAGAGAGAAAGTGGTAAAAGACCACAGTTCCCATGCTGGGTAGTAGAGGCACACCAATTTAATTCCCGGCACTCAGGAGGCTAACCAGGGATCCTGCATGGGACTGACCTAGGCCCTCTACACATTAGATACAGTTATGTGGTGTGGTCTTCTTGTGGAACTCCTAACATTGGGAGCAGGGTTTTCTCTGACTCTGTTGCCTGCCTTTGGGACCCCTTCCTCCTTCCGGGCTGCCTCGTCTGGCCTTAATAGGAGAGGATGTGCCAATTCTTGCTGCAACTTGATATACCAGTGCTGGCTGATACCCAGGGAGGCCTCCCCATTTTGAGGAGAAAAGGAAGAGTATATAGGGTGGGGCATGGGGAGAAATGGGGAGGAAAACAGGGAGGAAAAACTGTAGTTGGTATATAAAATGAATTAAGTAATTAATTTTAAAAATATGCTTTAAGCACAGTCTTAAAAATAAGCAGTGACTTTTTATAAATGTACCTAGAGAAAATCAAGAGTGGGAACTGGGATAGTGCCAGTTCGACATCACCAGTATAAATGACTGACTTAAGGAATCAGCTTTTTCATGGCTCTTCCCAGATGCTCACTTACCGAGCAGTGTCTGTTTATCTTGGGAGGAGTCAGACTCTGAAGAACATCTGCATGACCGGAGAACGATCACTCCACCGAGCACGCCATCTTCACAGGCAAGGAAAGGTGAACCTGGGCAGAGAAGGCGGGGAGTCACCTTTCAGTGAATTCTCTTTTTTCACTTTCAATTTCCATTTGATTACTAGAACAAAAATGTGGCACGAATAAAAATTTGAAAGATGTCCAACTTCTGACAACCACTGTTGATACCTCATATACACAGGATGGCAAAGGCAGTCTTGTGCCTGAACAGGAGCCATTTGGCAAAGGCACGGCTAGATCCTGCCAAGATGACATGAGTTGGGGAGAGCATGTGCAGTGCTGTGTTTGGAATGGAGCTGGAAACACCACCAGATTAAAGGACCAAAACAACTACACACAAAAGAATGTTCAGCATCACTCTTTGATCAAGTCTCAGGGATCCGGCACAAGCCTCTCCCTGCTGCCAGAGGCATCCCACCAAAGGCTTTGATTTACTACCTTAAATTCAATTTTAAACAATAAGCCACAAAGTTTATTACGAACATTTAAAAATGCTCATGATGGTTACACAAATAAGGGTGAAGCTGAACTTGTATTCTGCAAGTCTGGTGGTTAGAAATAGCCCAACCTCCTTGAGATCTCACACACTGAGCCATTGTGAACATTTCAAGAGCATTACATTTTAAAGCCCCTCATTTTTCTTCCCCAAGGACATCTTCTTGAACATCTGGCATAGCGACTAAGCACGTGGAGAACAAATGCAAAATTAAACCAACAACTATCAAAGAAAGTAGTAAAAATAAAACCAACCACATTGGATTTAGGGAAACTTCTGGTTAAATTTAGTAGATTAAATACATGTATTTATCACCACACCCTCCTGAAATCTCAGAGAATGTTAGATGGAAAAAGGGGGTGGGGAAGATCTGAGGGAGGTGAAGATGACCCAAGACATTTAAGAAAGAAAAAAGAAGGCAGATACTTGGGGAAAGAGAGGCAGACATGCAGCTATTTCCCATGGAGACCTAGTGTCCTGGCTAGTGTTTATGTCAAGTTAACACGAGTTAGGGTTATCTAGGAAGAAGGAATATTTAAAAAAAAAGCATCCACAGCACTGGCGTGTAGGCAGATGTGTAGGGCAATCTCTTGATTGATGACTGATGTGAGAGGGCCCAGCTCACTGTGGGTCCTGTGTGCTGTAAGAAAGCAGGCTGAGCAAGGAATCAGCATGACCTCTGCATGAGGTCCTGCTTCCAGGTTCCTTCAATGATGGGCTGAGATGTGCAACTATAAGCTGATAGAAGACCTTGCCTCGGGGCTGGAGAGACGGCTCAGGGGTTAAGAGCACTGACTGCTTTTCCTCAAGGTCCTGAGTTCAATTCCTATGCAACCACATGGTGGCTCACAACCATCGGTAATGGCATCTGATGCCCTCTTCTGGTGTGTATGAAGAGAGCAAAATGTACTCATAAATAAGATAGGTTTGGAAAAAAAAAAAGAAAAAAAAAAGATGTTTCTTCCCTAACTAGCTGTGGTCATGGTGTTTTATCATAGCAATAGGGAGACTAGCTACACACCTATGAAAGCTAAACCTCAAGTTTCCAGGAAGTAGAGAGAACTTGTAGCAGAAGGAACTTTCAAAAAACAAAACAAAACAATATCGAAAAACAAACAAACAAAAACTACTGCTAAGAAAAACATTTTAAGCATTTTAAATGGTTGCTTTACAAAGTATGAAAAGAAAGATGGGAGAGGAGAGGAGAAGACAGGTAGGTGGTAGGAAACATAATGAAGTTCATGTAAAGCCAATGACCCTTATTCTCTCAACCTTTTACATAAAGCTTAATATTCCCTAGTTAGGATTACTATTGCTGTGACCATGACCAAACCAACTTGGGGAGGAAAGAATTTATTTGGTTTATGCTTCCATATCACTGTTCATTACTGAAGGAAGTCAGGACAGGAACTTAAATAGGGTCATAAGCATGCAGGCAAGAACTAATGCAGATGGGGCTTGCTACTCTTGGCTTGCTCAGTCTTCTTACAGAAGGCAGGAGCATCAGCCCAGGAGTGGCTACCCCTAGGCCTTCCTCTACAGATCCCCTCCAGAATATGGACAGCCCAATCTTCTAGAGGCGTTTTCTTAATTGTGGTTCCCTCCTCTCAGATGACTCCGGCTATATTAACTTGACATAAAACTGGCCAGCACACTTGCCAATCCCTGATCTAGGGTCCAGGATTCATGATAGAGAGAAGTGGTAATCTCTAATCTCTAATCATGCAGAGACTGCGTAATCTTCTTCCAGAGCACTAATGTGCTCTAAAGGGACAACCTATTTGAGGGACACACAAAACAAAACTAAACTAAACTAAAAAAAAGTCCAAACTTGTCCGTGCTCTAAAATGAAGCCAAAGAAGGGTAGGGGAGAAGGTAAAGGGGTGGGGGTGGGGGGTCCCGTAAACCACCCTCTCGCCCACATCTCAGTATTAGTCACTTGTCTTCTAGCTGGAACAGAACACCTGGCCAAAGCTGCTTAAGAAAGGAGTTTATTTTGTCTGAGAGTTCAAGCCTTCTAGCTACACTGCTATCAGGGCAATAAAACATAATCCCAAATTAAAATCTACTTTTACCTGTCACCTAATTTCTTTTCTACCTAACTGCTACATTCTATATCAAGTCGGGAAGGCTTTGGCCATGTGTGATGCACATCATTTCCCCAAATGTGTAAGTATTTTGACTTTGCTTACTAGTCTTCATTTTTGGTTACTTGCTTTTGATGCTTACGTAGCTGATTTGCCAACCTTTCTTGTTTAAGGCTTCTGTGCTGCAAATTTTACAGGAAAACCTTCTCTAGTGGAAAATTATGAAAATATTTTGTTCATGTTTTCTACTAGTACTTTTACAATTACAGACTTTAATTTTAAGACTTAAAACTTCTGGAATTAATTTTGGATAAAGATTACAGTGCAGATCTTGTGGTAGGCTATTCTCTTAAAGTGGTGAGCCAATTTGAATAATGAAACTTTGTTGAAACAGTTAATCCATGTCTAGTGACTTTAAAATGTACTTTTTCTACAGACTTAAATTTTATACTTAAAATATAAATATATTTTGTCATATCAATTTTTCATATGTATATGAATCCAAAAATTGTTAAAATAATGAAGAGTACTCTCATATAAAGAGTGAATGAATTTACCTACAATCTTGTAGCAATCTTGTATCTTACTTGGCTAGGGCTGATTTCCTCTCATTATTCATTATATGAAATAATCTTCTTGGCTTTCATATGGTTTAAAAAATAACATTCCTTAATGGTCTTGCCTTCTATTCTTATTGGAAATTTTAACTGAACATAATTTAATAACGTTATTTGAGATTTTTTCTTACAAGTCAAATATGTTGATAAAATTTCCCTTGGTATATGCTTGATACTGCTACTCTTAAGCTTTTGCTCAAATACATGCAAAAGCAGAATGTTTTGATATATAAACTTACTACAAATTTTTTCTCAGTTCTTAACTTTTCCAACTACCCTTTCTTATTTACCACCATCCATATTTCTAAAACAAACAAAAAAATCATGCTGAGTGACCTTCAGCACTCAAAACAGAACAAAACTCAAACACAAAAAAATAAAAGCCATTAGACTTTGTGGTTGGAGGTATTCTGTATTGTTTTGTTTCTGGTGAGCACTTCACATTTTACTTTTAAACGACATCACAGTCTTGACTCTGCCCCTTTCTTCACGTTTATCTTTTTTTTAATAACATTTTTATAACAGTGAATTTCAACCAAGCCCCCCCTTCCCTCCTCGCCTCCCAGTTCCACGCTTACAAATCCCTCCCCATTTTGCTCTCTCACCTTCTCCTTAGAGAAGGGGAACCCCTCTTGGGTTCCTGGCACACACTGGGAAATCTAGACCCAGCAGGACTATGTATATCTGAGGAAGCAGCCAACCAATATCTAGCCCAACTTGAGACCATAGGAGAGAGCCAACTGCTGACACTATTAATGATACTTGAATATGCTTGCAGACAGAAAACATGACTTTCTCCTGAGAGGCTTCATCCAGCAGTGGATGGAAACTGATGTAGAGCTCGGGGTATCTGGTGAAAGAATAGGGGGAGAGAAATAGACAAACCAGAGGAGTCAAAGACACCACAAAAGACCTACAGAGTCAATTAACCTGGGATTATAAGGGCTCACAGAGACTGGGCCAAATACCAGGGAGCATGATGGAGGTGGACCTAGGCCCCTACACATCTGTAGCAAATATGCAGCTTGGTCTTCATGTGGGTCCCCTAACATCAAATGGAGGGCTGTCTCAGTCTTTACTCCCCGCCATGGGGTCCACTTCCCCCTACTTGGACTGTCTAGTTGGACCTTAGTAGAAGAAGATGTGGCTTATATTTTGAAGAGAAACTGGATGTCACATTGTATATGAGTAAGAGTAAAACCCTTTGAATTGGAAAACCTTTGATTTAACTAGTCAGAAGTGCATGGAAGACTTTATTGATTCAGTATTTAAAACAAAAGCATTTTAAAATAATTCTGAAGGAACAGAGGCTTCGCTTATTATATTCAAGTTCCCATGAGTATGCTGACCCTTCTGTCCTTTATAATACAATTCACGATGTTGTCCAGAACTCAAGGGTTTATGAGCAGTGTCTTTTGCTTCAGAACACAGTTGGTGTGTTTTGTTCTAATAAGGACCTGGCAAAGAAAATGGAAATGTTCAAATAATGCAGATAAACACCTGGAAGAGACTCCACCGATCTCTGCATAGGCGTCTTAAATGGCATCAGGCTATTAATAGCACTCACACCTTGTGGGGCTGTTGCTGTATGTTTTCTGTTTTTGAGTTGTTTTCCTATGCACTCATTTGCCCAGAGTACAAACTCCCCTAACTTTCACCCTATTTATTGCACACAAGCCCATTACATTGAAGGATACTTATTGACTGCTCAATTATGTTTGGAGATAGTGAAAATTTAAAACACACACACAAGAGTACCCAGTGGTTAGAACATTGTAGGTTCTCAACATCTGTTACAGGATCCCAGAGAATTACTAGGAGGCAGAACAGTCTCAGGCACGGAAGCAACATGTCCCTGGTATAAACAGTCTAAGAGACAAGCTCTGGGCACAGAGGAGAGTTTTGTCATATCAAGAAGTTCAGAACTAATTCACCAAAATAAGGATGAGAGGTCAGGTGTGGAGAGCAAGGGTACAGTGATGCTGAAAGTTCTGTGTTAGGAAGAGAAACACACATGTGCAAACACACACACACACACACACACACCTGACTACATTGAAAAGATCAGAGTGTAATCATTATGATCTGGTCAGTCAGAGTACTGACTTCCCTGAAATTGAATGAATAAGGAAAAAAAAAGCCAACCAGAAATCTATGGTACATGAGAAGCTTTGAAAGGCTGAAAGCTCATAGCATCCAGAAGGGTCTGTAAGATCAAGATTTGACAAATGGGACCTCATAAAATTGCAAAGCATCTGTAAGGCAAAAGACACTGTCAATAAGACAAAAAAGACCACCCACAGATTGGGGAAGGATTTTTACCGATCCTAAATCTGATAGGGGACTAATATCCAATATATACAAACAGTTCAAGAAGCTGGACTTCAGAAATTCAAATAACCCCAGTAAAAATGGAGTACAGAGCTAAACAAAGAATTCTCAACTGGGGAATACAGAATGGTTGAGAAGCACCTGAAAATATGTTCAATGTCCTCTATCATCAGGGAAATGCAAATCAAAACAACCTTGAGATTCGACCTCACAAGAGTCAGAATGGCTAAGATCAAAAATTCAGGTGATAGCAGATGCTGGCGAGGATGTGGAGAAAGAGGAACACTCCTCCATTGCTAGTGGAATTGCAAGCTTGTACAACCACTCTATAAGTCAGTCTGGAGGTTCCTCAGAAAATTGAACATAATACTACCGGAAGATCCAGCAATACCTCTCCTGGGCATATACACAGAAGAAGTTCCAACTGGTAATAATACATGCTCCACTATGTTCATAGCAGCTTTATTTATAATAGCCAGAAGTTGTAAAGAACCCAGATGTCCCTCAACAGAAGAATGGATACAGAAAATGTGGTACATTTATGTAATGGAGTACTACTCAGCTATTAAAACAATGAATTTATGAAATTCTTGGACAAATGGATGTATCTAGAAGATATCATCCTGAGTGAGGTAACCCAATCACAAAAGAAGTCACTAGATATGCACTCACTGATGAGTGGATATTAGCCCAGAAACTTAGAACACCCAAGATACAATTTGCAAAACACAAGAAAATCAAGAAGAGGGAAGACCAATGGGTGGATACTTCGTTCCTCCTTAGAATAGGGAACAAAATACCCATGAAAGGAGTTACAAGAGACAAAGTTTGGAGCTAAGACGAAAAGATGGACTATCCAGAGACTACCCCACCCGGGGATCCATCCCATAATCAGCCACCTTCTCAGCAGAAGGCCCATGTGCCAGTATGGAATGTGTGAGGGCTGGTTACTGATGTCAGTTCCCTTTTAAGTCAGGTCATTTATATGTCCGCCTAACATGATACAATGTCAACTCAGTGTACTAAGGATGGATGCCAGAATTCTGGGCAATGTGAGGTTGACTTGTGAAATTCCTTCTCTGATCCAAGGCTCTGAATTTCTTCCCTCTTCTTACCAATTCACTGGGCACTGTTTATCTCTGGAATTCCCTCTGTGTCCTAATTTAGCAAAGCCTAAATATTTTAATCTTAGAGCACTATGATATTTTTGGGGAGCTATGATATTTTTGGGGATTCTTTTCTCTTTTCTTTTCTCTTTCTTTCCTCCTCTCTTTTCTCTTTTCTTTCTTTCCTTCTTCCTCTCTTTTCTCTTTTCTTTTCTTTCTTTCCTTTCTTTCTTTCCTTTCTTTTCTCTTTTCTTTCTTTCTTTCTTTCTTTCTTTCTTTCTTTCTTTCTTTTCTTTCTTTCTTTCTTTCTTCTTTCTTTCTTTCTGTCTTTCTTTCTCCTTTCCCCCCCTCTTCTTGTTCTTCTAAATAATTAAAATCCTGAAATTCTTTTCCACCTTGGTTGTGGAATTTTAGTGGCTCTGCTTGATTTAATGGCATATATTATACATCCCATACTCTCCCAGAAGTCTTGGTCACTGGAAAACTGTAGTAGTAACTTTGAAGTTTTGGATTCTTTAAAAAACACAGAAATATAAGAACATGCTTTTGTTTTAATCCCAGGTGTGAGACATGGGGCTGCTTTGGACTGTCCACAGCTGCTGACTATGATTTGCCTCATGCTCTAGCAGGGGTGTGATTTGGCCAGCTGCAGATAGTTTCTGCAATTGTGTGATGTCTGAAAATCTGGGGACTTTTCAGAGGGGATATAAATGCTAGAACCCCAAGAGGTGGGGTGGGTTGCCATTTGTTACGTCATCATGCACAAAGAAGAAACAGCAAGAAAAAAATTAAGTATCCCTGAGAGCGAAGACCAAACTTGCCCCAAGGAATTTAACACCTCTAATCAGCAGGAAGTAGTCTAATGACAACATCTCCCCCTTTTGGACCCCTGACTTTACTCAGGGAGCACGTTCCTTTCCTTTCTGTCCTTTTTTCTCTCTTATCTAGTGGTAGGGGGTTGAAAGGAGAGAAGAGGGTAGAAAAGGGTGGAAAGAAAGGAAATCCTCCAACATAGTAAAAGGCAGCTACAGGAAACCTTTCACTGTGTCTAATAAATAAAATAAAAAGAAGAACTGCAGAATAAAATCATAAATTTCTTAAGACTGGCAGATAGGGAAAATGAGTCACAATATCCAGCAATACCACTCCTGGACATATACCCAGAAGGTGCTCCAACATGTAATAAGAACACATGCTCCACTATATTCACAGCAGCCCTTTTCATAATAGCCAGAAGCTAGAAACAATCCAGATGTCCCTCAACAGAGGAATGGATACAGAAAATGTGGTAAATTTACAGAATGGAGTACTACACAGCTAATAAAAACAATGAATTTATTAAATTCCTAGACAAATGGATGGATCTAGAGGATATCATCCTAAGTGAGGTAACACAATCACAAAAGAACACATATGATATGCACTCACTGATAAGTGGTTATTAGCCCAGAAGGACAGAATCCTTTTTAGAAGGGAGAACAAAATACCCATAGAAGGATCTTCAGAGACAAAGTTCAGAGCAGAGACTGAAGGAATGATCATCCAGAGACTGCCCCACTTGGGGATCCATCCCATAAACAACCACCAAACCCAGACACTATGGCAGATGCCAACAAGAGCTTGCTGACAGGAGCCTGATAAAGCTGTCCCCTGCAAGGCTGTGCCAGTGCCTGGCAAATACAGATGTGGATGCTCAGAGTCACCCATTGGACAGAGCACAGGGTCCCCATTGAAGGAGCTAGAGAAAGTACCCAAATTAAAAAATTAAAATGCTAAATTAGTGGAACCTTAAACATTTCAGAAAAATTAGAAAGAAAAAGAAAAGTGAAAATTGGGCTGGAGAGATAGCTTAGTGATTTAGAGCACCGACTGCTCTTCTGAAGGTCCTAAGTTCAAATCCCAGCAACCATATGGTGGCTCACAACCATCCATAATGAGATCTGACTCCCTCTTCTGGTGCATCTGAAGACAGCTACAGTGTACTTAGATAGAATAAATAAATCTTTTTTTTAAAAAAGTGAAAATTAATGATTCATATCTTGATACATGGTAACAAATAAACAGATTGGTTTGTCAGCCATGCTTTAATTTATAGAGGGCTGGAAAGAGATAACAAGTTTCAAGCAACTCTAAAGGAAAAGAAAATGCTTATAATGAGGGGGAAAAAAACAGAGCAAAAGCAGGTAACTGGAAGAAAACACATAAACAAGGCAACTTGTAAGCAAATTTATCTTCTCGTCCATAACAGAGGAAGAGATTGAAAATGAGGTCCACAGGCTATATACTATGAAAAACCTAATCATTAAAGGAACAAATATGCAAATGCAGTATGGTACATATGTAATAGCACCATACAAAAGTAAGAGGACAGTACAGATGTACTAGGACAGTACATATGTCATTGGACAGTACATAAGTAAGAGGACGGCTTTAGGAAACGAAGAGTCTTTAAAAGCCAACACAGGGCAGATGGAGACTTAAACTTATCTTGTGTCTTCCAATGAGATATAGTTCTCTTGTGTAGTTTCTTCTGTCTTTTGACGAGGATAAAACTAACATGCTAAAACAAACATCCGCTACCTGCTTTAATTACATTTTGTTGCACTTATATGGGTTATTTGAAGTCAGAAATGAAGAGAAAGACTCAATTCAGAATAGAATAAAAGTTACAGCACACTATTTAACACAAAGCAAATAATATGGGAATCAAAATCTTATTACTATGCAAAGTAAATGAACACTTCCTTCCTCAGCTATCTTGACATTCTGGGGATATAGGAAGCCCTCAGACAATTCTAATACAGGCAACCAAAACAGAAGGAGATGTGCTTGCTTTATGTTTGCCTAGCAAAAAAGCCAAAGGAAGACTGCTGTGGCTTCATGTGGGCAGCATGCTCATCCCTGATCTAGCCAGCAAGGTCAGGTTACTACTCTGTCCCAGAGAGACGAGGTCAACCTCTCCCAAAATGGGAATCTGTATGCTTCTCCCCAGTTAGAGGGGACTGTAAGAATGAAAGCTATGGGAGAGTACTTACTACACATGTGCATGAGTGAACACAGGCAGGTGTGTGCATGCCCAAACACACACTTTTGCATATTGTGAGATCTTGTGAGTGCAGCTTTCTATACTAAACTAAGTAGGGAACACTACACTGATACATGACATTTGGTTCTGAGTTTTCCAGGAGGCTTTCTCCTTCCAATCTCCCCTCTTCTACCTCCTTCCTTCCCTCCAAGAGTGTTTAAAAATTCTACATGTTTATTTCACTGAACAGCATCTCTGCTTAAACAGACGCATAATGATGAACGTGTGCTAAATCTTCATTATCCATTTCATTAGCCACACACTAAGCACTTTAAATAATGACATTAAAACTGAAAAACCTTTGGTTCTGAGTTTTCCATCATTTGAAAATTAAAAAAGATTAGTGGAAAGAGTATACTTGAAAACTCTTTGAGAAATATGAAGTGCTTTATAATAACCATGTACTATTAGTACAATATGTGAATAAATTTAATTTGTCATGTTTTTCCCTGGCTAGCAATACAGAGAACAATACTTTCTCAAGATGCTGGGCTCACCACAACTCAGTCAGCCACATGATCACCATCGTAAATCACCAATATGCGCCAGTATTCCTAGTTGTGAAGCTAGAACAGCTGCTAGCTTAGGTCTCCATAGTGCATTGCCACGTAACAATATTTTCAAATATGATGGCTGTCATGGAAACAACCATATCAAAGAATATCTGAATAAAGAGGTTAAGAGAAAACAGATATGCAACATACCCTTCCTCCATTCACATGAGGAAACATTTTTAATGCATTTAGCAACAACAGAAAATTAGGCCTACTGTGATTTAAACAAGTTGGAATTTACATTTTCCTTCAAACAAGTACTCTAGTGCTGAGTAGCTTTTGCAGTTGCAGTAGCAGGTGCAGAGTCAAGTCTATGATTACTGTGTCGGGCCTATCTAGTCCACCATCACTCTACCTGTTTGCTGTAATTCCAGAAGTCACATTCATTTTCAAACCTGAAGATTGTGGAAGGGATGAGATAGCCTTTTGATATGGAAAACAAACATTTCTCCATGCTTCTACATTTATTATTTTCTACATTTATTGATTTGACCCCTTATTAAGTTGCAATTTTTACACATAAAAAATATGTCTGCACTTTCTCCTCTATAAGTTTCACTGTCTCTGGTTTTATGTAGAGTTCCTTGATCCACTTAGATTTGACCTTAGTACAAGGAGATAGGAATGGATCAATTTGAATTCTTCTACATGATAACTGCCAGTTGGGCCAGCAACATTTGTTGAAAATGCTGTCTTTTTTCCACTGGACATAGTACTACTGGAGGATCCCGCAATACCTCTCCTGGGCATATATCCAGAAGATGTTCCAACTGGTAAGAAGGACACATGCTCCACTATGTTCATAGCAGCCTTTTTTATAATAGCCAGAAGCTGGAAAGAACCCAGATGCCCCTCAACAGAGAAATGGATACAGAAAATGTGGTACATTTACACAATGGAGTACTACTCAGCTATTAAAAACAATGAATTTATGAAATTCCTAGGCAAATGGATGGACCTGGAGGGCATCATCCTGAGTGAGGTAACCCAATCACGAAAGAACTGACATGATATGTACTCACTGATAAGTGGATATTAGCTCAGAAACTTAGAATACCCAAGATATAAGATACAATTTGCAAAACACATGAAACTCAAGAAGAAGGAAGACCAAAGTGTGGACACTTCTTAGAATTGGGAACAAAACACCCATGGAAAGAGTTACAGAGACAAAGTTTGGAGCTGAGACGAAAGGATGGACCATCTAGAGACTGCCATACCCGGGGATCCATCCTATAATCAGCCTCCAAACGCTGACACCATTGCACACACTAGCAAGATTTTGCTGAAAGGACCCTGATATAGCTGTCTCATGTGAGGCTATTCTTGGGCCTAGCAAACACAAGTGGATGCTCACAGTCAGCTATTGGATGGAACACAGGGCCCCCAATGGAGGAGCTAGAGAAAGTACCCAAGGAGCTGAAGGTGTCTGCAACCCTATAGGTAGAGCAACAATATGAACTAACCAGTACCCCCGGAGCTCATGTCTCTAGCTGCATATGTATCAGAATATGGCTTGGTCGGCCATCAGTGGAAAGAGGCCCATTGGTCTTGCAAACTTCATATGCCTCAGTACAAGGGAACGCCAGGGCCAAGAAGTGAGAGTGGGTGGGTAGGGGAGTGGGGGTGGGTGGGTATGGGGGACTTTTGGGATAGCATTGGAAATGTAAATGAATAAAATACCCAATTAAAATAAAATAAAAAAATTTTTAAAAATGTCTGAAAGTTACACTTTTATTCTTTCTATAAATTTAAGTCATCGTTTACTTAATGTTATAACCCTAATTAACTTCTCAAGAATAACACTTCTATAACTTCAGTTTTACTAGATGGTACATAGTTTCATTTTAATTTAAAGCCCCAAAGATTAGCTTTCCTCCAAAGTCAATATCAGCCTACAGAAGAAGCATCCCATATGTAAAATATGGACATTACAAATACACCTGAACACAAAAACAATCAACACCTCTCTCCTCCCAACCTCCCCCCTCCCACTCCCTCCCTGTGTGTAAAATTCTACATGTTTATTTCACTGAATAGCATCTCTGCTTCAATAGAAGCGCAATGATGAACATGTCATTATCCATTTCATTAACCACACACTGAGCACTTTAAATAATGATATTAAAACTGAAAAACAAATTTAAACTTAATTCTAATTAATTAGTAGAGACATAAAAAACTAGTGCCAGCTAAATGGAAAACACACCTCCAGGTAGATTGTTAGATTACAGTCTAAGAAAATATTGGCATTAGTTTTAACATAGTTTGAAGGCATACGCCTTCAAAAAAACAGGTAAGTCTACATGGAAGTATACATGCTTAGCATGAATGATGCCATGTCTTCAATGCCCATCCCTAACAAAAAAGCTACTATGGTGATTAGAATAAGTGTGGCCCATAGACTCATATATTTGAACGCTTAGAAAGATTGTGGAAGTAGGTGTGGACTTGTTGAAGGAAGTGTGCCACTGGTAGTGGGCTTTGAGGTTTCAAAAACCCAAGCCAGGCCCAGTGTCTTTCTCTCTCCCTTCGGCATGCAGATACAGATGTAGAACAATCATCTATTTTTCCAGCACCATGTCTGCCTGCATGCCAACATGCTACCCTGCCATGATGGCAATGGATAAGCAAGCTCCGATGAAATGCTTTCTGTTTTAAGAGGTGGTATCTCTCTACAGCAGCAGAACAATCACCAAAACAGCTGCAGAGAATTAAATACAAATCCAAATAAAAGTAAGGAAACGAAGTAAGACTGGTGTATTGTAACAAATGCATTCAGACCATGAATCTAAAAGAGAGCAGGGAGAGATCTATGGAAGGAGGACACAGAAGGGAAAAATGCTATAATTATATTGTAAATCTCAAAAGTGAAAATAAGAAGATTGGTGTATTATATCAATAGCAATGTCTTGTTGTAATATTAAAGTTCTGTAACCGGTTATCACTGGAGAAAATTAAGGAATAAACAGCTTCCCATATTGTATCTTTAAGTGGCAACTGAAAGTAAAAATTGTATTGAATTATAAGTTTAATTTTTAAAAGTCAAACATTCAAACATGCAATAAAGCAACAAGGGCTAAGAGGAAACTTAACCCTGACTAGGCAGGTAGAAAGAGCAGTGGGACAGTTGGGGACTCTCATTACTCTTTGAGGAAATGAAGTGAGATCTGAGCTCCCAGTGGTATAAAGTCGTATAAAGGGATAAAGAGAAACAGGAGAATTAAATGGGTTAGGGAATGGAATGGCAGGGAAGAGAGAGGGATATGGTGAGGCATAACTAACATTAAAGGTCTTGTGAAAAGCCACACAGAAATCTACTACTGTAGAAGTGTCATCAAATAATTAAATATATTAAAGGAATGTATATGGAGCTACCACATAATGGGAAGCATAGTACCCCAACAAAACGCCATATGCTACCAAATAAAATCATTTGTGCTAGGAATGGGTTACCTCTTTTTCAGCTGTTGGCCATAGGAGTCCCATAGACCCCCTTAAACATTAAAGGCTATGCCAATGCTATTGCTTACCCTCCACGACCTGATGGTAAGACCCCCATCATTAAACATCATGTACTTATGTCGTAGAATATGAAGAAATCTAGCTGGAACTCAAGTGGAAGCTTTAACCCTACTGAATAATAATCACAGTGCTGAGCTGGTATATATCCACTAGAGGAGAAGAGCTATCATCAACCATACTGAGCCACAAACCATATGAGCTATAATATGATTGTCATGCATGATATGCCCAGTGGTAGAATAGTAACGTGGAACTCAGGAGTAACCAGGCATATTTAATTTGACTTAAGCCCCAATCCATGAGATGGAGCCCATCCCTGATACTGTTAAGGAGACCAAAGAATGAGGCTAAGTCAAACCTATCATGGGAAATCTACTATCTGCTAAATGCACATAGCAATGAAACAACTCCTGGAAAGATCCTGCTATACACAACTCTACTCCCAAAACTGTGCCTTGTTCAACCCTCAATAAAGAACCTGCTTCTTGCAGTACACAGTAATAGAGAAATACACAACTGGAAAACATGCGGAGAAGACTTTGAAATGTTCGTCCCTAAGTGAGATGCCTTTATCAAACCCTACCCACAAGGCTCAGGAATTTATACAAAAGGATAGACAGAGGGTTTAAAGAGCCAAGGACTGTGACTTCAAGGAAACAGCATTTTCCAGACACAACAAAACAGATGCAAATATGAATTCACAGAAACTGTGACCACATGCATAAGACCTGCACAAGCTCAAGCAAGACAAAATCCCAGCATGGAAGGGGAGAAATGGGCACTAAATCCTACCCAGAGACAAGATGTTATTCAAAATTGAAAGATTCTGGGAGTTTTCTTTCATACCATGACACTATGTATATTAACCACCATGGGTGGGCAGGCTCCACCCATGTTGAGGAGTAGTTGGACTCTATGTTTTTTTGTTTTGTTTTGTTTTGTTTTGGCTTTGGTTCTTAAGAGAATGGGTAGGTAGGGAAATGGAGGAACACTTGTGAGAAGAGAAATAACACAATCCAAAAACATTGTATGAAATTCTCAAAGAATAAATAAAACCACTCATCTTAAAAGAGACAAAACTTCTTCCAGTTTATCTCTGGGCCAGGAGCTGATCCTGTGCCAAAGGACTCCTTACCCAAATACCACCAGGAGAGAGTTGGTATTCCCAGGAGTACTGACTCACCTGTAAGCACAAGTAAGACCACCACTTCTGCTTAAATTTCTGCCTCAAGAGGGACCCACCCTAAGCCATCAGGAAACAGGAAACAAGGAACAGCTGGGCACAGGATCCTTCCAGTTTCCTCTGCACATCAGAGCTGACCCTGTGCCACAAAGTTTCATACCCAAATTCCTCCCAGAGAGAACTGGTCTCTCAGAAGTACTGACACACAGGCTTGCAGGAGGGACAAGTCACAGTCAGAGACAGCATGACCAGCTAACACCAGAGATAACCAGGTGGCAATAGGCAAGGGCAAGAACATAAGCAATAGAAATCAAGGCTACTTGGCATCATCAGAACTCAGTTCTAGCACCACAGTGAGCCTTGGATAACCCAACACACCAGAAGAGCAAGACTCTGCTTTAAAAAATCACATTCCATGATGATGATAGAGGTCTTTAAGAAGGACATGAATAACTCCCTTAATAAAAAATACAGGAGTAGCAGGGTGTAGTGGTGCACGCCTTTAATCCTAGGACTCAGGAGGCAGAGGCAGGCAGATTTCTGAGTTCGAGGCCAGACTGGTCTACAAAGTGAGTTCCAGGACAGCCAGGGCTATACAGAGAAACCCTGTCTCGAAAAACAAAACAAACAAACAAAAAACAAAACAGGAAACACAAAAATCCCTTAAAGAATTGGAGGAAAACACAACCAAACAGGTGAAGGAATTGAACAAAGACATCCAGGATGTAAAAATGGAAATAGAAACAATAAAGAAATCACAGAAGGAGACAACCCTGGAGTTAGAAAACCTAGGAAAGAGATCAGGAGTCATAGATGCAAGCATTACCAACAAAATACAAGAGATAGAAGAGAGAATCGCAGGTGCAGAAGATACCATAGAAAACACTGACACAAGTCAAAGAAAATGCAAAATGCAAAAAGCTCCTAACCCAAAAGATCCAGGAAATTCAGGACACAGTGAGAAGACCAAACCTATGGACAATAGGTACAGAAGAGAGTGAAAATTCCCAACTTAAAGGGCAAACAAATATCTTCAACAAAATTGTAGAAGAAAACTTCCCTAACCGAAAGAGATGCCCACAAACATACAAGAGGTCTACAGAACTCCAAATAATTGAACCAGAAAAGAAATTCCTCCCCTCGCATAATAGTCAAAACACCAAATGCACAAAACATAAAATCAGTGAGGGAAAAAGGTCAAGTAACATGTAAAGGCAGACCTATCAGAATTATACCAGACTTCTCAACAGAGACTACGAAAGCTAGAATATCCTAGGCAGATGTCAGATCCTTACAGACTGTAAGAGAACACAAATGCCAGCCCAGGCTACTATACCCAACAAAACCTCCAATTACCATAGAAACCAAGATATTCCATGACAAAACCAAATTTATACAATATCTCTCCACAAATCCAGCCCTATAAAGAATAATAAATGGAAAACTTCAACACAAGGAGGGAAACTACACTGTAGAAAAAAGCAAGAAAGTAATTTTCTTTCAACAAAGAAAAGAAGATAGCCACAAAAACATGAAAATAACATCAAAAATAACAGGAAGCAACAATCACTATTCCTTAATATCTCTTAATATAAGAGGACTCAATTCCCCAATAAGAAGACATAGACTAACAGACTGGATACATAAACAGGACCCAACATTTTGCTACATACAGGAAATGCACCTCAGTGTCAAAGAAAAACACTACCTCAGAGTAAAGGGCTAGAAAACAATTTTTCAAGCAAATGATCCCAAGAAACAAGCTGGAGTAGCCATTCTAATATCAAATAAAAGCAAGGAAGGACACTTCATATTCATCAAAGGAAAAAAATCTACCAAGAAGAAAATCTCAATTCTGAACATCTATGCTCCAAATGCAAGGGTGCCCACATTCATCAAAGAAACTCTACTAAAGCTCAAAGTACACAATGCACCGCACACAATAATAGTGGGAGACTTCAACACCTCACTCTCACCAATGGACAGATCATAAAAACAGAAACTAAACAGAGACACATTGAAACTAACAGAAGTTATGAACCAAATGGATTTAACAGATATCTATAAAACATTTCATCCCAAAACAAAAGAACAGATATCTATAAAACATTTCATCCCAAAACAAAAGAACATACCTTCTTCTCAGCACCTAATGGTACCTTCTCCAAAATTGACCATATAATTAATTAGTCACAAAACAGGCCTCAACAGATACAAGATTGAAAATCTCATGCATCCTATCAGATCACCAAGGACTAAGGCTGGTCTTCAATAGCAATAAAACAACAGAAAGCCCACATACACATGGCAGCCGAACAATGCCGTACTCAATGATAACTTGATCAAGGAAGAAATGAAGAAACTGAAGACTTTTTAGAATTTAATGTAAATAAAGGCACAACATACCCAAACTTATGAGACACAATGAAAGCAGTGCTAAGAGGAAAACTCATAGCTCTAAGTGCCTCCAAAAAGAACCTGGAGAGACCATATACTAGCAGCTTAATAGCATACCTTGAAGCTCTACAGCAAGAAAAAGTAAATACATCCGAGAGGAGTAGACAGCAGAAAATAATCAAACTTGGGGCTGAAATCAACCAAATAGAAACAAAAAAGAACTATACAAAGAATCAACAAAACCAGGAGCTGGTTCTTTGAAAAAAAAAAATCAACAAGATAGATAAACCCTTAGCTACACTAACCAGAGAGCACAGAAACAGTATTCAAATTAACAAAATCAGAAATGAAAAGGGAGATATCACAACAGAAACTGAGGAAATACAAAAAATCATCATATCCTACTACAAAAGCCTATATTCAACAAAACTGGAAAATCTGGATGAAATGGAATATTTTCTGGACAAATAACAAATACCATCAGATAAACCATCTAAGCATTCCCATAACCCCTAAAGAGTAGAAGCAGTCATTAAAAGTCTCCCAACCGAACAAAGCCCAAGACCAACTGGGATTAGTGCAGAATTCGATCAGACCTTCAAAGAAGACCTAATACCAATACTCTTCAAACTATTCCACAAAATAGAATCAGAAGGAACACTACCCAATTCATTCTATGAAGGCACAGTTACGCTGCGTATTCTCCCTTGGAGATGGAATGGTTTCTGTCTAATCAGAAACTTATAATCATAATTTCCTTTCACAGAGGACTTTATAAGAGATTTTTTTCTACTTCTACCATGTTTGATGTTCCAAATTGATTTTAAAAACTGTTTAAGTGCATATTACTTTTAGCTTCAGAAGATATCATGTATATTTAAGAGGCATTTAACTATTATAAATTATTTTGATGACTTAAAAAATGTCGATACTGAGTTGTATATTTTAAAATAAATTTTGTTGGTTTAATAAAAGAACAACAAAACTCAAGCCAATTGTTTTTAGTTATAACTATCTGTATTTTAAATGATCAATATTACTGAAATAGAGTGTAAAGAGGACAGTCTGGCACCTAAAGAATGTGGAAGCTTCCTCTGTGTCCTAAGAGCTAGTGAAAAGCTGAATTATACACTAGTCACCCTTCACATTGCAGAGTTAAAATACACATCAAAAGCAAACTAAGGGGCTGGCTGGTGGTGCCACATGTCTTTAATCCCAGAAAGGCAGAGGCAGGTGGATCTCTATGTAAGTTTGAGGCCAGTCTGTCTACAGAGTGAGTTCCAGGACAGCCCAGGCTATTGATTACAGAGGCATATTAAAGAACACGTTTATTTTACATAACAGTATGAGGGCCCACGATAAGAAAGACACAGTAGCAGAAGCTAGACAACAGCCTGCAGTGTAGACCCAGGTATGGAGCAGAGATGATCACTCATGGCCAGCTCACTTTCTCCTTTGTCTTAAGTCAGTTCAAGACTCTGGCTCATGGAATGGTGACACCCACAATTAAGTGTGACTCCACACATCAATTAACCTAATGTAGATAATATCCAAAAGGTGTAAACAGAAACTTGTCTCCTAAGGAATTACAGATTCTGCCAGACAATCAGCATCACCAATCACACTGAACAAAATGAAAATATCAAAACCCATTTTTGATCCATGAGAGAAATGAGGTGATAGAACTGCTTGCCCTAAACAGAGCAGAATCCACCTGTGGAACCAGTGCTAAAGAAGGAATAACTTGAGCTAATGTGACTGATATATTGCAGTTGCTGGAGATTCATTGTGGAAAGTCTGACATGAGTTTAAACTCCAGCCTTAGGAGTATACCTACACTTTCATGGGCCTAAACTCCAGAAATTAGAGCCCGTTCTCACATTGGGGGCTAGGGAAAAGGAAGGCCAGTAAGTGAATATTTAAATTATATTATTGTATCTACATACTTATTTAAAATGTTGATAAAGGAGATAACTAACAGATAGGAGACTATGAAGACAAACTTTTTTTTTTTTTTTTTTTTTTGGTTTTTTGAGACAGGGTTTCTCTGTATAGCCCCTGGCTGTCCTGGAACTCACTCTGTAGACCAGGCTGGCCTCGAACTCAGAAATCCGCCTGCCTCTGCCTCCCGAGTGCTGGGATCAAAGGCTGAAGACAAACTTTTTATCAATGATTATTTTTTCTACCAAAAGGAGGAGCTTTGGATGAACAAACTGGACTTGGTTCTGACTTGGTTGTTATATAAAACTTTTCTGTTGATGCTACAATGATAATCTTTACATTGGTTTTTACAATTTTTGTAAAAATCACATGAAAAGTAAAAATAGAAGAATTTCGTATTTCCACAAGATGAAAAAGTAATCATTACTTCAATCACTGCCTAAAAAGATCTCAACCATACCACTCTAGACAGGAACCTGGTATCCTGTTCTAAGTCTCAATATAGGTTTTTTAAATTGGTATATTATTTGATATATAAGGATCGAGTACATTTTTGAAATTTGAAGGAGTTTTGGGGACCCTGAAGATCTGCCTCCTCATTTTACAGCGAAGGAAAGGAACAAAAGACAAGCAGGTCATTATAGCACCAGGTCACTAAAAGAAATCAACCTCCTTGCTCTTAGTCCAGGCCTCTACTAATCTAATTTATTTCTTTCCAAGTACTTTGTAATGATCACATGTGCTTCCTGATTTTTTTTTCCTAATCCCATGTCCAAATCATCTGATTAAAAAAATTTTAGATTTATAGACTGACTCGAGTAGAAAATCATGAGAATTTAGCATGGCCAAGGAATTTTTAAATTTCCTCTTACCTAATGTTCTTGATCTTAAAAAAGAGAAAACCACTTAAGTAACATGCTACACCCAATGGATGAGACACAAAAATAAAGAGGACCAGCTGTCTCTAGTCTGAGGACTTCTATATTTTACACAAAATTACAGAACAAATCAATAATCACTGGCTAACAGACAGCTCCTCCCCAACAGTACCCCAGAACACAGATGCTTCCTGAAATCCAGGAGCCATCAGAAAAGTAGAAAGTACAAAGGAGAAAGTATATATATGAATATAAAAAGACAATGAGCTTATGTGGTGCTTATGTAACTAGCAGAAAGGTGAGACAACCATTAAAATGAGAAAAGGATCTTGGCTCCGGGACTCTGCCGAACTTAGTCTACAGGTTAGAGTGAGGACCACAGAGGCAGACAGCTTCTGGGACAGGCGGGAGCCACAGAGCCGCTGAGGCAGCACCCTTTTGGGGCCGCAGACATCCGGCACCCTCCCAGTCGGAGGACAGTGACCTGCCCTGCAGGAAACGCCATCTTGGCTCCGGGACTCCGCCAAGCTTAGTCTCTACAGGTCAGAGTGGGGACCACGGGGGCAGACGGCTTCTGGGACAGGCGGGAGCCACAGAGCTGCTGAGGCAGCACCCTTTAGGGGCCGCAGACTTCCGGCACCCTCCCAGCCGGAGGACAGAGACCTGCCCTGCAGAGAGCGCCATCTTGGCTCCGGGACTCCCCGAACTTAGTCTACAGGTTAGAGTGAGGACCACAGAGGCAGACAGCTTCTGGGACAGGCGGGAGCCACAGAGCCGCTGAGGCAGCACCCTTTTGGGGCCGCAGACATCCGGCACCCTCCCAGTCGGAGGACAGTGACCTGCCCTGCAGGGAGCGCCATCTTGGCTCCGGGACTCCACCGAGCTTAGTCTGTACAGGTCTGCTGACAGAGGATACTCAGAATCCCCAGAAGAACAACCTCTGAACAGAGACAACTATAACAACTCCAGAGATTACCAGATGGCGAGAGGTAAAGGTAAGAATCTTACTAACAGAAACCAAGACCACTCACCATCATCAGGACCCAGCACGCCCACTTCGCCCAGTCCAGGGCACCCCAACACACCTGAAAAACTAGACCTGGATTTAAAAGCATATCTCATGATGATGGTAGAGGACATCAAGAAGGACTTTAAAGAACTACAGGAGAACATGGCTAAAGAGTTACAAGTCCTTAAAGAAAAACAGGAAAACACAACCAAACTGGTAGAAGTCCTTAAAGAGAAACAGGAAAACACATCCAATCAGATGATGGAAATGAACAAAACCATACTAGACCTAAAAAGGGAAGTAGACACAATAAAGAAAACCCAAAATGAGGCAACACTGGAGATAGAAACCCTAGGAAAGAAATCTGGAACCATAGATGCAAGCATCAGCAACAGAATACAAGAGATGGAAGAGAGAATCTCAGGTGCAGAAGATTCCATAGAGAACATGGGCACAACAATCAAGGAAAATGGAAAATGCAAAAAAATCCTAACTCAAAACATCCAGGAAATACAGGACACAATGAGAAGACCAAACCTACGGATAATAGGAGTGGATGAGAATGAAGATTTTCAACTCAAAGGACCAGCAAACATCTTCAACAAAATTATAGAAGAAAACTTCCCAAATCTAAAGAAAGAGATGCCCATGAACATACAAGAAGCCTACAGAACCCCAAATAGGCTGGACCAGAAAAGAAATACCTCCCGACACATAATAATCAGAACAACAAATGCACTAAATAAAGATAGAATACTAAAAGCAGTAAGAGAAAAAGGCCAAGTAACATATAAAGGCAAGCCTATCAGAATTACACCAGATTTTTCACCAGAGACTATGAAAGCTAGAAGATCCTGGACAGATGTTATACAGACACTAAAAGAACACAAATTCCAGCCCAAGCTACTATACCCAGCCAAACTCTCAATTAACATAGATGGAGAAACCAAAGTATTCCACGACAAAGCCAAATTCACACATTATCTCTCCACGAATCCAGCCCTTCAAAGGATAATAACAGAAAAAAACCAATACAAGGACAGGAACCACGCCCTAGAAACAACAAGAAGGTAATCCCTCAACAAACCTAAAAGAAGACAGCCACAAGAACAGAATGCCAACTTTAACAACAAAAATAACAGGAAACAACAATTACTTTTCCTTAATATCTCTTAATATCAATGGACTCAACTCCCCGATAAAAAGACATAGACTAACAAACTGGCTACACAAACAAGACCCAACATTTTGCTGCTTACAAGAAACTCATCTCAGAGAAAAAGATAGACACTACCTCAGAATGAAAGGCTGGAAAACAATTTTCCAAGCAAATGGTCTGAAGAAACAAGCTGGAGTAGCCATTCTAATATCAGATAAGATTGACTTCCAACCCAAAGTCATCAAAAAAGACAGGGAGGGGCACTTCATACTCATCAAAGGTAAAATCCTCCAAGAGGAACTATCAATCCTGAATATCTATGCTCCAAATACAAAGGCAGCCTCATTCATTAAAGAAACTTTAGTAAATCTCAAAGCACACATTGCACCCCATACAATAATAGTGGGAGACTTCAACACACCACTTTCACCAATGGACAGATCATGGAAACAGAAACTAAACAGGGACACAGTGAAACTAACAGAAGTTATGGATCAAATGGATCTGGCAGATATCTACAGAACATTTTACCCTAAAACAAAAGGATACACCTTCTTCTCAGCACCTCATGGTACCTTCTCCAAAATTGACCACGTAATTGGGCACAAAACAGGACTCAACAGATACAAAAACATTGAAATTGTCCCATGCATCCTATCAGATCACCATGGACTAAGGCTGATCTTCAATAACAAAATAAATAATAGAAAGCCAACCTTCACGTGGAAACTGAACAACACTCTTCTCAATGATACCTTGGTCAAGGAAGGAATAAAGAAAGAAATTAAGGACTTTTTAGAGTTCAATGAAAATGAAGCCACAACATACCCAAACTTATGGGACGCAATGAAAGCATTTCTAAGAGGAAAACTCATAGCTCTGAGTGCCTCCAAAAGGAAACTAGAAAGAGCACACATTAGCAGCTTGACAACACACCTAAAAGCACTAGAACAAAAGGAAGCAAATTCACCCAAGAGGAGTAGACAGCAGGAAATAATCAAACTCAGGGGTGAAATCAACCAAGTGGAAACAAGAAAAACTATTCAAAGAATCAACCAATCAAGGAGCTGGTTCTTTGAGAAAATCAACAAGATAGATAAACCCTTAGCCAGACTCACTAGAGGGCACAGGGAAAGCATCCTAATTAACAAAATCAGAAATGAAAAAGGAGACATAACAACAGATCCTGAAGACATCCAAAACACCATCAGATCCTTCTACCAAAGGCTATACTCAACAAAACTGGAGAACCTGGATGAAATGGAGAAGTTCCTAGACAGATACCAGGTACCAAAGTTGAATCAAGATCAGGTTAATGATCTAAACAGCCCTATATCCCCCAAAGAAATAGAAGCAGTCATTAATAGTCTCCCAACCAAAAAAAGCCCAGGACCAGATGGGTTTAGTGCAGAGTTCTATCAGACCTTCAAAGAAGATCTAATCCCAGTTCTTCACAAACTATTCCACAAAATAGAAACAGAAGGTACTCTACCCAACTCATTCTATGAAGCCACAATTACTCTGATACCTAAACCACAAAAAGACCCAACAAAGATAGAAAACTTCAGACCAATATCCCTTATGAATATTGATGCAAAAATCCTCAATAAAGTTCTTGCTAACCGAATCCAAGAACACATCAAAACAATCATCCATCCTGACCAAGTAGGTTTCATCCCAGGGATGCAGGGATGGTTCAATATACGGAAATCCATCAACGTAATCCAGTATATAAACAAACTCAAAGACAAAAACCACATGGTCATCTCGTTAGATGCGGAAAAAGCATTTGACAAGATCCAACACCCATTCATGATAAAAGTCTTGGAAAGATCAGGAATTCAAGGCCTATACCTAAACATGATAAAAGCAATCTACAGCAAACAAGTAGCCAACATCAAAGTAAATGGTGAGAAGCTTGAAGCAATCCCTCTAAAATCAGGGACTAGACAAGGCTGTCCACTTTCTCCATACCTATTCAACATTGTACTTGAAGTCCTAGCCAGAGCAATTCGGCAACAAAAGGAGATCAAAGGGATACAAATTGGAAAAGATGAAGTCAAAATATCACTTTTTGCAGATGATATGATAGTATATATAAGTGACCCTAAAAAATCCACCAGAGAACTCCTAAGCCTGATAAACAGCTTCGGTGAAGTAGCTGGATATAAAATTAACTCAAACAAATCAATGGCCTTTCTCTACACAAAGAATAAACAGGCTGAGAAAGAAATTAGGGAAACAACACCCTTCTCAATAGTCACAAATAATATAAAATATCTTGGCGTGACTCTAACTAAGGAAGTGAAAGATCTGTATAATAAAAACTTCAAGTTGCTGAAGAAAGAAATTATAGAAGATCTCAGAAGATGGAAAGATCTCCCATGCTCATGGATTGGCAGGATCAACATTGTAAAAATGGCTATCTTGCCAAAAGCAATCTACAGATTCAATGCAATCCCCATCAAAATTCCAAATCAATTCTTCAACGAATTAGAAAGTGCAATCTGCAAATTCATCTGGAATAACAAAAAACCTAGGATAGCAAAAACTCTTCTCAAGGATAAAAGAACCTCTGGTGGAATCACCATGCCGGACCTAAAGCTCTACTACAGAGCAATTGTGATAAAAACTGCATGGTACTGGTATAGTGACAGACAAATAGACCAATGGAATAGAATTGAAGACCCAGAAATGAACCCACACACCTACGGTCACTTGATCTTCGACAAGGGAGCTAAAAACATCCAGTGGAAGAAAGACAGCATTTTCAACAAATGGTGCTGGCACAACTGGTTGTTAACATGTAGAAGAATGCGAATCGATCCATTCCTATCTCCTTGTACTAAGGTCAAGTCTAAGTGGATCAAGGAACTTCACATAAAACCAGAGACACTGAAACTTATAGAGGAGAAAGTGGGGAAAAGCCTTGAAGATATGGGCACAGGGGAAAAATTCCTGAATAGAACAGTAATGGCTTGTGCTGTAAGATCGAGAATTGACAAGTGGGACCTCATGAAACTACAAAGCTTCTGCAAGGCTAAAGACACCATCAATAAGACAAAAAAACCACCAACAGATTGGGAAAGGATCTTCACCTATCCTAAATCAGATAAGGGACTAATATCCAATATATATAAAGAACTCAAGAAGGTGGACTCCAGAAAGTCAAATAACCCCATTAAAAAATGGGGCTCAGAACTGAACAAAGAATTCTCGCCTGAGGAATACCGAATGGCAGAGAAACACCTGAAAAAATGTTCAACATCCTTAATCATCAGGGAAATGCAAATCAAAACAACCCTGAGATTCCACTTCACACCAGTCAGAATGGCTAAGATCAAAAATTCAGGTGACAGCAGTTGCTGGCGAGGATGTGGAGAAAGAGGAACACTCCTCCATTGTTGGTGGGATTGCAAGCTTGTACAACCACTCTGGAAATCAGTCTGGCGGTTCCTCAGAAAATTGGACATAGTACTACCGGAGGATCCAGCAATACCTCTCCTGGGCATATATCCAGAAGATGTCCCAACCGGTAAAAAGGACACATGTTCCACTATGTTCATAGCAGCCCTATTTATAATAGCCAGAAGCTGGAAAGAACCCAGATGTCCCTCAACAGAGGAATGGATACAGAAATTATGGTACATTTACACAATGGAGTACTACTCAGCTATTAAAAAGAATGAATTTATGAAATTCCTAGCCAAATGGATGGACCTGGAGGGCATCATCTTGAGTGAAGTAACACAATCACAAAAGAACTCACACAATATGTATTCACTGATAAGTGGATATTAGCCCAAAACTTAGGATACCCAAGATATAAGATACAATTTGATAAACGCATGAAACTCAAGAAAAATGAAGACCAAAGTGTGGACACTGTGCACCTTCTTAGAATTGGGAACAAAACACCCAGGGAAGGAGTTACAGAGACAAAGTTCGTAGCGGTGATGAAAGGATGGACCATTTAGAGACTGCCGTACCCAGGGATCCATCCCATAATCAACTTCTAAACGCTGACACCATTGCATACACTAGCAAGATTTTGCTGAAAGGACCCAAATATAGCTGTCTCTTGTGAGACGATGCTGGGGCCTAGCAAACACAGGAGTGGATGTTCACAGTCAGCTATTGGATGTATCACAGGGCTCCCAATGGAGAAGCTAGAGTAAGTACCCAAGGAGCTAAAGGGATCTGCAACCCTATAGTTGGAACAACATGATGTACTAACTAGAACCCCGGAGCTCTTGTCTCTAGCTGCATATGTATCGAAAGATGGCCTAGTCAGCCATCAATGGAAAGAGAGGCCCATTGGACTTGCAAACTTTATATGCCCCAATATAGGGGAATGCCAGGGCCAAAAGAATGGGAATGGGTGGATAGGGAAGTGGGGGGGCGCTATGGGGGACTTTTGGGATAGCATTGGAAACGTAATTGAGGAAAATATGTAATAAAAATATTAAAAAAAAAAAAAAAAAGAACCAGGGGAATGCCAGGACCAAGAAGTGGGAGTGGGTGGGTAGGGGAGTGGGAGGGGGGTCTAGGGGACTTTGGGGATAGCATTTGAAATGTAAATGAAGAAAATACCTAATTAAAAAAAATAAATTGGAAAAAAAATAAAATGAGAAAAGATAAATAGCTGTAAGGTGGACCCTTTTTAATAACCACCAGCACAGACTGGGGAAGAGAGATGGGGTTGGATGTGTGGGTCCAAGGCTGCCCAATGGAGTCTGCCTCAGCTGCAGGTCTAGAAAGAATACATGTAGGACCATGCAGCCAGGCCCAGTGAAAATTCTTTTATAGCTCTCAAATGGAACTAGAGCTCAACAGACTGAACACAGTTGTCACCCATGGTTCTCTCAACAAGCTCCTGTATCCCAGAGCATCATCTGCTAAGCAGACAATCCTTCTATATGTCCTCTGCAACCTACATGCTCTGAAAACCTCACCCTCACTGACACAGGCACAGAAGTACCCAGAGCTCAGCATCTGCTGCCCTTCCTGAACTCTGGAGCATGACCCATTGTGTCTGATTCCAGATTAAGCCCATCTTGACCCAACCAGCAAAGTTCAGCTCTCTGATGGCCAAACTACATCTCCTCAAATGGGATTGTAAATCACCCCCCAAGTGTGTTCTTTTGGAGAAACTTTCATCCCCAGGGTCTGTCTCAGGGTTTTTATTGCTGTGATAAAATACTGTGACCCAACTTGGGGAGAAAAGGGTTTACTCAGTGTATAATTCTCCAGTCAGGCTCCATCTCTAAGAAAGATCAGGTCAGGAACTCCAGGAAGTTGGAGGCAAGAACTGAAGCAGAGGCAATGGAGGAACACTGCTTATTGGCTTGCTAAGCCTCCTTTTATACTCGGGACCACCTGCCCAAGGGTAGCATTGTCCACAATAGGCTAGGCATTTCTACATCAATTATCAAATAAGGAAAGGCAGCACAGTCTTCCCTAGAACTAATCTAATGGAGGCATTTTCTCACTTGAGGTTTCTTTCCTTTACTTGGATTACCCTAGCCTGTGTCAAGCTGACGTAACCACTAGCCAGCACAGTAGCAAACAGTCTCCATTAATCTTAGAGCTACTGCTTATCAGTTAGAAATTCTTCATTTTATCCTTCACCCATTTAATCTGCTGTATGATTTCTAAATCCTGATTAGAGCAAGAGTCTACCATCTATTTTGTCTAAAAACCTAAGTGCCCGAATTTTCACTGATGTGCTCATCAACTAAAACAGACAAGGAATTTCCTTCCTCCAACCTCAGATAATTCCCCTACACACACATCTGCACATCTAGTTAGAGGACTCCGCAAAGTCAAGGCAGGATTCCATCTTGGCACTGGACACGGCAATAAAATGTGCAGGATACAACCCTGACTATCAAAAGAATGAATCCAATTTTCGTTTCAAATATGCTATATAGCACATTGTGTTTTGAATTTCTTTGTCAGAATTTTATTCTAGTGCTTGGCATTTTAATGCTAGATAAGGTCTCAGAACCTAGACACTAAAGTAGTTGAATTGCTGATATCAAGCTGTAGTAGCTACTGTGACAGAATTTCTGCTCACAAGTAATATTAACTGAAGGTGTAAAGGCATATGTGGAAAACCTGATTCCTCATGTACACAGCTCAGAGAAATTCTCTATATTCACAAAGTGTCCTTGTCTCCACCTTCCACTTACTGATAAACTTGTTTTGCATAGTCTCCAACAGAGCTTGGTGAGCATCTTCAGCTTGTAAAGCGTGTGAACATTCTCTAGCCAGTATGGTGCGCACGAGATGCTCTCCACATCCTACAAGTCCAAGAAAAACACAGTTGAGCAAAAGCAATACTGAAAGCCTTGATTGTCTCATTAACATAAAACCCCCTTGCGCACAACTTACAAGTAGTTACATATCGGGACAACTCAGTGAGGGAATAAGCTGACTTCTGCAAACACTCTGGTAATTTCATTAATGCGATTCGGTACAATATAAAAAAACATAGGTCGGTTTAATCTCAAAAGAAAACAGGTAGAAATAAAGGAAGCCCCACCCTCTTTCAGAGGAATAATGTATGTAACACAGGTATATAGATTCCGCACCTAGGGTTCTGTCTCATTCCCACTAACGAGTAACTACAAATCATCACGTTGGGTAGCTTAGCCTCTCATTAAAAAAAAAAACAAAAAACAAAAAACAAAAACCCAATGTGGAGAGGACAGAGTAGAACAGCCCTCTCACATCTTACGGCCCTTCTCATATTCATACTGCTTTCAGAAATAAAACCTCTACGTCATTCTAAAGAAAAAGTATATTTGGGGGCTAGAAAGATGACTTGCAAGTTAAAAATACATGTTCTTACAGGAGGCCTACGTTCAGTCCCCAGCACCTACAACTGTCTAACTCCAGGAGATCTGACACCCTTCTCTGACTGCTGTGGGCACCAGGCAAACACATGATGCACATACATTCACAAATGCAAAATATTCTTATACCTAAAATAAAGAAAGAAAAGGATGGGAGGGAAGGAGAGAAAAGGAGTAAAGGAGGGATAGGGAAAGAGGGAGGGTAATTTTGACTGTGAGATGAACTTGGAGCACAAAGACACATTTAGTAAAAGTAGGCTCAGGCACGTTGCTCTATTCTCCAGTATAGGGGAATGCCAGGGCAGTGAGGTGGGAGTGGGTGGGTGGGAGGGGAGCACCCTCATAGAAACAGGAGGAGGAAGGATAGGATAGGAGGGTTCGGGCAGGGGTGAGGTGACCTGGAAAGAAGATAACGTTTGAAATGTAAACACATAAAAAGAGTAAGGAACATAAAATTATGGCAGTAGCTACTGTGAAGTAAAGTCAAAAGAGACTTAGTTTAAGGATTGGTGAGTTCTAGTAGAAAATTTCTTGGATAGAAGCAGTTTCCTTTCTACCAGAAAACTTTTCAATATTTGAATCTGGTATCAGGACCTAAGTGTGAACCTAAAAGACAGGTGTATTTCAGCTACCTGCAGAAGGAGCTCACTAAGTGTGTCAAAGAGCCATCAGCAGGAGTAGGCACAACTTTCTGCAATATGCATAACACAAAAACACACATGTCAACAAAGGAGAGTCTTTTTGTTTGTTTGTTTGTTTGTTTGTTTGTTTGTTTTTCCGAGACAGGATTTCTCTGTATAGCCCTGGCTGTCCTGGCACTCACTTTGTAGACCAGGCTGGCCTTGAACTCAGAAATCTGCCTGCCTCTGCCTCCCGAGTGCTGGGACTAAAGGTGTGCGCCACCACGCCCGGCCAAAGGAGAGTCTTAACAATTAAAATGAAACTCTGACTAGAATAGCTAAGTTAAGCAATCACTTTTTGTTTGTTTAAAAGTTTGTTCATTTTTCTTTTATGTATATATATATATATATATATATATACACACATAATGTGTATGCCTGAGGGTCAGAAGCCAGAAGAGGCTGTCGGATCCCTTGGAACTAGAGGGGCAGACAAGCAGTACTTAACTGCCATATGGGTGCTGGGAATCCAAACCAGGTCCTCTAGAAGGGCAGTTAAGTGCTCTTGACCACTGAGCTCTCTCTCCAAGCAGATACCACTTCTAAATGACAGTTTGCTGGGGGCTGGGGGACAATGCTAAGGATGAAACTCTGGCTACGGAAGAACTCAACCATAGAGCTACACTTCCATCCCCACCCTTACGTCTGTAAATAAATGAAAGCTGGTACAATACTTAGCTCTCTTCTGGGTAATATTATCATGATGAAAATCAAGCATTACTTATACACAATGAAGGAGCTAGAGAAAGGACCCAAGGAGCTGAAGGGGTTTGCAGCCCCATAGGAGAAACAACAATATGAACCAACCAGTACCCCCAGAGAACCCTGGGACTAAACCACCAACTAAAGAGTACACATGGAGGGGCCCATGGCTCCAGCTGCATATGTAGCAGAGGATGGCCTTGTGGGACATTAATGGGAGGAGAGGCCCTTGGTCCTTGGAAGGCTTGATGCCCCAGTGTAGGGGAATGCCAAGACAGTGAAGGGGGAGTGGGTTGGTTAATGAGCTGGGGGAGGGGGATAGAGGGGTTTTCAGAGGGTAAAGGAGGAAAGGGGATAATATTTGAAATGTAAATAAAGTATCTATTTTTTTTTTTAAAAAGGTGGAGACAGGAAGACAGTAGCTCCAACTCATCCTCAGCTGCACAGTGAACTACAGGCCAGCATGTACTGCATTAGGCTATCTCAAAATGAAGGAAGGAAGAAACAAATGTGCTTATTCATCATCAATAAACATGACAACTGATTGAAAAGTGATGGCTCAGTGAGTGAAAGTGCTTCATGCTAACCCTGACAGCCTCAGTTTGACCTCAGGAAACTACATGGTAGAAGGAGCAAAGCGACTGCCACAACCATCCTTTGATCTCAAAACATGGATATTTTTTATGCACACATGAAAAAATATATAAAATTATATTTAAAAATATAATTTTAAAAAATGTGCTAGCCAATTTTGATGTGCTAGTCTTAAATGATACAGGAAAGAAAAAGTTCAAATATTTTCCTGCCTTTCCTATAGGAATACATAGAAGGTTCAATTTTTTTTTTCTATAGAAGTATCCTAGATGATATATGGAAGGAGATATTAGATTACACTTATTAAAATAATAACTGATCAGACAATAAAATTAGTGATTGTTAACATCAGAAAAAGACATATCATAAAAAGCCCTTTCTGTCTCCTAATAAAATTAAACATAGCTGTGTTCATTACCAAAACAATTACATATGTATATGAGTAAGCTTTAAATTCTATTGTCAATTTTGAGAAAGTGAGAGCATTTACAAAAGCTATAGTTGACATGTTTAGTCAGTAATGAAAGTCTAACTACTGTCTGTATCCATCACTTCTCTTCAGCAGTATGCTGTAGATGCAAAGCACTGCAATAAGACAATATAATAAAACAAAAGAGGAAGAAGAAAAAGAAAAAGAAAAAGAGAAATAAAAGATAAAAAGCTGAGCAGGGTGGCAGTTGAGAGGTGGACACAGGAGAATCAAGAATTCAAAGACAGCTCACTACATTGCAAATTCAAATCATTCCAAATTATAAGACATTGTTTTCAAATAACCAAACCCAAACAAAATAAAATTTTAAAATGCATACGTTTCAAAAGGAAGAAATGACACTGTCCCCATTTTAAAATGACACTTTTTTTATAAATGAAATCCAGCCCTAGGAGGGGAATTTACAAAATAAACACTAGTGGTATGCCTCAAAAATTCCCTCTCAGATTAGTAATCTAGGATAACTGTCTACAGACTTTGTCTGTTACTTGCTAGTCTCCCAAATGTGGGCCTGACCTTCAGTTAGTCTTAGCCATCCATCCATCCATCCATCCATCCATGTGTTATTAAGCTACTTTCTCCTAGGTCAAGTATAACAGCTTACACTTCCATAGTTCCGAGTTCTACAAAGATTATCAGACTCTGCCTGGCTACAGAGAACTCACACAACTGCAATGCCAGATGGCCTGGATGCCAGTGTGCTGACTGAATTTTCGATAGCACAAACTGCAGAGATTCAGATGGCATGGCATGACTTCTTGATAGTGGTTGGCATCCTCTGAATAACAACAGGCATGCCTTGGAAACTACTGGAGAATGTGCTGTTGTGCTGGAAGTAGCATGCTAGGACAGAGGCATGGCCTCCGAAGCAGGTTGTGGGGTTAGCTGCGCCACCTCTGTTGTGTTTGAGCTGAAGAATTTGCCCAAGGACAAGAGGAATCGCAATGAGATAAAGGACTTGTCCTTGAAAGCCTCTGCATTAACCCTTCCACTTCACCAAAAGCTACCATCTACTATCCTATACTTTTGAACTACACCCCCCATTGTCCTTAGAGCCCATTCTCTGCTTTTATCCCATGATGAAATCCCATGCTTCAATAATTTACACCTATCCTCTTACTCCTAAAACACTGTCTACATTTTCCACATTTCATCAGTACCAAAACAGTTTCCTCAAAGTGTGAAGATTCAAAATTTTCAAAAAAAAAAAAAAATCAGTGGTCTTCCTGTATATCAATGAAAATATCCGGAAAAAGAAATCAGGGAAAGAACTCTATTCACAGTAACTTCAATCAACCAGACATGCAAAACTCAGAATAAACTTGACCAAGGATATAAAGACTTGTACAACGGAAACTTTGGAAGAAAAAAAAAAAAACCACACACACACACACTAAAAGATGAAAATGCCTCCCATGCTCATGAGTCAAAATAATAAACTTTTGTAAATGGCTATCTGATCAAAATCAATCTACAGATTCAATGTAGTAAAAATCAAATTCTAGTAATGTTCTTCATAAAAATAGAAAAGAAAAATAACCCTATTAAAAAATGGGGTACAGAGCTAAACAAAGAATTCTCAACTGAAGAGTACTGAATGGCTGAGAAGCACCTAAAGAAATGTTCGACATCCTTAGCCATCAGGGAAATGCAAATCAAAACAACCCTGAGACGACTCCTCACACCAGTCAGATTGGCTAAGATAAAAAACAAAAACAAAACAAAACAAAACAAACAAACAAACAAAAACTCAGGTGACAGCAGATGCTGGCGAGAATGTGGAGAAAGAGGAACACTCCTCCATTGCTGATGGAATTGCAAGCTGGTACAACCACTCTGGAAATCAGTTTGATGGTTCCTCAGAAAATTAGACTACCTGAGGACCCAGCTATACCATTCCTGGGCATATACCCAGAAGATACTCCAACATGTAATAACACATGCTACCTGTGTTCATAGCAACCTTATTAATAATAGCCAAAAGCTGGAAAGAACCCAGATGCCTCTCAACAGAGGAATGGATACAGAAAATGTGTACATTTACACAATGGAGTACTACTCAGCTATTACAAACAATGAGTTCATGAAATTCTTAGGCAAATGGATGGAACTAGAAAATATCGTCCTGAGTGAAGTAACCCAATGACAAAAGAAAACACATGGTATACACTCACTGGTAAGTGGATATTAGCTCAGAAGCTCAGAATACCCAAGATACAATTCACAGACCAAATGAAGCTCAAAAAGAAGGAAGACGAAAGTATGGATACTTCGGTACTTAGTAGAGGGAAAAAAAAATACCTATGGGAAGAGATACAAAGACAAAGTGGAGCAAAGACTGAAGGAAAAACCATCCTGAGACTGCCCCACCTGGAGATCCATCCCATATACAGTTACCAAACCCAGACACTATTGTTGGTGCCAACAAGTGCTTGCTGACAGGAGCCTAATATAGCTGTCTCCTGAGAGGTTCTGCCAGTGCCTCACAAATACAGGGGTGGATACTCTCAGTCAACCATTGGACTGAGCACACGGTCTCCAATGGAAGAGCTAGAGAAAGGACCCAAGGAGCTGAAGGGGTGTGCAGCCCCATAGGAGGAACAACAATATGAACTAACCAGTACCTCCAGAACTCCCAGGAACTAAACCACCAACCAAAGAGTATACATGGAGAATCCATGGCTCCAGCTGCATATGTAGCAGAGAATGGCCTTGTGGGACATTAATGGGAGGAGAGGCCCTTGGTCCTTGGAAGGCTCGATGACCCAGTATAGGGAAATGCCAGGGCAGAGAAGCGGGATAGGTGAATTTTGGAGGGAAAACCGGGAAAGGGGATAACTTTTGAAATGTAAATAGAGAAAACATATAATTAAAAAACACCATTTACTGATAAAAAATAGAAAATAAAAATAACAAAATTCATATGAACACAGATACACATGCATACACACGTGCGTACACACATATCCTCTAGATACAAAAACAAAAACAAAAAAAACAAACAAACAAAGAAGCTAAGAAACCTCTGCTATATTGGAGGTATTATCACCAAAACTGATTTCAAATTATACTACAGAACCACAGTAATAAAAACCAGCTTAGTATTATTACATAAACTACAGACAAACAGAGACAGAATACAGAAGCCATATGCATGGGCATTCAACTATGGCCATCTGACTGTCTAATTTTTTTCAATAATACCAAACATAAACATTGGAGAAGACAATCTCTTCAACGAATAGTGTTGGGAAAATTGAATGTCCTCATGTAGAAGAATAAAATCAAATCCATCTCTCTCACCCTGCATAAAAATCAACTCTAAATATATCAAGAACCACAACATAAGCTTGAAATTTTGAAACTATCAGAGGGAAAACTAGGAAGTGAACTTAAGGTCACTTCCTTAACCAGACTCTGACTGATCACAAAATAAGATGAATATCAACAAATGGGATCTCAGAAAATTAAATAAAGTCTAAAACAAAAGGACACTGATAATCGAGTGAAGAAGAAACCTACAGAATGGGAGGAAAGCTTTGTCAGCTATAAATCTGGCAGACGATCAGCATGTACAATACATAAAGAACTAAAGATACTAAATATCAAACAAACAAATAAACCAAGCAAAGAATGTCCTATGGAACTGAACAGTGCTCTCAAAAAACAAAAACAAAACACAACTACAAATGACTAATAAATATTAAGCACCTCATTAGCCATCAAGGAAATAAACATTGAAATTATTTTGAGATTTCATCTTACCCCAATTAGAATGGCTAAATTAATAGGAAACAATAAAAGTTGAGCAGCTGTGGGAAAAGGGAAATATTTACTCATTGCTGATAGAATTACAAACTAGTCAGCCATTATGGAAATCAGTGTGTCACATCCTCACAAAACTAAAAATAGATCTACCATATGAACTAGTAGTCCATCCTTGGGTATATACCTAAAGAACTCCATATCCTACTGCAAAGATACAAGTTAATCCATGCTCAACAATATAGGCTGTTGCCATTGCTCGATTGTCCAGTACAGAAGACACGATACACTTTGGTTCTGAATCACAGGGAATATAAGATCAAACTATCTAGTTTTCATAGTGGCTTAAGGTCCTACACAGGCTGCTGGGGAGAAATTGGTTTTACTTAGTGCTGGGCCTTGAATGCTACAATACTGACCTGTCAGACTAGGCATCTCTAGTTCAGGAGGTCCTGAGTGTGAAAGAGGACCTATTAATGTTGTTTTGCTAAAACAGGTATCTACTGATTTATCTAGTGGGTTGGCCTGATGCTGCTTGTATTCTGTTGTTAATATTGGACCCCTAAGACCTGGTTGTCTCAGAGAGGAAAGAATCTGCACATAGAACCAAGTTGCACGGTGTAATTATTTCTGATTGGTAAATAAAGATGCTGACAGCCAATAGCTGGGCAAAAGAGACAAAGCCAGGGTTTAGGGTTCCTGGGCTTGGGGGTCCAGGGGATAACCATGAGGAGGAAGAGAAGGTGAATGAGGGAGAAAGAAGCTGCCAGGCGTTAGGTGAGTTCAAGAGAACATGGCCCTGAGAGCTGACCAATAAGAGTTAAGCCACCCCAGATGAAACATAGTAAGTAATAACTCAGGGTTATGGATAGAAAAGTAGAGTCTAATAGCATAGAGGGTAGATATCTGCCAAGCTCTTATGCTGTTTAAGGTTTATTGTAAATATAAAGATTGTGTGTGTCTTTTATCTAGGAACTATACGGTCAAAGGTGGAATGGAAACCCTGGATCAGAATTAAATACGTTCTACAACATGGATATATGATCAAACTGCCTTCTAAACGTCTGCATTTGCACCCATAGATTAGTGCTGACTTCAGCACTGCTTAGAGGAACTTCCTTTTGTGGTGAGCTGCAGTCAATCCAGTGATTCACAAATGCTTAGAGTTGTGAGCAACTGTTTGGTGCTCAGTCCAAAATAGGACATCTATATCAAGGCCCCTCTAAGTTCAAGGACTATAATGTCGGAGTAAGAAGAATATAAGAGCTGGAGATAGAGGAGAATACCCTGCAAATTGTCATTATCTAGACATGACATGATGGTTGGTTGCACTCAGGAATTCACAGCGGTTACATTTACCTGAAAAATTCCTGCACAAGACCAAGCCAATCAACGTTTCAGTAAGGTTGGGATAGGACTCATAAGCTCCACCCCTTCCACAGGAGCTATCAGCAATTGATGGCTCCTGGATAAGTAAGCTAAATTTTTCTTTCTGGGTGTGGCCATCGTATATCAAAATGACATCGTATGTCATTTTTAAATATAATTCATTATTTCACAAATTTTTGCTTTGGCAGACTATTTTTCTTCTATAAACTGTTCTAACCTCAATCCTGATATCAAGAATCCCCAAAAGGGGAAAAACTAAAATTGCATACATAAGAGAGAAAGACCCTATATTCCCAGGCAGCCAGCACATAGGAACACAGGACCAGCAGCAACAAAAGCCCACATTCAGTATGTACTAATGGCATACCACACATCTCCAAGGAACACTGATGATTGTGAAATACATATGTCATCGTATAAATGCTGCCATTCACTCTCACTGAAAGTATTGGGCATCTGAAAAAAATCATTCAACACAGCCCCGTTAGAAGTCCACAGGGACAGATAAGTAATGAGTAAAGGCCTTTCCAAATTTAAAAGGAAACATTTGGTACTTCAGTTTCCAGAATTGCAACATCTCTTTTTCAACAAAGAAATTTATTACACAGTACGTCACCTTTTCCCTGTCAGGGGATTTACTGCCAATTCTGGAGTTGGGTTACTTCTGGTTTTCAAGCCTGTCTTGTGAAATTACAGAGAGGGTTGCCTTAAAAGTGATAGAACACACATGAGTTCAGTCTACACAGTGTCCCCTTGGCTATCAAACCTGGAAGCTATTATATACAAGAGGGAAACATAAGGAGCTTTATAAAGAGACAGAATAAGTAGTGAAGATGTCTAATACAGTCAAGTCCAAAGGCTAGCTCACCAACCACACAGAGTAATTCTCCAATGTGTACTTAGGTCTATTACATAATTCTCATCAAACTTTTGAGTATTTATAGCAATAGTATTAAAACCAACTTAGGCATTTTCATACACTCTTTGAGAAATAGTGGCTAAGTGAAGAAAAAGCATTTTTATTATGATGCAGAGGTATTATCCCTCAAAAATTAGGATGATATGTATGACTAATGTATGCTTTAAATTCCATACTTAGTCATGACAGAAAATTATGTCAAACAGTTCTAATTCAACACAGACAAATATCTGATCTAAGATATACAATATCAATCCAATGTTTATCACTATTGGCAGCTTTACTGAAAAGATATAACAAACTACAAAAGTTTTAACTGTCTAAACAATTAGCTACATAAACAGGAAACTTTTTGGTTTTGTGAATGTGATACTGTTACAAATTAGAACATAGTTAAAGAGACTGAAACATAAGTAAAAGACTTTCCACTAAAGAAGTAGTGTCACATTAGAATTTTCAAAGCTCATACACAACTGCCCTCTTCCCCAGTCTCTATCTGCTACCCCTTTCTTTGTCAAAATGGCATCTCAAGGTGAGAATTAACTTGGTGTTCACTGAGGGTCATGATGCAACAGGATCTTTCTGCTGTCCTGAAATTCAGCTAAATCACAACACTGAAATGGGCACAGACAAATGGACAAAAGATGATTATTTTTTTCAAATGAGAAGCAACAGGCTACATCAGAAGTGTGTTTCTAATTGTTATTGGCCCTAGATGTATATCAGTACTGTGACAAGTGAGAAATGCATTACACGGAAAGTACATTAGGCTTCGAACACCTGAGACCTTAATTAGGGCAAAGGCCATTTAAAAAGTAACGCCATGATGCTCAGATGGTGTTCTTCGCCAATCTCTTATCTAGGTTCTTACTCTGTTAAAAAGTGGACCGCAGACAAGGGCAACTCCAGATGTCAAAGCTGAGGTGAATCGATTGGGATCTCCATGCCTTGGCTTCCTGATTTGAAAAGTCAAAAATGGCTTCATGCAAATGACATTAACATTCTCACAAGACAAAATATACCTGTAAGTACTTTAGAACTTCAGGAAATCTATGCTTAAAATGTAGTTTCAAACAAGGAGTCATGGCTCATCTGTCTATATTCCCAGCACCGGGAAAGGTAAGGAAGGAGGCTTATAGAGATGAGCCTAAGGCAGGCCAGACAGTGAAACAAAGTAAATCCTGTCTCAGCAGTAATCGTAACAGTAATGGTTGTGTACTGGCTGGTTTTGTGTCAACTTGACACAGGTTGGAGTTACCAGGGAGAAAGGAGCTTCAGTTGGGGAAGTGCCTCCATGAGATCCAGCTGTGGGGCGTTTTCTCAATTAGTGATCAAGGGGGTGGGGGCATTGTGGGAGGTGCCATCCCTGAGCTGGTACTCTTGGGTTCTATAAGAGAGCAAGTTGAACAAGCCAGAGGAAACAAGCCAGTAAGTAACATCCCTCCATGGCCTCTGCATCAGCTCCTGCCTCCTGACCTGCTTGAGTTCCAGTCCTGACTTCCTTTGGTGATGAACAGCAGTATGGAAGTGTAAGCTGAATAAACCCTTTCCTCCCCAACTTGCTTCTGGGTCATGATGTTTGTGCAGGAATAGAAACCCTGACTAAGACAGGTTATCATTGTTATTGCCATTGTTGTTATTATTATTAATACCTCAGTTTAAGAGCTTACAATGGATAGAGAGAAAATGCCTTTCAAACATTCTTAAGTAGTAAAACACACTTTTAGATTAACTTCAATTGTATAGAAAGTACAGTGGATGACAGAAGGTCACCAACTTACTAATTCATCATTAAATGACCAATTATTATATATACCTAGAATGTTCACAAACATTTTGCTTAGTGTTTACAGCTGACTCAGAGAGATGGCACGTCATCCCCAACTGATGAGTAAGAGAATGACTGTTGTCACTAAAATTCTAAGACTCAAATTTTATAGTTAGTGTTTCAACTAATGAATAAGGAACAGAAAACAAAAAAAATTCCTCAAAGCCTTGAGAAATCTGAGCCATGGGTCTGGTTCAGCAGATAAAAGCACTTGCTGTTCTTCTAAAGGACCCAAGTGTGGTTCCCAGTACCCCTGCATCTACCTATAACTCTAACTCCAAAAAAAACTGATATCATCTTCTGGCCTCTACATGAACTTGCATACATGTGGCATTCCTCAGAAAGACATAAACATGCATACATACAAATATAAAATATAAATCCTTCTATAATCTATTTATAAAAATAAATCTTTTTAAAAAGTAAACTCTGAGTCCATGGTAAAAATCAAAAATCTGAGTACATAAAAACAAGAAGCTCAACAGGTCTGGTACTAAGCCTTAGATAGTAGAAGGCTCCAATTTTATTCACTATACCCTGGAAACAGTAAGTTCCCAAGACATATGCCAAAAGAAAAACTGAGATTTTATTTTGCCTTGAAGCCATAGTGTATATTTCATTAGCCAGAAAGGTCAAGATGTGATTATAAACATCTAATGTGTAACTGTAATGTAAAGTGTGTGTGTGCGTGTGTGTGTGTGTGTGTGTGTGTGTGTGTGTGTGTGTTAAATGTGTGGAATAAGGTCCATAAACAAAGGAATATAAGCAAGATCCTTATGCTATAGCATACATTTAACATAACTACCAAGTCAACCATATATTAAATAATATCATTAATAACTTTCTTAATGAGTTTAAAATTCAGATATGATTTATGAGGTTGATTTCCATTTCCAGGCCTCTTAAAAACTAAAAAGAAAAGTTTGAGCTGATGTTATTTCCCAATAATTAATTCTCTTACAACAGAAAGATAATATAAATCATTTGCCAGTTTTGAAATTGCACTCAAAGCTTGAAGCAACACTCAGTATGTAGCAGTCATATAAAGTACAACAGAAAGCCTTAAATCTATATGAGCCCTGCTCCTCCCTTTCCCTATTCAACACCCTAGCTGGCGTGATCTGAGGGTACTGACGGACACAAGCATTCTGACGAGCAGGAGAAACGGCATCATATTAAATTATCTGTATCAGACTAAAATTTGAGGAATACCAATATAGAAATTACCCAGAAGTTATCTTATCACAGCTAGTAAAACAAATATGTAAACATGTAATGCCAATTCCAGATGACCTATTTGAAATTAGTTTTATAGCAAACAAAAGGAAGACATTCTTCCAGGTTTTGTTTTACACTACTGTGATAAACTAACACCAATATAAAAATGAATTACATGTGAGTGGTTACATCTTAACACTGATAGCCTAGAAATTGTAATATTTACAATTTTACTCAAAATTTAGAACTTGTGCTTCCTGAATGGCTGACCTGAGACCAGCCCAACTTGAGACTCACCCCATGGGCAGGCACCAATCCCACACAATATTAATGATGCTATGTTGTGCTTGCAGACAGAAGCCTAGCATAGTTGCCCTCTGAGAGGCCCTACTCAGCAGCTGACTGAGACAGATGCAGATACCCATAGCCAAACATTGGATGGAGGCCAGTGACCCCTATGGAAGAATTAGGGGAAGGACTGAAGGCCCTCAAGGAGATGGCAGCCCCCCAAGGAGACCAACTATGTAAGCTAACCTGGAACCCGGGGAGTCCGCAGATACTGAGCCACCAACTGAAGAGCATGCAGAGGCTGGTCTGAGCCCCACCACCACCACTGCACATATGACTACCTTAACACAGAGGACTGCCTTGTTCGGCCTCAGTGGAGAGGATGCACCTAATCTTGCAGAAACTTGATGCACCAGGGTGAGGAGATACTGGGGTGGGAGGAGGCACTACCCCTCTCTCAAAGAAGAAATGGAAGAGGGACAATGTAGAGAGAGGGACCAGGAAAAGGGGCAGTGTTTGGGATGTAATTAATTAATTAAAAACAAAAAGAAACAAATCAGGAAACTCACAGAATTCTCCATGAAAACCTTTATCAGCTTCACAGTGCTCAAGACCAACAATTCACAGGGCTATGTTTCATTTAAAAATATATAACCATAAGGTTTAAAACCTATAGGTCGAAATGTTCATTTTCATTTGAAGTAAAAAAATACTGGTGGGACCATGAACTCTGTGTGCCAAAAGCAAGAGTGCCGTCGTCGTCATCACAACAGAGGCAGACAAGTCTACAGTTACCATGTCACGCCAGATTTCCTGTTAAAAAAACAGCTCCTGCGAAAGGTTGTCTTCTGGGTGGCTGAAGAAATCACCCAAGAGGAATCTAAAATAGTCTTGTTCTTCTTATAAACAAGGAAACAAAGATAGGAATATCAAAGAACCAGATGTCATTGACAAAAGAGATGTTCCAACCCCAGAATGGAGTACAGGCCTCAGATTTCTACTTCTTGTTTTAATGGAGGCATTTGCAAAAGCTTGTTACTCCCATTCTAACAGTGCAGGCAAGAAAAGACACCAAACCAGTTTAAAAGTTATAAATGAAATGAAGATGCAAACATACCTCAATGAATATAATTTTGAAAGAGAAAAAACATTGCTAACAAAAACATGGCCCATGATCTTTTTTCTTCCTGAGGAAACAGGATGAAAAGAGAAATGCCTTTAAAGAAAACAAGAAGAAACAGGTTGAGCTTTAATAACGTTGAGTGGCAGACCATATGGACTAACATGAATTGGAATCAAGAAAAGCACCCACAATCCCATCCACAATCGGTCCTCTATGTTTTCAATGAATGCTCTGAAGACATGGAGCCCAGCTAAAGTGGAAGGCATCAACACTCTCAGGCATATCAGAGCTTGACCAAGCGAAAAGCAGCAACTAGCTGGGGACTGGGAACACAGCAGGAGCTCAAACAGTCTCTTCAGTTACTGCTGATGTAGTCTTCACCTAGTACCAGGCTGCAAACAGGAAGAGAAAGGCTGAGAAAAAAACCATCAAAGAGCAGTGGGCATGTGAGGCAGCTTTCTGTTGACTGTGATCAAATACTGACAAGAGCAGTTTACAGAAGGATTAACTTTGGGGCCTGCATTGAAGGCACTGTAGCTGCACATGGCTAACATTCCCCACTTTCTTAGATCTCAGTGGAGCAGAAAGCAGAAAAAGAACTGGAAAAGGGCTGGGCTATAAACATCAAGGCTCACATCCAAACTGTAAGGCAGAGTTTTATACTCTTAACAGTATCATACCCCGGGTGCCTACAACGGCAAAAAACAAAAACAAAGAAACAAAAAACAAACCAAGAAACCAAGACCCAACACCAGGAAGACTGCATAGTTTTAAAATCTCCCCAAAGAAACCAAACCAAGACAAAGAAGAAAAAGAGAAGTTCACTCAGGTTCAAACAGCTGATAGCTCAGATCTCAATAAAAAGATCCCTAATGTTTTGCTTGCAGTCAGATTCCGAATTCTTTTTGGACTTATGTGTTGTTAGTTTGGAGAAGGGGCAGACAGACAGAGAAATGAGTGTGCATGGGCTGAGGTACATCAGGTCATCAGTACAGGCTGGGCAGCAAGTATCTTTACCTACTCAGGCATCTCACCACCCCCAAACAGTTATGTCTTGACACTACCATCAAAATACCTGCATTTACTGCTGAAAGAACAGAGTAGCAACTCAACTATAGATGAGATTGATACAATGTTTCAATATACACACAAATAAAGACCAGTGTGTCTTTGTTGCAAATATTTTTTAATTTCTTCAAATATTTTAACATATAATGGAAAGTCTTATGAAAAAAATCCATGACCAGCAATTCATAGAAGGAAACGTAAGTAAAAGTAAACTAACAACCCAGAAGTTGGCATGAGAGGATTTTTGAAGCAAAATTAAGAATTTATATGAATAAATGAAGAGATCAAAAATTCGAAATAAAAAAAAATAAACCTATAAATCTAATCAGATGGCTGAGAACACAAAGCAAGGTCAACAGAAGTAAGAAGAGGGGAGAGCCGGGATCTGAGGTTCTGATACAATGAGGAACACCGATCTAACTGATGCAACAGAAATGAGTGAGAAAATAGCGCCTGTCTCTGTAGGATGAGCTCCCACACCAGAACAGAAGTCTCAGAAGCACAGAAAACTATGTCTAACAGCTAAAGATACCATAAGAGTTCCCCAAAATTGGCTAGTATGCTCAGCAAAGCTTGATGATAAATACAAACCTAACTATATTACTGAGAAATGGTACACAGTCAGAAAGAAAATGTTAAAATGTAAAACAAAAGCCCCACATTACATATAAAAGAACAACTCCAAATCCCTAATGGAAACAATGAACATGAAAAGATAGCAGAAAAGATTTCAGAGGATTAGAAGTAGGGAACCAAAAGATGAAGACAATGCGCTGTAACAGTAAATGGCTGAAAAGACCTTTCAGGGGCATGAAGTTTAGACGATGCTACAGCAGCAGACTCGGACAATAAAAGCACAAAGGAGATTCTTTAAAATAAAACAACAGAAGAAGCCTCAACTTTGATTTTAGTTTTGGAACTATGTATCTATGTATGGGGTGTGTGTGCGTGTGTGAGCGTTTTAAAAAACAACTGACTACTTTAGGCAAAAAGAATGGTGCAGTGTGAAGTTTACAGAACAATATAAACATTAATGTTTACCTTCATTTTATTTGTACATGTTTAGAGCTTAAACGAGAAGGAAATAATGCCACCAAAAAGTTCTTGTGTTTCAGAGGAAGTGAGTGTTTGTTTCACTGGCTACCTTTATGTCATGCTGTGATTTGAGTGTTCATTATAATAATGAAGTGGTTTTATTCTCAAAAAATTTAAATACATAAAACAAAACACAAATGAACATCTTAGGGAGTTTTTATCATCTCATTATTTTGAAAACTGACATAAAAATTTAAATGTCTAAGCAGGTTACCTATCTTTCCTGTAAAAACTGTATATACGGAAAGCCAAATACATATTGAAAGTTTTGTTTTTGTTTTTGTTTTGTTTTGTTTTGTTTTTCAGAGAAATCAGTAGATAACAAATGAAGGAAAAAACACAGAACTAATCATACAATGGGTTAAAATTGGTGCATAATAGTGACAGTCAACTATAAAGGCAAATTCTACAGAAGCATAATGTTTCTTTTTTTTTTTTTAAGCAAGACACAGGTAACACATGCCATATGATAGTAGTCTCCTGCAGTTCAATAGAAAGTAAAGCAAACAAACAAACAAACAGAGGATGCAGCATACTGTTTGGAGCTACATATGTGATTAAGCTTTTTTAAAAAGCAAAAGAACAGAAGATACAGTGCTGGTCATCAGCACGGTGTGCACACAGTGGTGGGATGCAGTTCTCTGCTGTCGTACAGCCTGAAGCACAAAATCCAATAAATGCCTTCAAGAAAGTAAGAGAACAGTTTATTTTGCTCTTACCATCACTCCTTCAAGTTTTGTGCCAAAAAAGATATCCTCACACCCTAATGCTCCCATGGTGCAAAGTGAAATATGCAGCCCAAGAAGCTAATGTCTTCCATACCTCTCTAAGAACATGAAGTGCCTGGAGTGCTTAAGTATTCAGAAGAGCTGGATGAAGGAAAGGCAGGCTCAATAGCCCATCTCAGCTATCTGAGATACCACCTCAAAGTGGGGGAGGAGGAGAAACAACACAACAGGATACTGATGATAAACTCACATCTGATATTTAATCTCTCAGAAAGCTGAACACTTTAACCAAGATGGGAAACAAGACAAGGCAGGAACAAGACAAGGATGCCCATTCTCCTCACTTCCTACTCAACATTGCACTCCAAGTGCCAGCTGAGCAGAGAAGTGATTTTTCTGTTTGCAGGTCAAAATATCTTTCAGAGAGAAAAACTCCAAAACCCTACCAAAAAGCTGTTAGAGCTAATAAACTCAAAAACCTTGAGAAGTACAAAACCCAACGCTCTATATCCTACTGATAAAATGCTTGAGACAGAAATTCCAAAACAAACCCATAGACAAATAAATTCAGCCATTGGGGCCCAACAGTAAAAACTAGTAAACATGAATAGACAAAGGCACAGGTAAAAACATCAGTATTCATAAACTGGGAAAAAAAATAAATGCTGTGATAACATTCATAACTACCAACAGCAATCTACAGATAAAATGCATCCCATCAAAACTCCAATAATACTTTTCACAGATATAAAAAAATCAAAATGGTCCTAATTAACTGAAAAATCTTGTGCAAAAACAAAACTACTTCCTATTTCAAATATTATAAAATATAATAATCCTACTACTATAGTGCTTACCAATTACACTGAGCAATAAGCACATATATAAACAGCCACTCGTGCTTGCTTCTGAAACAGTCTAACTGTTTTCAGGATGGTCTCTATTTGGGCTCAAGGACAACAACAAGTGATAATGACTAGCATGTGAGGTTACCTAGTTATACTAGCATATAATGTTTTATATAAAATCCACTATATACAATATGTATAATATCCACTAAGGTGTGTGTATGTATATATGTAGGTATGTATATACACTTTATATAAGGGGGTGGAGGCAGAGCTAGAGGCCTTTACCCCCAGTACTTGAAAGACAGAAACAGGATTATTTCTCAGAGATAGAGGTCAGCCAGGTCTATGAAGCAAGTCCCAGGCCAGCCAGGGTTTCATAATAAAAATGTGTTTCAAAAAATTCTGAGCCTGGTAGAAAACCCCTTTAATCCCAGAACTTGGGAGGCAGAGACATGGGTGGATCCAAGGCCAGGCTAGGCTACATAGTAAGAGCCTGCCTCAAGCAAAACAAAAACAAAAGACATGAATTTCAGAAGGAGAGTAGGAGACTTTGTGGAAGAATATGGTGGGTATTGGAAGAAGCAGGGTAAGGCAGTAGGTATGACTGTATTTCAATGAATAGATGTATAAAATTGTGAAAATTTTTAAAAATGTAATTTTTAAAATGAGATAGAGTATGAAGACACACAATATCAATCTCTAGCTTCTACACAGACATGCACATCTACACACACACACATGAACAAGTACAGATATGTACATGCACACACGAAGGGGGAAAAGACATATAAAAAAACATTGCTATTAGAACTTATTAATAAAAACAAAACGAAAACAAATTATTTTAAGTTATTTTAAGGAATTAAAGCTAATAGTAGAATTTAACTGCCTTAGAAATCATTACTTAAATTGAAAACTATGGTAATTATTTTGTTTTGGTTTGATGTTGTTGAGACAGGGTCTCTCTTTACAAAACCCTTGGCTACTCTGAAACTCACTATGTAGATTAGGCTGGACATGAACTCACAGAGACCCACCTTCCTCTGCCTCCCAAGTACTAGTATTAAAAGCATGTATGGCTATACCTCACTATGTAATTAGTTTTAATTGCCAAATTGACTGAGAAGAAATCCTCTATAAGGCATTGTCTATAACAAGTTGGGCGTGTCTATCAGGGATTGGCTTGAGCACATTAACTGATGAGAGAGGACTTAGCCCCCTGTGGGTGGCACCATTCTCTGGGCTTGGGATCCTGACCAGTACGAGAGTGGAGAAAGCGAACTGAGCACTAGAAGCATGTTTGCATTATTTCTCCTCTTCACTGAAGTGTGGATGTGATTAGTGCTTCTTCAAGTTCCTGCCTTAAATTTCTCTACAATGATGAAACTGTCTTACCTAAAATTGTCAGCCAGATAAAACGTTTTCTCTCCTACATTGCTCTAATCAGGATAGTTTATCATAGAAACAGGAAATGAAACTAGGACCCTAACTTAGAATTTACTCAATTTATGAGTTAAACCAGGACCACCTCAAACAGATAATCTCTAAGAATACGACCAGACTTGGGGATTACTTTCACATGCATTCAAGTTACTGTGCTTGCATTCACATTTCTAGGGAAAAATGCAAACGTTTCCGATTCTCAAAAGGATACCGGTGTGTGTGTGTGTGTGTGTGTGTGTGTGTGTGTGTGTGTGTGTGTGTCTGTGAAAGAGAGAGAGAGAGAGAAACAACAACAACAACAAGAAATAATAATGAGGAGGAAGAGAGGGGAGAGACAGGAAAGGAAGAGAAGACTATGTTAGCTAGTCCCCACAGATGGCCTTCAGTAAATCGGGCTGTTTATCATCTGGTGGGATACTCTGGATTACTCTTAATAAATGCGATGTCAGTCTCAGGACCAAACCCTCCGGAGGCTTGCACTTTTGTAGTTCTGAAGAAGCCTGAACCACTGCATTGGAACTCATGCAAACTTGCTACAAATGCCACATCAGTCATGAAAAATCCCAGAGGCTTCCTGGGGAGAACAAGGATGAAGTATCTTCTCTATCAGCTGACTTCTAGGTCTTCTACAAAGCTGCCAGCAATAAGAGTGAACTGCCATACACAAGTAACTCGGGTGCCATTGAACCTCAATCACCTCAACAGCCGCCAGGGAAACACACCATGAGAAACAAGAAAAAGACACACTGTAGACAGTACTCAAGAAGCCAAGGGAAGATGAACACTACTCTTTCACTTCTCTGGGCAACATACTGAAATCCTATCTCAAAAACCAAACCAAATCAAATCAAATTCAGTCATTTTCATTTCAAGTGTCTTATTTACATATGCTGCTCTATTACAAAGAGGTGAATACAGATCAAATATTTAATTATGTCCTTATATTGAAAGAAATGAAATAGAGTCAGGCACTCAAATGACCCATCATTCAAATATTAGTGCTTAGTTATGGCTAAGACTATTTTCCTCTCTATTCTTTAAAAAAAAAAAAAAAGGAGATTGGCATTAAAGAAACACATTTGATTGTACAATGCTGATAAAACAACAACGCACTATATCATCATATTCGCACACTTACAATGTTACGAAATAGGAATATTTTTATTGATTTTCAACATAATCCTGCAAATGATAGCTGGGTGGGAAATAAATCAAACAGACCTGGGAGCCCTGCCCCAGAGCCTAGCAGCAATGCAAAACGTAAACAATATGAGAAAGGCCAGACCCCATTTCATCCGCTCAGCTTAAGTGAACAGAGATGTAAACAAGCATTGTGGTGGCGGGGGTTTCATCTACTGGATTTGATTTTTCAAAACAAAAACATCCATTATCCACAGCCAGTTCTCTGTTAGCCTCAAATAATTGCAAAGTGCATAGCTTTGTTAAGAAATTTATAAGAAAACTACATTTTAAACTGTCTAAATATATATGTAGCCTATAATATAATTTTTAAAGAAAATTTAACCTAAATGTAGCTTTTTCTCCCTTTTCACATTCCTCTCTACCTTACATTCTCTGGGTACTTAGGGAATAGTTCACTCTTTATCCTCTCTGGTTACTTAAGGTGATATCCCACCCTTTACATTCTCTGGGTACTTAGGGAATATTTCTCTTATCCAAACTTCGGATTTCCCACCTGAAAATGAGAAAGGTGTTGAAAGATCACAGTGCTGGCCACTGCACATCCCTAATAGATGATTAGTATCACAGACTTTATAGTGATCACAAAAATGATGGCCACTCTCAGTCGCATGGGTTGTGAGTCTAACCTGCACCCTGCTCTTCTTCCTAATAAAATCCTGGCTTTGTTTTGCTTTCTGTTCCCCCTCACCCACAATAGTGTACACAACCTACAAACAAGCCCTCTGCCCATCATTAGTTCTTGGTAATACTAGGCCCCTTGGTGAGTGATTGGTTAATAAACAAACATAGAATATAAGCAATCAACAAAATAAAAAAAGAAGTCTGTTGGTGATATTGAATAAAAATATTCACCATTTTTAAAAACAAACAAACAAACAAACAAAAAACTATAGGTAAGCAAGATAGCACATAACTGTGATTCCAACATTCAGGAAGCTGGGAGAGGTTAAGAATTGGAGGTCAGCCAGAGCTATCACAGGAAAAAAAAAAAGAAAAGAGCTACAAAATGATTTTTCCCCCTGGTAATGCAGAACTCTAATATAATCCCAAGACAGAAGCCAAAAAGTAAGACAAGAGAGCGAGTACAAGAAGGAACAGTAGGCACGTGTGCTCCCCAGGGAGATGCAGACTCAGCTCCCTGCAGCTGGCGCGCTTCTGGATTACTTACGTGAAATCTCTCTTCTCCATGAGGGAAGATGTCCTGCACCTATGAGTGCATTTCTTCCAATCCACTCCTCACATTAGGATTTAAACTCAAGTCTCACTGCAAATCTAACTTTGCTTCAACATAATGTATCTCCTGGATATGCACATTCTTCCATTCAAAGGAGACACATGGTGAGCCAAATAAAAACCACTGGGGATTCTAACTAAAGTCTCCAATTCCACAATAGCTATAGCGTTTGCATGTTTTGTAAGTAACTATGTATGCTTTCTAGTAGCCAGCACTTATTTCAGATATTTTAATCAATAGAAACCAATACCTATATACCAATAAATGGACGCCAGCAGCTATGAACAAATTCTGAAAGTACAAGGAACCTTTTGGTCATGGCTGAATCACACAGTTAACTCAATAACGAGAACCATGGCACGCATTCATTAAAAAGGTAATAAAGATGCAAGCACAGTCTTGACATTCTCATTTACGTGTCCATAGTTTTTCTCCAATTCACTAGTGAAATTAAATTTCATTCAATTAACAGCAATCATGCACAGAGCTTGTTTATATGAAAGACATTTGAATTATGATTATGTCTTTCTGACTCATCTCTAATCAACTCTTAGAACAAGCAGTTTGTTTTATCCGGTTTCATTTACAAGAGCCTTGCTAATGAACAAGGCTGACTGTGTTCTACAATACTTGATAAACATAGAAATATTACTACTTCAGCAATAAGCCTGAACGGTAGTTTTATGCTCCTCTGGCTGAGATGGTAACTTCTTAAAGTAATCATTTAATGTTCCCAGGGACACCCAATAGTAACATCCTTTGTATTCACCATCATCGAACACAAGGAGGGAACAGAGTAGAAAGTGGTTAATGATGGAGATGTGGATCAGGCACTAGACCGGAGGACCTCTCTGCCCACTGATATCTCCTGAGAGCTTGGGAAATGAGAAGAATGCCCAGAACTCACCCTAGACTTGTCAGATCATAGTCTGTATTTTAAATAAGACCTCCAGGTGACTCATACATGTTTACGTTTGAGAAAGTGGTATAATAAGATTAAAAACAGTAATTGAGAAACTGTTAGGAAAATACGTAATTAAGATTACTCCCCTGGACAGGTGAGAGGGCTCAGCAGCTAACAGTGCTTGTAGCACACGCCGGACAACACAGCCCATGGTGGGAGGAAATAAATGAATCCAGAACATACACATCATATATGTGTATGACATGATATAATAAATGAGACTAGATGGCTTAGAGTGTTAGCAGCACCTGCTACCAAGACTTACAAGATGAGCTTGTTCCCCAGGTCCCACAAAGTAGGGGAAGCAGCTCTTACAAGCTGTCCTCCACAAGCATGCTGTAGCACATGTGCGCCTCCAACAGATGAGGGATACAATAAATTCTCAACACGTTAACTCCCCACCCAGTGTCATACCACCTGCAGGACCAGCATTAAGAGGTGAAGCAGGAGGATCACAAGGTCAAGGCCAACATGCACTACACAGTAGACTCTGTCTCAAAAGAGAAAATCAAAACAAACAAAAAAATGGCTACCTCCAAGAACCTAGACAGAGAAAACGCAAACCTGAAGGTCCATATATGAAGCATCTGAAAACTAAAGCCCAAAATGTCCCTGGACATCAATCTCTCATAACAGCTGGCCACCATCACACATACTAGACACCTTTCTTCCGAAAGTGATGAGCTACACTTGTGTACAGCTCTTGCAGTGACAAATTATCAATTTACAGAACGCAAAGTCAACATACAGGGCCTCGCAGTCATTTCATCTGGCAAGAGTACAAAGGACAAAGAAAGCTGAAGTCGCATACTGGAAATATTTGATTTATGTTAAACACCAGTATGGAATTCAAACATGCTCAACCAAGCCTTACCTACTCCTGGCCAATCAACTCACTTATTAGCTTGCATATAGCTGTCCAACATATACTGTTCAACTAAATTTACTATTTAAAAATTTTTATGATTTTTCTGGGTACTTTTTAAGTACAATTTATTTTAAGTAAATTTCCTGAACTAAAAAGATCTTCCACCCCAACACAATACCAAAAGTGGTCCCGTGCTATAAAAGGCACTGGCTGTACTGAGTGAAATTCTGTCTCTAACAAGGACCTTCTACAGACGAACCAAGAAGGCTAAGCCACCACGTCCACCAGTCCAGTAAGGGCCACGACGCAGCGTGTCAGAAAGAAATTGTTTTTCTGCTCCTTTTGATGGGTTATGCTTTCAAGTCAGGAAATTAGAAACAGGTGTGCCAGAGGGCACACACATCCCCGCTGCACACTGAAAAACACGCGTTTTCAATTTTCAAACATGAAAGAGACTCCTGTTGAATGAAAGAAGAAATGAAAGCCCAGCTCTGTTTCTGCTAACCATATGAAGAGACCTCAGAATGCTTTGACAAGTGGCTCTCGGAGTCCTCTCCAACTGACGGCAGGTAGTACTTGACAATAGGAAGGAAGAAGCCTTCTTTCAAGTGAGGACAATCAAAGGGAGATGTCCACTCAGGATCAGAGCCTTGGCACTTTAAGCACCACTTCATCTCACGCGTCTGTTCTCACCAGGTCTTTACCCCATGCTTCAAAATTACAAGTCTGCTCTTTCACAAAACAACAACAAAGCAAAAACAGCAAAGCGATGCAAGCTAAGTAGCTAGAAAGAAAAAAAAAAAAATGAAAACCTACAAACATCAGAAAACATCTTGCGGTCACTGTAATCCAGGTCAACCGTCTCAGAAAAATTTGCTCGTGAGGTCCTGAGTTCTCCTAGAGCTCAAGGTCAGACTGCAGTAGTGTGAATGCCGTGTGAAGTGAAGCTGAAAGGCAGCGATTCAGATGGAACTGGGGGAAGGACAAAGCACACTAACATCAGCAACAACAGCTCCAACCCAAGTCTCCAGGTCCACTAAAGAAGTCTGCCAGTATAGTACATTCCCATATAAGTGAGTCCAGTGGGAAGCCAGGTAGAGTGGAGGGCACTTTATCCCAGCACTTGTGAGGAAGCAGACGCAGAGGCAGGAGAATCTCTGTGTAGTTGAGGATAGCCTGGTCTACATATAGAGAGCTCCAGGACACCGAAGGGTTTAGATAGAGAAACCCTGTCTCAAAATTAAAATAAAATAGAGCAAATAAAAGCAACTAAAATAATGAGCCTCAAGTCTAACAATTCCTTGAAATGCAGGGTTGCTGAGATGGATAAAGAACTAGGAATATTAAATCCCTAGTTGACCTGCACAAAACATTTTGAGGATAACTGAGATTTTGTTTCGAAAAGTGCCTGTGACACACAGAAGACAAAATACAAAGAATAAAGAATGATGGCCATTAAAAAGAAAGATGTAGCATGATTTCCTGACTGCCTTTCTAATTCCCTGAAAGAACAGTTGTGGCACTGGCAGACACCAAAGCATCTGTCCACTGCTGGATCCTTCTGTAGGTCTACTTGTCCACTCCTGACAAAGATCCTATGAGTAGTATTTGAACAAAATCCTTCAAGTAGGCAGGGGTGTGGCAGGGATGGTTGAGAAACCAGGAAAGGGTAGCCAGCTTTCCTAGCAATTAAGGAAGAGACTCCAGTCAGTAGTTCAATTTAAAGCATACAATATTTTCAATGCATGCAGTTTTAAAATCCCATCTAACTTTGTACTTACTAGGGCAAATCATAGCCACAACTCTCCGAGACCTCAGGTTTCTAGGACTCCCATAAAAGCAAAGAGCCTAGACAATCAGAAAGCACTGGGCTCCCAAACAGAAAACAGGTAGCTGTTTATTCTTTCCCAAACTCCTTAGAAACAGACAGATCTCCTCAAACCTTCTTCCCCACTCTTCCTGTTATCCCACCCCCAACTCCAGCAGGCATTCCCAGAAAATCTGCCAGCCAAGCCTGCAAGAGAAGCCAGCAAGCCAGCAAGCCAGCAAAGCAGGTAGGCTAGCCTCAGATCTCCCCTCCCTCCTGTCTTCAGGTCTCATCCCCTGCTCTGTAACAGACTACCTGTTGTGGGCTCTCCTCGCCCTCTGCCTCCATTCCTAAGGAGCTAAGCTGATGCTGGGAGAACACTGCTTCCCTCTGTCCTGTGGACCTCCTCAACCCTGCTTTCTAATCCGCCCCCATTCACAAGTGTAAGCTCTCAATACCTAAAAATACATTCTACACAGAACTCCCAATGGTCATACCTATCAATAACTCAGAAGCATTCCTTATCAGACAACACAAAGCTACCACACTCAGGAACCAGAGAAGGTAGCAGAAACCAAGGAACAAAACACTCATCCAACAAAGAGTAGATATTGGCACCTTGAATTACAATTGTACCAAACTCAGATGCCTGTACACCCACATAAGAACACAATCAGTAACAGCCAGGACTATGTGTATCTACTAGAGCCCAGCAACATCCCACAGTAAGCCCTGAGAAATGTAACATGGCTGAAACTCAAGACAAAGCCTGTAAGGTTGCCTTGATGAATACGATAGAAATCCTTGTGCTGATTACATTTATGTTACTTGACACAAACTGGAGTTATTCAAGAGCGGGAAACTCAGTTGAAATGTCTCCATAAGGTCAGGCTACAGGCCAGGCTGTAAAGCATTTTCTTATTAGTGATTGATGGGGGAGGACCCAGTCCATTGTGAGTAGAGCCATCCATGGGCTGATGGTCCTGGGATCTATAAGAAGCAAGTTGACAAAGTCATGTAAGCAAGCCAGTAAACAGCACCTATTCGCAGCCTCTTCATTGGCTCCTGCATCCAGATTCCTGCCCTGTTTGAGATCCTGTCCTTGCTAACCTTCATGATGAACCGAATGTGGAAGTGTAAGTCAAATAGACCTTTTCCTCCCCACCTTGCTTTTTGGTTATGGTGTTTCATTGCAGAAATAGAAACTCTATCTATTAAAGAGTAAATGAATAAATCCCTTAAACAAATCTACAAAAACACAAACAGAGGGAGGAAATGAATGCAACTAAAAGAAATAAGGGAAACAACTATCTTGGGGTAAGTCTCTAACCAAATAAGTCAAAAGCGTGTATGATAAAAACATTAAGAAAGAAATTGAAGAAGATATCTGAAAATAGATCTCCCATGCTCATGGAAAAGTAGGGTGAAAATAAGAGTAAAAATGGCCATCCTACAATTGAATTGAAATTCAATTCAATCACCAACAAAATTCCATCCCAACTCTTCAGAGATCTTGTGTAGGAGTGAGTCAGTATTGTTCTGACTCGCTCCCCGCCCCCAATGACCAATGCAGCACAGCAGCGCTTCCACATTCACTAACCCAGGAACCTGCTTGACACCCAGAGAAGAGCAAAGACAAAGAATGCATGACAGGGCAGCCAATCAGCTGGTGCCAGCTGCATGGAACAAGCATTTATGGACCCAGGGGTCATAGATGGAGTGTATAAAGGCACTCTCCACTATAAAAATAAACAAGTCTGCTTCTGCTTCTCTTATGGCTCCCAGAATCTGTGTCATTGATTTTGAGCCTTCTTACCCCCTAGCCGGAAAGGATCATCTCGGGCAGGTAAGGGCTAGGGTAACAACCTTGGAAACGACAGCTTTCAGCTTCAGATAAAACACCCAAACAAAGAAGAAAAACAACAACAACAACAAAACAGAATAGCTAAAACAATTCTAGCTAATAAAAGAATTGATGGAGATATCTCCATCCCTGACCTCTGGTACTAGTACAAAAATTGACATGTTCAAGGAATTTGAATTGAAGACCCAAACATAAATCCACACACTTTTGAACACCTGATTTTTTATAAAAAAGCCAGAAATACAACTGGAAAAGAGACAGCAACTTCACAAAATGGTGCTGGTCAAACTAGATGATTGCATATCAAAGAATGTAAATAGATCTATACTTACCACTGCACAAAACTTCAAATGGATCAAAGACCTAAACATAAAACCAGATATACTGAACCTGGGAGAAGAGAAAGTGGCGAATAGCTTTGAACTCATTGGCACAGAAAGAGTTTCTGAACAGAACACCATTAGTACAAACACTGAGAACAATAATTAAATGGGACCTCATGAAACTAAGAAGCCTCTGTACAGCAAATGACACCATCAACTCAGGCAAAGCATCAGCCTACAGAATGGGAAAAGCCTCTTATCAACTACACATCTGATAAGGGCCAATATCCACAATGTATACTGAACAAATACACACACACACACACCAAGCTATAAAGAAAACAACCTGAAAATGAGGTACAAATCTAAACAGAGAATTCTCAATAGAGAAAACTCAAAGAGCTGAAAAACAGTTATAGAAATCTCCAACATGTTTAGTCTTCTGGGAAATGCAAATCGAAGCTACTTTTGAGATTTCACCTTACACACAGCAGAATGGCTAAGATCAGTAAACCCAATGATAGCTCATGTTAGCAAGGATATTGAATAAGGTCAACACTCATCCACAGCTGGTAGGAATGCAAATTTGTATAGGCACTATGGAACGGAGTTTTTCAGGAAAACAGGGATTGAACTATCTTAAGATTCTGCTATACCACTCTTGGGCATATACCCAAAGGATGCTTCATCCAACTACAGAGACACTTAGTCAGCCATGTTCATTTCTGCTTTATTCATAATAGCCAGAAACTGAAAACAGCTTAGATGCCCCTCAATAGATGCAAGAATAAAGAAAATGTAGTAGGTTTACACACTGGAATACTACTCAGTGTTTAGAAATTACAACATGAAATTTGCAGATAAATAGAACAAGAAAAAAATATCTTCCTGTGTAGGGTAACTCAGACCCTAAAATACAAATATGGTATATATTCATTTATATATGAATATTAGCTGCTAAGTCAATAATAATCAAGCTACAAGCCATAGAATTACAGAGATTCTGAATAGAATAAAGGGCTTGGAGGATAGACAGTTTTCTCTAGAAAAAGAGAAACAGAAAAGGTAGGTATCGTTGGATTGGAGAGGGTGGAGCTGGAGTGGGAGGAACAAGTAGAGTGGGAGGTAGAGGGAATACAGGAAGAAACACATAAAATCAAATGACATTTGAGGAGTAGTATGGAAGCCTAATACAGTAGAAGACTGTTGTGATCAAATATAAGTTGGGAAAGGAAAACTACAAAAGTATGGTTCAAAGATAACAGAGGCACCAGGAAGTGGAATGAAACTAAATCCTGTGTTCACAGAGATAAATGGATTAAGGAATATTTAAGTGGAATTAAGGGAGTGCTGGCTGACCTTCAGGCAAGACCCCACCTAGCTAAGCTTCCATCTTGTGAAAGGAATGTCCCCAAAAGAACAGTGGCACCTATTCTAAATTTTCAATGCATTTACAGTTGTATGATGCATAGTTATAACATATTAGGCATTATTGTGATCTGGTTATTGTTTATGTATTTGCAGTTTTATGAGGGATAGTAAGATCATGTTGGGTATTATGGTCAGATTATTGTTTTCATTTGGACATAAGGGGATATGATTGTGTGTCAAATTGACAAGGAGTGGATTGTGATGGCTATTCTCGGTTGCCAACTTGACTATATCTGGAATGAACTAATCCAGAAATGGAGGGCACACCTGATCTGTATCTTAAGGCTAAAAGATACATGCTTTTTGATATGGATCTTGAGATAGGATAACTCTCATTTTCAATCCTGATCAACACAAGCTTTTAATCCAGATCTTGAAGCATAGTGGTCATGCTTATAAAGATCTATAATAAAAAGGAATTAAAAGAAAAGCTTAGGTCCAGGCATGGTAGGATATGCCTCTAATCCCAGCACTCAGGAGACAGAGGCATGCAGATCTCTGAGTCCAAGGCCAGATGGTCAATAAAGCAAGTTCCAGAACAGCCAAGTTACTGAAAACAGAAAGCTGGTGAAGATGTAATTGAACAATGGGACCATGTTCCACCAAGAAGCAGAACTTGGCAGCTTCAGTCATGTAGTTCTGGCTGTAGACTCAAGGAGGGACTACAGAAAGACACTAAGGACATTTTTCAAGGCTGTCCCTACATGTTGGCCAAGAAACACCATTGTGTGAGGCAGTCATGGCTGTGCCTTTTGCTGTCAGGTAGACTGGGTAATGTGCAAGAGTTACCGAGGTGATAATGGTTTCGAAGGCATGAGGGGGTCATGAAGAGCAGCTGGAGCTTGGCACTGTGAGAGGGCAATAGGGCCGTTAGTGAGGGTGGATCCTCAATGGCAGCTGAAGGCCCAGGATTGAAGGAGTAAGTAATGCAGGGAAGTTTAGACCTGGCATCCTAAAGAGAGCCTGGAAAAGGCTACTGGTGAACATGCAGCCCAGCTGCAGCAGAAGACCTCATGGTTTTGGAGATGCCAGCACCACAGGATGAGTACCAAGAACAGCAGCCGCAGAAGCCGTGTTCAGAAGCTGTAAAGTCCGGCTTGCCTTAGAGAACCCAAAAGGTTAGAGATGCCAGAACTCTGGGATACCTGCTGAGGAGAACTGCTAACAGGGAATGGAACCAGCACAAGAGAAAAAAGTGTGTTGCAGTCAACAAAGCTGAAAGGAGTTGGAGAGCTGAAGAGCATTTTGACATCAGACATGGAGATGAAGAGTTTGGAGTTTGCCCAGCTAGTTTTCAGTCTTGCTTTGGTATGTGATCTGATTTTTGATTTTGAAATTATAGGGGTTTACAGTTAAGAGACTGCATGAATCTCAGAAGAGATTTGAACTTAGGACTTTTGAACATTGTTGAGGCTGTGACAGACTATGTGGACATTTGAAGTTGGACTGAATACATTTCTGCATTATGCAGAAATGGCTATAAGCCTAAAGGGACCAGGGAGTGGAATGTGGTGGTTTGAAACCACCATAGTTATGTCCCACCTTAGACTCCTGTGTCTAAATGCCTGGCCCATAGGAAGGGGCACTATTAGGAGGTATGGCCTTATTGAAATAGGTGTGGCCTTTTTGTAGGAAGTGTGTCACGGTAGAGACAGGTTTTAAGGATATATATATATATATATATATATATATATATATATATACACACACACACACATGTCCTTGTATATATGTATATATATGGATGGAAGTTAGTCCCCTACTGCTGCCTGAAGATCAAGATATAGAACTCACACTTCCTTTGCCAGCAGCATGTCTGCTTAGATTCTGACATGTTTCCTACCATGATGATAATGGACTAAACCTCTGAAACTATAAGCCAGCCCCAATTAAATGTTTTCCTGTGCAAATTTACCTTGGTCATTTTGTCTCTTCACAGCAATGAAACCTTAACTAAGGCATCCCATTTTGGTCCAGTCATTTAGATTGCCTTCATATATGTATTTATTTTAGGAAGCTTCTACTAGATTAAGTTTCCACACTACTCCTCAAATGATGCTTAGTTTTGGCAGTTTATCCCTCATATTTTCTCTTACCTCCAACTTCCCACTGGTTCCTCCCATTCTAATCTCAATCCAAAACCTATACGCTCTCTCCAGTTGACAAACACTTGCAAGTGAAAAGTTGTACCTAAAAGAGCCTAAAAGGAAGCAGATTAGCTTTAGGCCCTATGCCCAGCAGTAGATGACCAAGAGAAAGCAAACTCAAGGGCATCTTTAGAGGGTCCCTGTTCATGTCAGAGCTTTTGCCTTTTTTAATCTTATTTCTTTATTTGTATTTTTTAAATCACTTTTTACCCTACAGATTCTCTGCATCTATATTATGGCTTCCAGAATGTGCAAGCAAGTGAGTCTCTGTGCCTGTATGTTTCTTGGATTCTTTTCCTTCTGTTTGCTTGGTTTGTCATATTCTGATGTTGGTTCTTTGTGTGTGTGTGTGTGTGTGTGTGTGTGTGTGTGTGTGTGTGTGCGTGTGTGTGTGTGTGCGTGTGTGTGTGTGTGCGTGTGCGTGTGTTTATTAATCTACCCATTAAAATAATGCATATATATACTTTATTATTAAGTAGATTAGATACATAGATAGATAGATAGATAGATAGATAGATAGATAGATAGATAGATAGATAGATAGATAGATATTATCCTTTAGAAGCCTGTTTGTTTTCTAATGAGAGATCAAAGGGGGATAAATCTGGATAGGAGGGAGAGACTGGGAGTAGAGTGAGGGAAACTATGATCAAGATATATTTTATGAGAAAAAATACTTTTTCAATGGAAAGGGAAAAGAAAGAAGTGGAAGAGGGAAAGGAGGAGAGAGGAGCAAGAGAATCGACAAACAGAAGACCAACCTTAAGGTCAACCAGAACATAACCTCAATCTATAGCTTCTGACCTTGTATTCTTTCATACCTTCTTCCTTTCTTTAGCCTGAGAGCAACATACATGTATCTTATACTATACATCTCATTTGTTACTAAAAGAGTATGTTCAAATCCAAATTCAGCAAATGATTAAATCCTACTTTAAAATCCTATTCAAGAAAATTCTATGGTGACTAACCTTAGAAAGAGTAAGCAAGAAGCAGAGTCACGTGCACAAATCCTTCCTTTCCATGTTTACTTCTCAACGGGTAAAGCCCTATAACAGGCACTCACGAGACACCAACACACATACCTTCTTCTCAAAAGCCTGCCTTACTACTCCAAAATGTTACAAGTTACTTATTTTCATTTTAAAAGAGGACAATAAAAACTTTTAATAATTCATCAGTTCTGAAATATGCCTTTTTCATGTGTTAGAAATCCTGAGTAGACATAAGAACTCACATTTGCAATCTTGACCAGGGATGAGTGGAGACATGCAAATCAAAGTTCCAGGCTAGTTCTGACTACCTGAAACTAAGTCTCAAAAACAGGGAGAGTGGGGAAAATAAAAGGAATGTTCTAGATCACAAGGAATGCTATCCTCTCATGGTATCTGGTGGTGACAGAGCTGTCACTGTTCCTCAGTACAAGTTGTTCTCATTTCTTGTCCATTACGCACCATGTGAGAACTGGATATGTTCATTTTGTTTTCTATTTATATTGGTTTCGAAGCATTGGTGTGTTACAGGATTGAAGTTTGAAATGATTGTAAATATAAGGCACAGACTGGGGAGTGAACTTATTACTAGTGAAGCAAAACATTATCACTGAAGGAAGATTCCTCAGTTCCTTATTTTCCTATAAATTAACAGCTGTGTATTAAGTGAAGTGAAATGCTTGTATCATTCTGTAATTGGGATTATTTTTGTTTCAATTAATAGCATTAAATAATAATGTATTTCATAAAGAGATGACATTCAGTCATTAGAACATAAACAGTAAACTCAGATATACACTGGGCACCTCCTCTATGTCGACGGACTCTACACTCACAGTAACGGCCATTATTCCCAATGTGTTGTTAACAACTAACAATTATAACTCCAGGTTGGACCAGAACCAAGTGGCTGTTCTGCTCCTTGCCTTGTGTTGCAGAGTCCCATGAATCTAGAACATTTGTCAGAGTCTGCAAGAGTAGTCCCTGTCACATGCCACCTCTACTCATTCCTCCCCACTCAATGATGACAACAAGATGCTGGAGTGTATCATCAGGCTAATGACCAAATTGCCTATCTGGCCTTGGGAAAGCCCTATCCAGACCATAACTAACTATATTTTCTCTGCTTCTCAATTTTCACCTTCCAAGATAATTATAAACCCAAAACATGGCCAGGTCTCTAGATTGTCTACAATAGCCCAAGGCACAAGTCTTTTTTTATCCTGGACAAACAATTGTGAAATTCTGTGTTCCCTTTTCCTATGACTTGGAAAACCAACCCTGCCATGTGTTTCCATCATCAGCCTCATCCCAATAGCCCCAGGAAAAATAAGAATGAAGCAAATATAGTCCTACAGAAGGGAGGAGCAGGATCTCTCCTGTCATCCTCCAGTTCTGGCATTTAATCCTTTAACTTGTTGCATATCCACATTCAACTGCAACTCTAGATGCCATAAACTGGAAACAAATGGTGCTGGAGACACAAAGTAGGGACACAGAGCAAAGGGAGTTTGTGAAGACCTTAATGGCACAATGCTAGCTTTACCTGCCATTGCATTCTACTTAGCAAGATCAAAGTCATGAAGTGTGTGCCTATTCTAACTTCCATGCCACAAGCTTTAGGGTCTGGTTGGTGAGTAGCTAACTGAAGGAGAACTGAATCTCTTCCACAAAGTGACACAGTCAGGCAGACTCTCAAGACAGTTCCAAATATCCAGGTATGAAGATAACACCAACTAACTCAGTGAAGAAGACATCGACTAAAACCAAAGCTAACATAATCCGTGATGTTGAAAGTATTGTGGGAAAGTAAAAATGGAGCAGTGTCAAGACTTCGGTGCGTTCATATAATTTTCTAAAGACGGGACTAGATACATAAGCTAATTTTTTTTTAATTTTTAATATTTTTTATTACATTATTTTCCTCAATTACATTTCCAATGCTATCCCAAAAGTCCCCCATAGCACCCCCCACTTCCCTACCCACCCATTCCCATTCTTTTGGCCCTGGCATTCCCCTATATTGGGGCATATAAAGTTTGCAAGTCCAATGGGCCTCTCTTTCCAGTGATGGCCGAATAGGCCATCTTTCGATACATATGCAGCTAGAGACAAGAGCTCCGGGGTACTGGTTAGTTCATAATGTTGTTCCAACTATAGGGTTGCAGATCCCTTTAGCTCCTTGGGTACTTTCTCTAGCTTCTCGATTGGGAGCCCTGTGATACATCCAATAGCTGACTGTGAGCATCCACTCCTGTGTTTGCTAGGCCCCTGCATAGTCTCACAAGAGACAGCTATCTTTGGGTCCTTTCAGCAAAATCTTGCTAGTGTATGCAATGGTGTCCGCGTTTAGAAGCTGATTATGGGACGGATCCCTGGATAAGGCAGTCTCTAGATGGTCCATCCTTTCATCACAGCTCCAAGCTTTGTCTCTGTAACTCCTTCCATGGGTGTTTTGTTCCCAATTCTAAGAAGGGGCACAGTGTCCACATTTTGGTCTTCATTCTTCTTGAGTTTCATGCGTTTAGCAAATTGTATCTTATATCTTGGATATCCTAAGTTTTGGGCTAATATCCACTTATCAGTGAATACATATTGTGTGAGTTCCTTTGTGATTGTGTTACCTCACTCAAGATGATGCCCTCCAGGTCACATAAGCTAATTTTTGATAATGTACAGTAAAATTTTTATGTGCCACAAAAACTAAATTGAAATTATTTATTTTGTTTTTCCATTCAAAATGAAAAACAAGATTTTTTTGTAATTATATTGGTATGTTTTTGATTATTAATTTGTATATCAGCTTTGCCTAATAGCCTAGTAACTTACAAAGATATTTTCCTTCTGATACAAAGGAAGAAAGTAGGTTAGATGGAAGCCACAAATGACAGGTCAGAAAACACAAACAAGTCTGAAATAACAAAGAGTTCAGTAAAAATGGTAAGAAGCAACAAATAGTAGAATAGTTAGTGCCAATAGTTAATGTCTACAAGAAGAGACCAGTGAAGGCAAGAAAACAGCTAGGAGGTTCAGTGAAGTGACTCAGCACATACAGACACTATGGCTAAGTTTGCCAACCTCAGTCTGATCCCTGTTCCTTATAGTAGGAAGAGAGAAGTCACTGCTGTGGGTTGCCGTCTGTGATGGTTTGTATATCCTTGGACCAGGGAGTGGCACCATCTGAAGGTGTGGCCTTGTTGGAATAGGTGTGACCTTGTAGGAATAGGTGTAACCTGGTTGGAATGGGTGTGTCACTGTGGGTGTGGGCATAAGATCCTCGCCCTGGTTGCCTAGAAGTCAGTCTTCCACTAGCAGCCTTTGGATGAAGACATAGAACTCTTGGCTCCTCCTGCGCCATGCCTGCCTGGATACAGCCATGCTCTCACCTTGATGATAATGGACTGAACCTCTGAACCTGTAAGCCAGCCCCAATTAAATGTTTTTTTCATAAGACTTAACTTGGTCATGGTGTCTGTTCACAGCAGTAAAACCCTAACTAAGACACCGTCTGACCTCTACACATGCAGTGTGGCACACACACATGACCCCCCCCCCATACATACAATAAAATTAATGTAACTTTATAACATTTTTAAAGGAGAAAACCATTGGAGAAAAGGTGGTCATGTGGTGAGTACAAAAACTACATCCATAAAATACACAGTGAAATACTAAATATAAAACAGAAAGGATGTATGTTAAAGTTTCAGAGAAAACCCAGAGTAGACACAGATATATAGAAGCTAACAGACCTAGAAAAAAAGCTCAAATCCTGAGTATAGCAAAGACACCAAATCAGAAAGAGAAGGCACATAGAGAAATGAAGAGAACCCAACCCAGGACTGTTTTCAAGATGAAGAAATCCTATGGCCATGGCTGAGGTGAAGCAGGGCAAAGACGAAAAGAAATCAAACGATTGAGAGAGCAACCCTCTCTGCTATAATGGCCAATGCCTGGATCTTAGATGTGCTGTATAGAAAACGTCCATGACAGCCATGCTTTCTGTTCTGAAGAACTGAGCTTAACTGCAGCAAGCAAGAAAGAAAGATGAAAAATAAAAATGAAAAATGAAGAGGAAGGAAGAACAAGAACAAGAAGGAAATGGAGGAAGGGAGAAGCAATAGGGAAGGAGGAGCAGGAGCAGCAGCAGACAGTGAAGCACCTGATCAGGCACTTGAGCATCAGCAGACAGTGACTGAGGAAACAGTGCACTGGCGGGTATCGGCTGGAGCATGTGTGTGGAGAGGGTCTCAGGCAGCATGTCTCCTGAGTGGGCCCCACATGGGTCTTCAATGGCATAGACTAAACTGTAGTTGGATCTTTTGTTTTGAGAAGATACTTGGGATTTACTCACCTCCCGGTACACAAGGTTTTTATTTTTGCTCTGTTTACTCTTTTGTAACCTCAAGGACACAGTACCTTACTTTTGGGTTGTTCTACCATTCTCTCTCTCTCTCTCTCTCTCTCTCTCTCTCTCTCTCTCTCTCTCTCTCTCTCTCTTTTTCCCTCTGTGTAGCCCTGCCTGTCCTGGAACTCACTCAGTAGACCAGGCTGGCCTCAAACTCAGAAATCCGCCTGCCTCTGCCTCCCAAGTGCTGGGATTAAAGGCATGCGCCACCACACCCAGCTCCATTCCCTTTCTCATGGGCCTAGGGGACCATCCCATTCCAGGTGAAGAGATCTTAGAGGATACACTTGGGTCTGAAGTGGGAGAAGGCACAGCCCAGCCTACAGGAACAGCATGTCAGTGAGTTCAAACAGCTTATGACAATTTACTAATACACTGTATATTACAGTAGATCACAGGATGAGAACAGGAAGCATAGGCAAGCTACTGTCGCAGACAACAAAAACCAATGTGGTCCGAAATTGAAGAGGCAAAGGAAGGAAAGGAAGACACATCTATGCTGCATGGATGTGATAAAGCCTGGGCTGTTTTGAAAAGACCAGAACTGTAGCTTAATGGATGCATGAGAAGGAGTACTGACCTTGTCCTACCAGTAGCATCACCACATAAAGAGAAAAAGCTTCTATTTCAATCATTACTACAAGATAGACTTTCTTAATATGCATATAAAAGAGATTCTGCTTGAGGAAATGTTATAGGCTATATAGTCTGAAACATACCATGTCAATATTTTATTCAAGATATTACATGAAAAGTCTCATTCCTTACACATCACTTGTAATGTGCATTTAACTTTGTGGGTCATTAGATAATAAAATATAATCCGTCGTAGCTAATACCAGAGTTGTACTGATAAAGTTTATAAAGCATTTATAATAAGAAACTAAACAATTTTTAAAACCTCCCAGTGATGTTTTTCATGATTCAATGAACTCATAAATGTTTCCCCCCAAATACTGATTTTAATTATTAAATGAGTTTAATTATTAAGCTGTACTCATGAAAAATGACCATGAAAGCTGCAAATACCTGAGGTACTCACAGCTGTGGAGTAGGGGTTCTGAGCACCAGTATTCTCAGCCCAGCAGCCACATCCATAAAGAGCAGCCTAGGAAAACAGAAAACAGATGCAGATAATACTTCCTAAATATTACAGGTAATTACCAGTTTTCAATACAATATCCATCTAATTAAACAAAGGTTATAAATGATACACAAAATAGACAGCAAAACAAAATATAAAGTATCATAGTGAAACCTGTTATACCATATACTAATTATAAATAAAAATGTAAGAGCCCCCATCTCAAAAAAACAATGTGGACTAAAAAGGAGGGGAAGACTGAGGAACCACATGAGAGTTGTCTTCTTATGCACATACATGTGCATGTGCACATACACACATGGAGAAAACATAAAGTAAAAAATAGTTCATAACAGAAGTAGCATAAAAACTATGCAAGCAACAGCTTTAAAACTCTCAAAGATGTATCATCTCTTTCTAAATATGCAATAATGCATTGCTGCTACCCTCACTCTGCCACACCAAGGACACCAGAACTTATTCTTCCTACATAACTGTATCTTTGATGAATCTCTCTCTTTCCCCTTCACTCTTTCTCTCTACTAGCTAGAAACATATAATAAATCAATATATACTTGAGACAAACCATATTATACCTCATAAATACATACAGACATTTTATGTCATTCAAAAAGTTAATAGGGCTGAAGAGATGGCTCAGAAGCAGAAGGCCCAGAGTTTGGATCAAAACCTACATAAAAAGTCAGTAAAGTCACCTGCAATCCCAGAACTAGACAGTCAGAAATATAATCCCAAGGGCAAGCTGATTAGCTTGACAAGCCAGAGTCAGGAAGCAGGGAATACAGGTCTCTGACATCAGTTACCACATTAGGATGCTCATTTTATAGAAAACAATAGTCCTGAGACAGTTGCATAATCTATCACCTATATAAATATTTTTACTATATAACACCTTTAATACAGTTTTACTACCAAAAAAGGTAGGAAGTTTTTAAACATGTTTTAAAGGCTTGCTTAAAATGGCTGCATTTTACTCAAAAAGTTGAAAAATAGAGGACAAGGTCTATTTTATTACTGCATTATTTGTTACTGTGCCAATCTAAATAATGGTTAAGAAGGAAGATAGCTTTAGGCCATGATATTAAAAGTAAATATTATAAAAGGAATTTTCTTAAGAGGAAAAAAAAGGATGAGCAATGTTGTGCATCTTTCTTAAGAAAGCATCTTCTCTCCTTTTTGAAAAGTCCCTCCCTCCCCACCCCCCACCTTTTTTTTTTTAACCAAGGTTTTGGATGATTAGGATAATACCCAGCATCAGGACAGGACATGGGAAAATGTCCCGAATTCTCAGTGAGGAACAGGAGTTTCTTCCACTGAGGTCTTACACTCCCTTGTGTTTTGGTTGACTCAGCTGTGCCATGGGAGGGCTGGTTGAATGGCTTATCATAAGCGCCTGCTGACTGTATTATGAACTCCATGTATTGAATCAATTCCTAAAGGCCTTCTGTTGTTACACTGACGCAGAAATACTAGGAGGAAAATAAAGCATGTTTTTCAATATGGTGTTTTCAAAAGTAAGAAAAGATCTCCTACTCTTTGTGCCATATTGGTTATCGGTTTTACTTTGGGAAGAGTTATTGTTTTAGGATTTTTTTTTTCCCCCAGGATCTCCTGTAACCCAGCCTGGCCTCAAATTCAGTATGAAGCTGAACTTGAACCTTGAGCTGCTGATTTTGCTGCATCTGCCTCTCAGTGCTGGGGCAAGTGTACACTCCCACACCCAGAGGCTGCTGCAGTGAGAGCTTGGGCAAGTGTGCACTCTCACACCCAGAGGCTGCTGCAGTGAGAGCTTGGGCAAGTGTGCACTCCCACACCCAGAGGCTGCTGCAGTGAGAGCTTGGGAAAGTGTGCACTCTCACACCCAGAGGCTGCTGCAGTGAGGGCTAGAGAGGTCAACTGTGATTCACATGAATATGGGAGATTTCATTCTGACAGTTTCTGGATTCCTAATCAAAGAAGATGGTTAGGGGAAAGCTTTTGTATTTAAATGAAAAGAGAAACAGAATAGCTACTGTAAAACATTTAGGGCTTTAGAAGGGAATTAAGCTATTTCCAGAGAGTAGAATCAGGAATCAGGACTATAGATGGAAGCTATAATAAATAGATATCTACATCATTAACTGAAGAACTCTGTACCAGATAGAAAGGCTCAATAGAATACCATGGTCCTATATAAGGTAGTGAGTTCTCATAATAGAAACAGATGGTTGCTTCATGTACATTCCAACTTGGTAGAGGATTGGAGCTATTGGGGTCTAAGAACATTAAATAAAAGATCATAGAAAGCCACAAAAATTGACATTTTATCTGGGTCCTCTGTTCTGCAAGTGTGTAGCCAATGACAGCCATAGCTATTAATAACAGGGAAGTATGATGTGCCCAGCAATACGAACTGTAGCATTTCATCTTCCAGAACTTGGAAAGTCTATTAATTATTTTCTCATATACCAGCTATAAACTACAATGATTACACACTAAAGCAAGTATATTCTAATTCAAATTAAATTTTACAATTTGCTTTCTATTAAATATCTACAGCAGGTCTGGTAATTTCTGCACACAGTGCATGTGAGCACTTACAATACATTGAAATGTGTCTTGTTGCTGCGCATTTTTACTTAGCTTTTGGGAGGACATGCTTTTGTGCTTCACAGTTTTCTTTCTCTCTCATTTAATGCTTTGTATCTCCAGATTCACGACATCTCTCTGACCCAGCAATTTAATACAATTAAGCAACTATGTTTTCCTCTGCAAGCTCTTTGGATTCCTCTATCCCACATATTTTTGTGACATTTTAGCTTTCATAATTGTGTATTTTTAAACAAGGGAGCTGATCAATATATTAAATTTCACAGAAGTTCCCTGCATGGTGGCAGAATGGCTTCAAGACTTCAGGAGAGATGTTAGTGTCCTGCTAACATCAGTCCAACCTTAATTCTGCTGCTGTTATTATTTTGCTATCCTAGTCAAACAAAAATTAGAGAAAGTGGGGGAACTACGAAGTAATGGAGGCAACTCTGTTATACTTCCTTATCTTCTCTACCAAGACATCCAAACCTGACTTAGAAACCTTGATTTTCTTACTCTAAACTTAACAAATATACAGTTCCATAATGTGGGACTGAACAAAGGCTTTTATATGAGTAAAAGTGTATGTGTGTGTGTGTGTATGTGTATATATATATATATATATATATATATATATATATATATTATAATATAATCACTCCCCATAAATTGTCTATGTGGTAGGTGTTTCTGTGTGGAACAGAAAATCAGTTACTGTTGCCATCCACACCGAACTAGTATAAGACTCTAAGAAACCTGTCCACATCAAGGGCTAACTGGGGAATATCACTGGGAGCTCTGCAAAGATGTCTCCCACAAATCAGTCTGCTCCAAGCAATCACTAACAACCAAGACCAAAGGAATAATGACATTCACTGTTCTTCAAATGTGAGAGAGGTACAACTAGTAAGTTTCATTTCAAATGTAAGAGAAGATCCACATGCTGAGTTTTAAATAAAATCCTCACCACCTCTTTAAAAGAGTACAGGAGAGTGTCCTGATTCACAAATATTTACTAAGGGCATAAGAAATGTACAAACTCCTATCGTAATGCCCACTGCCCTTAGTCATTATAGTGTCCCAGCTCTCACTGCCAAAGTCATTATTAGGTTCCATTTTCAATACAGAAGATTGAAGGTGGGGAGGGAATATTGAAAAAGGTTCTGCAAGAGAACTAAAACTAAGCAAGTGTCACATCAATTAGAGCCTCTTCATCACTAGATATAGGGATGACTGGAGATCTTAACCACTCTGTGAAATGGCTAAAGTCATTTCAGAGAGGAGAGACAGAGAATGCCAAAATGTCACTGTGACCTCAATGAAGGGACTAAACAGTGTGACTGTAAAACCATGTTCACACTTACAAAGCAATGGGCAGGGAGCACTGGCTCCTCCTGAGTGGTATTTACTAAGAAAGACGGAAATCAATACACATTTACTGAATGTCTACTACATATGCAGGCCAGTGCCACCCAGGCTGCTGGAGGGTAGGAATAAGGATTACTGGTTATAAAAATCAGCAAGAGCCCTGTCACCAAGAGATGGTGCTTTTAAAAAAAAAATTGAAAAGAAATTTTGTTCTTGATCTACATAAAAAGAAAATGTTCAAGAACAAGGGTTTCTATTTTTCCTAAGGGAAAAATGTCCCTAGTAGTTTAAAAGTCATACTGAGAAAAGACCTGGTTTTGTTTTTAGGAGTTTAAGAAACCCATAAATCCTTACCTGCCCAACTCTCCCTGGATGTTTCAAGGCCAAGCCCCCACTGGAGACAGCAGCAGCAACATTCCCTTCATGGTCCACAACCACAGCACCCACCGTGTCCAAAGTGCCTGAGTCATTTTCCTAAGAAACAAAGGGATATGAGTGTTTACCAGGCCTGGTGTGAGACACCTAGACACAACCACACAGTGGTGAGTGTTCACCAGACCTGGTGTGAGACATCAGACATGACCGCACATAGTGCACAGTACTTAGTAGGCCTGGTGTAATTATAACTCAAAAATATCTGAACTAATCCTTAAGTGCAACATTTATAACTCATCTCTTTATTATTTTGTTATTTTTCTCTTAATCTCAATAATTAAATGACTAAAAGTTTGTGTGTGAAAAGATCTGTGATCTAAATGAGCCAATAAACGCTAACATTCATGTTTTCAAACACAATCACATGCAGACTTCCAAGAGTGAGGAACCCTTCTCTCTTCTTCTCATTCTTCTTCTCTCTTCAGAGGAGAAGAGAATGACAGCCACCATCCTGGAGTGCAAGATACTGTCACCTTCTCATCAATCCCTTGTCTAAGAGAACCTTTATGACAGTCTCTTTTCTGCTGTTATTAATATGCGTGGTAAGTGGTGAGAGCAAACTGTGTATCACTAACTGGAAGGAATCTTTGTGTCTCTGTGCCTTCTCCCCAGTCTCACATATTTAAGGATTTAAAATGATAAGCAAATGTCTCCTACCACAGGAGTTTTCTGAACATCCGTGCCACAAAGACAAACTACTGGGTAAGGACAGAATTAAAGAAGGCAGGGGAAAAATTCATTACCGTATATTAAAAAGGAAAGTTAGTGTAGGTTGTTAGGTCAAGAGAAGTCTTGGTGAGGGCAAGGTTTTCAAACTGCATGCCAAACCCCTGGCATGAATGAAAGAACCAAACATTCCCCCAGGTTCACACGGGTAGCTAGCTACCCCACCACTGTGGCTGGATACTCAAGAGTACCGAGCAAAACTTCAGTGTACTAAGGGTTCCTTTGGTGCACTAAGAGGTAAAGAAACACATAAAGGTATTGACTTTGGCAGACAAGGTTCATGGGGATGAAGTATTACATTTCTAATCTCACATGTAGCCACATTGAAGGAAAGGTAGTCAGTGGAATCAGACTGTCACCCCAGAAGGCTCACAGGCAGGAGCATAACTTTCAGGGACAGCATCAGGCTCAACCATCCCTGAGCAGGGTCTCTAAGCCCTGTGTTATCACTTCCCTTGGCATCTACTTATGCTCTGAGTAAATCTGCACTCCCTGTGTGCATAACAATCCCAATGGTGATTAATTACAAAATGGGACACCTCGGTGTCTGAGCAAGTCTTTTTCCTTCTCTTCAGAGCTGGCTTCATGTGATGTCAGAGGTTGCCACTGAATAAAGATTTAACAGGAATGACTTTGCTTCTCGGCAGCATTTCTCTTCTTTGCTGGGTAAGGCTGAAAATCGATTATAAAAATACACCAAAAGGCACTTGAAAAACAAGATCTGATAACATTCCATAGGATTTTCATCAACCCCAAACCAAAAAGGGAGCTTTTAAGGTGAATGTGTCGAATATTATAAATCACTTTAAATTTTTTATCTTAATGACCTCAGTTACAAAAGGGTAACATTACAAGTTTGTCTTCTCAAGCTTTAATGCACAAATCAAAGAGAATCTATTTATGTGAAAATTCCTTGTTTTGTTTGTCTTAACTAAACTGCGATGCTGATGCAGCCTAAGTACTCTACATGATAGAGTTTTACAGGAGAAGCATGACACACATAGAATGATACCCAAGTTGATCTGCAGTAACTGTCCTAGCATTAAGGAAACTTTTCTGCCTAGCCAAGCCACCATAAAGAGATCTAACAGCCAATGTCAGTATAGCTGGGTTATACAGATGGATTTACTGTAATGTGGTTTTAAAAAATAAAAAATGCAGAAAAGAGGATTCTGTTCTAAATTAAGCTCTATATTCCTAAGAGTCTACAACACCTGCAAAAATCAGAAGTACTTCATAAATACTTCAAAACCATTCCACGGCCTTTATATACTACATGGCAAATTTTAAGATAATGAAGTAATATTTAAGGTCTTTTATGAAGTGTAGATAAATTGAATTAAAGACAAATATTGGTATTTTTGGCATAATAATCTCACAGAGCTCATTTGTATGGGAATGAAATCTTGGGTTAAAGCGTACAATCACTGTTACTATACAGACTTACCATTACACTCTTACACCCCATAAATATTTAAAAATGCAGCGGCCACAGATACACATGCACCTATTGTCCTTGACTGAAGCAGGATATTTATGTTACCTTTCTGATAAATCTTTTCTGAAAAACAACTAAGTACACTATAGGTTTTGTTGATTTTTTTTTTAAATAAAACATGCAATGAATTTGCCAGGAAGCACGCCAGTATTATGGAAAAGATTGAAATCAATTTTCTGACAGTGATTTTAATTTTCTGTGTTCTAAGATGGAGATAGCTGTTATGCAGTTATTACAAGAATTAATAGAAGTGGCATCTGTGAACTACTTTAAAACAAAGAAAAGATTTTTCACCAGAAAATTCCAACTTTACCCAGGTTCTCTAATCCTGAAACATCTAAAAGACACCACTAATCTGTTGCTTACCTCATTAGCATTAAAACTGTCTTTCACTTATATAAAATCACTTAATTATCAACCAGCTAGCTGTAAGAGTTAGTCTTAAACCCAAAGAAGGTAAGCAAAAGTCCCAAGTGGGGAGGTTTCGATCTCACTTAGAAGTGGGAACAACATAGTCATGGGAGGTAGAGAGAGGGAGTGACCTGGATGGGAGAAGGGAGAGCAAGGGGAAAGGTGGGGGAGGATCAGGCATGGGGAGAGACAGGAGAGAGTCCCAGAGGGCCAAGAGAATAATGGAAATATGCAGCTGACAGGGGTGGGAGGATTCTCTAGGAAGTCCCAGAGACCCAGAACGAGGGAGGCCCCCAGGAGTCCATGCAGGTGACCTTAGCTGAAATGCCCAACAGTGTGTATTTGGAATCTGAAGAGGCCACCTTCAGTAGCCAGACGGGACCCCTAGTGGAGGGATAGGGACACCAACCCACCTACAAAACTTTTGACCCAAAATTGGACCTGTCTGAAAGAAATGGAAGGACAAAGATGAAGCAGAGACTGAAGGAATGGCTGATCAGTGACCAGCCCATTTTGAGACCTATGGGCAGGCACCAATCCCTCACACTATTAATGATGCTATGTCGTGCTTGCAGACAACCTAGCATAGCTGCCCTTTGAGAAGCTCTACTAAGCAACTGACTGAGGCAGATGCAGATACCCACAGCTAAACATTGGATGGAGGCCAGTGACCCCTATGGAAGAGTTAGAGAAAGGATTGAAGGCCCTCAAGCAGATGGTAACCCCACAGGAAGACCAACGGTGTCAACTAACCTCGACCCCTGGGAGCTCCCAAAGACTGAGACACAAAACAAAGAGCATCCAGAGGCTGGTCTGGGGCTCCTAGCACATATGTAGCAAAGGACTGCCTTATCTGGCCTCAGTGGGAGAGGATGCACCTAATCCTGCAGGGACTTGATGCACCAGGGTAGGAGGATACATGGGCGAGGGCAGCAGCTCTCTGAGAGTTGAAAAGGATCGGGGATGGGAGGAAGAACTTGGTGAAGGGGACTTGGAGGAGAGACAGCATTTCAGATGTAATTAACTAAGAAATAAATCTTAACTAGTTAAATGTATCTGGAAGTCAGTATGCCATGGGATTATCCTAATAGTAAAGATCAAGATGATAGTCAATCAAGGCAACAACTAGAATACATGAAACCCTCTCAATGATTGACTATTAGACCTAAGAGCAGCATCAGAGCTGGTAAATATTCCTCTTGCGGAAAGAAAAGTCTCTGTGCCCTACAAGACAATGCCATCATGAGGCTTCTTTATTAGATTTACTTACATGTCTGAGCATTTTGCCTGCACGCATGTATGTGTACCATGTGTGCCTGGTTCTCGGAGTTCAGAAGGCTCTGGATAGCTTGGAATTGGAGTTACAAATGGTTATAAGCTACCATGAGAATACGGGAACCAAACTTGGGTCCTCTGAAGAGTAAAAATCTGCAGGGCCCTCACCACCATTAGCTGCACCTTCTTTGAGTATCTGGGAGGAAATGGAAAGATGGCTCTGGTCAAAGGAGACCTAAGTCTCATTCAATGTTTGTCTCCAGCAAGCATGCCTCTAGCAGTGACCACTGCAGAGTAGAGTCCTATAAGTTCATGTGAGCAAAGACTTAATTATCTACCTTCGCATATGGAAGACTAGACAAAACCAAAGAAAACTGTGGGCAGAGGAATATTCATTCATTTTTTCCCCCTTATCTCTGCAAAAGCCTTCCTCTGAGCTAGATATAGCTCTCTGGAACAGTACATAATCAGCATGCTCAAGGTATCAGGTTTGATTCCAACCATGGGGGGCAGGGGGAAGACAGAGAGAGAAGAAAACCATCTTCTGCTGCCAAAACTATAAATAAATCGGAGGCAAAGCCTCAAATGCTAAGTAATCCCTTCTTCCCTTTAACGTGTGTGCATTACATTTCCCTACACGACCATGTAAATTCATATAAACACTTAGGACTAGAATCAAAGCTTTATAGTATATAAAAACTATTTATTTCCTAAATTATTCAACAAATATTGAAAATTTTCAATTGAAAATATCTTAGATTATGTGGAGATTCCATATTACATGGATTGTAATGGTAATTATAAATTCACACCACAGGGAAGCTCCATAAGAGTATCCTGAGAATTACTAACGCTTCAAAGTGCAGAGGAGAATATTTTTCCAAAAGGTGGAATCTCTGTACAACATTCTAGGATTGGAAAATAAGAACTAGGTAAGAAGTTACTAACTAACTGCTGAGAGCTGCTAGGAGAGAGGCTGAACTCAGTTCTCTACAGAGATGTGGTCCCTGGGAGGTCCAGCATGCTCCAACGGGTGGCCCTACACACATACGCATAGGGGCAGCACAAACTGGACTCAGTGGGTTATAGACAGGCAAACGCATGGACAGACACAACAGACATGCAGAGACATTAGGTTGAGGAGACAGATCCACAGTTATGTGCAGGACTAGGGGCTGGGGAGTGAATGTGATCAAAATGTGTTGTTTGTATGTATGAAATTATCAAAAGATAAACAATATATTTAAAAAGCAAAAGTGAACTCCATTTAAAATTTTATATAAGTTTGTATGTATTTTAGGAAGTGTAGGTAGTTGTAGATTTCCTTGTGACATTCTTGAAAGGTTTCTGTTGCAATTTATCACTATAATCCCCTCCTATCCCCTCCCCTTCCAAAAAACATCCATTTAACCCTTCATGGTCAGTGTAACCCTTGATACCTCTACATTCTATCTGTTCTTTCTTGAAAGCCCTCACTCCCATGACCCTTTACTAACCTTCCTGACCTCCATGGGAATTCCAGACAGAATATATATATCTGAAGATTCAAACCTACTATCCACCAATGAGAAAGTGATGCAAAATCTGTCTTTCTGGGTCTGGGCTACCTCACTGAGAATAATGGTTTTCATATCCATGTATTTACCTGGGAATTTCATAGAATAATTTACTCCACTGTGTCAGTGTATGGCAATTTTACTCTCCATCCATCAGTTGATAGACATCTATATTGTTTCTATTCCTCGGTTACTGTGAATAGAATAGTAATGAACATGAAGAATGAATGGATGGGGTAAGGATCTCCCTACTAGACACTACAGGCTAACAAATAAAAAGCATACAACCAGGAATGGGTTAGCATTTTTGAAACTGTTTAAACTATTTTGAAACTGTCCCACAGACCACCAAACACTATAGGCTATTGCCAATGGTAGTGGTTATCTTCAGACTCTATTTGCTGAAGAGACTACATATTTGAGTCATAGACTATGGAGAAATAAGCCTGGTACTGACCAAGAAACTCATCACTGTCAACTCGCTTTCACAGTGCTACATGGTGTTTGTGACACTATCAGAGAAGGAAGGTAAGCATCAATCTTACCCAGCTGTGAACCCTGAAAGCTACAATAACAACTGGCCTGGCAGGATATATCAACAGGTACAATAGTGGCACGGATGCCATGAGAGGAACCAACCACCTTCTCCTTGAAGGTCTGCTCCACAAGTTGAAACCGATGCCTGGTACCACTATCAGAGCTGAGATTACAGGGTTAGATGGGTCATAGGCCCTAGAGGAGAACCTACCAGTATTATTTGGCTAAATTAACTGACTCCTAATTGCTCATCTATATATCCATAGATTAGTAAATCTTATTATAAACTTCTGTTTGCAGTAGACGGTCAACACAGAAACCCATGACATCAAGATGCAGAAAATGAGAGACTATGAAATGCTCAGAATTAAATGAGACATATGTAACAATCTTCCAACCAAGACTTGGGAGTCACTTGCTAAGAGCAGGCAGAGAGATTGTAAGAGCCAGAGGTAATGGATTACTACAAGGAAATGGTGTTTTCCAAACACAACAGGGCAGTTGCACAACTGGACCTACAGCCACTGGAATAGCATGCACATGACCTGAAAAAGCTCAGGCCAGGCAGAATCCCATAAAGAAGGAAGGTGGTCATGAAGTCCCCACTCGTCACTGAGGAGCTACTTCCAATTCATATCTTCTGGGGGAAAGTTGATTTTCTTTAAGGGTATGGCTCCTAATAAGTGAGCCACATCCCAGTGGATGCCACATAACCAGACTAAACAGGTGGCATAAACTGAGATTGATATCAAACCAAACCAAACAAACGAACAAAAGCCCACAATGCTGGGTGAGAAGGAAATGAGAAAGTAGTTGGTAAGAAGTAGGGAAAATGGTAAATATGATAAAAAATAAAATGTCTGCAATTGTCAGAGAACTAATAAAATATCTAAAAATTGAAAAGTAAAAAAAGGCAATGGTCTTAAATCTTGGTGTTTTAAAAAAACAACAACAACAACTTTCAAGCCAGATGATAGTAGCACATGCCTTTAACCCCAGCAGGGAGAGGCAGGCAGATGTGTGTGAGTTCAAGGCCAGCCTGGTCAACAGAGCAAGTTCCATAACAGCCAAGGCTACAGAGAGAAACTGTCTGGAAAACAAAGCAATCTTTCAAATAATGATTCCTATGGGCTTTTGTTCTCTGTAAAATAAAGCAATGTGCGAGCCAGTGTGGAAGCAAAGGAAAATGCTTAGGACCTCTTCTCTCCTGCCAGTGTGTAGAGTCGGAATTAAACTCAAGTCTTCAGGCTGATCCACAAGCAGCTTTTTCTCTCACCAGAAGTTAATTAATGCAACTTTAAATCACCTTTATTCTTATTCATATGTTATTTAGCAATATTTAACATATATGCATAGTAAGCCATTGATTGGTAAGCATTAGACCTAAGATATTGAGAGTTGAAACATTATCTATAACGTTTTAATGTGATAATTTTTTTCAAGCTCTTGAGGAGAGTAGAAACTAGATCATAAATTACACTTATCATAACAAAACATTTAGAAAACAAAACTGAAGGGCATTAAGCATTGGTGCCAAGCTGAATATGGTAGCACCTGTAATCGCAGTCCTCAATAAGTAAGGAAGGCAGACTGGAGTTTGAACACTGCCTGGCTGCATAGCAAGACTATGTCTTACAGAAACAAAGAAATTAGTTTAAACACTTAATAATAAACACATCCAATTTGACTTCTTACTTGTGTAGAATAAGTGCTGCTCACACTTCTGATTCTAAATCAAATCCTATATGAGCTTGATTCAGGAGCTAAACCCCTAAGTATTTATTGCAAAGAACTCAAAGCAGTGTCACAGAAGACTTGCCAAGGAAAGTCAGACTGTTTATATTTGCAAGAACCAAGAGCTGAAAACTACTCAAATGTCTATCAACAGAATAATACGTAGACAAATTATGATGTCATCAATAGCAGAGGACTGCTCAGCAATTAAATGGAACTAAATAGCACACATAACAATATGTTTCAGACAAAGACAGAGTAAGAGAAGATGCATACAACACAGCAACGATGTTTCCATTTGTATCAAGTTTTGGAACAGGTTAAAACACAAGGAAAGCAGTTGAGAAGTGCCTCAAGTCAAAGGGTTATTATCTAAGACGCATGGGGAAATGTTATTAAGTAATGGAAATATTATTTATGGGCTAAAACATTATACACATGTCAAAATTCACTGGATTTTAGATGTACTATCTTAAAAGTTAATAAAAATTTTCAACTTTTTCTATTTCTATGTGTTTAAGACACAATAACACATTTTTTGTCTTTTTTTAAATTTTATTAGGTATTTTCTTCATTTACATTTCAAGTCCCCTATACCCTCCCCCCCACTCCCCTACCCACCCACTCCCACTTCTTGGCCCTGGCGTTCCCCTGTATTGAGGCATATAAAGTTTTATTTTATTTATATAACATATAAAAATAATTATATATAGCATATATAGAGATATATAGATAACATAAAGGGGGTAATTAGGGAGAAAATGAATCAAATGTTCTGAAATTGACCATGGAACAAAGAATCCAGAACTTTGGGAACATGCCAAAGGGAGCCAGGAATGAGAATAGGGAGGAAGGGGTCCACTTATAATGAAATGACAAATTCCCAAAAGCTGATTTACCAGAAGATTGTGGTTGGCATGGTATCTCCCACCCAAAAGGATACAAGTCTAAATAGAAAACCAATAAAACTATGTTTTGAAAACAAAATTTAATAAATATACTTGTGAAAACCTAAGATCTTCCTTTAAAGAAACCCAGAGGGGCCATTTTCTATAAAAGTACAGTCTGTCTTGATTGCTCATGCACCCTGTTTACCACACACTCACGAATGTAGCCTTATACTTTCTTTGCTCTATTTCATCTTTTTTTTCTATAATATCATTCATCATTTAAAATATTAACTTTATTTAAACTGCATACTATTTTTCAAATTAGTTAAACTATTTAATTTAAACTATTTCTTTTGTAAATTTATCTATATATTTGTGTGTATGTGTGTTGCCTGCAAGAACACCTGTGCACCATGTGCACACCTGGTGCCTATAAAGGCCAGATGAGAAAGTCAGGTCCCCAAGGACTGAAGTCACAAGATGCTTACAAGCTGCCATGTATATGCTTGGGATCAAATCCAGGTCATCTGGAAGGGCAGCCAGTGTTCTGAAAGCATGCTGAGCCAGCTCTGCAGCCCCTAAGCTGTCTACTTCTACCACAAAACTATAGGCCTTAAGCAGACAGGAACGTCTGTGTATTTCATTATCATAAGTCAACACTCAAAATAGCAAGTGATATCTCTATGGTACTTCCCGAATGAATGAATGAATGAATGAATGAATGATATACTTCAAAGGAGCTGGCCATATTATGGTCCAATGGTAGAGCATATGCTTAGCATGAATGGAGGCTTAGGTCTCAATCCCCAGTATAGCAACCACTAGAGAAAACAAAACAAAACAAAAAAACAAAAAAACAAAAGGAAAATCCAGGGGCCATCATGAATGTAAAAACATGGAGGAAAATCAATGACAAATCTACATGTGCAATAAAAAGCAATATTGTCTTTAAAAAACATTTTATTAATAATATTCAACTGTTTTTGTTTTTTAAAATCTTCCTTTTTTGAGTTTTTAACTTTGTTTAGTTTTGTTTGCAGTGATAATTTCTGGACCAAAGGTCTCCATGTGCTATGCTTGTGTTTCACCACTGTGTTCTGTCCCCAGCCCTGGCTATATATTAGTTCTAAGTAACATACTTAAAGCATTAAAGTTACAAACGAGTTAAAAATAAAAGAACAGGTAGGAGATTTAGATGCACTAAGCAAATATCAACCTATACAATGAAGGCATTTTAATATCATGTTTTGCATACAAAAAGCATTAACAGAAACAAAAAGAATATGATAAATGTTAAAAATTCTGCTTCACTGAGAAGATAAAATAAGTCTAAATTCATATTACTTTACAACGTATGTGAAGTGGCTTTAAACATATGTGAAGTAAAAATCACAAAGAAAAAAAAAGTCAGCAAACTGTAATGAGCTATTTCAAAACATTTCTTCCCATCATAGGTAGATCAAGTAAGAAAAAAAAAAATCAGTAAAAAACCAGCCATGGACAATACATTACAGCTGGATTGACAGGTGTCCATATGCTGTTCTCAGCAATTACACAGGAAACACATCTTAAAAGCACACATGAATGTTTACAAGTTATCATACATTAAACTATAAATCACAAAAAATTTCAAGAAACAACATCAAAAAGAATACATGCAGACTATAAAACAGGGGAGTCAATAAAATTTGAAAATTAAAAATAAAACACTTCTGAAGAATTTGTGGATCAAATAAAACTAAATGCAAACAAAGGCCAACAGGTGATGATAATACCACACTTGCATGAATGCAGAATACAAGAAAAACAGTGCTGGGAAGGAAATTTACATACACGATGCTGATTCTGGAAAACTAATGTCCAATTAACAAAGTCAGAAAGAGAGCAGGTTAAACACAGTATCTAGAAAATATAAATTGGAGGTAAGATGAAAAAAAAAAAATCAGTGAAGAAATTAACACTACCCAGAGATCAAAACAAGCAAATTTGGTTGGGGGAGGGGGTTGTTAAGTAAACTGAATGAATTCAATCTAATATACAACCATTTTCTTTACCACTGACATCTCAGCAAAAGAGCATCCCCATCGGCTTCTCTACTACCAAGCCCCACCAACCCCTCTTCCCACCCCGACCCCCATCTTAAAATCCTGCAGCACTCCAAAAAAATGTTTCCTGAGTCATTTCCCAGAGTCTTCTCTGCCTTTAAACTCCCCTAACACAACTTTTTTCCCACTCTAAAAGCACTCTGCATTGGTTTGGGGGATCCTGTGTAGAGAATAAATACTATAAAACAAAAACTCTCTAGACTGTCTGAAAGAGAATCTTGCTCAGCGCACACACAAGCTGTAAGCTCACCATGGCGGAAGCTGCTTTCCTGGCAGGGATCTGGTTCCATTTCTGATTGCGATGTGCTGCTCTTCCCTAGGCCATGCTTTTGCACAACATCTCCATGAGGGCTGCCCTTACAGGTCACTGCCATGGGGCCATGGCTGCCTCCACACGTACCACACTCAAGTCCAGACCATTTCTCACAAGTAGAGAGTGACTCTGCTTCAGGAAAGTTTACATGCCCATTAGTCTACTGTTCCAAATCCATGTCTAGACACTGACCCATCAAACACAGCCTCTCACTCTATCTACAAAGAAATACATGTCTTGGTTTTGACCATACATCCTTACATTCAGTGTCTCATTTGCCTGCTTTTACTGCCTTCTCATGCACTGAGGTCATCCGACACTGTAAAATACTCCTCTTATTTCTGACTCAGTTTCCTTTATTTCCAAAATTTCCCATTTCCTAAAAGCTCTAATAAGTGATACTCATCCCAAAGTTTTGCTTCAACTTTTGTTTTCTCCCCTGGAAAGCTTGGCTATCAAATCAAATAGACAAAAGTGTTATAATCAAACCCACCAAAAAGGAGGCATTTCATAGAGGCACACGCATCATACTACTTCACTGACAGCAACATTACCGCGTGCTAATGGGATATGAATTCAGTACCTAGGAAGATTAAAAGACACATAAATAAGCAAGCTAAAACACTGTTAATTAAATAGATGGCAACAAACTCTTTATAAGAGCAGGCGACGTTTTTCAATTTAGTTGTCCAATTTAGCTCTTTCAAGGAACACCTGGCCAAAGCCTGAAACATAGGTCTTTCTTTCATTTTGGGCTACCCTCACTTTCTCTGGATAAAATTACACTTTTAAATGCCAGAACTCCACTGGCCTTTGAACTGAGTCTTAAAGCAGTGGGGAATAGCAGATAAAGGACTAGAAAGTAACACAGACAATCTGGATCTTATTCCTGCCAGAGAAACACTGTAACAATTAGGATGGGCCACTTGACCTGGATTTAAATGGGACCCTCTCCATATTGAAGAAGAATAATTAATATCCACTTAATAAAACATTATTAAGTTGCTTTATATGCATGAGATTTTATAAGCAGAGCACTATCAGTTTGGCCAGTTAATTATGGGTATATCCACAAAACCAAAAATTATTCAAACTCATAAAAAATTTAACTAAGGGCAAGCATATTAAAAAGTAAAATGGAAGTGAAATGTTCATATGCTTTCTCCTTTTGTTCTCAGGTAAACTCAAATCTTATTAGAAAACAGATAAGTCAAAAAGAACTAAGAAAAATGGGTGAAGAGCACTGTATATTTTAGGACATAAGAAATATAATCTAGAGTATCAAATGTCATTCAATTTAACCTCAACGATGTTTTCAGAGGCTTATGACACTCAAAAGTCTACATTTGACGCAAATAGTTCCTAGGATGAGCCCTGTTCATCCATATTTCTAAACATTCTCCTCAACTGGTCCCAGGTACAGTTAGAACAAATAAGAGTTGGGGTGGGAAAAACGCCTCTGGATGTGGACATTTTCATTCTATAAGACCTTTGTCCACACTTACAAAGTCACATATCAAAATAAACATGTGCCAGGAAATGAATGGGCATTCTTGGTGTGCTAAGGTTTAATTCTTTCATAGGATGTGAGGGACATGGCCTGGAAGTACATTTGTAAAACGGGCATTTTTACCCTCTGTAACAGGAAAGGTATGTGCCCATATTTCTCTAGGTGAGAACGCCCCCTTGTGGACACTTCCATACTTACCTTTTCAGAAGTCTCTATTCCCTTTCCTGCTTATGTATCTTTAATATCGCTCCTTAATAGCTACAATACTGAAGACGTAACAGTATTATTTAATACTTCAACTAACCTAATTCCTACTTTTTGTTGTAAATTCCTATATACAAGTTTATCATCAAAAACTGAAGCATGGATTTTGACCCAGCATATATTTAACCATCTAAGAAAATCAAACTTTTGTTGAGTCTACAAGATAAATAAAATAAAATGTTTTTTCCTTCAAAATTAGTATCAGAATCAGTTTTATATGGTTAGTACTAACTTAATTAAATGATGTTTTTATGAACTATAAAAAGGATAAAATTATTATGTTCATCCATTCATGAGCTAACATGAGTAATAAATCTCAAAGTGACAGATGTAAAACATAAATAATCCAACTTGAAAAGTACTTCCTGATTAATTTACTAAGTAATGGGGGATGAATTTATTTTGATCTCAGTGGAATTAGAACAGTCCTTAAAAGAGGACCAGAATAAAACGTTAGGAGGCAGAAAAATAATTGGTAACTTTGTTACCAATTATTATTCCATAAATACTGAAGCATGAGGAAAACCAGAATTGAGACTAACAAATTCATAAGTAAAAAAAAAAAAATTAAATAGAAAAACAAAACCTTCTAAGTCCTCTCCACTTTCAGTGTTTCTTTGAGACATGCTATCATCCTCCAAGCCCGCATCTATACGTAATCTGGAACTTCACTCTGGCTCACTTAGTATTTTAACTTCAATAAAGGAACTTCATTTCTAATCCTGTTGGTTTAGTGTTGAAATGCCTCCTATACCTATATAAACATTTCTTTTCCTAGACTTTGGAAAGTTTCTGCTTTCCAAAAAGTTGTGTTGAATCTATTTCCTATGTCTTAAGCATGGAATTCTCCTACATCATGAATCACAGATCATTTTAGTCTTTTCATAGCACTCTGTAAGTCTAGCGTACTCTTTGTAGGTTGCAGTTCTCTCCTTCCAGCACTTGAGAAACTTGACACAGAGCTGCTTGCTGTTCAACACAGCATTACTCTGACAGAAGAATTCATCTCACAGCCAATGAAGTATTGCACAAAAACAAGAGGATGCAGCATGCTGGCTGACAGGGTTATGTTCAACTAACATTGTTATATCCAGTCTGGAGGTGCCACCCTCAGTGAGATGAGACCTCCTACACTATCAAAATAACCCCCATAGACATGCCAACAGACAAATTCTCAGACAAATTCTCAGGTGAGATTTTTTTTTTCCCTCAGATACTTCTAGATTATGTCAAACTGACAGTTAAATCTACCGACAGCAGTTAGTGTGGCTGTGAATGGTGCTTCCATTACTAGGCACTTACTGTTGAATACCAGTACCTACAGTGCCTTTCATATCCTGGCTCCAGCAAAATTTGCTTCTTTCTAACTACTGCACAGTTCAGTTTTCAAGTTTTTTCCTTGCAGCCTATTCTGCTGGCCAGCTCTCAGCATACAGTCCTGTGACCCTTGCTTTGGGTTCCGTAGGAGTGTACTTCACATGGAATCTGGAAGTACCAAGCAAACAACTGAGCAAGGCTAGGGAAATTGGGGTCCCTATTTTTAATGCCATATTTCATCTCTATGAGAAGACTTTCTTGTCTCTTCTGCTGTCATGTACAAATTTTCTCTCCCTCTCAAAAGAGGGAGAATGCTGATGCTCTGAGGCTATATGTATTGAGCGAGGTCCACATGACCTCGCCTGGGGCGTGGACTTCCTGGACCACTGCACTATACATCCATTAGCAGTTCCTGAGATCACACATTGCTGACATTCAAGTTGTCTCCAGTGCTTTCCAACTTACATCAACTCAGATAAGAAAAACATTCCAACTTGATTTTTGTTTTAAATCATTTCCACAGAATAAAATAAGTAGAAAATAAGTCAATAACAAAAGATAATAAAGTGAGAATTATGTATTAAGATATTGCATAACATGCACGCCTTTAATCCCAGCACTAGGGAGGCAGAGGCAGGCGGATTTCTGAGTTCCAGGACAGCCTGGTCTACAGAGTGAGTTCCAGGACAGCCAAGGCTACACAGAGAAACCCTGTCTCGAAAAGAACAAAAAAATAAAATTAAATTAAGAATGTCTTCCAATATCACATAGCAAATGTCAATAATATAAAACTTCCAATTATTTCTGTACCAAGCCAGTAGATGAAAAATCAGAAACACAGATGAAAAAGCTACTAGCATGGAAGAAAAGTTAACCAAGGAAATTTACATTTTTTAAGAAAAGAAACAAATATAAATGGTAGAAATTAAAAACTCATGGATGAAAAAATTTAAAAGTACACTGGAAAATATGACCAAAGACTCTACCAAACAGAAATAAAAGATATTAGGAATAGACAACAGTTAAGGAAATATTATAATTAAAAATTAATTTAAAAAAATAAATGGCACCAATCATTATATAGGATACTCTAGGATACCATCAAGAAAGGTTCCAATGGGATAGAAAGCTGAGATTAAAAAGTAAAGGCACAAGAAATATATCTATGAAATTGTAGCATAAATTCCCCAAATTAAAGAAATAAAAAACATTACTCAAATGCAAGCCGCATTTAGAATTTCCCCCCAAAATATGACCATAGAAGATCTTTACAATACATTTAGTCAAGAAGTCAAAAACATAATACAAACAATATCAAAATATATAAGAAAAAAGGGCCAGTGACATAGCTTAGTAGGCTAAAGGTACTTGCTATCTGTTGTCATAAACACCACATCTCACTGGTAATGTTACCCACAGGCTTAGAAGTAAAAGATGGAAAACGATATACCAAGAGAATTGGGCAAGATTGTACAGCTATTCTGATATTGGGGGAAGGAGGGAGGGAGGCAGGGAGGGAGGGAGAAAAGGAGGGAAGAGGAGAGCACACTAGCTAGCAAACATCAATCAGTCCACTATAGGGACTGGAAAGGCCATTATATGGGCTAGACAGGTAGCTCAGAGGTTAAGAGCCACTTGGATGCATAAGTTTAGTTTCCTGGGATGTACATACAGGCTTACAACCAGCTTTAACTCCAGTTCCAGGGGATCCAACAGTCACTTGGCCTCCTCAAGCACCAAGCTTACAAATGGTACAAAGATATACATGCAACCACAATACCCACACACATAAAGTAAATAAATCCTTTTTTAAGGCCACTATATTTTAACAAAAGAACATTTCACCAACAAGATATAACAGCTGTGAATAGGTTAATATTAAATATTAGGACCAGATATTTCAAAACCAAACAATGGGCATCAAAGTCAGATAGGTCCTCATACAATAATAGAGCAACAATACTAGGGAGACTTCACTATCCCAGTAATAAAATTAACAGCAGCAAAAAAGCTTTCAGAATGAAACAACAACTATCAAATAGACATAACAGATATCTCCAGAATACTCCATCTAACTCAGCAGTTCTCAACAGAGGTAACCTAAGACCATCGATAAACATACTTACATTACAATTCATAACAGTAGCAAAACTACAATTATGAAGTAGCAAAGAAAACAATGTTATGGTTGGAGGTCATTACAACAGGAGGAACTGTATTACAGGGTTGCAACTTTAGGAAGGTTGATAAGCAATGATGTAATATTGGAATTCTTCACAATATCCAATAGAATCTCCTCTAAAATAAAACATATTTTAGGTCACCAAACAAGTCTTAGCAAACATAAAGGAATCTAAATAAATTCCTATATCTTCTTACATCAGGGTAAAACTAGAAATCAAGGGCACATGAAAAATGAAAAGGAGCACAAGTACTGAAGGATTAAATAAGAAACTCACACTTGCAGGACCTCCGTCACCTAACGAAAGCACAGGAGAAATGAACAATTCTTAGAGACGATGGAAGGAACACTTACCTCAGCTTTTAGAATACAGAGCAGGCAGTTCTAAGAGGAAAATCTGTGGTGATGATGGCCTTACAAAAAAAATCATCAAGTTTTCAAATAAACAAGCTAATAACCCAGCTAATAATTACCGTGTTGGAAAGACGAGAACAAGCCAAACTAAAAAGCAGCAAGTGAAGTCGGGCATGGTGGTGCACACCTCTTTATCCCAGTGTTCAGGAACACATCTCTACCTGAAGTCGAGCCCCAGGGCCCACTTGCTGGACAGACATAACTGAATATTGCAGGTTGCCCTCTGACGTCCACAAGCATAGCATACACATGCCCACACACCCCTACACAAATGAATACCTGAAGATAAGAACAGCATAATGATAAATGCTGAGCTTCAAAACCCCATATAAACGCATGAGGTAGCAGCAAATTTAAAGACTGACCTACCTAGCACCAATTAACATAAAAAACCTGTACAGTGGACTCATCAGGTGATAAACATATTCTTTGATGGGACTGCTGCAATTTTTAATATATTACCCATCATTCAAGGCAGTGATTTCAAAAGGAAGACAATCACTTCAAAGGAAGAACTTCTCATTTTATAGAGCATAATATGTAATGAGCATCTCTTTACAAAAGTGACAGAAGCCCATACTCACTATCTTCTTGAAAATCACAGAGCAAAAGATCAAGCAAAGTAACTTTCAAGAAAACAGTAATGATACTCCGCCTTGCACACAAAATGCACAGGCATGTACAAATGGAACAATGTGAAGAAAATATGCTGTTTGGAGGGGCACTCATTTTCTTTGATCTTAACCTACCTCTCACCCAAAAAAATACAGTGATTTAGAATGATGCAGTTAAGCGCTTACATAATAACTTCAAGATGGAAGGGAAAAGGGGAAAACATTACCCACAATATACTTCAAAAGAATAGAATGTATTTATATGAAGCACACAAAGCAAGTCCCAACATTTCCTTTCTGAAACATGTGGCCAATTTAATGTCCCTGTGTGGTGGCTAAAGAACCAAAATTAAAAGTTGTAGCATCTCTTTCGAGTGGTTTTGAACACACGACATGGTATGAAAGCACAAAAGCAGAGCTCATTTCCCCAAATGTGTTTGTTAGAAACTGAAGACTACAAGAGACTCAGACAAGGGGCAAGGGCTGATGAGCATTTGCTGCGCTATCCCGCGTAAGCTCACTGACCTACAAGCCAACAAAAACTAACTGAAAGCTTAAAATACGTTATGCACGTGGTGAGAGGAAGCGGGGATAACCGTACACACTCAACTGCAGAATCTGCTACTAAAGAAAAGGGGATGGAAACTATTTAGGCAATATGCTGTGAGGAAAGGAAAGAGAAAGGGGAGTCTGAAACATCAAAAATGTTGAGATCAAACAATACCCCCAACTTCTTTTAATACTCTAAGAATAAGAGTTCTTTCCAATCATATCCAGGACTAACTGTTTGAAATTGATCTTTATGAAATCTAGACTATGGTCTAGATGCATGGTGTCTGCTTTCTAAATGTAAATGTCTTCTCAGCCATGAATAACTTAAGTTTCCCTATGGCATGAACCGAATACAGAAACAGATCAAGGAGCGAATGGCATCATTCAAAGAGTGTCTTCACTCAGCTATAATAAAAATTAGTGCCGACGAGGTTACCTTTTGCTTTTTGTCTCAGAACACAAGTATGAAATATTTATATACAATAAGAGACAGAAGAAAATCTAAGTAAGCCCACCCAGAGAGAACAGGGCCAAATATTTACTACTATTTTCATATTAAATATAACAAGTTAAACAGTTATCTTTCCCTTTTCTACCACGTAAGTCACCTAAAAAAGCAATGATGAAAAAAAGAAATACAACCACGAAGAAGAGATAATTCCTAAAAATCTGTATTTCTCACTTTAAAATATTACACCTTAAAATCTATGAAACCTACAGCTAGAAACCAAGTTCACAACACTGAGTTAATTCACAGAAATGTGGTGCAATGGCATCAACTCTTCCTCACTGTCACTCTCACTTCAATGGTAAAGCTTCTCAAAAGCTAGCCTGACTCTGCTTCCCACCCCACGCCTACCTCATCAACCCACACATGTCCATCACCAATCCATACCTCACAACATGGTCTGCCCAGATCAACAGTCTCCAGGTGCCAAACCCAGCAGCCATTCTTCAGCAGTGTGTGACCCAGCAAAGACTTTCTCTGAAATAAATGCTCCTCCTGTAGTCCTCTCTTTCTCCTCCCTCCCCACCTCCCCCACCCCCCTCTGACACGAAAGTACATCCTGGTACCTTTGCCTCACCAGTATGTCCTTTTTCTCCCAGTTTCTACATCTTGAACTGGCTTGAGATTCAGGTGCAAATCTCTCACACAGTCTCACTATTCAGTGTGTCAATATGGATGTATATCCCTTTTTATGTCAATAATTTCATCACATATATCACCCTCTTGCTCTGTCTATAAAACTACTGTTCTTGAACATGTACTTGCTCCTATAACCAACTTCACAATCGATACTTCACAGCAAGCTTTCCAATAGTAATGATGAAGGGTTGGTACAAGTTTTCAGAAGTTGAAAATACACTAGGAAAAGCAAAGGAGCATGGTTTTAAATGCATATGTTTAACAGTGTCCTTTGGTGTCACAGGCTTGGTTGCTAACCTCAGTCGGGCACTACTGGGAAGATTGTGGAACTCTTAAAAGATGGAAGGAAAACACTGGACACTAGGTCCCTGAAGAGTACACTTGAGGACATGCACAGCCTAGCCCACTCTCTCTGTTTTCCCTTCTAGGACTCGGAGACGTGAACAGGCTTCCCTTGCAATGGCCATGCTTTGATGTACCTTCCTTGTCAGAGGCGTGACAGCAGAGGCCCGTGGACACACAAAATCTCTAACCCAAAAGAAAACAACTTTCGGGGGCTAGAGAGATGACTCAGTAGTTAAGAGCTCTGACTGCACTTCCAGAGGTCCTGAGTTCAAATTCCCAACAACCACATGGTGGCTCACAACCATCTGTAGCAAGAACCAATGCCCTCCTCTGGTGTGTCTGTAAACATCTACAATTTACTCATATACATTAAATAAATAAATAAATCTTAAAAATAAAATAAACAAAAAATGGCCCTGACTTCTGAGTAAGTCTAAGCCTGGCTACAAATTTCTATAAAAAAAAAATTCTATAAACAACCACTAAATTAGCCTCAACAAAAAAAAAAAAAAAAAAAAAAAAAGAAAGAAAGAAAGAAAGAAAGAAAGAAAGAAAACTGTCTCAGTATTGTAAAACTCAACAACACCCTAAAGTTTTCATCCTTTTATTCAGGGTGCTGGGGACTGAACCCAGGGCCTTATGTGTGCTAGGCAGAGACTCTAGCACTGAGATACGTGCCTAGCCTGACCTTTTGATAGAACCAAAGCCTTTCCATTGAATGTAGGTTCTCAGACAATGTTCCATACAGTTTTTCTTAGTAAGCAATGAAATGACCTATGACTTTGACTTTCATATTATATAAAAGAGAACAAGAAAATAAAAATATTAACAAACATTCTAAATAAAGTATACATGGATTTTTATGGTTTTCATCAACTTCACTAGCTTACATTTCCATAATTATAATGCAACAGCATTTCCTTACAAGCCAATTCTGGTTTTTTAATTTACTTTTCCAATAGAGCACTAAGTATTCATACAATCCTTAGTTTTCAAATAAACAACTCTCCTTTTAAATTCATTATCCCAAGGTTTAACATGAAACAACAGATTATGTGATCTTAATAAAAAGCAATGGACCCATGGAGGATACCAACACATTGAGCTGCAAGCAGGTATGGGAGCATGGCACACTGAAAGGTAGCTCTAGAAACAAAGCTGGAAAAGCTTTCCACGCGCACTCCAGCCCGAAGGACCCAGCCCGTTTGCCCCTTCGGCTGCATTCCTCACCATCCTCTCTGCAGATTTTGGCTTCAAGCACACTAGCTCTCTTCATTACCCCAACATGACAACCCTCCAGAATGACCTCTGAACACACAGTTCATTCTGGGTGATATATTCTTCTGCTGACTGTTTATAAAGCTCACTCTTATCTTTCACATCTTAGCTCAAGTATGTCTTCCTGATCATCTTAATGGATGCAATCTGTCTTCATACTCTCATATTTCGGCTACTATATCATATCATGTTCTTTTCTTAACAAAACACAACAAACATATTGAAACATGATAATAATCTTAATTACAGGTATATATTTTCCAGTCTCTGTCTCACTAGAGAATTTTGTTCACCATGTATTCTTATTAGCTGGCATACAATCACTTTCTGAATAAAAAGAAAAAAAAAAAAAACTAGTGACCTGAAAAGGTAAGGCCGTGATACTTGTATGCATAATATTCTAAACTGATAGCCGCGACACAGAGCTGTGTAAGAATTTCACAGCAGTTTTGTTCCTGAGAGTAAACACCCAGAGACAACCAATCTCAGCAGGAGAATATATAAACAAACTATAGTCTATGTACATTAGGATATTACTTAGAGGTGTTTTGTTTTGTTTTGTTTTGTTTGCAGAACCAGTGATGAGACATCTAGAAATATTCTCTGAAAACAAGTCAATAGAAAAAGCACATTCCATATGTCAGCAACATAAAGCATCAATGGCAGTAAATAGCTGAAGGACAACAAAACCAGGAATGCTGTGTCTTGATCTGGCACACAGTTATGAAAACTGATGAAACTGTCTACTCCATGCACTCTGTCTCTGAGACAGGTCACTCTACAGCCTGTGAGCTATCCAATCAAACTCCTGAATGCAAGGCTTGCAGACAAGCAAACCCAGACACTCATATTTTTAAAGGGCAAAACCTCCTAAATTTGTTCACCAAGGCATCATAAAGAATGCAGAAACATACACACACACATTCACATGTACATGCACGCGCACACACACACTCACATACACACAACAGAACAGACTACACAAGCTTTCATCAAAACCTACATACTAATTTGTTTATTTGCTTCCTAAAACCCATATTATGAGCTACATAAGCAGAACTGGACCAGAATGTTTGATTAATTACCCTGTGAGGAAACATACTGAGGAAATACCTATTATTATGAAAGATGGCTTATTAGGTACTTTATGGCGTCCACATCATAAACCAGCTCATATGCACTAAGGAAGGACTACATGATACAGATAAGGTACACATAGAATATGACCTGACACAGCAATCAAGGGTTGTGTGCTAGAAAACTCTAACATCATAACATGAAGAACGCTGTAGCTTTCAACTCCATTGCACTATCGAAAGCAAGTACGAGAGGACTGAGACAATACAGTACCATGTGACTGACACTTTGTGGCTACTGGGCAAGAGAAGCAAAGAATGGGCGAACACTGAGAAGCTGAGTTTCTTATTTTATTCAATTTTAATTAAGTTTAATTTTAAAACATTTTCAGCCACTGCCAAAAATGATTCTAATAACTAAATATGCAAATCCACATTTTCAAAAGTAAATTGTATTACATGTATTCATTTATGTGTCTATTTATTTATGTGCATCTGTGTGTTTCAATACACAAATGTGACAGCATGCAACTTTCAGAAGTCTGCTCTGTCCCTATACCATGCGGGCCCTGGGGATCAAACGGCAGCAAGTGCCTTTACCCACTGTGCCATCTTACCAACCCTCAACAGTTAGAGCTCATTATTAACTTTTCTACTGATTATATTTCAAAAGATATTTTCAATTCAGTAACTTAAAATAAATTATTAAAATTAATTTTTCTTTACATTTTGAAATTAAACTCACTGTTTCTTTTCATGATCAAATTTTCAAGAAAGGGGCTATAGAAATCGGCTCAGAAGTTAAGAGCATTTGCTGTTCTCCCAAAGACCAGGGTTCAATTCCCAGTACCCACAGAGCAGCTCACAACTGTCTGTAACTACAAGATCTGACACCCTTACACTGACATACATGCAGGCAAAACATCAATGCACATTTCAAAAAAAAAATTTTTCCCCCAAGAAAGGCTTTCTCAGTGTAACCATGACTGTCCTAGAACTCACTCTGTAGACCAAGCTGACCTGGAATTCAGATATCTACCTACCTCTGCATCCCAGAGTCCTGGGAGTAAAAGTACATACCACAACATCCAACTTAAGGTCTAGTTTTTAAATTACAATTTTTATATGTGTATTACGCATGTACAAGTGCACATGCTCAGAGAATGTCACAACATATGTGAGAAAGTCTGAGGGCAACTTGTAGGAGTCGGCTCTCTCCTATCATATGGCTTCTGGGGAAAACTGGGATCAGCAGCTGAACCTTTTGCAGTAAGTGCATTTACTTAATGAGCCCCACCAAAGCGAGCGGCTCTGCTTTAATACACACATAAGAATATGCTATATTTCAAATGGACTGTATTGTTCTAAAAGCAGGTCAACAACATCCCTGACATGCATCAGCCAATTCTTCAGACACCTCCTGACCTTTGAGCTTGATTGTCGTCTTCTCTTCAGCTGGATGAAGTCTGTTTCCACCCTTTCTGCCAGCTCTAGTTTCCTCTTGTTCCTTTTAAATGCAGCTAAGCTGAATCCTACAATAGAGAACAACAAAAATATTTGAGAATTATTTGAACAAGTAGGCAAGCAAGATACCCTAAACAGTGACTACCCCCCAAAAAAATCCACTTAAGATTGTTGAACTGTTGGTTTTAAAAAGGCTCCCCAATGTACACTGAAAATAAGAAAAACAAAGGGATTAGCATGAGTTTATAAACTGAGGGAACGGATTAAAGCAGACAAACAACTGAGTTCTGAAGGTAGACAGGGCCTAGGGACACGTAGTGATCCACAACCATTCAGCGGTACGGTTCTCTAAGTCTCAGTGCACAGACATGAGAGATGACACTTGGGAGCACCACACTGGAAGTATACTAGAAAAGAGGGGATCCCGGAGGTCAATCCACCTCAGGGAGTGTAAAACAAGCTGCCATGTACTAACAAATAAGATTGCAAGCCTTAACCTTGTCTCTAGAAGTAAAAGGAAAAATTTACAAAGGAAATGTTAACCAAGAAGGCTTCTAATGCACGGGTAGAGAAGAGTTCAGGTCACTGTATGATCTGAAGGAGAAAAAAGTGACCCCAATGTATCTGATGATGAATCCTCACTGACAAGTGAACTGGATTTCGAGGCACCAGGGAAACATACCTCTGCCTGTATCTATGAGGGTATTTCCAGAGAGGTTTAATTGAGGAGGGAAGACTAGCCCTGAATGTTGGTTGCACCAATCCATGGTCTGGGGTCCTGGACTGAATAAAATAAGCTCAGCACTAGTCTTTGTGTCTCTCTGCTTCTTGACTATGGACCAACAGAAACTGTCCCTCAAACTGTAGCCAGCACATACTCCTCTTCTTTGTTGGTGTTTGGCTACAGACTATCCAGACAGAAAGGAAATTTAAAAAAATTAAAATCAGAGTATGTAAGCATGGTATGATGGCTCACACCTATCATCAGAGTACTATGCAAGTTGAGAAAAAGAACTGTTATGGGCTCCAGGCCAGATTGGGCTCCAGAATGAAATTTCTTTAAAACAAAGCAAAACTCAAGTTTCATGTAATATCTACAGATGCACATATCCATCAACACCAGGACATTCTCCAACCTAAACCATAAGGCACCAAAATGGGTCTCAAGATTGTAAAAACTAAAATATTAACACAAATCTTCTATAAAATGCCAGAACAAAATTTAGAAATTAATAAGCAAAAACAGAAAATAAGAAATACATTAAAATTAAACAATATGCCGAGGAACAGCCAATGGATCCTGAAGAAATCAAAAGTATATCATAAAGTCTCTCAAGTTGATGGAAACATTGCATGCCAAAGCCTGTTCATTATCAAATGAAGTACAATAAAAGCAGCTGGCCTTAGTTTATTGTCAAAGAGTCCCATCATAGGGAAGCAGGAAAACAACCAAACCCAAGGAAATCTTGAAAATCAGAGCAGAAATAAGTGAACTAGAGACTAGAAATAAACTATTAATGATCAAATTGATAGCTGACTTTTGAAAGATAATAATCAACAAACCTTTTGCTGGGTAAAAGAAAAAATAGAATTTGATGTAAAAAAGGAGAAACATTACAAGTGGTATCACAAAAAGTACAATGAACCAGAAAAATTGTCATGACAGTCATATGCCTGCAAATGACAAAGAGAAGCCCTGGACACATATAACACAGCCTGCCTGGATCAAGACAGTGAAAAAAATATACAGCGGACGAAAACAAGTAATGAAACAGAAGCAGCAGGTTAGTGTCGCATATGGATTGAAGATGGATGTAGATCAGTGGTAAAGCATTTGCCCAGCATGTATGAGGCCTGGAGTTGGTTCCTGTGGTCATTTAAATAGGAATGCCCCAACAGACTTGACTCGTGTTTGAATGCTTGGTCCACAGTGAATGACAGTATTAGTAACTGTGACCTTGTTGGAGTGGCTGTGGCCTTGTTGGAGGAAGTGTGTCAGTGTGGAGTCAAACTTTGAGGTCTCAGAAGAAAAAGCCAGTTCACTTCCTGCTACCTGCTGATCTGGATATAGAACTCTAAACCCCTTGTCCAGCACCATATCTGCCTGCACGCTGCCATCCTTCCCTCCATGGCAATAAAGGACTAAATCTCTGAAACTATAAACCAGTCCCAATTAAATGTTATCTTTTATAAGAGTTGTCGTGGTCATGGTGTCTCTTTACAGCAATAGAAACCATAAAGTATGGCAACAGAAATGCCAACTCCCCAGCTTCAAAATATCAAGTAAGATGTATCCCAATGATGCAAGAACAAACCAAACATATCAATATAGCTTTGATATCAAATCAAAAGAATAAAGAACAAAAATATGTGATCTCAATTCACATAGAAGAAAGCACTCAGTAAGAGTCAGCAGCCCTTCACGCTAAAACCCTGACAGGCGTAGAGGAATCCTCAAAGTCCGGCTAGAATGGTGACAAGCGCGTGGGTACCATGAAATGAGGGGAGCTGGAACAAGACATATAACTCATGCACCTGTTTTATTGGCATGCCATAGGAGACTGAGCAAGAGAAGAAAATTAGCAAGTATCAAATTCTAAGGACTTGCGATCACCTAGGCTATAGAAGGCAGACTTTATACAGAGAGGCCTTAAGACCCCAACCAGCCATTAGAACAGATGAGAGCTAGAGTACAGCAGGACACAGATGCACAGCAGCAGGACCAGCAAGACATGTCAGCAGGTGATGATCTGAGTGCCATCCCCAGAACCCACATGGGGAAAGGACAGAGCCTATGACATTCATACACGTCCTGATATGTGTACATACACACAGATACAACAGAGAAAAATAGAGAAAAATACATACACACACTAAATAAAATGTAAGAAAAAGAGAAAAAAATCTAAAACAATTAACTGAAGCAAGAACACTGTGCACAAATAACTTGCTCTTTAAAAAAAAAAAAAAAAAAGGAGCTGAAGGGGTCTGCAACCCTATAGGTGGAACAACAATATGAACTAACCAGTACCCACTGGAGCTTGTGTCTCCAGCTGCATATGTATCAGAAGATGGCCTAGTCGGCCATCATTGGGAAGAGAGGCCCCTTGGTCTTGCACACTTTATATGCCCCAGTACAGGGGAACGCCAGGGCCAAGAAGTGGGAGTGGGTGGGTAGGGTAGGGGAGCAGGGCAAGGGGTGGGGGGGTAATAGGGGACTTTCGGGATAGCATTTGAAATGTAAATGAAGAAAATACCTAATGAAAAATTGAAAAAAAAAAGTTATGTGAGGCCTGAACTAGAACCCAGATGACCCACAGGTGCTCATCAAGAGACACCTCTCCACTACCATGTCATCAGCATCTGTCCTTTATGATGTCATTATAATTTACTGACATTAGATTATTGTCATGACCTGGGATGACATTCAGTGTCTTTGGAAGTAGCTAGTTCGGTCATGATGAGTTCGTGACCATCAAGTGACATGTGCAAGAGTTTCATGTTGCCCAGCTTACCGATGACCACATATTGCATGACAAGAATTCTGAAAGCCATATGGAGGATGTTAGAATTTATAAATGGAAGGAAATTTTTGTGCAATAAAAGTCTTTCTTTTCTGTGATAGTGTCATGAACTAATCAATTATGGTTTATCAATTAACTTTTATTCTAAAAGACAACAGAAAAGCACATTCTTAAACCCCCCCTCTCTCTTTCCCTCTCTCTCCCCCCCTCTTTCTCTCATGCACACACAAACACACACATATACATACATATATCTTATTTGTTAATGAACATCTTAGGCATTTTATAGATATACAGAATTACTAAAGTAAGTTATAAATAACAAATATTTCTGTGAAGCAAAAAAAATAAAATAAACAAGAAAATGAATTATATTTACATTATAAAAGTAGGAATATCTAGGAATAAGTTTAAGGAAAAGAGAAATCTTTACAGTGACAATTACAAAACACTGAAAAGAAGTTAAAAGGACACATGCACAAAAATAAAAACCACAACCCAATACTTTCAAAATATCTAAAGCATATCCATAGATCTCATGCAATCTACATAAAAATACCAAAAACATTCTTCATAGAAATAGAGAAAGCAATCATAAAATTCACCTGTAACCATAGAAGATCCGAGTCCTAGCAATCTTTAGCAAAAACAAAGCTGCATCATACAACCTCACTTGAAAAACACATTACAAAACCACAGTAAACAGAAGAGGATGCAGTGACTAAAATTCACACGCACAAGCACACAAGCATGCCACACACACACACACACACACACTCACACACACACACACACACACACACACACACACACACACACAGAGGCATGCACACACATCAAAGAAGCAGATTACAGAGCTGAGAAACTGTTCAGTATTACAACCAGGTGTTTTCCAAAAAAGGTATCAAGAATATCTATTCTAAGTTTCTACTGGGGAGAAAATACAAAAAATAGAGAATAAAAAAATGACATAGTTTCTCTTAACATAAAAATAAAATTTAATTCAAAATACTTGACAGAATGAAACTGACAGGCAAATGGATGGAACTAGAAAAACCATCCTGAGACCCAGAAAGACAAATAAGGTCCTTTGCACATACATTATGGTTGCCAGTTTGTGTTTTTATGGAACTCCTGTGTGTGCAGATGAGTGGGTTTCTTGTGCCTTTTTGTGGGCTCTTTTCCTTCTGCTTGCTTGTTTTCTCCTACTGTGAGGTATTAGCTATTGTTTTGCATTATTATATTTTATTTTATACTTATCCCTTAGAAGCAAGTTTGTTTTCCAGTAAGAGACAGAAAGGGGGTGGATCTAAATGGAAGGGGTATTAGGGAGAAATCAGAATACATAATCAGAATATATTATGTGCCCTATTCCCAAAACATCTATTTTTCAATAACATGATTAAAAAAAAAAATCACAGTTCTGCACGCAAGACCTAAAACTACTACATTAGCATTAAAGCAATGAAAAGTTTCAAGACACTAGTATTTAATCCCTGTGTGTGTGTGTGTGTGTGTGTGTGTGTGTGTGTGTGTGTGTATCCCCCCCCCTCTGATATAGGCCAGGTTTTTAGATAAAACCACAAAAGCACAGATAACAAAGGAGACAAGCAAGATTATATCAAACTTCAAACTACCAGGGAAGGAAACACTCAACAGCATAGACAACATATAAAATGTTAGGTTAGTATCTAGAGTATACAGCAAATTTGAAAGTTCAACAACAAAAACTACAAGTTACCAGGTTTTTAAAATGAACAGAAGATATGGGACAAGTGACTTACATAGGCATTTCTCAAAGAAAATATACAAAAGGCCCTCAAGTATATGAACAATTCAAGCATCACTAGCCACCAGGAAAAGTAAACCAGAAGCACAATAAGCTGTCACCTCATCCAAGGAGAATGCTGTTGTCAAAAGACGGAAATGTCAATAGGAAGAGGAAAGAGGACTCCAATGCCTATCAGTGAGAATGGCAAAACTTCTTCATATTAAACAATTAAACTGTGTCCTTTTGTCTTACTTAAGTTTCTCAGTTTTAACTCATATCTTCTTTACATTTAAATCTAAAAAGCTTGCTGCTGAATCCTTAGAGTCAGGAGGCATGGTGCCCCAAGCCTATAATCTGAGCAATTGGGCAGTAGAGGAACGAGTTTATCTTGGGGCTTGCCTACAGTTTCAGTGTATTTTCAGTACATCACCAAGTGGTGGAGAATACGGCAGCAAATAGGCCTAACACTGGAGCAGTAGCTGAGAATGTAAACTGATCAACAAGGTGCAGGCCGAGAAAGAGGAAGACTGAGCCTGGCATGGGATTTTAAAACCTCAAAACCCACTCCCAATCACAAACCTCCTCCAACAAAGCCACACCTCCTGATCCTTCCTAAACAGTCTACCAACTGGAAACCAAACATTCAAATATATATACCTAAAAGGGCCATTCTCATTCCAAAACCAGGAGCTCCATTATGTGTCTCAGGTCATCTTATGTCACAGAATGAATGAAATTCTGCTTCAGACTACAAAGGAAGGTGCTAAAAACATACCTCAGCAGTTAACAACCTTTGTTGCTCTTCCTGAGAACCCAAGTTCCACTGCCAGCAACCAAGTGGTAGCTTACAACCAACTATAACTCCAGTTCTAGGGGAACTGATGTCCTCTTCTGGTCCACCGCACAAACATGGTGCAGACACAGATGCAGACACAACACCCACACAGAAGAAAATAAAAATAAGCTAGTCTTAAAAAGTCAAAAACAGGGAGCCAGGCAGTGGTGGCACACACTTTTACTCCCAGCACTCAGGAGGCAGAGGCAGATGCATCTCTGAGTCCAAGGCCAGCCTGGCCTACAGAGTGAGTTCCAGAGCAGCCAGGCGTACAAAAAAGAAACCCTGTCTCGAAAAATAAAACAAAACAAAACAAAACAAAACGAGGAAAAACAAAAAGAAATTCTTCCTCGGGTCAAGAGCTAAGGAAGAGCTCCCCTTCCTTCTTCTTCTTAATGCCTTCCAGAAGGCACCATGGTTTTATTATTCAAAATTACTTCAAGTAGCTTAAAAATAATACCTTGGGAATAACTTTACAAACCTGGCATGGTGGCTCACACTTATAATCCTAGCCCTTCAGAGGTCCTCCGCATGTTCACAGCTATATAGTAAGTTCCAAGCCAACAGACTAAGAACACCTCAAAATCAAGAGCAAAGAGGAGACCTCCAGCACAAAAAGGTGATAAAAAAGTAAACTTGACCTGTGTTTAACTATACATATTTCAACTTACAGACATTATACTTCTGTGTCAGACAGGAGTGGTGTAACACTGCGGGTGGTGTTTATACAGCTTAACTCATGAAGGGTTTACTCACTTGTGGTCATGGTGCTAGGAGGGCAAGAGGGTATCCCATGATCCACTGCCCATCTGTAGGCTCCTTCTCCAACTAAAAAGCTAACAACAAAAAAGTTATTTTTTAAAAAATGCATAGTGTCATCTTCTACAGTCAATAAAGTTAGAGAAGTAATATCACATGACAACTAAAGTCAAGTCTTAGAGATACAAGAAATCTAGAGTTGGTGCAAAACAGGACACTGCATGCTCCAATTTTCTTTTGAATTTTTATGTTGGAAGTAGCTAAAATATATATTGGAAAAAATTCTTAAAATTTCAATAAAAAAGTGAAAGTAACTTTCTGGGGAGAATTAAGATTCTTTCTTTGATCCATATAGCTGTAAGATTTATACATCTAGTCAATGAGGTTAAGAGTTTAAGTAGATGTCTTCAGATTTGTTATTCTTGTCTAGAACTATAGCCACTCAAAACAAGCAATAAATCTAGATACGGACAAACACACTAGTATGCTTAGACCCTAAGTTCAATGCAACAAGGAGGCACAGTGATGCTGAGAACCATTTCCACTCTGGTGAGTGAATACTGAAATACACCCCAGAAGGGATTTTGCAGCCGTAGACTGCAATTCTTAATACAACACAGTGAACAGGACACTTCTGGTTTATGAGACTAATTTCCAAAGGCCTCAAAAAGCATGCCAACACACGTAACAAGCCTGTTCTCTAAGTCATTTCATGAGGTAAACAGTAATTGTAAGCAGCAACTATAACAATCACTTCATTTCCTTCCACAGCCAACCTCTTCTAGATCCCAGCCAGCTAGTAATGGACCCCTTGAACTTGTGCCTGGTTGTCTCCTGTTCTCTACTTTTTGTTTCTGTTTTTCTAATCATTCCCACATTAAAATTCAAGAGAAGGAGCTGGAGAAATCAGTGGTGAAGACTACCTATTGCTTTTTCAAAGGACGCACACTCATTTCCCAGTCTCCAAGTAGGGAGGCTCACCTCCACCTATGGCTTCAGTTCTAAGAGATCTGACTCTACCTTCTGACCATTGTAGGGACCTGAATTCATCTGCATATACTTCCACATAGATATATATACATAAATTAAATACTTTTTAAAAAATATACAATTAAAATAAATCTCAAGAGCAATACACTTAAAGTTTTTATAATCTGTTATTACTAACATCAGAATTTCCTTGTGGTGAACACTATCAAAAGACTGTATTCACTCACTTTTGATAGTATGAAAAGATCACATGTTTACAAAACTTATAGCAACCACAAAAATTATTGACTCCTAAAAATCTGTATAGCTTAAATGATAAAAACCCCAGTAGGCATGCAGAAACATAAGAAATATGCCAAAGAAAAGTTAACAGCAAACTGCCCTGTTTTCATTACATTAAAACTGCAATGGAAAGAACCCTGAAAAGAAGAGATGGAAGAGAGCCAACGGAAATTATCCAACTTCACATAAGAAACAATGGTCACTGCAAAGAACAGCTGTCACATAAAAGCTAAAATCACAATTAAATTGAGAGATCATTTTGCCATCTTTAGCACCTCTTCTTTAAAAACAAAACAAAGAACAACAAAATAAACATAAAAACTGATTTGTTTAAGCCCCTCCGATAATGTGAAAACATAAACAAGCTAGTAAAGTAGTAATTGATCCAGAGGGAAGTTTGGGGCTGACCCTTTTCCAACTTCAGATAATCATCTAGGATTCAATCTCAGTACCTAGAATCATTACCATCTTAATTTTTCATTCATTAACATTCATAATTTTGACACAAGTAAAGCCAATCTAAAGTATGAGAATGTGGCTCAGTTGGTAAACTGCTTGCCTACTGTGCTGGCTAGTTTTATTTCAACTTGACACAAGCAATAGTCGTCTGAGAGGTAGGTATCACCACTGAGAAAATGCCTCCATGACATCAGGAAGTAGGAAATCCTTTGATTGGGGTGAGCCCAGCCCATTGTAGGTGGTGCCACCCCTGGGCAGGTAGTCCTGGGTTATATAATAAAACAGACTTAGCAAGCCATGGGAAGCAAGCCAATGAGCAGCACCCTTCCATTGCCTCTGCATCAGCTGTTGTCTCCAGGCTCCTGTCCTGTTTGAGTTCCTGTCCTGACTTCCTTCAGTGATGGACTATGATGTAGAAGTATAAACCAAATAAACCCTTTCTTCACCAAGTTGCGTTTGGTCATGATGTTTCTCTACAGCAATAGTCACCCTAACTAGTATGCCTAGTATGCATGAAGCTCTGAGTCTGAACTCCTGAGTCACATAGTGAGTTTAAGCCAACCTGGAATACACAAGACCTTGTCTCAAACTTTGATATAATCTATGCAATTTTTAAATAATTTAGACATTTTAAGATATTCATGTTTAGAAGTCAGTATAGAAACTATAAAGCATACTAAATAAGTAGCCTTTGCTTAACGTCAAATATTATTGTCTAGGAGTTCCATCACGTAAAATGTCACAAAAATGCTTTTCATATTTCAATGTAAACGTTTCATACTATGCATGTACTCATATATACAAATATAGTGACATGTAGAAAGAAAAAAATCACTTTCCAGAACAGCAAGTACTAACTTAAAATTTCTTGAGATTTGTTCTGAATTTCCAAAGAGAGAACTTTAAAGAAGATTCACACAAACCCATTAGAAAAGTTCTTACTAGCTGGGTGGTGGTGGCGCACGCCTTTGATCCCAGCACTCCGGAGGCAGAGGCAGGCGGATTTCTGAGTTCAAGGCCAGCCTGGTCTACAAAGTGAGTACAAGGACAGCCAGAGCTGCACAGAGAAACCTGTCTCAAAAAAACAAAAAGAAAAAAAAAAAAGCCCTTACGTCTCTCTCCTCTAGTAAAGCATGCCTGCTACTATCCTTCCTCTAAACTTCAACTGTCCTAGAGTTGCAATGACCTCACTGATACATTGGTATGCTTGGCCTGCTCTGTGTGCAGCAGAGCCTCCCCCTAACCCCTGGCAAATGCCCACTCCAGTCAATTCTCAAACAAACCAGCCATTAAAATCTTTGCAAAAGACAAGTCAGAACACATATCTAGCACTGTTAACAAGGCCAAAAACCTGAGGCTTGGTAGGTCATAAGACCTAAGAGAGAACCTGCTACTCTTATTCTGCTAGATGAATATGATATCAAACCAATACGCAGACGTAACACTATACCCATAGATAAGGGAACCTTTCAACCCTCATCAGGCAAGCTCATTTTTGCAGTTGATGGTTAAGATGGTGAATAATGAAATAACCCACAACTGGTCACAATGAGGATACTACAAGACTGCAAGGTGTTCATCCCTAAATGTAACATCTGTATCATACCCCTTTCCTTCAAGGCTCACAGATCATTTAAGCAGAGGGGCTGGAAGGAAGAGTATAAGGAGCTAGACATAGAGGATGACTCCAGTGAAACACATTTCTGGAGATAGGAGAGCAAATACACACAAGCAGTGACAGCAACTGGATCTTCACATCCACGGAATGTGCACAGATCAAGGCAGACAAACTTCGAGCCTGAAGTAGGGAGCTCACCAGGAAGCACCTCCCCTCACTAAGGAGCTCCTGGCATCTGAAAGCTGCTGGGAGGGGAACACTCTGTAAAGGGCTGTGGGCCCTGCAAGGCTCATCTATGTTCTAGCAGATGACCCTACACCTGGGCACTCGCTAAGTGGACTCCAGGAACTCAAAAAAGAAAATTCATGAGATTGGGAAGAAATGGGAAGAGGGGCTGAAGGGCAGAAATGGGGGTAGAATAGATCAAAACACATTAGATCTATATATAAAATCCTCAAGTATTAGGGGAAAATAATAGGCAATGGATTTAAAAAATATTTCTATCATTTCATTGTACATCATAAATATGTATAATTGAAGACAAATTAGGCTATTGACTACCTAAAGCTCATGAATTTTATATAAACTGCACTAGGAACATGGAAAACTGATTTTGTGTGTGGAGTGATGTAATATATGTATGTGTAATATATAATGTATGTGGTGTATACAACGTGTATGTAATTTGTGTGATGTGTATAATGAATATGTAACGTATGTAATAATGTGTATGGAGTACACATGGTATGTGTAATACATATATGGTATATAATGTATGTGGCATAGTGTGTGTGTAATGTGCATGCAATGTATGTAATGAGTGTATGCAGTGTATATGTATGATGTATGTGGTGTACATAATATGTTACATAAGGACAGTGTTAGGTGGTATGGCCTATGAAGGGGTGATTAAGTCCCAAACCCAGTGAGAGCCCTACTGAATAGGGTTAAGGATCCACTGGACTGCTTTGCCCTTCACCATATGACTCAGTGAGGAGGTTCCATACAGAAAAAACTAAACTGTCACTGGACACTTCGGCTGTAAATTGTCAGCCTTAGACTCCTGAGCTTTAGAAGGATGAGAAATACATTACTATTTAAAGCTATACATATGATGAATAACTGTGTTTCAATACAATAATGAAATTGACAGATCATCACTGTTGGAGTTAGCAACTGTGAACATACTGTTGTTTTACTCTTTTTTTTTATTTTTTTTTTTTAGAATTAAATTTTTTATTAGGTATTTTCCTCATTTACATTTACAATGCTATCCAAAAAGTCCCCAATACACTCCTCCCCCCACTCCCCTACCCACCCACTCCCACTTTTTGGCTATGGTGTTCCCCTGTATTGGGGCTTATAAAGTTTGCAAGTCCAATGGGCCTCTCTTTCCAGTGATGGCCAACTAGGCCATCTTCTGATACATATGCAGCTAGAGTCAAGAGCTCTGGGGTACTGGTTAGTTAATAATTTTGTTCCACCTATAGGGTTGCAGATCCCTTTAGCTCCTTGGGGACTTTCTCTAGCTCCTCCATTGGGGGCCCTGTGGTCCATCCAATAGCTGACTGTGAGCATCCACTTCTGTGTTTGCTAGGCCCCGGCATTGTCTCACAAGAGACAGCTATATCTGGGTCCTTTCAGCAAAATATTGCTAGTGTATGCAATGGGGTGAGCGTTTGGGAGCTGATTATGGAATGGATCCCTGGATATGGCAGTCTTTAGATGGCCCATCCTTTCGTCACAGCTCCAAACTTTGTCTCTGTAACTCTTTCCATGGGTGTTTTGTTCCCAATTCTAAGAAGGGGCAAAGTGTCCACACTTTGGTCTTCATTCTTCTTGAGTTTCATGCGTTTAACATATTGTATCTTATATCTTGGGTATCCTAAGTTTTTGGGCTAATATCCACTTATCAGTGAGTACACATTGTGTAAGTTCCTTTGTGATTGTGTTACCTCACTGAGGATGATGGCCTCCAGGTCCATCCATTTGCCTAGGAATTTCATAAATTCATTCCTTTTAATAGCTGAGTAGTACTCCATTGTGTAAATGTACCACATTTTCTGTATCCATTCCTCTGTTGAGGGGCATCTGGGTTTTTTCCAGCTTCTGGCTATTATAAATAAGGCTGCTATGAACTTAGTGGACCGTGAGTCCTTCTTACCAGTTGAAACATCTTCTGGATATATGCCCAGGAGAGGTATTGGTGGATCCTCTGATAGTATTATGTCCAATTTTCTGAGGAACCTCCACACTGATTTCCAGAGTTGTTGTACATGCTTGCAATCCCACCAACAATGGAGGAGTGTTCCTCTTTCTCCACATCCTCGCCAGCATCTGCTGTCACCTGAATTTTTGATCTTAGCCATTCTGACTAGTGTGAGGTAGAATCTCAGGGTAGTTTTGAGTTCCATTTCCCTGATGATTAAGGATGTTGAACATTTTTTCAGGTGCTTCTCTGCCATTCAGTATTCCTCAGGTGAGAATTCTTTGTTCAGTTCTGAGCCTCATTTTTTAATGGGGTTATTTGATGTTCTGGAGTCCACCTGCTTGAGTTCTTTATATATATTAGATATTAGTCCTATATCTGATTTAGGATAGGTAAAGATCCTTTCCCAATCTGTTGGTGGTCTTTTTGTCTTATTGACGGTGTCTTTTGCCTTGCAGAAGCTTTGCAACTTTATGAGGTCCCATTTATCGATTCTCGATCTTACAGCACAAGCCATTACTGTTCTATTCAGGAATTTTTCCCCTGTACCCATATCTTCGAGGCTTTTCCCCACTTTCTCCTCTATAAGTTTCAGTGTCTCTGGTTTTATGTGGAGTTCCTTAATCCACTTAGATTTGACCTTAGTACAAGGAGATAGGAATGAATCAATTCACATTCTTCTACATGATAACCGCCAGTTGTGCCAGCACCATTTGTTGAAAATGCTGTCTTTTTTCCACTGGATGGTTTTTGCTCCCTTGTCAAAGATCAAGTGACTCTAGGTGTGTGGATTCATCTCAGGGTCTTCATTTCTGTTCCATTGGTCTACTTGTCTGTCGTTACACCAGTACCATGCAGTTTTTAATCACAATTGCTCTGTAGTACAGCTTTAGGTCAGGCATGGTGATTCCACCAGAGGTTCTTTTATCCTTGAGAACAGTTTTTGCTATCCTAGGTTTTTTGCTCTTCCAGATGAATTTGCAGATTGCCCTTTCTAATTCCATGAAGAATTGAGTTGGAATTTTGATGGGGATTGCATTGAATCTGTAGATTGCTTTTGGCAAGATAGCCATTTTTACAATGTTGATCCTGCCAATCCATGAGCATGGGAGATCTTTCCATCTTCTGAGATCTTTAATTTCTGTCTTCAGAGACTTGAAGTTCTTGTCATACAGATCTTTCACTTCCTTAGTTAGAGTCATGCCAAGGTATTTTATATTATCTGTGACTATTGAGAAGGGTGTTGTTTCCCTAATTTCTTTTGAAGGGCTGGATTCGTGGAAAGATAACGTGTGAATTTGGTTTTGTCGTGGAATACTTTGGTTTCTCCATCTATGTTAATTGAGAGTTTGGCTGGGTATAGTAGCCTGGGCTGGAATTTGTGTTCTTTTAGTGTCTGTATAACATCTGTCCAGGCCCTTCTGGCTTTCATAGTCTCTGGTGAAAAATCTGGTGTAATTCTGATAGGCTTGCCTTTATATGTTATTTGACCTTTTTCCCTTACTGCTTTTAGTATTCTATCTTTATTTAGTGCATTTGTTGTTCTGATTATTATGTGTCAGGAGGAATTTCTTTTCTGGTCCAGTCTATTTGGAGTTCAGTAGGCTTCTTGTATGTTCATGGGCATCTCTTTCTTTAAGTATGGGAAGTTTTCTTCTATAATTTTGTTGAAGATATTTGCCGGTCCTTTGAGTTGAAAATCTTCATTCTCATCTACTCCTATTTTCCGTAGGTTTGGTCTTCTCATTGTGTCCTGGATTTCCTGAATGTTTTGAGTTAGGATCTTTTTGGATTTTGTATTTTCTTTGAATGTTGTGCCGATGTTCTCTATGGAGTCTTCTGTACCTGAGATTCTCTCTTCCATCTCTTGTATTCTTTTGCTGATGCTTGCATCTTTGGTTCCTAATTTCTTTCCTAGGGTTTCTATCTCCAGCGTTGCCTCAATTTGGGTTTTCTTTATTGTGTCTACTTCCCTTTTTAGGTCTTGGATGGTTTTATTCAATTCCATAACCTGTTTGGTCTAGTTTTCCTGCAATTCTTTAAGGGATTTTTGTGCTTCCTCTTTAATGTCTTCTACCTGTTTAGCAGTGTTCTTCTGCAATTCTTTAAGGGATTTTTGTGCTTCCTCTTTAATGTCTTCTACCTGTTTAGCAGTGTTCTTCTGCAATTCTTTAAGTGATTTTTGTGCTTCCTCTTTAATTTCTTCTACCTGTTTAGCAGTGTTCTCCTGTATTTATTTCAGTGTGTTATTAAAGTCCTTCTTGATGTCCTCTACCATCATCATGAGATATGCTTTTAGATCCGGGTCTAGCTTTTCCAGTGTGCTGGGGTGCCCGGAACTGGGCGAAGTGGGAGTGCTGGGTTCTGATGATGGTGAGTGGTCTTGGTTTCTCTTAGTAAGATTATTACGTTTACCTTTCGCCATCTGGTATTCTCTGGAGTTAGTTTTTATAGTTGTGTGTTTATAGACATTGTTCTTCTGGTGATTCTGTTAGCCTCTATCAGCAGACCTGGGAGATAGGCTCTCTCCTCTGAGTTTCAGTGGTCAGAGCACTCTCTGCAGGCAAGCTCTCCTCTTACAGGAAAGGTGTACAGATATCTGGTGTTTGGACCTCCGTCTGGCCGAAGATGAAGGCCCAAAACAGAACCTTTCCCAGAAGCTGTGTTGCTTTGTCGGGGTCACAGAAGCTGTCAGCTTGTGTGGTGCACACTCTCACCTGTGCAGACTATGTTCGGTGGAGTCCCGGAACCAAGATGGCTACTGCCAATCTAGAAGCAAAAGCCTCCCGTGCCGGGTGGACACCTGTCCTCTGGCCAGGAAGGTGGCCAGATGTCTGGAGCCTGAAAGGGGTGCTGCCTCAGTAGCTCTGTGGCTCCTGCCTGTCCCAGAAGCTGTCAGCTTCTGTGGTGCACACTCTTACCTGTGCAGACTAAGTTCCTAAGTTCAGCGTAGTCCAGGAACCAAGATGCCTCCCGCAGATCCTGAGGCAAAGGGCTCCCGGGCTGGGCAGACACCTGTCCTCTGGCCTGGAGGGTGGCCGGATGTCTGGGGCCTGAAAGGGGTGCTGCCTCAGTAGCTCTGTGGCTCCTGCCTGTCCCAGAAGCTGTCAGCTTCTGTGGTGCACACTCTTACCTGTGCAGACTAAGTTCCTAAGTTCAGCGTAGTCCAGGAACCAAGATGCCTCCCGCAGATCCTGAGGCAAAGGGCTCCCGGGCTGGGCAGACACCTGTCCTCTGGCCTGGAGGGTGGCCGGATGTCTGGGGCCCAAAAAGGGTGCTGCCTCAGAGGCTCTGTGGCTCCCGCCTGTCCCAGAAGCCGACAGCTTCTGTGGTGCACACTCTCACCTGTGCAGACTAAGTTCTGCGGAGACCCAGAACCAAGATGGCTACCGCAGATCATGAGGCCAAGGGCTCCCGGGCCAGGCAGACACCTGTCCTCTGGCCAGGAGGGTGGTCAGATGTCTTGAGCCCGAAAACGGCGCTGCCTCAGAGGCTCTGTAACTCCCGCCTGTCCCAGAAGCTGTCAGCTTCTGTGGTGCACACTCTCACCTGTGCAGACTAAGTTCCTAAGTTCGGCGGAGTCCCGGAACCAAGATGGCTTCCACCGCTCCTGAGGCAAAGGGCTCCTAGGCCTGGCGGAGACCTGTCCTCTGGCCGGGACGGTGGCTGGGTCACCTGAAGTCTTAAGATCCCGTGGCTGGTGTTGTGAGTATCTGGCAGGTGTCAGCCAACTCTGTGCCCTAGCTACCCCGGTGCTGATCGGACTGAAAGGACTGTTGTTTTACTCTTGAACAGCACTTCTACAATTATTTTTAAAGGAAATTGAAGATACGATCGGACTTCAACCACAAATATCTTAGAATGTATCCCCAAACTGTTGATATAGGGTCTCCCCATGGATCCCAGACAGCTCTTAACTCACAATGCTCCCGACGTAGCCTCCCAAGTGATATGATTATAGGTGGGGACCATGGCATTAGGACAAAAATCAATTTTTCTTAAACAAACAAACAAACCATCAAAAATCACAAAACACAAAAATCTACCTAACCAATGTTGGGCATGGTACCTGACACCCATAGTCCCAGTAACTGAGGAACAAAGATTGCCTGAGCTACATGGTGAGTTTCAGGCCAGCATGGGCTACAGTGTGAGTCTCCGTCCAAAAAAAAAAAAAAAAAAAAAAAAAAACAATTAAGCAAAAAAATCCTTGGCATAGGGGGCCGCAGACTTCCGGCACCCTCCCAGCCGGAGGACAGAGACCTGCCCTGCAGAGAGCGCCATCTTGGCTCCGGGACTCCCCGAACTTAGTCTACAGGTTAGAGTGAGGACCACAGAGGCAGACAGCTTCTGGGACAGGCGGGAGCCACAGAGCCGCTGAGGCAGCACCCTTTTGGGGCCGCAGACATCCGGCACCCTCCCAGTCGGAGGACAGTGACCTGCCCTGCAGAGAGCTCCATCTTGGCTCCGGGACTCCACCGAGCTTAGTCTCTACAGGTCAGAGTGGGGACCACGGGGGCAGACAGCTTCTGGGACAGGCAGGAGCCACAGAGCCGCTGAGGCAGCACCCTTTTGGGGCCGCAGACATCCGGCACCCTCCCAGTCGGAGGACAGTGACCTGCCCTGCAGAGAGCGCCATCTTGGCTCCGGGACTCCGCCTAGCTTAGTCTCTACAGGTCAGAGTGGGGACCACGGGGGCAGACGGCTTCTGGGACAGGCAGGAGCCACAGAGCCGCTGAGGCAGCACCCTTTTGGGGCCGCAGACTTCCGGCACCCTCCCAGCCGGAGGACAGAGACCTGCCCTGCAGAGAGCGCCATCTTGGCTCCGGGACTCCCCGAACTTAGTCTACAGGTTAGAGTGAGGACCACAGAGGCAGACAGCTTCTGGGACAGGCGGGAGCCACAGAGCCACTGAGGCAGCAACCTTTTGGGGCCGCAGACATCCGGCACCCTCCCAGTCGGAGGACAGTGACCTGCCCTGCAGGGAGCGCCATCTTGGCTCCGGGACTCTGCCAAGCTTAGTCTCTACAGGTCAGAGTGGGGACCACGGGGGCAGACAGCTTCTGGGACAGGCAGGAGCCACAGAGCCGCTGAGGCAGCACCCTTTTGGGGCCGCAGACATCCGGCACCCTCAAAGTCGGAGGACAGAGACCTGCCCTGCAGAGAGCGCCATCTTGGCTCCGGGACTCCGCCGAGCTTAGTCTCTACAGGTCAGAGTGGGGACCACGGGGGCAGACGGCTTCTGGGACAGGCAGGAGCCACAGAGCCGCTGAGGCAGCACCCTTTTGGGGCCGCAGACTTCCGGCACCCTCCCAGCCGGAGGACAGAGACCTGCCCTGCAGAGAGCGCCATCTTGGCTCCGGGACTCCGCCAAGCTTAGTCTCTACAGGTCAGAATGGGGACCACGGGGGCAGACAGCTTCTGGGACAGGCAGGAGCCACAGAGCCGCTGAGGCAGCACCCTTTTGGGGCCGCAGACTTCCGGCACCCTCCCAGCCGGAGGACAGAGACCTGCCCTGCAGAGAGTGCCATCTTGGCTCCGGGACTCCGCCGAACTTAGTCTGCACAGGACAGAGTGAGGACCACAGAGGCAGACAGCTTCTGGGACAGGCGGGAGCCACAGAACCGCTGAGGCAGCACCCTTTTGGGGCCGCAGACATCCGACACCCTCCCAGCCGGAGAACAGTGACCTGCCCTGCAGGGAGCGCCATCTTGGCTCCGGGACTCCGCCGAACTTAGTCTGTACAGGTCTGCTGACAGAGGATACTCAGAATCCCCAGAAGAACAACCTCTGAACAGAGACAACTATAACAACTCCAGAGATTACCAGATGGCGAGAGGTAAAGGTAAGAATCTTACTAACAGAAACCAAGACCACTCACCATCATCAGGACCCAGCACTCCCACTTCGCCCAGTCCAGGGCACCCCAACACACCTGAAAAACTAGACCTGGATTTAAAAGCATATCTCATGATGATGGTAGAGGACATCAAGAAGGACTTTAAAGAACTACAGGAGAACATGGCTAAAGAGTTACAAGTCCTTAAAGAAAAACAGGAAAACACAACCAAACTGGTAGAAGTCCTTAAAGAGAAACAGGAAAACACATCCAATCAGATGATGGAAATGAACAAAACCATACTAGACCTAAAAAGGGAAGTAGACACAATAAAGAAAACCCAAAATGAGGCAACACTGGAGATAGAAACCCTAGGAAAGAAATCTGGAACCATAGATGCAAGCATCAGCAACAGAATACAAGAGATGGAAGAGAGAATCTCAGGTGCAGAAGATTCCATAGAGAACATGGGCACAACAATCAAGGAAAATGGAAAATGCAAAAAGATCCTAACTCAAAACATCCAGGAAATACAGGACACAATGAGAAGACCAAACCTACGGATAATAGGGGTGGATGAGAATGAAGATTTTCAACTCAAAGGACCAGCAAACATCTTCAACAAAATTATAGAAGAAAACTTCCCAAATCTAAAGAAAGAGATGCCCATGAACATACAAGAAGCCTACAGAACTCCAAATAGGCTGGACCAGAAAAGAAATACCTCCCGACACATAATAATCAGAACAACAAATGCACTAAATAAAGATAGAATACTAAAAGCAGCAAGAGAAAAAGGCCAAGTAACATATAAAGGCAAGCCTATCAGAATTACACCAGATTTTTCACCAGAGACTATGAAAGCCAGAAGATCCTGGACAGATGTTATACAGACACTAAAAGAACACAAATTCCAGCCCAGGCTACTATACCCAGCCAAACTCTCAATTAACATAGATGGAGAAACCAAAGTATTCCACGACAAAACCAAATTCACACATTATCTCTCCACGAATCCAGCCCTTCAAAGGATAATAACAGAAAAAAACCAATACAAGGACAGGAACCACGCCCTAGAAACAACAAGAAGGTAATCCCTCAACAAACCTAAAAGAAGACAGCCACAAGAACAGAATGCCAACTTTAACAACAAAAATAACAGGAAACAACAATTACTTTTCCTTAATATCTCTTAATATCAATGGACTCAACTCCCCGATAAAAAGACATAGACTAACAAACTGGCTACACAAACAAGACCCAACATTTTGCTGCTTACAAGAAACTCATCTCAGAGAAAAAGATAGACACTACCTCAGAATGAAAGGCTGGAAAACAATTTTCCAAGCAAATGGTCTGAAGAAACAAGCTGGAGTAGCCATTCTAATATCAGATAAGATTGACTTCCAACCCAAAGTCATCAAAAAAGACAGGGAGGGGCACTTCATACTCATTAAAGGTAAAATCCTCCAAGAGGAACTATCAATCCTGAATATCTATGCTCCAAATACAAAGGCAGCCTCATTCATTAAAGAAACTTTAGTAAATCTCAAAGCACACATTGCACCTCATACAATAATAGTGGGAGACTTCAACACACCACTTTCACCAATGGACAGATCATGGAAACAGAAACTAAACAGGGACACAGTGAAACTAACAGAAGTTATGGATCAAATGGATCTGGCAGATATCTACAGAACATTTTACCCTAAAACAAAAGGATACACCTTCTTCTCAGCACCTCATGGTACCTTCTCCAAAATTGACCACGTAATTGGGCACAAAACAGGACTCAACAGATACAAAAACATTGAAATTGTCCCATGCATCCTATCAGATCACCATGGACTAAGGCTGATCTTCAATAACAAAATAAATAATAGAAAGCCAACCTTCACGTGGAAACTGAACAACACTCTTCTCAATGATACCTTGGTCAAGGAAGGAATAAAGAAAGAAATTAAGGACTTTTTAGAGTTCAATGAAAATGAAGCCACAACATACCCAAACTTATGGGACGCAATGAAAGCATTTCTAAGAGGAAAACTCATAGCTCTGAGCGCCTCCAAAAGGAAACTAGAAAGAGCACACATTAGCAGCTTGACAACACACCTAAAAGCACTAGAACAAAAGGAAGCAAATTCACCCAAGAGGAGTAGACGGCAGGAAATAATCAAACTCAGGGGTGAAATCAACCAAGTGGAAACAAGAAAAACTATTCAAAGAATCAACCAATCAAGGAGCTGGTTCTTTGAGAAAATCAACAAGATAGATAAACCCTTAGCCAGACTCACTAGAGGGCACAGGGAAAACATCCTAATTAACAAAATCAGAAATGAAAAAGGAGACATAACAACAGATCCTGAAGACATCCAAAACACCATCAGATCCTTCTACCAAAGGCTATACTCAACAAAACTGGAGAACCTGGATGAAATGGAGAAGTTCCTAGACAGATACCAGGTACCAAAGTTGAATCAAGATCAGGTTAATGATCTAAACAGCCCTATATCCCCCAAAGAAATAGAAGCAGTCATTAATAGTCTCCCAACCAAAAAAAGCCCAGGACCAGATGGGTTTAGTGCAGAGTTCTATCAGACCTTCAAAGAAGATCTAATCCCAGTTCTTCACAAACTATTCCACAAAATAGAAACAGAAGGTACTCTACCCAACTCATTCTATGAAGCCACAATTACTCTGATACCTAAACCACAAAAAGACCCAACAAAGATAGAAAACTTCAGACCAATATCCCTTATGAATATTGATGCAAAAATCCTCAATAAAATTCTTGCTAACCGAATCCAAGAACACGTCAAAACAATCATCCATCCTGACCAAGTAGGTTTCATCCCAGGGATGCAGGGATGGTTCAATATACGGAAATCCATCAACGTAATCCAGTATATAAACAAACTCAAAGACAAAAACCACATGGTCATCTCGTTAGATGCGGAAAAAGCATTTGACAAGATCCAACACCCATTCATGATAAAAGTCTTGGAAAGATCAGGAATTCAAGGCCCATACCTAAACATGATAAAAGCAATCTACAGCAAACCAGTAGCCAACATCAAAGTAAATGGTCAGAAGCTTGAAGCAATCCCTCTAAAATCAGGGACTAGACAAGGCTGTCCACTTTCTCCATACCTATTCAACATTGTACTTGAAGTCCTAGCCAGAGCAATTCGACAACAAAAGGAGATCAAAGGGATACAAATTGGAAAAGATGAAGTCAAAATATCACTTTTTGCAGATGATATGATAGTATATATAAGTGACCCTAAAAATTCCACCAGAGAACTCCTAAGCCTGATAAACAGCTTCGGTGAAGTAGCTGGATATAAAATTAACTCAAACAAATCAATGGCCTTTCTCTACACAAAGAATAAACAGGCTGAGAAAGAAATTAGGGAAACAACACCCTTCTCAATAGTCACAAATAATATAAAATATCTTGGCGTGACTCTAACTAAGGAAGTGAAAGATCTGTATAATAAAAACTTCAAGTCTCTGAAGAAAGAAATTATAGAAGATCTCAGAAGATGGAAAGATCTCCCATGCTCATGGATTGGCAGGATCAACATTGTAAAAATGGCTATCTTGCCAAAAGCAATCTACAGATTCAATGCAATCCCCATCAAAATTCCAAATCAATTCTTCAACGAATTAGAAAGTGCAATCTGCAAATTCATCTGGAATAACAAAAAACCTAGGATAGCAAAAACTCTTCTCAAGGATAAAAGAACCTCTGGTGGAATCACCATGCCGGACCTAAAGCTCTACTACAGAGCAATTGTGATAAAAACTGCATGGTACTGGTATAGTGACAGACAAATAGACCAATGGAATAGAATTGAAGACCCAGAAATGAACCCACACACCTACGGTCACTTGATCTTCGACAAGGGAGCTAAAAACATCCAGTGGAAGAAAGACAGCATTTTCAACAAATGGTGCTGGCACAACTGGTTGTTAACATGTAGAAGAATGCGAATCGATCCATTCCTATCTCCTTGTACTAAGGTCAAGTCTAAGTGGATCAAGGAACTTCACATAAAACCAGAGACACTGAAACTTATAGAGGAGAAAGTGGGGAAAAGCCTTGAAGATATGGGCACAGGGGAAAAATTCCTGAATAGAACAGTAATGGCTTGTGCTGTAAGATCGAGAATTGACAAGTGGGACCTCATGAAACTACAAAGCTTCTGCAAGGCTAAAGACACCATCAATAAGACAAAAAAACCACCAACAGATTGGGAAAGGATCTTCACCTATCCTAAATCAGATAAGGGACTAATATCCAATATATATAAAGAACTCAAGAAGGTGGACTCCAGAAAGTCAAATAACCCCATTAAAAAATGGGGCTCAGAACTGAACAAAGAATTCTCGCCTGAGGAATACCGAATGGCAGAGAAACACCTGAAAAAATGTTCAACATCCTTAATCATCAGGGAAATGCAAATCAAAACAACCCTGAGATTCCACCTCACACCAGTCAGAATGGCTAAGATCAAAAATTCAGGTGACAGCAGTTGCTGGCGAGGATGTGGAGAAAGAGGAACACTCCTCCATTGTTGGTGGGATTGCAAGCTTGTACAACCACTCTGGAAATCAGTCTGGCGGTTCCTCAGAAAATTGGACATAGTACTACCGGAGGATCCAGCAATACCTCTCCTGGGCATATATCCAGAAGATGTCCCAACCGGTAAAAAGGACACATGTTCCACTATGTTCATAGCAGCCCTATTTATAATAGCCAGAAGCTGGAAAGAACCCAGATGTCCCTCAACAGAGGAATGGATACAGAAATTATGGTACATTTACACAATGGAGTACTACTCAGCTATTAAAAAGAATGAATTTATGAAATTCCTAGCCAAATGGATGGACCTGGAGGGCATCATCTTGAGTGAAGTAACACAATCACAAAAGAACTCACACAATATGTATTCACTGATAAGTGGATATTAGCCCAAAACTTAGGATACCCAAGATTTAAGATACAATTTGCTAAACGCATGAAACTCAAGAAGAATGAAGACCAAAGTGTGGACACTGTGCACCTTCTCAGAATTGGGAACAAAACACCCAGGGAAGGAGTTACAGAGACAAAGTTCGTAGCGGTGATGAAAGGATGGACCATTTAGAGACTGCCGTATCCAGGGATCCATCCCATAATCAACTTCTAAACGCTGACACCATTGCATACACTAGCAAGATTTTGCTGAAAGGACCCAAATATAGCTGTCTCTTGTGAGACGATGCTGGGGCCTAGCAAACACAGGAGTGGATGTTCACAGTCAGCTATTGGATGTATCACAGGGCTCCCAATGGAGAAGCTAGAGTAAGTACCCAAGGAGCTAAAGGGATCTGCAACCCTATTGTTGGAACAACATGATGTACTAACTAGAACCCCGGAGCTCTTGTCTCTAGCTGCATATGTATCGAAAGATGGCCTAGTCAGCCATCAATGGAAAGAGAGGCCCATTGGACTTGCAAACTTTATATGCCCCAATATAGGGGAATGCCAGGGCCAAAAGAATGGGAATGGGTGGATAGGGAAGTGGGGAGGGCGCTATGGGGGACTTTTGGGATAGCATTGGAAACGTAATTGAGGAAAATATGTAATAAAAATATTAAAAAAAAAAAAAAAAAAAAAAAAAATCCTTGGCATAAAAACATTCTGGCCTGCCCTTTTGAGCTATAGAGAAAATGAGCGTTTTATTTAGGACATCTTAGGAAAGGCTGATTGTGTGTTTCTACTCTCTGTCCTCAGTGTCCTGCTTTAACAGCTACCAAGTAAATGTTAGCTTCTTCAGTTTGCACCTGATAGCTTTCCTGTCTCTACACGTGGCAGTCAGTAAGCAGACAGCACACACTTGTTGAGTAAGCAGAGGGACTTGTGAGGAATAACTAGATGGCTGTAAGCACAATGTGATGTAGATGGATTCCAACAATCCTAACACTGTAACATGGACTAAGCTGTATGATCTCAAACTGTCTAATCCTAAAAAGCTATATAACATTTTAAGACAATGCATGCAACCCATATAAACCACAATGTACAAATGTAGTAATTAGCCAATTATCATTGCCCAGATTAGGCAACAAAGCATCAGGCCCAGACTAATTCATACAGAGCATATTGTGAGGCTGGGAAGTGTCACCCTCAGTATGTAGGAAGAGATAAATCATACAAAGAAAAAAAAAATTATATGGGACTAGGTGAGACTGAATGGATTTCTAAGGGTCGAATTATTTTCTTAAAAAAACACCTTTTCTTTAAACAATAAAAATACAAAGTAAACTCAAAATAAAAACAATAAATCTGGTTAAACTAATACATGTACTAGAAGAATCTATTTTTTTTATTTTATTTATTTTTTTATTAGATATTTTCTTTATATACATTTCAAATGCTATCCTGAAAGTTCCCTATACCCTCTCTCCGCCCTGTTCTCCTACCCACCCTCTCCCGCTTCTTGGCCCTGGCATTCCCCTGTACTGGGGCATATAAGTTTGCAATACCAAGGGGCCTCTCTTCCCAGTGATGGCCAACTAGGCGATCTTCTGCTGCATATGCAGCTAGAGACATGAGCTCTGGGGGGTACTGGTTAGTTCATATTGTTGTTCCACCTATAGAGTTGCAGATCCCTTCAGCTCCTTGGGTGCTTTCTCTAGCTTCTCCATTGGGGGCCCTGTGTTCCATCTTATAGATGCCTGTGAGAATCCACTTCTGTATTTGCCAGGCACTGGCATAGCATCACAAGAGACAGCTATATCAGGATCCTTTCAGCAAAATCTTTCTGGTATATGCAATAGTGTCTGGGTTTGGTGGATGATCATGGGATGGATCCCCAGGTGGGGTAGTCTCTGGATAGTTCATCCTTTCATCTTAGCTGCAAACTTTCTCTCTGTAACTCCTTTCATGGGTATTTTGTTCCCTATTCTAAGGAGGAATGAAGAAGTGTCCACCCATTGGTCTTCCCTCTTCTTGATTTTCTTGTGTTTTGCAAATTGTATCTTGGGTGTTCTATGTTTCTGGGCTAATATCCACTTATCAGTAAGTGCGAAGAATCTACTTTTAAACTACTACAGTTATTCAGTGAACTTCCAGGTATATAAGATTTTTCACTGCTAAACAAGAGCAACAGAGTAAACCTATTGTCTCTTGTCTAAAATTAATGGAACAAAAAAACACAAAAATATGAAAATCAACAGTTTTAGACATTACACACCAGACAACAAAGGACTGTTATCTTGTAGAAAAGAAAAACTTTTTAAAAAATAAATTTAAAAAAAAAAAAAAGTCTCGTTGCAATCAGAGAGCTAACTAGCTAACTTGCATGATTTCCAAAGAGGTTCTAGGTCCAGGAGGCCAGCAGTCTCTAAGGTAAAGAGACGAAATGGACCACCAGAAGCCAAAATGGCTAAAGTTTACAGAGCAAAATACCACAGAGCAAACAATTGCACAGAGAGATACCAGAGGTTTATAGAAAGCACCTTTTTAGTAGTTTGCTGAATGGCAATCGCAGCCTAAGAAAGAGGAAATTACCCAAACCCTTGAAACATAAAACCTACCAACTACAAAGGAAACAATCCTAAATTCAAATAGAGTTAGGAACAATTTAGGCTCCCAACAACCAGAGGAAACTGCCTCACTCTAGAATTTTGCCTTATAACAATGCAAAATCAGCTCAGAGATAAATGCATTCGCTAGCCTTGTGAAACAAAGTTTTAAAGCAGGACCTGAAAAGGACCAAACTTTTTAAACAACATAACTACATCCTGAAATAAAAATTTAGAAATATAAAAACATTCAATACACAAAAAAATGTAAACTCACAATGCCTGCAATCTAATAAAAAACTGCCAAACAGAAAAACAACCTAGAAAAGGGTCTGGGGGCGGGGCAGGGGGAAGTGGTAAATCACTAACTCAACATAATCTAAAAGTAATATAAATAATAAAACCAGTAAACAAAAATATTAAAATAAATGTAGAACCCTACTCATATACATTCATGAAGATAAAAGCCTTTTTTAAAAGACACTAATCAAATATATGAAAAAAACTAAAAGAAATGACAAACCAGGCTGTGAGAGTGGATACCACAGAAAAATAAATGAGAAGTAGTCCAAGAGTTAGAGAACTATAGAACCATACATGAACCTAACAAAGCTGCTCCTCAACCACTGAGGAGTGTGGAGATAACACCTCCTGTGAGAACTAGCTTCAGTTTGCCATACTCAGGAGAAGCGATCAACAGAGGGAGCTCCTTCAGTCTGGTCTATGGGCATGTCCATGAAGCACTGTATTAACAGGTAGCTGACAAATCCAGAGACATCAAGTCGGTACTCAGCAATCCTCCAGGGTCTCTATTTCACTTCCTACCTCCAGTTCCTGCTTGTGTTCCTACTCTGACCTGCCTCAGTGATGAACTGTGATGTGGAAAGAAAAGCCAAATAAACCATTCCCTCCACTAAGGGATTTTTTGGTTGATTAGTATAACAACAGAAAAACAAATTAGAACACCTACTATCTAGGAAAATGTCCTAAAGTGGGATGGAAACAGCTCAGCGACATGTTTACAAGATCTAATGAAGGGAAGAAAGAAAAAGACATACCTCAAATCAAAAGCATATCTGAGAGCAGGGCATAGTCACAGATGCCTGTCCTCCATTTACTAAGGTGGCAGAAGTAAAAGTCCTAGGCCAGCCTATGCTAACAGCTATTCTAATATAGCCTCAGCAGCATAGTGAGACCCGACATCAGAACAAATTTATTTGATACACCTAACCTACCTAGCATCACTATTTAGCTACCCAGGACACTATTGTATCAATGTTTACACTCATGATCATGTGGTACACACACAGGCAGGCAGGCACGCACACGCGCGCACACACACACACACACACACACACACACACACACAAGCTTCTTCAACAAAGAGTGCTGGAAAAACTCATGTTTTCATAACTAGAACAACAGAATACATAATCTGTCTATCTCATATGACAAAAGTCAATTTAAAATGAATCAAAGCCCTTAGGTAGGACTTTTGTAGGTTTGGGGGGAATTGTTTGTCTGTCTGTCTGTCTGTCTGTCTGTCTGTTTGTTTGTTTGTTTTGGAAACTATAGCTGGGCATGGTAGTAAGCATCTTTATACCAATACTCAGGAGGCAGAGGCAGGCAAATTTCTGTGAGTTCAAGACCAGCCTGCTCTATAAATCAGGGTCCCAGCCAGCCAGACCTACACATACAGTGGGACCCTATCTCAACATATACTTTTGAGTTAACTTTCTTTTTTTTTTTTTTTATCTATTGTTATTAACTGAGGGGGATCACCATGAGGGTAGAGTCCTCATGACATGTATTACTGTAGTTATAGAAGAAATAGCACACCTTTCCCACCTCTGTCACTTGTTCTCTCTCTCTCTCTCTCTCTCTCTCTCTCTCTCTCTCTCAACTCCTCTCTCCTGTCTATCTCTATCTCGCTCCCTCTCCCACATCTGTCTGTCTCTGTCTCTCTCCCTCTCCCTCTCTCTGTCTCTCTCCCTCTCCCTCTCTCTCCTCTCTCTTCTCTCTTCTTACCCTCCCATTCCCATTTGTTCCTCTGTGACCTCCTCTCTCCCTTCCCTCTCCCAGATACTTTCAATGAGAGGACACTTCTCTGTAAGGTAAGAAGAAAGCCCACATCAAACCCAAACAAGGTAGAACTATGCGCTTGAACTTCTCAACCTCTACATTTGTGAGAGTTTAAACTTTGCGTAAACATTCATTTGAAGATACTGCGTTGTGAAGTAAATTAGTACTAATGTCTCCCTCCTCCTTTGTACCTAGCAATAGGACTAGAAAGCAAATTTTGCCAAAAAAAAAAAAAAAAAAAAAAGACATTTAGGCTATTTACAGCTTTACACTCTGCAAAGAAATTTTTATAATGTATTTTAAGATTGATTTTTAGTTTTATGTATATGAGAGTTTTACCTCCATGTATATATACATAGCCTTCATGTACCTGTTATATACAGAGGTCAGAAAAGGGCATCAGGTCCCTTGGAACTAGAGTTAAAGATGAGTGTAAAACACTATATGGGTGCTGGGAACTGAACAGGGTCCTCTGTAAGCAACTGCTCTTATTAACCTCTGAGACATACATCTTTCCAATTCACTTTTTAACTTTAAATTTTCCCTGTACTTTTCTAAAATAACGTGACTACCTTATTGGCCTTCCATGAGATAGCCCACTGTCCCGATACAAGTTATTTAGTACATCTTTTTCTCACCACAATGAATGACGCCATTATCAAAGACTGAATTTCCTTATACATACAGTAACTTGCAAGTCTGTTCTAAAGACCTTTTTATCTCTTCTCAGTAAGACGAAAGAGGTAAAAGAACAAGTCATTGTTAATTATGATTGCTGGTAATAGTTGAATCAGGACTATTCATAATATGCAATGTAGCTTTCTAAGAACATCCCAAAACTAATTATTTTAGACATTAGGCCTCAGGATACATGATAGATTGTGAGGTTAACAACAAAATAAACCTAACTGACCACTCAGTGATACACAGTCCAAGTGAGAAGACCTCCCCAATGAACTAATACAGCCTTCAAACACTAGCAACCCAAACAAAAGTCAGAGGTCCCAAGTGCTTACCAGGGAGGAATTCTGCCTGCAGAGAGCTTGCCCTTCTGCCCTTCACACAAGAGCCTGTGGGCAACTGAGACTGGATTCTTGATTCCTATAAAATAAAATTTTAAAATTTAAAAAAAGAAATCAGAAATGTTTTCACATTTCTCCACTTTATTTCTGTGGCTATTTCAATAAGACAATTTCAAAATACCTTGCAAATTCTTCATTAGCCAAATGTGCTAACACAGGCTAAACGTGAACACAACACAACTTAAAGGTACTCTAGAGCAGCAGTTCTCTCTCTCTCTCTCTCTCTCTCTCTCTCTCTCAACTGGATGATAATTATTTTATATATTTATTTACCTAATTATTTCCTTGTTTATTTATTTACATCCTGGTGGCAGTTTCCCCTCCCTCCTCTCCTCCTAGTCCTCACCCACACCCCAATACACCTCTCCTCCCTTTCTTCTTTGGAAAGGGGAGGCCTCCCGTGGATATCCACCAGCTTTGGCGTAGCAAGTTGCAGTAAGACTAGGTATTTCTTCTCCTAATGAGACTAGACAAGGTAGTAGAGCAACAGTTCTCAACCTGTGAGTAACTACCCGTTTGAGATTCGAAGGACCCTTTCACTGGGGTTGTCTAAGACCATCTGCATATCAGATATTTACAATTCATAACAGTAGCAAAATTATTTATGAGGTAGCAATGAAAATAATTTTATGGCTGGGGTCACCCTGGCTCTAGGGATACTCTGACCAGAAACTATGAAGTAAGCATTACAATTTTAAACACAGTGGTAATATGGTATACGTTCAACATACATTATGGGAAGAACTACACACTCTGGAAAAACCAACAGAGTCCTTTTCAGATGGGCGAAGAGCCCAACCAGTAAAAGTAAATGCAAGTATGTTGGCTTCCCATCACCCATCTACACAAAAATCCCAGAACATGAGACAGTGAACACACACACAGAGCATGGAAAATGTGATCACCTGTAATCCCAGCCCATGGGATACTGAGACAGGAGGATTGCCACATGTTTGAAGGTACCCTAGTATACATAAGTTACAGGCCAACCTAGCCTATTGAGTAATACTTTGACTTACAAAACAATACAAAAGAATCATGTCAGAATTAGAACTAGAAAAAAAACAATTAATTTTGCATCCTCTGATAACCCATGACCATCACCTGCATGCCAAAGATCAGCTTTGGCATTATAGAGTAAACAGAAACAGGCAGCCTGTGGGGGTCAGTGCAGAGAGCAGCTGGCAGGGATTGATTGGTCCAGATAACATCAGGGGCTGCTGCCAGCAATTAGAGAAATTACTGAGCAGACTTTCTCTGAGGAACAAAGCTTAGTTTACTGGGGCTAGCACTCCTTGTAGCCAGTGAAATACTGTAAACTCTTTAACTCTTAGGAGATGACAAGAAAGAAAATTAAAGAGATGAAATTCTTAGACACTGAGTAAATGAAGCAAATCGCAGACTACTTCATACATACAAACATACATGCATGCATGCAGGCAGACATATTCACACACTGAGTGGATGCAGGAAATCTCCAGCAAGCAGGCTCCAAGCATTTCACACATGCATATACATAATTGGTGGATAGAGCAAACTCCAACACAAACGCAGATTAACGCGCGCGCTTCTTTCTTTCTCTCTCTCTCTCTCTCTCTCTCTCTCTCCCCATATGTGTGTATACATATATATAGAGAGAGACACTCACACACACACATACAAATTTGAAGGATGTAACAAAGTTCCAGACTATCACACAAACTTTACACATATACATACATACACATACATGTATACATATATGCATACATATATACTTAGAGGGTAGAAGGAACAAGGTTTCAACCCCACAGTTCATTTTTTTCTTCCATGGCTTATATATCCCAGCAAAACCTTCCAAGCAATATAAAATTACAACGTGATTATGTTTTAGTTTTTGTCTAGTGAATGACTATGAAAAAAGAATGTGTTCCCCAATATCTTTACAAGAAATAAAATTACTTAGTACAGGTAAAGACACAAATTATTCCCAAGAACCCACAAACATTCACAACTAAGGGACTTGTTATAGAGCAACAAAGTATAAGCAAGCAAGGCAGTTTGTCTTATCCAGTTTCTCTTACTAGCAGACAGCAATTTGCAGTTACAAAGAAAGGAGTAATTATTTTATTATTAATTTTTAAGAGTGGTCTTATAAGAATTTTAAAAGAAGGGGCTGGAGAGATGGCTCAGAGGTTAAGAGCACTCTTCCAGAGGTTCTTAGTTTAATCCCCAGCAACTACATGGTGGCTCACACCCACTGTAATGGGATCTGATGCCCTCTTCTGGTGTATCTGAAAACAGGGACAGCATACTCACATACATATAATAAATCTTTATAAAGAAGGAATCTTAAAAGAATCACAAATCTAAATTTTTATATAAAAATTAGTCATCTACTTCAAAATCTCAGAATGCATATTTACTCATCAGCAATTTTTAATAAATCGTATCAGGAAGCTGAGGGCAAAAATGGGTATAAGAAATCAATCTTTACCAGTCCAGCCTCAGTGAGAGTCACATCAACGAATGATGCCACTGTTCTTGTACCCTGACCTTAAAGGTTCCTAGCTTAATAAGACGGTACCTTTCTGAACTTCAGATTGTTACCTAAGATTTTCTACATTAGAGCCAGTAGTGAAAACATCTCAAACTAGCTTCACCAACAGTTATTTTTCCAAATGTTTTCTAAGGGTGGTGGTCATGGCTGACAGTCTACATCTCTAAGTTCTTTCCAAGGGTGGTGATTGTATCACTAATCTGCTCCAGCAGCAATGGCTGTATTCAGCTTGAAGAAGTTCAATTTGAAGAAGAGTCTTCAACCCAGTTCCCTGGGCTTTGTGGCTGGAGAGGATTATTAATAGGTTGTCTTTCTAGGGAATGTAGAAATGGTCATAATTTGGAACAGGGAGGAATATCTCAAATTGACTGCATCGCCATAATCTCATTTAGTAGAAATCTCTTTGTTACTAAGCTGAAGTCATAGTTTCTTAAATGGTATATAATTTGATGCAAAATCAAAGGTTTTCATTGGTATAAAATTCTTCTATTGATACTAAAAATTTTGAAGTGCAGGGCTTGGACTAGTCCTTCTATTGCTGTTGTTATAATCAGATCTGAGATGAGTTAAGGGCCAAATAGGAAATTCATGCCTCTGAGCTTATTATTAGGGTGTTTTCAGTTATTTTAACTAGAAATGTCTGAGGGTAGGTAACAGAGAACAGTCCAGATTACTTCACATAGTTGGTTTTCAAAAACGTCAAAAATCCACAGAAAGTGACGTTTAATATTATTTATTCACTTGTTGTTGAGACTAGTCTGCTCCTGATAGCTTCCCTGTCTTGGATTCAAAGAAGAAACTGAGTATCTTTGAGATATTCCAGTTGTAGCGAAATAGCCACTAGGCAAGAATTGCCAAAAATAAAAATAAAAAGCCGGGCAGTGGTGGTGCATGCCTTAATCCCAGCATTTGGGAGGCAGAGGCAGGTGGATTTCTGAGTTCGAGGTCAGCCTGGTCTACAGAGTGAGTTCCAGTACAGCCAGAGCTATACAGAGAAACCCTGTCTCGGAAAAAAAAAAAAAAAAAAAAAGAGAATTGCCTCATTTCATCTACAGATATAAATACTGTCCAAAGAAAGAACACAATTACAGGTTAGGACAGCTTGATTCTGCTGAGACAGAGTAGGCTAATCCTTAATATTCCTGTTTCTCTAAGTCTGTCAGATGACTCTGGTCAGAAGGCTGAAGACGGGTGCTCCAACATGTTGAAGGGACTGTTGAAGTGATCAGCGGTCTTTATAATTGGCTAAGTTTTGGAAGCTGTGTTAGGCTTCCTATATATTTTCAGTTAGTATCAGTCGTTGGATTTCTGATAGGGTTGAAAAACTACACAGTCTCCTAGCCAACCCAGGCTTTTTACTTTGAGAGGAACAGATTGAGAAGATGGTTTTCAGATGGCATTCAATTTAAAGCCAAGACATACCCAGGTGCAGAATTAGTCTTTTAAGTAAGGATAGATGACCGAGGTTCCATTTAATTAACAAAGATGATGGACTACGTGCTAGGTATCTTGTCCTTTATAAATTACAAAGTAGTAATAGTTGTGTTCAATTATATCTGAGATAAAATAAGTCTTTTAATTGGACAGAAAAGGGGAAGTGTTGCGGATAGCCCTGTAGCTAATTATATTTGATGTTAATTCCGTTCTCTTGTGAGAGGCTGTGAACAAGGAATGAGTCAGCACGCAGGTGATTTTTCTGTAAGGTCCTTCCCACCTTAATGTATAAAATAAAGGCTAGAGCAAGGGATTGGGCAGAGGAAGAGGGGAAGGTGGGGCTGAAGGTTTTGGGAAAGAAAGGGAGAGGATAGAAGAGGAGGAGGAAGAAGAAAAGCAGAGCAAAAGCACGTGGCCTGGAGAAACTGCAAGTTCTAAGGAGTCTCATAAGCTGGGGAAGATGGTAGTGTAGTGGTAGATCTGCCCAACCTAGGTGCACAGCATGTAATCATATTAATTGAGTTGTACTTTCATTGCCCAGGCTTATTTGGGTTGGAGATTTACCACAACACCCACGTGTGCATTTGTTTACACATATACATCTATTATTGAATATTCCATGTATGATTCCATCTATGAAAGAGAACATACATTTTTTTTTCTGAGATTGTGTGACCTCACTTAGTTCTAAACATTCTAATTCCATCCATTTTTCTGTAATTACAATTGTTATCTGTTCATCTGTTGAAAGACTACTCAGTTAATTCCGATTCTCTGCTATTCTGAGTAAAGCAGCAATAAACATGGGCTACACATATCTCTGTGGTAGGTGTGGACTTCTCTGAGTATAAAATAGCTGGGTCATCTGGTAGTTCTATTTTTAATTTTGAGAGCTCTCCACACTGATTTCCATAATGGTTGTATTAACTTGGACCCCCACTGTGATTAAGGGTTTCTTTCTTGCCACATCCTTTCCAACATTTGCTGTCATATTTTTTGTTTTAATATTAATCTTTAATCTTTTTTTACAGTTCAGTAGTTACCTCCCTCCCGCTCCACCCTCCAACAGTTCCTCATCCTATTCCTCCTCCCCACTGTCTCCAAGAGGATGTCCCCAACCCCTAACCTCACCCCTCACTCCCACCCCACTAGGCCTCCCTACTCCCTGGGGCCTCAAGTCTCTGGAGAGTTATGCTCATCTTCTCTAACTGAGACCAGACCACACAGTCCTCTGCTGTCTATGTGTCAGGGGCCTCATACCAGCTAGTGTATGCTGCCTGGTTAATGGTTCAGTGTCTGAGAGACCTCAACGGTTAGGTTAGTTGAGACTGCTGCTGTCATATTTTTTAATGATAGTCATTTTGATTGTGATGAGGTGACATCTCAAAGTAGTTAAAATTTACATTTCTTGGACAGTGACTGATACTGAACACTCAGTTATTGGCCATTTGTATTTCTTTTTTTCTTGAAAATTGCAATTTCCTTCCATTTACTAATCAATTGACTGTCAGTTTTATTTCCTTGGTTTAAATTCAATTCTTTGTTTATTCTGGATATTAGCCCAGTGTAAAGTGCAGCTGGTAAATATTTTTTACTATTCTACAGACAGTAAATGTCTCTAATTCCAGCACTTAGGAGGCAGAGGCAGGCTGGTCTACAGAATGAGTTCCAGGATAGCAGAGCTACACAGAGAAACTCTGTGGGGGTGGAGAAGAAGATGAGGAGAAAGAACAAGAGGAGAAACAGTAGAAGGAGGAGTGGAGGAGGAGGAGGAGTAGAAGGAGGAGGAAGAAGAGGAGGAGGAGGAGGAGTTATCATCATTTCTCTAAGCTGTTAATGCTGTTTGCTGTTGACATTCCATTTGCTGTCAGAACACAGTCCAAGAATGGAGCCATGTGAGAGGGATTTTAAGTGCTTGTGAGAAAAGTCCAGAAAAACAAGACAAGAGTCTTGTGACTTGAGGTTCTTCAACGTGGAACTAACTGTTCATGGAATGTGGTTCCATACTCCTCCCAGGTATAGCAGATGGGAATGAGTTTGGTTTAAAGTATTCATTACAACTGGATATTGTTTTTTGTTTGTATGCCTGTATGGAAAAACGTGTTTGAACTGCATGCATTTTGTTCTTGTGGTTGTAGACTTTATTCATGGAATTCTTAACCTAGGGAGTATAAATTTTCTGAGGCTATGAATAATGTTGACTATCGCATAAGACTTTAGCTGCCTCATTTTATCTCCACTCTCCCAGGTTCCACTGCCTTTAGAGTGGTAAATACTTTGCTGTATAGAAACTAAGCCTATGTATCAACAGATGGTCCTACACAAAAATAAAATTTCTGTACAGGAGAGGTATAGCAATACATTTCTAGGACTGGGAAACTCTCAGCACACTCTTCTTGTGCAGAAACCTAACCAGGCAGGGAAAAAATTCTGGAGCCATTTATTCTCATATTCATGACAATTTGCCATTTGTCTCTCTAAGTTACAACAGCTACAAGATATAACTTAGGTACTAGTAGTTCAACTCATAACATGTTTACCAAACTAGCTCAAGGACCTGAGCTCAAGCCCTAGAACTCGCAAAATACCAGCCATGGTAGTGCTGGAGGGCAAGAAGGTACTAGGCAGGCAAATACTTGAGATTCCATGAACAACCACTCTAGCCTACTTGGCTAGTTCCAAGCCAGTAAAAGACTCTGTCTCAAAAAGAAGGTAGGGGGTGCCTAATGATACCCAAGGTTGTGCTCTGGCCTCCACAAATGCAAACATACATGTACCAACACATACACAACTATGCACATATGCAAACCATGCACTCCCATGCACAAAAAGATAATAATGGGGTGGGGGAACTCATACCAACAAAGAAATATGCTAATGGATGACATATTTATCCTTTTTCATAATCTTACATGGTTTTAATTTTCACTTTATACTTGAATTGCTGACTTGTTTAAGTGCACATCTTGCTTCACAGCATTCACTGCTTCCTTTTTCTACACCTAGTCTACGGGATTTTCTCTATTACTTCGCATACCTCTAACTCATATACTTTTTCTTTTCTTACTTGATTCCTTCTTGTTCCCTTTCCTCATTCCCTTCTTTTTAAATCTCTATTAGTAATATCTTCTCTGAGATTGATTACAGTTGTCAAAACTATAAAAATAAGGGAACAACATTAAAAACTATATAAGAGAAAGTACCAGCTTACCTACAAAGACACATACATAGAAATGCTGGATCTCTAAAGAACTTAAGTATCAGGGATGCAAAGGAAAAGAGAAGGAGGGAGGAGGGGGATATTCTGTTTCATTAAAATATATACATTTGGCCAGAGATGACTCACAGGAAATCATGCTTGCCACACACTGCTGAGGAACTGGAATAAGCCCTAGAAAGTACACACACACACAGAAAGACGGATAGTGTGGCATGCGTCTGCAGCCTCAGTGTTCCTATGGGAATGAGTAGAGAGAGGAAATCTGGTAAGAAGCTCCTGGGACAGGTAGCTTCCTGTGTGCAACATGACAGGATCCATGAGAGACCCTTCCTAACCCAAGTGGAAAGAGAAAACTAACATGTCAAAGTTGTCCTCTAACCTCCACGTGTGCACAGTGGTGTACACGTGCACGTGCTCACAGACATCACACACATAGAATAACATTCGCTTTTTAAAATAACCACATTCACAGAATATGTCTCTACTACATCAATAACCTAATTTTTACTGGTTACCAAGGAGGAAGAGGGTCAGAAAGTAAAAAATAAAAAGTAAATTTTATCTGCATCACCTGGAAAGTATTAATAATGTTATCTTTTGTTTTGGTTTGGTTTTTTCTGAGACAGGGTTTCTCTGTATAGCCCTGGCTGTCCTGGAACTCACTCTATAGACCAGGCTGGCCTCGAACTCAGAAATCCACCTGCCTCTACTTCCCAAGTGCTGGGATTAAAGGCGTGCACCACCACCGCCCTGCGTTAATACATTTCAAACTGCAAAGTTAATAGACTATTCTGAATTAGGCCTTAAATGCCTATAATCTCTTTAAGGACCAGAGAAGAGTGATGTACTTCTAACCAAACTTGGACACAGACTGCTCTGTTTAATCTGTTATATTTGCTTTTTTATCTTTGTTGTTGTTCTTCAGGACCGTGCAGAAACTAGGCAAGTGATCAATCAAATGAGCTACATCCCTTACACTGGCTGTTTTCTTTAATAACTTATATCCAAGATCTTTATGTTCTTAATTTAGTAAAGGTTTGCTTCAACATTCCTTCAAACAAAAATGAATAAAAATATGGGATTCCGTGTTGAAAAGGATGAAATGGAAACAGCCTCAGTTTTCAGATAGGGAACTGTGTCATACTGCCCACGTACCACTCAGTGCTCCAACGGCTCCGAAGTTTAAGGACTTTCCATCCATTATGCTGGCATCACATTCAATCTCTCCTAAGAGATTTAGATTAGATCCTATTCCTGCATTTGTAAAAGGAGAATCCTAAAAAACAAAAATGAATTTAAATACAATTAGTCTTAAAAGAGAATTAATTACTATCAGTCTATAAGTCCTTCTAAAACACTAGACGGTAAGACAATATTTTTCAAGTCTCATGAAATACCAGTACTTCTCTAGTGACAAATGTCAAAAATATTATGAGAAAATTAGAGATCAATATATTTTGTAGAGATTAACACCAAAATCAAAGAGAGAAAATCAAACCAAATCCAGTACAGCATAAACAAGTGCATCTATCAGGAGCAAGAGGGATTTCAGGAAAGCAATACTGATTTAATATCTGAAAAATAAAGTCAATCAAAATACCCCATGTTAATGAAATATAGGAATCATGTGAAGAGAAACAGGGAAAGGGGATTTAACAAATTACAGTGCCCTTTCATGAAAACAAAACTCTAAGTAACCTAGAAATGGAAAAAAGGTCCTTGCCAGGATAAAGGAAACCTTCCAACCATCTAAAGCTAACACTGCAATTAATGGAAAGGGGGAAAAGACTGAATAACTTCCCCTTAAAGGGCCCCTGAAGAATGAAAACCCGGAAAAGACTGACTTTATCAACCTGGATTAGACTTCAGGGAGTCTAATGCCAGGCGGTTCATTGTCAGCATATTTAAAGCACAGTACAATTTGGGGAAAGGTTTCTAGGCAACAACCAGTCCAATCAGTCCAATTCCAGGCACCCAAGAAAGCTTAAGGTATAACTACATAGAGACTCTTTTACAAAGTACATGTGACCATAAGGGTGTGTTCTATAGTTAAAAGGCCTAGGATCTACTGTGGTCTCTGACCAGTAGGATAGAGGTCAGCAGGCCATAAAGTGCATATGACATCTCACCTAAAGATGGGTAACAGTCTAGGGAGGGAAGCGTCTGGCATACTCATTCTGGGTAATTTGGACAAGATCTGTCTCTACAGAAAAAGTAGGTAAGGTCTGCCAACACAGATAGCAAAAAGGTCAGCTGGTTCTTAACAAAGTCCACTCTCAGCTTTCTGGATGGAATGCAGGGATTTGATTTTATCTCCTCCACTGAGGAGATACCCTTGCATGGTTAACACTCCTGGGTCTCTTAGTGCTTCTCTGTGAGAACAAGGACCTCTGTACCCCCAACATTCCCTAAAGTCAAAAGCACAACAGGAATATCTATTCTCACTACTTCTTACTCAACAACATTCAAGACACCTTAGCAAATCAATTAGGCAAGGAAATGAAATAAAGAACAACTAAGCTAGAAAGAATCAAGAAACATCTCTATTTTTAAAATGATCTTTTTAGCATGCATTATCTGTATAAAATGCACCTTCTATCTCTCCATCACCTCTTTGATCCTCTCCCTCCCACCACAATATAGTTTGGGGGTGGGGGCGGTTGGTTTGTGGTTTTGGTAAGTGTTGGTCTGTCAGGTCTATCCCACCTGCTACCCCACCACTACCACCACCACTAGCCACACACTTTTGCTAAAGCTCACAATCCTACCATCCCTGGAACCCATTACCATGTTGTAACCCTATGAAAGACACTCCATATCCTGTACTCTTCTTAGAAGAGTCCCCAGAACTACCTCCTACTACAGTTTGATAATTCATATTTGTCTTACAAGCATGAGGACATGACTTTCATTCTCAAAACCCACATAAATAAAACATGGCATGGAGGCATATGCTTGTAACTGCAACACTGGCAAAGTTAAGACAGGAAGAACTCTCAAGCTCCTTGACCAGCTTGGCTCCCCTAATTTACACATCCCATGTCAGTAGGGAGACCCTGACTAAAAGAAAATCATTATAAAGCACACATGCATAGAGGAAGAACACCAAAATGATCTTGAAAAGAACATAACTGGGAGACTCCCAGAGATTATAACAATTATGTTACAAACAGCATATGAATAAGAATAGAGAGCAACAGAGCTGATAATCCAGACATAAGCCTTTACATCCATAGTCAATTAAACAAGAATGCTGAGACAACTCATAAAAAAGAATAGTCCTTTGTGGGTGGTTTGTGGAGCAAGGCAGGGGGAGTATATAGGGAACTTTCAGGATAGCATTTGAAATGTAAATGAAGAAAATATCTAATAGAAAAATTATTAAACACACACATACAAAAGTATAGTCTTTCAGTAAATAGTGCTGGAACGAGACACCATGCACAAAGAAAGAAACAGGATATCTATATCTCATACCAAATACAGAAACAAAGTCAAAGTGGATCAAAGATCTAAATGTGAGTTAAACCTACAAATTTGTTCTAACAAAACATAAAGCCAAAGCATGACCTCCAGGCATGGCGGCATGTCTCTATAATATAATATAATCCCAGAAATCAGGGGGCAGAAGCAAGCAGGATCTCTATAAATTCACCTGAGCTGCTGAGCAGTTACATGATAAGATATGGGCTTTTTTTTTTTAAATGCACGTTTTTTTACTGGCATCAAATGCATAAGCAACCTAAGGAAAAAAATAAATTAAACTGGAATTTATCAAATTTATTAAAACTAAAATGATTCAAAAGACATTAAGGCAAAAGGGAAAGGAAATCAAAGAAAATTTTTACAAACCAAAATACTTACAATGAATGGGTTCTACTTAAGAGTTCAAAAAAACTCCTCAAACTTTTTTAAATGAGAAATAAACATTTCTCCACCAATATATAAATAGCCAATAAGAACATGAAAAGATGTTCAACGTCATTTGTTATCAAAACAGGCAAATCAAAACCACAGTGAAATACTATTTCACAGGCTGGTGAGATGGCTCAGCGGTTAAGGGGAGCACTGACTGCTCTTCCAAAGGTCCTGAGTTCAAATCCCAGCAATCACATGGTGGCTCCCAACCATCTGTAATGAGATCTGACGACCTTTTCCAGAGTGTCTGAAAACAGCTACAGTGTACTTACATATAATAATAAATAAATAAATCTTTAAAAAAAAGAAAGAAATACTATTTTACACCCACAATGATGAATATAACTAGATATTAACACATGGTAACAAGGACATGGGAAAATGAGAACACGCATACACTTCTGAAGAGACTGAAAGGTACAGCTAATTTGAAAAACATCTGGTAAGTCCTCCAGAAGTTCAACATAGACTTATCATTTGAGCTCAACAATTCCACTTGTAGTATATTCAAGAAAAATGAGAGTATTCGTACTATCAAAACAGGTATATAAATATATAAAGCAGCATTACTCAGTAACAAAAAAGTAAAAATGATTAAAGTACTATCAGATGACATGTTAAATGAAGTATATCTCTATACAGCAGGAGTATTAATTAGCAACAAAAATATAGTGACATACTGATGCTAATTGGAAGAATCTTTTTTTAAAAAGACAATGCTAAGGAGAAAGGAGCCAAACACAAAGAGCCATCTAAACCTCCCAATTATATGAAATGTGCAAAATAGGCAAATTGTTAAGTGGAGTAGTGGTTGCCAGAGCATAGAAGGAAGAGAGGTAATAACTGCTAATGGCTAAGATGTTTCATTCTGGACAGTGGGGTTAGTAGTAGAATGTTTAAATACACTACAAACTAACTATATACAACATGTGTGTGTATATTTCTAATATATATCTCAAAAAGGTTCCATAAGTCTAGCGAGATAGGGTTCAGCAGGAAAAGTCCATGCCATGAACATCTGGCAACCTGAGTACAATTCCCAGAACCTACATTGGGATACAAAGCCTAAGAAGAGAACTGACTCCCAAGGTTGTACTCTGACCTCCACAGGATTCCTGTGGCACTCATATGCCCATACCCATAATAAATAAAAAATGTAGTCATGAGGAGGGATGGGGGGAGAGAGGACGGGATAGAAATGATATAAATACAGTAACTCAAGTATGAAATTCTCAAAAATAATATTTAAAGTGCATTTTACACACATAATGGGCAGGGCTCTAATAATTCCAAATTAAGAACGGTAGTCAATGAGTAAATCCCCGAACAAAGGAAAGTGGATGTGGGAGGATCAGGACGGGAGGTCTTTCTCCACTACCAAGTTTGAGACAAGCTTGAGCTGCATGACACCGTCTCCAAGGGGAACAAAAGATGTTAAAATCAGGCCATGAAGAAAGTAAGTTTAGGGATCTGGAGCAACGACCCAATACTTATGAGCATCTGTTGCTCTTGAAGAAGACTCAGGTTAGATTCCCAGCACCAACATGGAGGCTCACGACTATTCACAACTCCAGTTCCAGAGAATCTGAGGCCCCGTTCTGATCTCCAGAGGCACTTAGTACACACGGTGCACAGGCATATATACAGACAACATGCTCGGGCATAGGATAAAATGAATAAACCTAACTTTAAAATATTTTATAGCTATAAGCTAAATAGAGCATAAAGGCCAAGAATTGGAGGCCAGTGGTATATTTGAAACCTAAAGGAAAAACACTATTGCTCTAATAAGATCATGAATATACCAAGTGTTGTTATTGAAGCCCATATCGTATTTAAGGTCCTGTAAGGCCCCCTTTCAGGGACCCCGACTCTAGTCTTGGGAGAGAGAGAACACCCAAAGAAACACGAGAATCCTTCTTGATATAAACACATGAGGTAGTTTAATGACGGGGCTCCTGGTCGAAACATATCTCACGCAGGAGACAGTGGATTCGACCCCAAGGCTTGAAAGTTAGGGGTTTTAATGGGGTAAAGGGCTTAGGGTAGGGAATTCAGCATAGCGACGCACTATTGGCTTATTCTTAAATCAGCAGAAAAATTACATGCAGGTCAGGGTGTCAGAGTTCTGTGAGTTGTTGACTCAGTTCAGATAGCCCTGTTATGTCTTCACATTTCTCTTTATCTTTATGGTCAAGCTGTTCCCAGGAATACTTTAACTACAGGGCATGCCCGGGTTTGTTTTTCTTTGTTCTCAGCCCCAGGTAGCCTCTAGGCTCACAAACAACCAGCAATTTCTGAGTACTTTATATGACTTACAGGTCTTGAAATTTCATCTTTCTTTCAGTCCAACTGAAAATATGAATGAAAAGCTAATAATATAAAATCTTACAATTAAATGTCATTGAGACAAATTCAGAGAGGAGTCAGTTTAGACTGAACACTACTAGAGTAATTGCTTACAAGCCCAACTCAAAAGAGCAAGCAGTTTGATAAGGCAATCCAGGAAATGAGGTCAATGTGAGTTACCTAAGTGTTACTAGAAAAGGAGAATAATTCTGGATCAATCTAATGCTTACCCAATATTCAAAGTCATCTACAAACTTCAGCATTGTTCTATATTTCCACCAGATCCAAGAAACACTGCCATGACAATGATACAATTTCCAATACCCATCGACCCACTGAAGGAAAGCAAGTCAGGGACTTGAGACCAAGACCAAAAAGTAAGATCACAAGGCAGAAAATAAAATGTTGTACAGTTAGAGAATAGAGAATAGAGACTGTAAGCATTCAATAAGGATTGGTTCATTATGGAATAATGAAATTAATAACAGGTTCCCAGGGGAACATGAATGCCAAGGGGCTGTGAGGCTTGGTTTGGTTTAACTAAACTCTCCCTTTACCACTCCCTTTAGCCATTTCCATTGACTGTACAACCTCTCCTCCTCCTACCTGCTTATGCTATAAAGTCAAATCCATTCTCTGTTCTACACTGTAAAACTCCTAGCAAGGTCCCTGTGCCTATCACAATAATTCTCCCCTAAATAAAGACTGCCTTTATAAGTTTCATGAATAATAATCTTTTCTTAAATAGTAATCATTAGGAAAGTGTAAATTAAAACCACAAGATACCACCACATAAACCACTAAATAGCCATAATTAAAGAGACTGACAATACTAAGAACTAGCAAGAATGTGGAGCAACTTCAACCCACATACTACTAAGAATACAAATAGAAAAATCATTTAACAGTTTTGTCAAAAACTAGCATGCACTTACCACAAACTCAACAATTTTATCCTTAATTATACACTGAAGCGAAATGAACACATATCTTCCGTAAGACTTGCTTTCACATTAATGTGACTTGATTTGACTTGGTTTTGGTTTTTTGAAAAAGGATGTGATTATGTAGCCCATGCTGGTCTCAACCAAGTACCCCCTTAGTTATCTAGGATTACAGGCACGTATCACCATGCAGCCTCATAAGATTTTGTAGAGTTAGATTTCTAACCAAGGAGTTGCCAGGAATCCTTTAAAACCTGTCAGACCCAGCCATTCCCTGGTTCAGGCTTACCCTAAAACCCAATATCTTAATATTGTAAGCATCCAAGGTCCTACAATAGTGGTTCTCAACCTGTGGGTCACGACTCTTTTGGCAAACATCTATCTCCAAAAATGTATTATGATTCATAACAGTAGCAAAATTACAGTTATGAAGTAGCAACAAAAATAATTTTATGGTTGGAGGTCACCACAACATGAGAAACTGTACTAAAGGTTTGCAACATTAGGAAAATTGAGAGTCACTGTCCTATAGTGTGTGAACAGGGTCTGACCCATCCTGCCCTCTTTCAACTTGCTCCCTTAGATTCTCTACAGAGTAGCCACCCTGTAATCTCCTTAGGACTTGAGAATGTCTCATTCCAGATTCTGTTATTCATGTACCTGTTTGAAATGCAGGGCTTAGCAGGGAGCTCTAGCTGACTGAGAGGGTCAGTGAAGAAAGTGATTGCAAACACACCGTCTGTGTGAGTAACTGATGATGTACAATCTAAGAAGGTCAGCAGAGTACTTCTCTGACCAAAAGCTCTCCCAGCAGCTTCACTGCCCTTTCCTCTTCCATTCGCATCTCTGCTCTGCTGTCATTACATCAGAGGGCCCTCCTCTGACTAACTCACCTTGCATCTCATTGTCTCACCATTCCCCAATCATTCTCCTTTCCATCTACTTGATGGTACTTTCTTTTTTGAGACAGGGTCTCACTGTGCAGCCCTGGCAAATCTGGAATTCTCCATGTAAACAAGGCTGCCTGTCTCTGCCTCCCAGCACTGGCTTTAAAGGTGTGTGTGATGACTACTTTGACACAAGCCAGAGTCATTGGAGAAGAGGGAGCCTTAATTGAGAAAATGCTTTCATAAGTCAGGGCAGTAGGCAAGTTTGTAGGCATTTTCTTAATTAGTGATTAATGGGGGAGTACCCAGTCCATTGTGGGTGGTACAATCCCTGAACAGCTGGATTCTATAAGAAAGTAGGCTGAGCAAGTCATGGCGACAAACTAGTAAGCAGCACCTCTCCATGGCCTCTGCATCAACACATGCCTACTACAGGTTACTGCCCTGTTTGATTTCCTGTCCTGACTTCCTTCGATGATAAACTGCAATACAGAAGCAAAAGTCAAATGAACCATTTCCTTCCAAAGATATTTTGGGCATGGAGTTTCATCTCAGCAACAATAACCTAAACTAAGACCACCCTAAGATAGTGTCCATCACTGAGTATTAAGCCAGCTAGATTCTAATAGTTGCATGACATTCTTATAGAGAAATTCCAGAAAAAAAAACAAGGTTTCAAATAGCAAGATCCCTTTGAAAGAAGGGATAGAAGTGGCAAGCCAGGAGTTGCTCTACTACCATAACAAGGAAGCTTTTTTCCTAACGTAAGATCTGGCAGCACCCAGCCAAGGCCAAGAGCTGCAACACTCTACTTTTTCACCAGAAACGTCAACCTGTGTTAACCATTTATTTTATTTTATTTTATTTGAAGAAAGCATAAAATAAGTTTGCACAACTACAGGGTGTGCTGTATTTTGGGGAATTTATTATGTAACCTCTGTTATCATCTCTTATAGATGTAAACAAGTCGGTTTCAAATATAGGAAAACCAAAATAGCACATAGAATCATTTTGTGTAAAATGATTTTATTGGTCTAATCTCCAATATTCCTCTAAAGTAACTCAGACATATACTGATAGATTAGTGTAGAGAGAGTATCTTGTGTAGAGAGAGTATCTTGTGACAGATGCATCATCTGTCAATAAAATAAGTTAAATTAAATTAAATTTAAAAACCTATGGCATACAGAAAAGGGTAGAACAGAAGGTGGAATATCTGGGAGACAGAAAGAATTCTGGAATAGAGCAAGGTGTGGGAGATTTGCCCAGGGAGATGAAATAAAATGGATGCATGGTACCCGAGCACAGGTAACCAGCCATGTGGGGGGTGTAGATCGGAATAAATGGAATATAGTAAGTTATGATCTAGTCAGAGAAGAATCTAGCTATATGTCCAAGGTATTTGTAAATATATTTTGAGTCTGAGTATTATTTCTGGGAGCATGGAGCTGGAAGGAAGAACAAGCATTAATTTCTACAGATCACTAATCCATTAGTGCTCATAATCTATCTCAAGTGCAAATTCAACAAGCACACCTTAAAATGAAACATGGGAGAATATATACTTTTTACCCATAAATATTATTCTATTAAAATTATTTTAGTTAAACTGCCTCTACTGGCGTAATCAGTGAGAAACAGCCTTAAAACAAACATTCACGAATCTTTTCCTTTTTTTTTTTTTTTTTTTTGGTTTTTCGAGGCAGGGTTTCTCTGTATAGCCCTGGCTGTACTGGAACTCACTTTGTAGACCAGGCTGGCCTCAAACTCAAAATCCGCCTGCCTCTGCCTCCCGAGTGCTGGGATTAAAGGCATGCCCCATCACGCCCGGCGAATCTTTTCTAAGAGTAATAGGGTGTGTAGACATAATATGCTCAGTGGGATAGAATTTGCCTCATATGTGCAAGATCCTGGGTTTGATTCCCAGAAAAGAATGGGGGTACATATTCTATTACAGCTTTTTTTAATGAAAATAATAACAATGGAATCCAGACCAGCCTGAGCTACACATTGAGAGCCCGTCCCAAGAGGAGGGAAGAGACAAAATTAAATGTTAAAAAAAAAAAAAAAAAGCAGTATGCCTATCTTAGCCAACACTATTCCAAAAACTTATTAACTCTGTAGTATTTCCTTATTGGTTCATAATATCTACAGGATGAAGGATAGCCAATGAAACTGAGTTACTAATTCAAGAAAAAACATTCAAAACACACACAAATAGACACACACACGTGCACGAACATATGTGTGTACGAACATACGTGCACACCCACACACTATTTGGGAACATATTTAACAATCAATTAAGTTCAAATTTCCAAGAACTAAATAATTGAAAGTTTTCCCATTTAAATTCCTGTGTGGTAGTGTAAGTAAAGATTCATTAATCCAACAAATATTTATTGGGCACCTACTGCCAGGCAATTTTTTTTCCTGTAAAAGGCCAGATAGATTAAATGATTCAGACTTGTGGACCACACAATGCTTTAGCTACTCAACTCGGCCACTGAGGTAGAAAAGCAGCCAGAAAAAATACGCCAGTGAATGAGCATGGCTGCATCCCAAAGACACTGCATTCTGTACCTGGCATTTGAATTTCATATAATTTCTAGTATCATTAAATATTAGTTTCCTTTTGATTTTGTCTCAATCATCTTAAAAACTAAAAACCATTATAAGTTTAAAGACCATCAAAAATAGGCAGGAAGCCCTTTTGGCTTTTTGACCCAATTTTGCTAAATAGTGAGCTAAATCACAGGGCTTATAGCAATACACAAAGCAGAATATAGTTTTCCAAGAAGTGGACTCAAGTCCTGCTATAGGAGGCAAATGCTAACATTAAATACCAAGGCTAAAGGTATACTTAACACTGTCAAGCCCTGGATTCCATAACAAGAAAGGGGAAGCCGGGTGTGGTGGCGCAAACCTTTAATCCCAGCACTCGAGAGGCAGAGGCAGGCGGATTTCTGAGTTCGAGGCCAGCCTGGTCTACAGAGTGAGTTCCAGGACAGCCAGGGCTACACAGAGAAACCCTGTCTTGAAAAAAACAAAAAACAAAACAAAACAAAATAAAAAAGAAGAAGAAAGGGGAGACATAGTCAGGGCAGGGAAGGGAATATCATACAGAATTCCCTTGGTATTTGAAGAGGGTAAGTTTCAGAATATCCCCACCATGCTCAAATACTTCTAAAAAGTGGAATATAGAAATGAAGCTGTTGCTCAGTGGTAAAATGCTTTCCTAACATGCATGAAGTCTTGAGTTTAACTTAAATATCATCTAGTAGTATGAAAAGAAAGAAAATGTTTATGCACGTTGACTGATACATATTTTTAGACATGTGGGCTCCTGCCTGCAATACTCAGAGGCTGAAATGGGAGGAACACACATCCAAAGCCTGATGGAGAGGGCTGGAGATGGCTGCTCTTCCAGAGGACCTGAGTTGAGTTCACAGCACCTTCATGGTAGTTCACAAACCATCTGTTAACTCTAGTTCCAGGGGATCCCATACCATCTTCTGGTCACTAAAGGCAGCAGTCATACACATGATACACAAACACACATGCAGACACTTTAAATATAAAGGAAAGGTGGGGCAGAGTGAGTTATACAGCTAAATACAAAATAATATCAAACATAGTGGCCTAGGCCTATAATCTTAGCAGTCAGGAAGGTGAGGCAGAAAGATCTACATGAGTTTAAAGCTAGTCTTGCCTCAAACCTATGATAATACAGTTGCTAGACTGTATCATTTATAGAATGAAAAGAAAACCTGTACAGATGCAGTACAGATGCAAACTTCAGTTGGAATATTTCTGATCTGCAACTAGTTGACTGTGAAGATTCAGAAATCATGGCTGCCTAGGCTAATTATAAATTAGATAGCATATTAGACAACAGTAAATATAATAATTCAAACCTAAAATAGAAGATGGGTTGTGCTCAGAAAGCTAAAGAAAGACAAGCAGACCACAAAGGTGTCCCTGATTTAGTCTCTCTTTTGTTTCTTCTGACATTATTTCAGACTAAACTTGCAATATAATCAACTATCCAAGAGCCAGAATGATGGTTCAGTGGGTAAAGGAGCCAGGTATCATGTCTGACAAGCTGAGTTCAATCCCCTGGATCCATAGGATGGAAAGTCCTCTGGTCCCCTGGCCTACACTCCATGGCACAAGCGTGTCAACACACAAAATAAAAAATAAATTAATAAAAATTTAAGTAGTCTAATAATCAGAATAAATACAGCTCTTGTACAACCTTGAATGATCAGAAAAGAAAAATGTTAAATGGACAAAGGACATGAAGGGACACCCACAGGTATTTTTCCCAAGGACATACAAAATACATATAAATAGGTTGAACATCATCTCTATTAGGGAAATAAACCTATGATAAGGTACCAATTCTCACCCACAAGGACAGCCTGACTAAAGGGGAAAAATGTAATTTGATTCAGAAGGCACTTACTTCTCATACACTGTTACTGCAATGAAAAAATGGTGCATCCCATAGCTACAGAAAACAGCTCACTAGGTCCACAACAGTTTAATGTACAATCAATATGTGATCTACAAAGTCTACCGATATATACTAAGAAATTAAAATCAAGTCATCAGTATTTGTGTGCAGGACTATTCACACCAAGGTGTTCTCAATAGCCAACAGGTGGAACTGCCCCCATAGTCATCAGTGGATAAGGATAAAATTCCGAAGTGTTTACAAGAACAATGTTGAACAGGCCTCCTGAACAAAGAGGAACGAAGTACTGACAGATGCTGCAAAGTGGAAACAAAAGCACAGTGTACTGAACTGGGGAGAGGCACACGTCAGAGGTATGATGTGCGTTATATGGATTATCCAGAGCAGGTAAATCCAGAGAGAACAGACTGAGTCACCAGCAGAAGAAGACAAGCAAGTAAAGAGTAACTGCCCAACAGGTGTGAGGATTCTTTACAGGAATAAAAATATCTGAAAGAAGATGGGAAACTGTTACAAAGCACTGGGAATATGTGATAGTTATTCATTTTAAAACATGTCACACATGACTTTCATCTCAATTAAACATACAAAAGTACAACATACAAAAAGTTCAATGATTCTACATATGTCAAGTTTTATAACTCACAAAATATTGTTACCATAGTGTCACTGGGGCCTTCTAGAGGGGCAGAATGTTGTGTGTCCTGGTCCAAGTGTGGTGGACTCTGGAGTATTGTTCACTATGAAAACTTATTAGAGCCACTAATAAACAGTAAATGTACTAACCTTCTAATATATACACTATACCAAACAAAAAACTTTAAAACCATGATGCAAATTTCTTATACTAAAACAACTGAGGTTTTTAAAGACTGTTACCACCATAGATCCAATGAATCTAAGTGAAATTCTCCATTCTCCTTCCTCCCAAGTCTCACTCAGATCATATGAGCTAAAACCTAAGGATTCTCATGTTTGGTTTTTGGTTTGTTTGTTTTTTTTTTTTCAACATCCAGTAGTATAATATTTAATGAAGAATATATGCTATACATAGAAATACATTTCTAAACACAAGAAATGATATGCTATATAAAATAGTAAAAAGATTGCTGTAACGTAGAAAAAATACCAATTAAATCTAACCTGGACGAGAAGCTTCATGGATGGTCTTTTTTTTTTTTTGTCTTTTTTTTTATTAGGTATTTTCCTCATTTACATTTCCAGTGCTATCCCAAAAGTCCCCCATATCCACCCCCCCACTCCCCGACCCACCCACTCCCACTTTTTGGCCCTGGCATTCCCCTGTACTGGGGCATATAAAGTTTGCAAGTCCAATGGGCCTCTCTTTCCAGTGATGGCCGACTAGGCCATCTTTTGATACATATGCAGCTAGAGACAAGAGCTCCGGGGTACTGGTTAGTTCATATTGTTGTTCCACCTATAGGGTTGCTTTGAGACATTCATTTCAATGACTCCCTTAGCTGCTTAATTAGGGAAAGCCATTTTGAGAAAGTCTATAGTTATCAACAGTAGCACAGGGGAAATAAGAAGTACAAAGCTACACAACTATGAAACACTGCAAAGGAGATCTCTGTGGTAGCAGGATTCACACTACAGTAAAGATGTGAATCTGAACAAGGAAAAATATGGGAATGACTGACTGGCAAGCAGGCAGGCATAAGAGTTTTCTAGGCAATCATCAGTGATAGTCACAAATATTGTATGATGCACTAGCGTGCTTTCTACTAAGAATGAGGGTAAGATAAATAGTGATGGAAGCTAAATACACTTTAGAGGGGTGTATTTAGCAAATCCAAGACAGGAAATGAAGGCTTGGACTCAGGGTAACTTTTCACCACAAACACTCAGACAACAAGCTGGTTCAACTGTAATTGGAGCATCAAGTACTTTGACATGTCTTAGCTGCAGCTCAAAACTCTAGAGATACATTGGGTAACGGTTCGAAATTTTTCTGACTAGAGTTTCTGAACACTTGTTAGTTTAATTTGGAATTCACCTCAAAAGTAATAAGCTATTTAAATTTTGAGAGAATTCCTTTTCACAACAATTTTCGGCCTCTAGGAGCATTAAATTACTGTCAAACTATCAATCATTCATTTTGTTGGCCCTTATAACAAGGTAAACTCGACATATTGAGGCAAGACTGTTTTCAGTTGTACTTTAACCAAAATAGTGTTAGTCATAGTCAAAAGCTCTGAAATCAAGGGCTAGCTGTCATTCAGCTATGGTAGTCTGTAGCCTTGAAAAGAGTACACTCCATTTGGCCAAACCTCCATTTTTCTCTTTATAAATAGAAGTTATAATAATCAGAATATATTCAGCTCTTCTATAACTTTGAATGATCAAAATAAAAAATGTTAAATGGGCAAAGGACATGAAGTGACATCAACAGGTATTTGACTTTTTTTAAAGACTTATTTATTTTATCTATGAGTACACTGTAGCTGATTTCAGACACACCAGAAGAGAGCATCAGATTCCAATACAGATAGTTGTGAGCCACCATATGATTGCTGGGAATTGAATTAAGGGCCTCTGGAAGAACAGTCAGTGCTCTAAACCACTGAACCACCACTCAAATCCAGGTATTTGATTTTTATATGATCACTTATATGATAGGTTTCCAGATTTTTACATGAGTCTCTTAGTACTTAAATGCTGAAAATAAAATCCGAATGTTTAAAGACTCATTTGTTTTTTATGTATAGAAGAGCTTTGCCTACATGTATATAGGTGTATCATGTGCGTGTAGTGGCCATGGAGACCAGGTCTTCTGATCCCCTTGATCTGGAGATTCAGGTATGGTGAGCTGCCATGAGGGTGATAAGAACTCAATGTGGGCCTTCCGTAAGAGCAGTAATTGATCTCAACCACTGGTCCACTTCTCTAGTTACCAAGTTGAACTTTTAAACACTAGTATGTGTGCCCATCCATACACATCTGTATGTTTTCTCTTTTGCAATCTCTGACTTTCAATGATTTTTAAAAGTCTCACACTTTTGTAAAAGTAGGATCTTGCCCTTTGGGTAACTAAAGTCGTGCCTTAGAAGGGCGATCTTATGGGACAGTTTGGTAGTTCTCAGAGGAAACTGTTTGAAGTCTAAGTTTGGCCCCACCCAAATTTCTGTTTCTTGTTTTGAGACATGGTCACTTGTTCCTGCCATTTATTATGAACTCTTGAGTAGAATTCTGCCAATGACTGCACCATACCACTGAACTTCTAAATTCTTGAGTTCAATACTTTCTCTAAAAAGTTCAGTTTTTGCTATTTTATTACAACGGCAAAAGGCTAATTCAGTGGACAACTCAGAGGTCTGCTTATGCACCCACTCTGAACATCACAATTAGAGGACCTGGGGCTTGCCCTTTGTTCTCTCTTCAGCTTGTTAATTTACCACTTCTCTGAATATCCTTTAAGATATGAGGTAGACTCAATGGGTGTAAGTTGGCCAATTTCTTTCATTCTAAGTAAACATTCAGTGAAAATACAACAAAACTTTTACTTTCAATAAATTTTATTTAATTATGTTAACCTTTCTTGCATTATAAATAATTGAGAAAGTAGGCAATGACAGAAATCTATATATGGGAATCACAAAAGAAATATGACATTTAAATTTAAATTAACATTAAAATTATATTAACATTCCCATAAATGTTAATATAAACTGAACCTAAAAGTTTCAGAACAGAAACTCATTAAGGAGTAGGAATATAGTTCAGTGATAGAGTCCTTCCCTACCATACACCTTGGGTTTAATGCCCAGAACCATGAGGAAAAAAAACTTGAACATAACAAAGCACTAAAGAACTGGGACTAATTAACCACTCCTTTTTAATATCACAGGACCACAGAAAACAAAGTCAGAGACCAAATACCTGTGCTTACACCTTAAAGCATTCCAGGGATGTAGCACGCAGCTCCCATAATGCAGAGGACAATTTACCATTATAAATATGCTTAATTATGCTTGTATATCAAAACCAGTTGATACTTGCAAAGTCATACTCAGGCAACTGAAACAAAAACTAAAAAAATGTGCTTTACTGGATGTGTGGAAAGGGCATCTGAGGTATCCCTATGTTGCCTGCCAGTTAGTCTGTTTTTAAGATATTCTTGAATACTCAGTTATATACCAACTTTTCATTCAAAAAACTAGCCAATTAGAGGTTATGAAGACACACTGAGATGCATACTAGGTGTATTTGAAATGTTAGCAAACTATTTCAGTTTTAAAGAGTAGAAAGATCAAGAATTAATGGAATTTAATAAGACACCACAGTTAGCCAGAAAGCATTTTTATTTGACCCAATTGAAGTCTTTTTCATTCATTAATACTAAATAACATGTCATACATTGAAAAAAAGTTTCGATTATCTAAAAGGGTCTTAAGGGCAATAAGAAAACTTTCCATTTTCATTCCATAACAAAATACTCCTCCTTTTTGGCACTCTCTTTTCCTCTCTTCCTCAGGACATATTTGCAGATGTTCTGCTGCTCTACAGGCATGCTCAGAGTTCTTGCTGTGGTTGATCAAAGTTGGAATGCCTGAGGAAATTACTCAACTAGACAGCCCGGAATTGTGTCCAGCCAAATAGCTACAGTGCTCAACTTAAACATGTGTTAAAGTACTGTCTTATACGTCCTAGCTGTAAGCTGAGAGAACACTTCATTTGCAGCACACTCAGAATGCTAAGGTTTAATATTAGTGACAGTTCATTTGTCAAAACGGTTCAACTATTAAAAAAGACAACATACTTTTTCTGGAGAAACAACAGCTCATGTACTAGGAAAACTCTTATGATCCTAAACTATACAAGATCCTTTGAAAATATCAGAAAATTTGAACTAAATAATTTTATTTGTTCATTGAACCATTTGTTAATCTGTCATGGCTTGTCAAAAAATCTAATCATACTTTCCTTAAAATATTTTAACAAAAATCATTATACTTTTCTCTTTATTAATCTACCTACTTATCAAACAAAATATAAGTATGCAGAAAAATGACATCATAGCAGCTTTTTCCACATTTTTAACTGAAAGCCACAGAGCTACAGTACAAAGAGTTACTTGTCAAACATAACAGAAATCTGTAAGCTAAAATACTGGCTTCAAGACTTGCACATCTGAAATAGTTTTAAAGTGTTTTAGTTGGATTCATTATGATGTCCAGGAGGAAGTGAGCACACACAGTACCTGAAACTGTTCTTTCCATATGAGCTACAATAAAAAGACAAATGCAGCTATTTCTCCAACACTGCCAGATTTGGCAGCCACCTACAATTCCCTTCAACCTAAGTCATTATACCTTTTAACCATGTTGACAATTATATGGAAACATCACTCAAATAGAACTTACCAGATCATGGAATTACAGTATTTACACCATCCTTCTTTCATGACATAATTGGGGGGGAGGGGTAATTACAAACTTTTAAGTCCTCTACTAACTATATTTCTTTTTATAAAAAGATTTCTAGGGGCTGGAGAAATGGCTCAGCAGTAAAGAGCACTGATTGCTCTTCCAGAGGTCCTGCCTTCAATTCCCAACATTCATGGTGCCTCACAACCATCTGTAATGGGATCTGATGCCCTCTTCTTGTGTGTATGAAGACCGAGCACTTGTATAAATAACATATTAAAGTAAGATTTCTTTCTAGCTTACTAAAAACTTGTGTTGACCTCTTCAGATATGCCAAAAGATGAAAGTATAAATGCGTTCTCTACTCTGAATTTTGTGAACTTAGTGTACTTTATAATGTTGATAGTCTGTGCCAAGAACTACAAATAGTATGGATTGTTGGGTATTGTATTGATCATGCAAGAGCCTAGTAGACATGAAGTAAAAATTGCCAATAATACTCTAGCAATAGAACTGACCAAAGAACTTTTGTTAGCCAGGATGTTCTCAACTTAAAATTGTTTTATATAATAACATACGATCCTTCCTTGCTCACACACTTAAGAAAGTTAGGCAAAAGATAGACACAGAAATAATGGGAAATTTTTTTAACAGAATTTTACATAAACTTGAAGCAAGATTTGTATGATATTGTTAAGATCCTTAAAAGTTCTATGCCACATTTCTTCTACCTTCTTTTCCAGATTTGGAGGTAGGACTGAATTTAAGACACACTCACAAACTTTTTTTTTTTTTTTTTTTTTTTTTTTTGAGACAGGATCTCACTGCTTGGTTCCTGTTGTCCTAGAATTCGCTATGCAGACCAAACTAGCTTTAAACTCACAGACCTGCCTCTGCCTCCCAAGTGAGGATACTAAAGGATTTTGCCACTACAGCAGGCTTTGGTGTATCTGTTTTGCACACACAAAAGCTCAAAATCAAAGGGCAGTCTTCTGGGACTGAGGAGATGGTTCAAGTGGTAAAGTGCTTGCTGCCTAAGCTTTAAGGCCAAAGTTCAGAGCTTCAACAGCCACATAAAATACCAAAATGTAGATGCTGGAGAGATGGTATGCACTACTCTCCCAGAGGACCTGAGTTCAACTACCAGAAACCACATTAGACGGATTACAACCATGGGCACATACACCTACAAGAACATGCAGATACATACACTTAATTAAAAGTAAATGGTTAGAGCAAAACAAAGCCATACATATGTGGGATAACTTACCACACTTGCCTGTAACCCTGGCACTAAGAGCCTGAAATCCTTGCTGTCAGTGAGCCAGAGTGACAGACCCTGTCCAAAAAGTAGAGAACACTAGAGGAGAACATCTGAGGTTGAACTATGACCTTCACATATATGTACAAGCATGTGCTCAAAATGTGCCTGTATGCTCACTTGCACACATGCACACGCATGCATGCACACCTGTACACACACACTTTATTTTTAAGTTATAAAAGCCAGTTTCCTAGAATTGAGGAAGTGAGAGTCTAGAGTAGTAAACAGCACTGTAGGTAACAGCACTTGTCCACACCTGATAACCTGAATTCAACCCCAAACCCTGTATGGAGAGGACTAAAAGGTTTTAAACAAATAAGGAATTTTCTGGATTGATGATTGAAGTGAGAGAGCCAGATCACTGTGGACGCTACCCCTAGGCTGGTGGTCCTTGCTACAATGCGCTATGGGAAGCAAGCCAGTAAGCAGCACTCCTCCATGGTCTGCCTCCAGGTTTCTGCCCTGTTTGAGTTCTTGCCCTGACTTCCTTTCAGTGATGGACTGTGATGTGGGACTGTAAGCTGAAAGAAACCCTTTCTACTCCATGTGGCTACTGGTCACAGTATTTTATCACAACAACAGAAACCCTACTTAAAACAAGAACTGGTACCAGAAGTAGAATATTACTGTAATAGACTTGACCATATTTAAGGAAGGATAGTGGAAGCTTTTGGAATGTTGGGCTGGGAAATCACTGAGTCTTCAGAGCTTGCTGAGCTGCTGTGGGAATCTGGAAGGTAAGAATGCTGAGAATAGTACAGACAACTGTACTCTCTATTCTCTCATTATCAAGTTTCTGAGAGAAGTTTTGCAAGTTGCATAAAGACTCTATTAGGGTTTGTTGACATTGTAAGTCTTTTTTTTTTTTTTCTTTTAAGATTTATTTATTTATTTATTATATGTAAGTACACTGTAGCTGTCTTCAGACACACCAGAAGAGGGAGTCAGATCTCATTACAGATGGTTGTGAGCCACCATGTGGTTGCTGGGATTTGAACTCTGGACCTTCGGAAGAGCAGTCCGGTGCTCTTACCCACTGAGCCATCTCTCCAGCCCAGGCATTGTAAGTCTTAAGAGTCTGTGGTTCTAGTCTGCTGGTGTTGAAATATCAGCTGTTGTTATGAAGAGACTTGAACCTGAAGTGTAAAATCTTTGCTTCACTGGGGCAACTGACACTAGGCAGCTAGGGATGGAGTTGGCTGTACTTAAGAGGCCAGCATCACTGAGGTGAAACCTTTGGAAGTATTTCCAGAGTCAGCAAACAAACTGTTGCTCAGCAGGGGCTAAGGCTGTAGATTATGCTGGCAGCTCAACTTGATAATATATAAGAATTTTCAAAGTAGTCCTGGTTTTAAAGTCATAAAGAGCAGCTAAGGGCCGGGCGGTGGTAGGGCACACCTTTAATCCCAGCACTCAGGAGGCAGAAGCAGGCGGATTTCTGAGTTCGAGGCCAGCCTGGTCTACAAAGTGAGTTCCAGGACAGCCAGGGCTACACAGAGAAACCCCGTAGTGAAAAAAAAAAAAAAAAAAGCAGCTGAGGGTTAGCACTGTACATCAGGGCTACAATCTTTGATGAGAGGTTATCAGTGAAGGTACAGACTCAGATGAGGTAGAAGGCCAAGGACTGAAGGGCCCATGGGAAACTTGATACTATGTGGCAAGGACAGAGTTCCAGGAGAGGGTATTGGTGAACATGTACCATAGTTGAGAATATGACAGCATTTTGGAGATAGCAGTACTACATGACCATCACCAAGAACAGTAGTAGCTCTGAAGCAGAACTAGCTGTAGCCTAGGAGACAAGCTGAGTGCGGCAGGTGGCAGAGCTCCAGAAACAAAACCCACTGGAGCCCAGAGGCTCATGAGTGGGTCCCAGAATCCTGATGGTGGGGATTCTACTGTCGGGCTTTGTTTTACTTTGATTTGATTGTACTGTGCCCTGATTTTTCCCTTTTGGAATAAGAAGAGTATTTAACTTTTTTTTTTTTTTTTTTTTTGATTTTATAGAAGGTTAAGAGACTTAGGAATTTTACAGAGACTTTGGATATTTAAAACAAAAGAATTTTAAAAGAGACCTTGAATATTTTAAAGAGACTAAATCTTTAAAGTGTTTGAATTTTGAAAACTGTAAGGCTTTTAAAACTTAGAATGTCTTATATTGTCATATTAACATGACATTCTAGAGTATCAAGTTATAGCTTGATAAGTGGTGTGTTTGTGTACTACATTGAAAAGCGAGCAACTGTCATGGTTAGTTTTTTGGCAACTTGACTAAGATAGAGTCGTTAGGAAGAAGTAACCTCAATTGAGAAAATGTCCGGACTGGTCCATGGGCAAGTAAGTCTCAGGAGCATTTCCTTGATTGATGGTTGATGTCAGAAGGCCCAGCTCACTGTGAAAAATGCTACCCCTGGACTGGTAGTCTAGATGCTCTAAGAAGGCAGGCTGAGCAAGTCATGGGGAACAAAAGCAGCACTCCTCCTGGCTTCCGAGTCAGCTCCTATCTCTAGGCTCCTGTAGCCCTGTGTGAGTTCCTGCCCTGACTTCCCTCAGTGATTGACTGTGCTATAGAACTGTAGGCTAAAATAGATCCCTTCCTTCTCAAGTTGCTTTTGGTCACAGTGTTTTATCACAGCAAAAGAAAGCCTAACTTAGCCCTAGTTTCAATACCTGGCATATCCCTCCCCACAATAAAGAAAAGTAGGGTAGTCTTCAAATTAAATAGTCTATGACTACACAGAAATGAAGCGTGCAGAAAAGTTTTAGCTGATATCCTTGCTAACTAAAAGAAGAAAAATTGTAAAACTATAAAATTAATGTTTGAAATGATAGTCAAGTAACTATAAATATAGATATGATTCAAAAATGACAGAACTCAGAGTCAATAAATCTAGTTATATCTATGAATACAGAACTACAACATATTTTATATTCAAAGATTGAGTAAATTACTTTCACATAGTCACACAGAAATACCATCAATTCTAGCATCATATTATTATAGTATGTCCTTGAAAGTAACAATGTCCAGAGCTTCAGACATGAAGTTACATGCAACTCAGACACTGGTAAATCTAGTCTTAGAACATGTGCCCTGACATATTCAGTCAAGAGGAGTCACCTGATGGGATCTACAGAGCTCATGAAGTAATGGCTAGAAAAAGCTAAAGAAATTATTCATATTCCCATCAGTACAAACTAAAACATGACATGATCTGCAGTGTTTTCACTTGGACTGTGATACAGAGTAAGCTGAAGCTAAAATCTAATAACTGACTTGGTTTTCTTTTTATTCTAAAAGAACAAAAACAAAAAACAACAACAACAACAAAACATGAAACAAAATAAAAAACAAAAATTAAAAAAAAAAAACATTGCTTTTCTGTTAAGCATGTACTTTGTGCTACAAAGCAGACATGATTTCTAGGGTCTTAGAAAAAGTACAGATGTACCTACCTAATATGTAAACGCAGTAAGTTACAAGTTGGTCCTCAGTACTAAAGGCAAGAATCAGCATTAGTACTCAAAAAGGTGGTTTAAAAGAACGTAACTTACTTTTACCGTCCCAGGCTACCTGGGCTCTGTCTGGTGCTTCTTTGTGTGCACATGGCCACCCAGCCTGTCTTCTAATTAATCAATGCTCTGGCAGCAGAGCAAGCAAACAAGGTGTCTCCCATCTGGGTACAGCTCTTCAGGACACAGTTCCCTTGGCAGGAGATGGAAATTCTTGGGAGAGGTGATTTTCTCTGCCTCTTCACAAGAAGAACATAGAGACTTGGCTGGATGCAACTCCATGAAGTGTAACTGTGTGTATACACCTCAAAAAATAAAACAAAAAAATGTAGAGAGACATAAAGACTCCATGAACAGCTACAACACAAGAAATAATGAAGCACCACTGGAAATACTGCTAGATAGGTAGGCACAATTGGGGCTCTGAAGTAACTGGAAAGAACAACTATCTTAAAAGGAAAGAAAAGAACATCTCAAGTTAAAACCAAAATTCCATGCAATGAATATACTGCAAGCACTATGAGGAAAAAAAGCAATCTTTTGTTAAAGATAAATCTTTTACATAACTATAAATCAAAATTTTCCCCTCCCACATTACACAAAATAAAAGACATCACCAGCAAAAGAGAGAACTTGGGCTCAGAAGGGCAGGGGTATAAATGCATCAGCCATAGTACAGCTACTGGGAGTTCATACATATGACCTACATGCATCAAGCTGATTCCTAATATACTCAGAACCCTGTGGGGAAAGGGTAGAGAAGGGGGCAGGGAACTGCCCAACCTAGAGAACATAACAAAAGGATACTCTCAAATAAATGGACTTTTATCTGAGAGTTCAACATCTTAAAAAAAAAAAATCAAAGATCTTTAGTTTGTTTTGTTTTTTTATTAAAAAAATAAATAACTGAGAGCTAGAAAGATGGCACAACAGTTAAGAAAGCTAGCAGAAAGCAAGACATGGTGGCATACGCCTTTAACCCCAGCATTCAGGAAGTAAAAGCAGGTGGATATCTGAGGTCAAGGCCAGCCTAGTCTACAAAGTGAGTGAGTTCCAGAACAGCCAAGACTACAATAGCAAACCCTGCAGGGGATGGGGGGGAGGAAGAGGAAGATGAGGAAGAAGAAGATGAGGAAGAAGAGGAGGAAGATGAGGAGGGGAAGGAAGAGGAGAAGGAGGAAGAAGAGGAGGATGAGAAAGAAGAGAAGGAAGAAGAGGGAGAAACTGAAGAAGAGGAGGAAGAGGGGCTGGAGAGATGGCTCAGTGGTTAAGAGCACTAACTGCTCTTCCATAGGTCCTGAGTTCAATTCCCAGCAACCACATGGTGGCTCACAACCATCTGTAATGGGATCCAACGCCCTCTTCTGGTGTGTCTGAAGAGAGCTGCAGTATACTCATATACATTAAAAAAAATAAAATCTTTAAAAATAAATGAAGAGGAGAAGGAGGAAGAGGAAGAGGAGGAGGAGGAGGAAAAGAAGGAGGAGGAGGAGGAGGAGGCGGCAGCAGCAGAAGCAAGCAAGGTAGCTAGCTGGTTCCCAGCACCAATGTCAGATCAACAGCCTTTATCTCCAACTCCAAGAGATCTGATGCTTCTGGTTTCCAGACACCAGCCCTCCCATGCATATATACACACAGAGATATACACATGATTTTAAAAAAAGGCAATAATAAAGTAAATATGTTTTAAATTTAAAAAAAAAAAAACAGTATGAAGGTGATACATAGAACAGGTGATGGTGACAGTGACGGTGACAGCAATGATTTGATTCCAGAGGAGCCCCTCAAGCAAACTTGCTCTGATATATATGCATCTGCCCTCCTTAATGTGTTCTTCCAATTAGGTATGCCATATGCTAGCCACACCATCTTCATGACCACCACACATTTCAAGCACCAGTAGGTTTCAGGTATTTTACTTCTCCAATGTCTAAGGCACACAGACAATCAGAAATGTCCAATGCCCGAGAAAGGAGCACAGGCAAGCCCTACAGGTGAACAGATGACTGGGGGGATCTCCCAACAACAGACTACTTAAAGGTGACTGGTGGTCTGGAAATGCATGCAGTGGATTCCTGGCACAAGAAGATATAGATATAAACACACATAAATGTATTACAGTATTAAATATAATAATACAAATATGTAGTGATGCAAATATCTTACTTTCTTCTTTAACTTCAAATACCAGCCATCTGGACAAGAAATCACAGCATAAAGGACTTCAAGTTTATAAGCAAGCAATCCACTGTATTGTAAAAAGGCTCAAAGGCACAGTACCAAATATAATCTGTCCATAAAGGACTTAGACCAGTAATTCTCAACTGTCCTAATGCTGTGACCCTGTAATATAGTTTCTCATGTTGTGGTGACCCCTCCCCACCATCAAATTATTTTTGATGTTACTTCATAATTGCAATTTTACTATTGTGATTAATTGTAATGTAAACATCTGTGTTTTCTAATGGTCTTAGGCAACCCCTATGAAAGGGTCATGACCTACAGATTGAGAACCACTGACTTAACTACTAAATCAGTTTCAGACATGAATTAAGACCTTTCCTTACTAAGGAAACTTTTAAGAATAAATCAAGTCAGTCAAAAAATTACAGGATCACATAATTGAAGCAGAACATGTTGGAGTTTTTCTTACACTGTTTGGCTTTCTTGGCTGATTGGTCAACTTAGTTTCTGGTTTATCTGTAGTTCTGAGGATCAGACTCAGGACTTCGGGACATTAAATATGTGTCCCTGCATTGATCAATATTCCATGCCAAAGAGAACACTTTAAACAAATAACCTATATAATTTATCTTTTGTTGTATGAAATTTAGGTTAATCCTAACAATAAATATTCTTTTGTTTTGTTTTTCAAGACACCGTTTCTCTATGTAATCCTGACTGTCTTAGAATTATGAAGACAAAGCTGACCTTGAACTTACAAAGATCCACCAGCCTCTACCTCATAAGTGCTGGGATTAAAGGCATACACCACCACTACTTTGCTAATTTTTATTTTTAATTAGATATAACTACATCATTTTCTCCTTCCCTTTCCTCCCTCCAACTCCTTTCAAGTCTATCCCCCTTCTCAAATTCAGAGTCTCTTTTATTGCTGTTGTTAAACATACATAAAATAATAAATATATAAATACGACTCACTGAGTCCTTTCAGTGTTCCCTGTATGTGTGTAATGCCAGGGCTGACCATTGGTACTGGATAAGCCACTAGGTGCTCATCCCTAGGAAGGCTAGTTTTGCCACTCTCAGCTCTCCTAGCTCGCCTGCAGTTCTTGGTCTAGGGGTAAGGCCCTGCCTAGCCCTGATTTTAATGCACAGAACTCTACCTGCCATGGTAACCATTTTCAAAATAAACTGACTAAAATTCCCCATGGGTCCTAACAAGAAGCAAACCTCTGTCTGAATCACGCCTTTCTTCACACAAGACTGCAATAGCCTACCAGAAGCTCACCACTCATAGGTCACCCATTATTCCTTACTAGTCCTTTTTATACCAAGTCCTGGTACCTCTGTAGAAAAATGCCTCCACCAAAATAGAATGGCAATGTCCCATGTGTAGTTCATTTTCACTCAAAAGCTATGAAGCACGCCTTTTTACTTTAGGAATGACCCTAAGAAAGTAGTAACCTATGAATCACTCAGAACTCTATCTAATTTCCTCAAAGAAGAAATATTAACAGAGGCTACACCATATAAAATGTGCAAAATAAGTCTCACATTTTAACCTACGGTCATAATCTCCTGAATCAAAACAAATTCAAAGCATCCAAGAAGAATAACTCTAACCCAATGTATATGCCCAGACAAGAACACTAAATCTGTTCCAAATATTACCTTCTCTGTTGAAAAGAAATCAGAGTTATCCTACTCAATAAACAGAATTCACTTTCTCATTTGTTCTATGACAATCTGTAAAAGCTATAAAACAAGACTAAATAAATCCATCAATCTCCAAATTATAATATATGAAGTGACCTGAAGAAAAAATGCACCTGGAGTCACCTCTGCATTTTCCTAACACAGAACACCTATCGCACAGGAGTGGTCACCTTCCTCTCAAACCTGCAAGGGAGAAAGTGGGTAGAATACAAGGCGGGGACGGTTGTCTCATACTATGCATTACTGAAGGCATACCACCTCCTGTATCCAAGAGGACAACATCTATATTTGGAGTGGACTAAATCATCTATTTCTGAGGAAATCTGGAAAATTGTGAGTCTAGGTAGATTTTCCTAGCTTTGTGTGCATAAGAACAAAGTATAGTGTAACTCCTCACTCATGCAAACAACCAGAGTCAAATTCAGCACTTTATACACACATGCACACACACACACAGACACACACACAAATAGCAGATATACGTCAAAATAGGTGGGGGGCTTGTTAAGAGAGATTTAGAGGGAGAGGGAGAGGCTAAAGAGGGTGAAATAACCAAAATTCAGCATAACATGTATGAAACTGTCACATAAATAGGCCTTTTAAAAGGAGAAATGGTAGGGGATATAACTGACACAGCAAACATAGACCACAGTTTGATATTCTGGGACCCCTGTTTGGCTCTGGGTTATGCACACACACCTCCATCCTTGTAATAATGCATTTGGCAGCCTAGTTCACTTACCTGCCAGTGCTGTACATACACATCTCTCCAAACAACCTAGCAACCACACAACTCCATAACCCCTCCACCTGCGTCAGGGCACACTACTCCCATTTCTAAGCAATACCACTTGATTCCCTACCCCTGGTAACCAACAAAGTTAGACAATTGCTACTGAAATATAATCCCAACATATTCAAGTATGAAGAACAGAAGAGCCAATGCATGAGAAGTGAGGCAAGAAACACTGAGTCCTCACTAACACTATTCTACCATCATGTGCCTATGGATAATCATAGGACTAAAATCCAGTGCATCACGGGGAGGAATGTAGACAGTTGAGAAATTATTATATAACCTAAGCTACTAAGATAAATAGATAACCACCTAAACTATGCCCTTTAGTGACCAGCTACTCACCTTTGACACCCCATAAAAAAGAACCAATATTGTAACCTGGAGCCCTTGAGTGTCTTTACTCATGTGACCCCCTTCAACCTTGACAGTGTACCTCTCTCTTTAATCCAAATAAAATTATCTTGCTTCTTTTGCAAATTTTTGTCAGTCCTTATCCTCAATTATTTGTATAGTAATCCAAGAACCTGGAAACACAAGGTCCAAACCCAACCACCACATATATATTTATAGAAATACCACAATGAGACCCACTTTACTGTGTGCTAACCAAAGCCATCAACTCATTGGGGCTGAAAAGAAGAGCCAAGCACAGTGCCACCTGCCTGTAGTCCCAGTGAGCAGCAGTGACTGCTCGGCAAGTCTGAACCCAGCCTGTGTTGCCTTAGACACACTCCCCTTCGCCCCCCACCAAAAAAGCAAGCACAGAGTGTGTGTCAAGGTTAGGAAGGTATGTGTGAAAAGTTCCTTTTGTGTTACCTTGACACTTCCTCCTCTACTGAATAAAGTTGATATACTAATATAAATATATTCACTGTTTGGGAAAACACAAATGATCACACTTTATTCAATACAAGGCTAGACACTGTTTCTAGCAAATAAGAAGCATTAAACCATTCATTTCAGTTACTTCAGTCTATAATTAAGACAATGCTCAAGGAATTCGCACTAATCTAGTATCTAGCAAAGAAAAACCATAACATACAGGATTACATACAGGGACCATGTGTCAAAATACACACACAGGCTCATGAACACATTCAGGCTCTGGAATGAGTCAGGCTTGACAGTACATATCTGTAATTCCAGTTTTGGGGCATCTGAAGTAGGAGGATTATAAGTTCGAGGACAGCCTGGAATACTAAAGAAAGACCTCATCTCCTCCTACCACTCCAAAGAAAGCATCTTCTAAAGTCCAAAGTATAAGGTACACCTAGGGCAAGACTTAGCTGAAGAGGTTGACTAAACTTAAAGGTGAATGATACTTTCCAATACAAAATAAGTCAGATCTTCTGTGGTTTTTCTCTTTCCACGGACTCAGAATTAATACTATTCATCTAAACAGAGAAAATTTAAGAATCTAATTTTCTATATCTTTCCACTGTCCCAAACTATTATAATTCTTCTCACATGAAGTTCTATCATGGGTTTAACGTAATATATTTCAAACACTTAAGGTAACAAAAACTGCAGAGGCAAAGTAATGACCATATAATTCTTAAGACACAGGAAACTCAATTTCCAGGTCACAGTCCATCATTAGGGGGAGGAACTTGAGGCAGTTAGTGAAGCAGAGGCCATGAAGGACCTTAGGGAGAGGCTTGCTCCCTCTGGACTGCTATCTACAGCCCAGGGCCACCTGCTCAGAGATGGTACCACACGTAATGGGCTGGGCACTCCTACATTAACTAACAATTCAAAAGTCTCAAAGACATGCCCATGGACTTAACTGATAGAAGCTCTTCCTCAAGACATTCCCCTCTTACCAAGTGTGTCATGACAACCAGGATTGTCATCACACAACTATAATCACAGTACTCAAGAATCAGAGAAAGGGGCTGGTGAGATGGCTCAGTGGGTAAGAGCACCGGACTGCTCTTCCGAAGGTCCAGAGTTCAATTCCCAGCAACCACATGGTGGCTCACAACCATCTGTAACGAGATCTGGCGCCCTCTTCTGGAGTGTCTGAAGACAGCTACAGGGTACTTACATATAATAAATAAATAAATCTTTAAAAAAAAAAAAGAATCAGAGAAAGGAAGACTATAAACAGGCAAAACATTTATACACATAAAATAACTCTTAAAAAATTTTTGCTGGGCGTGGTGGTGCAAGCCTTTAATCCCAACACTCGGGAGGCAGAGGCAGGTGGATTTCTGAATTCGAGGCCAGCCTGGTCTACAAAGTGAGTTCCAGGACAGCCAGGGCTACACAGAGAAACCCTGTCTCGAAAAAAAAAAAAAAAAAGAAAAAAAAATTAAAAAGCAAAATTATAACTTAATCCTACTCAGGAATGACTCGTGAGTTTTGCTGTTTGCAGGTTTGCTGCAGTTAATATACGGTCTTTTCAGTACCCAGCCTCTTGAATGTTTGAAGTACAGGTGTGTAGTGAGGGCCTGCCAAGCACTATACAGGAGGAACCACAAATGGCTTTACAACACCTAGAATGAGGCCCCCAGGTTACCACAGCCATATGGGTGAGCCTCGGTGTACCACAGCCCGGAGGATCATGTGTTCTGAGGACTTCATGCTGTTACGGAGTTCTGCTCTGCCTGCTCCCCTCACATCCCTCTTCATCGAAGAATTATCTGAAACCTTTAAGGGACCTTCCAGCCCCTCACTGGGCAGTATCTCTGGCACTCATAGTAACAGTGTTTGATCTCTTACAGGCATTGCTGTTGGAGCAGATTATGATTCTGTCACCACCCTAGGGAAGAACTTAGAGATGCAGATTGTCAGCAATGACCACCACCCTTAGAAAACATTTGGAAAAATAAAACTGTTGGTGAAGCTAGGTTGAGATGTTTTCACTACTGGCTCTGATGTAGAAAATCTTAGGAAACAATCTGAAGTTCAGAAAGGCACCCTCTTATTAGTTAAGCTAGGAACCTTTAAGGTCGGGGAACACAATGGCAGCACTGGCTGACGTGACTCTTGCCGAGGCTGGACTAGTGTTGATTAATTTCTTATACTCAATTTTGTCCTCAGCTTCCTGATATGATTTATTAAGAATTACTGATGAGTAGATATGCAATTCTTAGGTAAACTGCTATCTGCCAGTAAAGGAAACTAACTGAGAAAACCACCTTGCTTGCTTATACTTTGTTAATCTGTAACAAGTTGCTTAGTTACAAATGTACATAGGTTCTTGGGAATAATTTGTTTTCTTCACCTGTATTAATATTATTTCTTGAAAAGATATTGGGGAACATGCTATTTTTTTCATAGTCATTCACTAGAAGAAAACTAGAATGTAATCACACTGTAATTTTATACTGCTTGAAAGATTTTGCTAGGATATATAAACCATGGGAGAAAAAAAATTAAGTGTGGAGGATTGGAACATTGGTCCTTCCATCCATCAACTATATGTATGCATGTATATATGTAAAGCTTGTCTGGGTGTGTGTTGGAGCTTGCTCCATCGATCAATTGTGTGTTTTATGTATGTATGTGTGAAATGTTTGGAGCCCTTTTGCTGGAGCTTCGCCCTAACCCATCTATGTGTGAAGTCTATATGTCTGTCTGCGGGTATGTATGCATGCATGTATATATGTATAGATTTGTGTGTATGAAGTTACTGGACTGTGCCTTTTGCTTCATCCACTCAGTGTATGAGAGAGAGAGAGAGAGAGAGAGAGAGAGAGAGAGAGAGAAGTTTAGAGAGACAGAGACAGAGAGAGAGAGAATTTTTATCTCTTTCTTCCTCTTCCTCACCAGTCCAAGGAGTTAAGAGTTCACAGTTTTTCCACGGGCCACAGGGAGTGCCATCCCCAGTAAATTAAGCTTTGTTCCCTCAGATAAAAGTCTGCTGAGTGACTTCTCTAATTGCTGACTACCTTTGGCAGCAGCCCCTGTAGGTATCTGGATCTACCACTGTCAATAGCCCGAAGCACAGACCCAAATAGCTGCCTGCCTTAGTTTACCCTTTAGTACCAAAAATCAAATACTCAACATGATATAACTTTAACTTATAAAAATTAAAATTATTTAATTTTATATAATTTTATGTTTACAGTTGTCATAATAGCATATGTCTGTATTATTCCTTAAACTTTTTCCCCAAGCCTACAGTGACTCCTAAATAATAATGTAAGGACCACTTTCTACAAAAGGGACAGTACTGTGTATTTTGAATAAAGGAAGATCTGGCAGTGAGTACATCAACCTCCTTCTCACATTATTTATCTTCTCGTATCCATTTCATAAGGCCTTTACATTGTGAGCTGGTCATTAATACTTGCTTCAATTATAAAGTGCTTTGACTATAACCTATCTGGTATTCTAGGTGACTGGTATATAGTAATCTTCATAACTCTGTAAGCAGGAATTATTTTTATTCTATTACAGGTAGAACTGAGTCAACAGGCCATATTAGAGCAGCAGTTAGGCTCTAATACACCCAGAGGCACGTGGCTATGACTGACATCATCTTCCCAGCATCAGATGTTTCAGGAGCCAAACTTCAACAGAACTGCTCATCACACACACACACACACACACACACACACACACACACACACACACACTTCCCATCTACCTTATTGTGTTAGTATGAAGTTAAATATGTTACAAAGATAAGTTAAAAGCTACAAAGGGCAGCTCTACGGTTTAATCTGAGGGAATGTACAGAAAACATGGCTAGGCTCAACTCCAGAGCTACTTTTCCAAGGAAAGGCTTTTGACTGATGCCCTGAGGTAACGACCTCCCATACTAGGGGCTTTGTCTACTTTACCTCTCACTCTCTCCTTCACATCCGTCACTACACACCTCCATGTCTTAACATTCCTCCCCAAGAAATTTTCATATCCAGTAAAATAACTATCACTAATAATCTTGTCACCTTACTAATCCCTCCTCTCCACGTTCCAGTCTTGTCAAAGGCCTCAAACTCACCAATACTCCAGAGTCACAGAAACTGAGAGTCCCTCACTATGGACTACCAAGAGCCTCTCTCCTGACTCAACTCCTCAATGACCACTAAAAACTTGGAACTATCCTGAAAAGTCACTGGAACAAGGTTGATTTCACAAAACACACAACATATGGCTTCAGGACCTACAGCTGTTACATTTGTGATAAAAACTGTCTTCCCACTTTAGACACTTCTAGGAAGCTGAAATCATATATTTGTTAAAGATATATCTCATTTTGGAGGTGTCAACTTCAAAAGTGTCTTACTGAAAATACCTATCACCAATGAATTTATAACAATGAATCCTACAAAAACAAGAGGAACAAAGAATTAACCAACTATTTTACTACTCAGGAATGTCTTCAATAAAAACAAAATCTTACATAGTTTTGCTAATATTACTGAGAAACACTGGTTATATGACTTATGGCTGACTAGCTCACCATCTCAATGCCATTTTAAAATAAGGAATGTAAATGCACAAATAAGTTAGAAAATATAAAAGAGAAAAGAAATACCTCAAGTTCCACCAGAGCAGCAGCCACTGCATCCGTAGCAAGAGCACCAGCCTGTAGCTTCTCAATTGCCTGTGAAACCAAGAGGAGACAGTATTCACCGAAAACCAGCTTCTCAAACATACCATAAACTCTGCAAAGGTGTAAAACAAGTGAGACGCTCAAAGTTCATAGAAATCGGTCAGCATTTCCACTGCACACTGACACCGTGGCAGGAAGCTATGGTTATGTATGTGGGGCTTCATTCCTGGCCATATGTGACCTGAGGCCTGCAAGTCGGACACAGATGCCTTAAGGTACAAATTTCACAGACTTAAAAAGAGTAATGTTCATTACTCAGACTAATTGTCACTCTTAATATTACCCAAATTAAGACCACTAAGAGTTAGCCAGCAAATTCTAGGTACAAGGAGTATAGTAAGTGAAAGTGCTTCACTCTCCACAGAGCATTCAAAATGTTAGGTCTGACCTGCCCCGTGTACCACCAGTATAGCTGTAGCCATATGTTCCATGCCTGCCAGCTATTTCATAGTTACTGTAATATGTCTGCTAATCATTGACACAGAAAAATGACTTGACTCAGAGCAAGGTTACGATAACCACATCCTGTTATGTTCTGTATGTTCTGGAGTTTGTTAATCTTAAGAAATTTTACAAAGGTTCACATTGGACCCATCAAATTAAAGTTCAATATGAACAGTTATTTCTAAATGGCTTGAGTCAGAGCTGACCACCAGGCAGCACTTCCCTCAGTATTAAGGTGTGTATTCAACAAACGATCCCTATCTGACTGAGGTTGGTGTTCGTATGGTTTGTGGAGGGAACCTTAGACCACAACATTTGGTGCACTGGCCTAGAAGCTCCCTACCCTCAAGCACACCTCAGTTACTGACAGTGAACACTCCTAAGCCATCTGGGCCCTCCAAAAGTAGGAAGATTTTTTTTCTGAACCTGCGCAGTTCTTTTTCCTTTTTCTTTTCCTTTTCCTTTTCCTTTTTCCTTTTGTTGTTGTTGTTGGTTGGTTGGTTAGTCTTGTTTATGTATGGTTCATTCTGGAGAGACCCAAGATATAAAAACTAGACCTAGTTTCCTTGGGTCTGAAGGGCAGAGGATGCTTCAACTCTCCTTGACTGGGTTGTTGGAATACAATCCACCCCTTTGGAGTTGAACTTGGTCCGAGAGAGTGCCCTATATTAAAACTAGGTTTTGTTTGTTTTCTGTCTTCCAGTTTTGTCTTGTTTTTTGGTGCCTCTCTCCTCTATCTTTAACTCCTTCACTATGGGATACCCAGGTCCCTTTGGCAGGCTATCTGGGTCCCTTCTCACTCTCCCCAACTCTATTGTCTCTGGCACATGGATCTGTCCGGGTCTGTCAGTTTGTGTTTGTAATTTTGTATAGTTGCTTGGTTATTGCTCTATGTTTCATATTCAAAGAAAAAATGGTTAAAACTTCACCTGCTGGCCATTTTCCCCTTGACCTAGCTTTAACTCATTTCAAAGATTTTTAGGGAAAAAAGCAGCCTGAATTGGGACAACAGAAACTGATAAACTGTCCTTGGAGCCCTGCGCCTACAACTGGGAGTCCAGCATTGCTGAAAAAAGCCCTGCCAAGGGTGGCTGGCTTGTATGTACAAGATGTTCTTAAACAGGTCAGCAGCTCCTCAGCTTCTCTGGTAAGAAAACTGATGGCTATGAGAACTGGGTTCAGCAGTGGCAAGGTGCTCCTCCCTTGAAATTACACCTCAAACAAGTAAGAAAAATTTTGTCTTGTATTGTATATTCTAAATACATAAATGTGTAAGGCCACTCCAAGCTTATTTCTGTCTGCTTTTAAAATGTATGTTTACTATGCTCTGCAAGTCTTGCTTATATATTAACAGGCTTATAAGTTACTGGGTAAGGTTAAAAAAATATCTGTAACATCCTTAACAAAAGTTAGCGTAAAACTGGTAACTCAGGGTGGGAGCCATGCTGGACAACAACACATAGCATGAGCTAACCAAGGTCTCTAAAGATACTTTTAAATTAGTATGGTATTTTTCTGAAGTTCCTGACCTTAAAAACAACTTATAAGAGATAAGATTTAAAACAATGGGGCTGGCGGGTAAGAGCAATGACTGCTCTTCTGAAGGTCCTGAGTTCAAATCCCAGCACATGGTGGCTCACAACCAACCATAATGAGTCCTGACACCCTCTTCTGGAGTGTCTGAAGACAGCTACAGTGTACTTATGTATAATAATAAATAAATCTTTAGACCAGAGCAAGCAGGGACTGAGCGAGCAGAGTTGAACAGAGGGAGCAGGATTGACCAGAGCAAGCAGAAGTCCTAAAATTCAATTCCCCACAACCATCTGTACAGCTACAGTGTACTTGTATACATAAAATAAGTAAGTCTTAAAAAAAATTTAAAACAATGTTTCTTTAATGAGGTATTAAAGCTGCACCTTCAAGTGTTCCTATACAAGAACTTCTCTTGCTGGCAACCAAACTTTGTAACAACAAAATGATGTACTTGATATTGATCTTAGAAACACTGGATTATTTAAACTGTTTTTTTAAAAAATTAAATATTGAAAATTGGTTTTGGGGGCTGGTGAGATGGCTCAGTGGGTAAGAGCACCGACTGCTCTTCCGAAGGTCCAGAGTTCAAATCCCAGCAACCACATGGTGGCTCACAACCATCCGCAACGAGATCTGGCGCCCTCTTCTGGAGTGTCTGAAGACAGCTACAGTGTACTTACATATAATCAATAAATAAAATCTTTAAAAAAAAAAAATTGGTTTTGTCTTCTAAAAATTATGGTTATGCTCTATGACTTCATTCCTTAAGAAGATAATTTACTTTGGTATTACAAAAGGAACTTCAAAAATTATAATCAAATATATAAAGCCATAGGCTATTTTAAAATTTGTGAAATATTTTATTGGAATATTTATTAATGTATAATAGTTACAATGAAAGAGGAAATTTTAATGAAAATAATAATAATGATGACAAAAACTATAATGACTTTAGAAATTATAATGGACAGTAGCAATCAAACTATGAACCCATGAAGGGGGACAATTTTGATAGAAGAAGCTCAGGCAGCCCCTATGGTGGTAACTTTGGATCTGATGGTAGAAATGGTGGATATGGTACCAAAAGATTTTAAAATAAGACACAAACAGGCTACAGTTCTTAGCAGGACAGAGAACAAGATGTCAGGAAAGCTATAGGTTATTTTGAGACAGTTGTTCCAAATGCATTAGAGGAACTGTAAAAATTTGCCACAGAAGGAACAATGATCCACAGTCAGAAAAGTCCCTGCAGCTCAAGCAGGAAATCCTTCTTTTTAAGGACTATCATAGCCACAGTTTGCAAAAACTACAACTACTGATTAATGCAACAATGTCATTAGATAAACATTCCTGAAGGTTTTTTTATCTGTTATAGCTTTGATTTTTCTTTTCATTACATCAAATTGCTCTGTAAATTATAGTAATGATACCGGGAAAAAAAGAAAAAAAATTAAGGAATTTGTTAATTTAACATTTTTTAGAGGTTTAAAATATCAAAAAGTTTAAGAATCACCAGCGTATGAAATCCTCCCCCATATCTTTCACTCATCCTGAGCTTCAGCAAGTCCCCAGCAGCCTGCTCCTATCAGGCCAACAAGTCAAGCCCTTGTAACCAGGGCCTTTGCCATTTTACCAACTTGTGAACCTTTTTCTATCCTGACACTGGCTTCAGCTTAAAACTAATCATACAGGCAACTGTTATATTCTGTAGTTACATACCATATAAAGGTCAGAGAAGTTCCCAGTCTGTTTATGAATATGTTTATAGGTTTATAAAGTTCTGTTTGGGGCTGGTGAGATGGCTCAGTGGTTAAGAGAGCCAACTGCTCTTCCAAAGGTCCTGAGTTCAAATCCCAGCAGCCACATGGTGACTCACAACCACCCGAAATGAAATCTGATGCTCTCTTCTGGAGTGTCTGAAGACAGCTACAGTGTACTTACATATAATATAATATTACATATAATATAATATAATATAAAAATATTTTTTTAATTTCTGTTTGTTTGTTTTTTGATACTAAAAGAGCTTCAATTCAAAACTGTAACTTTAATCTCAGGTATGAGCTAAGGCAAGAAGAAAGCATGACTTCCGAATTCAAGTTCCACCTGGGCTTCAAAAAGAGGGGTGAAGGATGCATATTAATTTAAAAAGACGTAGAATCCACAGGTAAAAATATTTATTTTCAGCCGGGCGTGGTGGCGCACGCCTTTAATCCCAGCACTCGGGAGGCAGAGGCAGGCGGATTTCTGAGTTCGAGGCCAGCCTGGTCTACAAAGTGAGTGCCAGGACAGCCAGGGCTACACAGAGAAACCCTGTCTCGAAAAACCAAAAAAAAAAAAAAAAAAAAAAAAAATATTTATTTTCAAAAATAATCTTGATACTATAATGTCTTCTTATATCAGAATCCTCTTTTGTAATATATTCTAGAGAATTAAAAGTTTGTAAAACATACCTTTCTTGGGCCTAAACTTACAGGAAAAAAGAAAAATTGACTTTTTGATGAATTACTAAAACTCTAATTTAATTAACAAAGGCAAATCCCAAAAACTAACAATGTATTTCTAATTTAACTTTTTTGCTGTTGTTCTTACTTTGCAGGCATGTCTGGATGGGTATCACAGTGGGCTGGTGCCCTCAGACGTCAGAAGAGGATGTCAGCTTCCCCCAGAACTGGACTTACAGAGAGTTCTAAGCGTACATGTAGGTTCTGAGCACCGAACCAAGGCTCTCTCCAAAGACAGTAAGTGCTCTTACCCACTGAACCGTTGCCCCAGCCCCAGCCACATAACTAAAATTTGAAGAAGGTAATTCACACCAGCTATTGGTGGCACATGCCTTTAATCCCAGCACATGGAGGCAAGGGCAGGCAGATCTCTGTGAGCCCGAGGCCAGCCTAGTCCACATAGTACCACAGTGAGTGCCAGCTCAGCCAGGACTATGTAGAGAGATCCTGTCTCAAAAGATAGGGGAAAAAAGGCAATCCATGAAGCTAGAGAGTCTCGGTGATTAAGATCACTTATTGCCTTGCTCTTTTTTTTTTTTTTTTTTTTTAAATTTTTTTAAACTTTTTTTTTTTAAGATTTATTTATTTATTATATGTAAGTACACTGTAGCTGTCTTCAGACACTCCAGAAGAGGGCGCCAGATCTTGTTACGGATGGTCGTGAGCCACCATGTGGTTGCTGGGATTTGAACTCTGGACCTTCGGAAGAGCAGTCGGGTGTTCTTACCCACTGAGCCATCTCACCAGCCCTATTGCCTTGCTCTTGCAGAGGATCCAGGAAGTTCAGTTCCCAGAACCCACTTGGCACCTCAAAACCATTTGTAAGTCCAGTCCTTGGGACTCTAATACCTTCTTCTAATTTCCCAGGGTAGCAAGTATGCATGTGGTATATACATATAAATGTAGGCAAAACACTTATACACATAATGTAATAAACTTAATATAAAAAAGAAAGTAACTCATTACATAAATTGGAGACAATTATGATTCAAAATAGATTAAACAAAAGCTATAGAAAAATAAACATTTCTTTCCAGATAATGAAAAGATTTCATACTTGAAAAACATAAGGAAATATTTGAGGATGCCTCTCTCTCTCTCTCTCTCTCTCTCTTTCTCTCTCTCTTTCTCTGTGTGTGTGTGTGTGTGTGTGTGTGTGTGTGTGTACTATATAAAATCCCTATAACAAAATACTCTCGACTCATAGTAATCCACTAATTAGAAAAAGCTCATATATCTGGTAAAGTATCATTCTTTTTTTTTAAAAGATGTATTTATTATATGTAAGTACACTGTAGCTGTCTTCAGACACTCCAGAAGAGGGCGTCAGATCTCCTTATGGATGGTTGGGAGCCACCATGTGGTTGCTGGGAATTGAACTCAGAAACTTTGGAAGAGCAGTCAGTGCTCTTAACCTCTGAGCCATCTCTCCAGCCCGATAAAGTATCATTCTTATAAATGGCATTTAAATAGAAATAAAAGGAAAAATACCCATATATCATTAACATTCTATATGTGTAAAAAGTGATGGAAAGGGCTGGTGAGATGGCTCAGTGGGTAAGAGCACCCGACTGCTCTTCTGAAGGTCCAGAGTTCAAAAAATCCCAGCAACCACATGGTGGCTCACAACCATCCGTAACAAGATCTGACTCCCTCTTCTGGTGTGTCTGAAGACAGCTACAGTGTACTTACATATAATAAATAAATTAAAAAAAAAAAAAGTGATGGAAAGTTTGCCTACAAGACTATATAATAGAGATCAAAATAAAAAACAAATAATGTTTTCTCTGAGTTCATTCCTGTCCCCAAATTAGTGAAGACTGTATCAAACCTCGAAGTCAAAGGTGCAGAATGCTCCAGTGAGCAGAAGAGTGGAGCTCAGGACTCTAGGAAGACAGGCATTTGCTACACCCATGCTCAAAAGCAGGACAAGGTTCAAGATCATCTGAAAAAAGCTCGCTCTTTTGTTTTCTTTCTTCCTTCCTTCCTTCCTTCCTTCCTTCCTTCCTTCCTTCCTTCCTTCGACTTTTTTTAAATGATTTCCCATCAGAAAACACATTGAGCATTTTTTTCACAGGGAGGCAAAGGCAGATGAGATCCAGGCAAGGGCTTCAAAGTGAAACCCTACCTCAAAAGACTCAAAAAGGGGAAAAAAAAATAAAACTGTTTTGTTTTGGTTTTGGTTTTTCTGAGACAGGGTTTCTCTGTGTAGCCCTGGCTATCCTGGAACTCACTCTATAGACCAGGCTGGCCTCTACCTCAGAAATCCACATGCCTCCGCCTACCAAGTGCTGGGATTAAAGGCATGTGACACCACTGCCCGGCATAGGACATTAAATGTCAAAAGGCTACATGTACCCATAACTACAAAAAACACTAAACATCATTCAACAAATAAAAAACACAGACCAAAGAAGACTGAGGCCCAACAAATATGAGTAAAATAACTTTGGGACCCAGCCAGACCTCACTAGGAATGAAATTTAAAACTTGGACTCTCAAGGTACAGTTTCGTGCGTACAATCCCAAGCATTACACTCACTCTGCTCTTACCTTCTGACAAGCTCGTTTGCATACATGTTTATATTCCTTGGCTTTGGATTCAGAATGATAGCCTGCACCTACAACAGGAAAACAAAAACCAACAGTTAGTCACTGCTCAACTCCCAGGGATCCTGCAGATGAGAAGAGCAGTCCACGCAGACACAATCCTAGTGCCTTAGCTGTCTGGATTCTCAATGCTAACACTTGATAGCATGCTTTTCTCCCTACTTAAAAGGTGTCCTGTCAGAGCACCTAAAAAACGTCCCTACCCCCAAAGAGCCTTCACAGGATCACTCCACGTCCCCTTTCAAGACCTCTACCCATACCAGAGAGATGCCTGCAGCAAGCCAGAGAACTTAACCTAAATTCTAATTCAGAGACATATGTGGTAAGAGAGAACTGTGTACTTATCTTCATAAATGTCCTGTGGCACAGCCCCTCCACCATCACTACACACAAATGAAATATATAACCAAATAAATAAATAAATGTACCTTTTTAAATAAAAGCAAAAAACAACTACTAGATTCAGGAGCTCCTCTGGTATAGAGCTGATAATGCAAGTGAGACCAGGGACAAAGAACCTTACAGTCCCTCGCTACTTACCTTTTAAAAGTCCCACCATTCAGAAAATTACTGTTTAGAATCTAAAGTTCTCAGGAATTCATGACTCTAAAAATCCTGATGCTGTCTTTTAAACAAATACCCAGAAAGTTACTTAACAGTTTGGCTCCAAATAAACTAGTTTCCTTAAGAAAATGATTCTTAGAACTAGAGAGATGGCTCAGTGGTTAAGAGCACCTGCTGCTCTTCCAGGGATACCCAGTTCAGTTTCTGGGACCCACATCAGGTGAGTTAATAAATTTTAAACAATTATTTTTATTACTTTTGATGCCGTGTCTGTGTGTCTGCCCATGTGTGCACATTCATGCAGGTGCCAGGAAAAACAGAAGAAAGTATCCCAATCCCTGGAGCTAGAATTCCATGTGACTGCGAGCAGCCCAACAACAATGCTGGATTTGAACCTGGGTCCTCTTTAAGAGTAAGAGCTTTCTAATTGTTTTTTAAATATATGCATTTTTATTTTATGTATGTAAGTGTTTTGCTTGCATTAATGTCTGTCTACCACTTACATGCAGTGTCCTTAGAGGCCAGAAAAGAGCACTGGATCCCTTTAAACTGGAGTTATCCATTATGTAGGTTCTGGGAACAGAGCTCTGCTCCAGTGCTCTTAATGAGCCCTCTCTCAAGCCCCTTATTTTTAGTTAACAGGGCTCAGCTAAGGGGGTGGGAGTAGAAGGAGGAAGGGGAGCGAGAGAAGGAAGAGGAGAAACAAGAAGGTTAAACACTTGAAGACCAGGATTCTTATTAAATTTCTTTGGTTTGACTCTCCTCCTTCATAGACTCCACGAAGGTCAAAGCGAAGAAAGGTTAAGTTCTATGTCCGAACCTCACAACTCCCCTGTGGGTCTAGCAAAACCACAACACAACTTTCCTCAAGGCTGAGAGAAACTGACCCACAAAGAGTATCACAGGGAGCTGGAACAACAGCAACCATGCTAAGCAGCTCCAGTCCCTCAGTCCCAAGAAGTAATTCTGTTTCATGAGAGAAAGCTACAAGTTCAGCCTATCAGTCTTTCTCAAACGTGTCTTCATAGTTCTCTAAACCAAAGTTCTCTAAAAACAGAGGAAAAATAAAAATCAAGGATTAGAAAACAGAACCATATGACCCAACTAAACCATTTCTAGATACACATAACCAAAGGACTTTATATGTATTATAAGATATGCATTATATCTTATTACAGACACACTTGCATATCCATATTCACTGACACTCTATTCATAGGAAATGAAATCAACCTAGATACCAAACTGCTGGCAAGTGGATAATAAAATGTGGTACAATGGAATATTTTTTTTTTAAAGATTTATTTATTTATTATATGTAAGTACACTGTAGCTGTCTTCAGACACACCAGAAGAGGGAGTCAGATCTTGTTACGGATGGTTGTGAGCCACCATGTGGTTGCTGGGATTTGAACTAAGGACCTTTGGAAGAGCAGTCGGGTGCTCTTACCTGCTGAGCCATCTCACCAGCAGGTACAATGGAATATTACCTAGGTGTAAATAAGAATAAAATCATGAAATTTTCAGGCAAATGGATGGAACTGGAAAAATTAATCTGAAGGAGGTCACTGGGCTCAAAAAGACAAATATTGTATGTTCTCTCTCATACATGGATCCTTGCTTCAAATCTTTTACTTTGTGTCTTTACCCTGGAGAAGTCACTCAGGGAGAAGGGATATCAAAATACAGGTGAAATGAAAATTCAGAGGTAGAATACTGAGTGCAGAGAAGTGTCAAGCAGATAGTGGGGTAAAGTGGGCAGGAAAACAAGGAGGCATGAGAAGAGCTAATAAAAATGAAGAGCACATGAAGAAGCTGCACAGGAATCTATGATCTTACAACTCAAATACTGATACCACAAGAGACAACAGAACACGAGATATGAACAAGGGAGGGGGAGAACAAGGAGCTAAAGGTTGAAGAGGGGATGGGAGTGCAGGGGGTAGGTTAACCAAAAGTAAGAATGCATGAAGAAGCATCATGAAACCCCATTATTTTGTAAGCTAATTTAAATACATTTAATTTTTTCTTTAAAAAACAAGTTTGAATGACAGTACTCCCCAACATGAGTGAGTAAGGCTACTCCCAAAAGATGAGTTATTAAATGAAATAGCTGTATCATGCACAAGTTACCTCCCAATGAGTTACTGGCCAGATGGCCCCAGAAGCACGCCCACCGTAACTAGCTGGTAATACCTAATTGCTAAAGATACCTCACACCTCAGTTCTGGGACATAAAAATCAATCTTGAATTCATCAGGAAACTTTCCCTACCAGCTAGCTTTCATGACACTAAAAAGTGCTAGAGGAGAAGAGACATCAGTAATGTCCTGAAACCTGAATGCTAGAATACAAACCTGCTGGGGACAATGTACCCACTGGTGCAGCTGTGGAAAGACTGCTCTCTTGATTAGATCTGAGATCTGCTACACACACAAGAGAGGGTACTATTACAATCAGAATCCTTATCTAGTGAGGTCATAAGCCCTTCAAGAGAACCTATCTGTGTGGCTTTACTAAAATGGCCATTTTGTCAAACTGCACTGTAACCATGTATCCATAATGTGTGCTATTCTCAACTGGGTCAGAGCATTCTCTTACTGAAGAGAGTAATGGTTACTGCAGACCCAGACTCAAATTTCCAAAGTGCAGAAAATAAGTAATAAGAGAATAAGCAGTCAGTATGAGTGCTCAGACACAAATGGGACACAGTTATTAACTACCACTCCCAGCCCCCTGCAAGGCTCAGAGAACATCAAAGCAAGAGCAGACAGAATAAGGGCCTGAGGATGGGAAAGATGCTGTAAAATGCTGTCCCCTAGACTTGACATAGATATTGCACACACAAACTTACAGCAGCTATGGTTACACAAGACCTACACAGGATCAAACCATCTAAAACAAACAAACAACTCCAACATGGACATGAGAGCAGCTCCTGAAGGATAGTGAAAAATTAGAGTCATTTTTCCTAAGGGTGATGGCCACTCAAAGGTTGCCCCAGCCCCAGTAAATGACCCTACATCCTTGAATATGTGGGCAACATTAATTGGAATCAGGTATTTAAAAAGAAAAAAGACAGGAAGTTAGAAGGAGATGTACTGGCAGCACTGAGCACTTAGCATTGGTAGAGGGAAGGACTGCAGGAGATAAGATCAACTTTCAGAGAATATAGAAACTTTTTCAAAGAATCGTTTAAAAGTTACCAAGAAAGTCAAGCAGGAGTTCTCAAAATATCAGAGATGCTGTAGTCTACACTAATAGATGCAGTCCTATGGGGTGGAGCATGTGATCCTAAGACTGCTGTGTTCCATCTCTGGGGCCCCAATCTCTCAGCAATATTTCCTAAGTCATGAGATATCACTGCCAAATAAGCTTAGCATGTAGATTCTTCTGAGTAAAATAAAGAAAACTGGGGCTCAGCATGGCCCCAACTGATCTTTAGCTTCTGGTTAATGCTTGCTCGGTTCTATTTGACATAGGAAAGCCAGGCTCAGCAGGCACTCCCATGCAATAGTACACAGCAAAAACATAACTGCACTATTAGGTTTGCACTGTGTGAATTATTTATTGCAAGTGACAATGACATTAACTATGTAGACATAATTTTCTGCTTTTCTATTTTAAGACTAAACAAGGGTTAGGGCTGAAAGATAGCTCTGTGGTTGAGATCATGTACCACTCGTGCAAAGGAGCCCAGCTCAGTTCCGAGCTCGCACACTTACTTAGGTGCACTATATCCACCTGTAACTCCTGCTCTGGAGGATCTAAGACCCTCTTCTGGTCTCTCTGGGCACCTGTACTCACATGCATATATTTAAATATAAAATAAATATTCTATCCAAAATTTAAAAGTGGCTACTTTTGGCTTTTTCTCCCTTTGGCTGGCTGGTTGGTTAGTTGTTTGGTTGGCTTGGAATTTTCAGGGTGGCTCCAGTTGGTACCCAGGCTGGTCTCAAACTCACAGTATTCCTCCTGCCACAGCTTCCGAAGGGCTGAGATGACATGTGCCCCATACACAGGTGACTCTTTTATTATTATCAGTATCAGCTTAGCCAATGTTGAGAATAGCTAGGTAAAAGCAAAACTCTCTAATCAAATATTAAATACTGAATAAGACTAATGCTGGACAAAACAGTTGTAAATTATGTGACAAATATATTTGTCCTTGTAAATATGTGAAAAGATACTTCTTTGTAATCAACAATCTATCTGAGTTTCTAATAATCTTTGACCCTGCCACCCTAAACTTAACCAATGTCGGCTGACTAAGCAGGGGCAGGCATGACTAGTATTTGAAAGGGAGAAGCAGAGGTTGTCCTTGATCACACAATTTTCTGTCATAACCTGTTGCCGCCCGACCCACAGTCCGCAAAGCAAACGGTTCAACTGAGGATGGCAGTTCGAGCTGAAAAGAGAGGAAGCTAGACGGGGCGGGAGAAAGAATGAGGCCAAGACGATTTCATGTTCAAGGCCCCCCTTTACCAATTCCAACATTCAGTTATAAAGGAAGGGGGAGGGAACCCGATTTCCCGCCAAGTAACTCGGGGTCCAGTAGTAGGACGAACACGTGTGTGCCTCCAAGCAGCAAAGCGACAGGGTCCAGCAGTGGGCGTGGCAGAACGAATGAGCAGGAAACTCCACCCTTGAGCAAGCAGGTTCCAGGGTGGGGGAAGAGAGACCACATCTCCTCCCATTTGTTAACAAAAAAATAAAAAAAAGAAAAGGCTGGCCTGAGGCAGAAAAATTATCTATGCTCAATAGTTCTACCTGAGTTCTTAGGGCTAAAGAAAAAACCTGTTTCCATGGGATTCCGGTTCCAGGGTGGGGGAAGAGAGACCACAATAACCCAGATTGTGCCCTATTCTTTCTGGCCTCTACCAAAGCCTTTAACTGGGGGACATTATCTTCAAGTATGTGTCTCAAAGAAGAACAGATTCATGACAGTCCAAAAAAAGTCTTCCAAGCAATCTAATGCAGTTAATGCTTGTCCAAGTTTCAGGTGTTTCTTATACTTTTCCCAGTGACTTTAAAGACAGTTCACTCACTAGTACTACAGCCACAACTGACACAGTGCTGTAGAAATGATACTGAAACAGAGATCCAAAAACAGGAGTTAGTCCTGGGTCTATTTTAACTGAGTAATTCCCATAATTTGCCTCATGAATCCTTTTTGTTCTTTTTTAAGAATCTATATCTGTGTGTGTATGCACACACGTGTATGGAGGTGCCCATGAGTACCATGAGCTGCCTGATGTGATTGCTAGGAACTCAGGTCCACTGAGAGCAGCAAGAGCTCTTAACCACCAAGCAATCTCTCCAGCCCCCTATCTCTCTTTGTACATGGAAAGGGAATGAGGAGGGGGGATGGGGTGGGAAAAGAGAATAGACAAAAAGAAAAGGGAATTAGCCAGTTTAGTAGCCCATGCCAAGGCAGGAGACTCAAAACTATGAGGTAAGCCTGTGGTACGTAACAAGATTCAATCTTGAGTCTAAGCTACAGATCTATATGTGGTGGCTGGTGTCTGCAGTATCAGCACTAAAAAACTAAGCTGGAGGACTGAGTTCTAGGCCAACTTAGACTACAAAAACTGAGTTCTGGGCCAGCCTAAGATAGAGTAAAACTGTGTCTTAAATAAAAATAATGGGGGGAAGGGAGAGCTAGATGGTTCAGCTGGTGAAGTACCTGTGGCAAGCCCGGCAAGCTGAGTTTGACCCCCAGAACGCATGGAAAGGTGGAAGGAGAGACCCATCTCCACAGTGCTGGCCTCTGACCCCTACACACGCACCACAGCACAGGCACCCACATTATATGCATACACAATGATAACGAATAATTTTTAACAACTAAATAAAAAGGCAAAGACTGATGATATACCTCTGTGACCAGACAATCACCTAGTGTACAAAAGGCTCTAGAGCAAATCCCAGGAGAAAAACAGGGTATGACAGATGGGGGCGGGGGGGTGGGGGGAGTGAAAGAAACAAACAGAAAAGTTAAACTTCCTGTATTTTGTGTCTGACAATCCCTCTGGAATAGGTTGCATGGGACTTGCAAGTTGTCCAGTCTAAAAATAGCCAAAGGTTAATGACCAGACAAGATATGAGAAATAAGTCTACTCTGGGTAAAGCTAAGAGGAGACTTGCTATCTTTTCTCTGCAGATGTCATGGAGTTTACAATGAAAAAAAAAATGAATTCTGCCCAAAAGTATAGGCCTGTCCTCAAAGCCATGCCTCCTCAGAGATGGTGGATTCAGGAGGTAAAGCTTTACTCTATGTGTCCTTGTGGTCCTCTTAAGTGGACAGATCTTAGGATGAAACAGTGCCAAAAACTTAGGGTCAATTAAGGGTTTATCAGCCCAGCTCAGCAGCCCAACAGGAGTCATTTAAGCTACTCAGTCTCTGGTCCTCAGGTTCTTCACTATAATACTGGGAAAATATAGGCTAGCAAAATGATCTACCTCAAAATACAATTCTTTTAATTATTTTTACATCCATTATTTATTTTGTGTATGAGAAGATATGTTCATGCAAGCACACACAGAAACACACATGTGTAGTGGTATCAAGTTAACAGGAGATAACTTGAAGGAATCGGCTCTCCCACCACGTGGATTCCAAGAATCAAACTCAGATATCCAACTTAGTCACAAGTGCCTTTAACCACTAAGCCATTTCACCATTACCAAAATATACTTCTTTAGCATACCATAAGATGGTATTCAGGAGGACTGCAGACAGAGGACTAGGAAGGAGATCTGTACTATATAAGACAACTATATCACTATATAAGCAGTGTTCCTCAGGAGACCCCTTATCCAGCTTCTTTACATCTAATAACAATCCTATCAAATTATCCCTGTCAAAAGACTGCCACAGGATGACAGACTTCTGATGAGTGTAACCTGACATCTCTTTATAAGACAACATCTGTTCACAATTTATTTCTTCTTTTTCTCCTCTCATAACCTGTCACCACCTCCCTGACAGGTATCTCAAGCTGCTCTTTCTATAGCTCAAAAGATGTCAACCATCTGGCCCTTTCTTTGAGTCTCCAAAGATAGTATACATATGCAAGTTAATAAATTTGTTAACTTTTCTCCCATTAATCTTTAAATTGTCGGTTCATATGATAAAGAATCACTGAATCTGTAGAAAGCAAAGAGAAACTAAAACAGTCTTACGAAGCTGAACTATGAGCTGTCAAGATGGCTCAGTGGGTAAGGGTACTTGCTACTAAGACTTATGACCTGAGTTCAATCCCCATAACACACATGGTAGAGAAACCTGACCCCCATAAGTTATTCTCTAACTTCCATGAATGTGCTATGGTGCTCATGCCTAGACAGAGATACAGATATATTTGATTATTATACAAAGAAAACCTAATTAATTGTTAGCAAAATATAAAAACTTAAAATGGATATCAGAGGCAATTAGATGTGTCCTTAAAAGTCTCAATAGATAAGAATGCTAAAGGGGGCTGGAGAGATGGCTCAGCTGTTAAGAGCACTGACTGCTCTTCCATAGGTCATGAGTATCTGTACAACCATCTGTAATGGGATCCAATACCCTCTTCTGGTGTATCTTAAGACAGCTAATAGTGTACTCATATACATAAAATAAATAAATAAGTCTAAAAAAATGCTAAAGAATAAAATGTTCCTGCCTATTTTAAGGTAAGTTGCTTGGGAGAGGTCTTCTGGTCTTTGTTCTATGATCCCAAGCAACATCACTTAGATAGCCTTGAGCTACCCCACCATCAAAATGAGATGGTTGGGAGAGGGAGGGGTACTGACTAGGTTTGAAGCCACTCCCACTCCCACCCCCACCATGACAGTGACCTAGTTTAGCCTGCCAAGGGTGAAGGGAAGGAGCTAAAGACTTTTGTCATGAAAAGCCCTCATGGAAGAAACTTCAGGTAAAAGATAGGAATTTTCTCTTTGAGCTTGTAGAAAAAAACAAGAAGCAGCTGACAGGTTACAGGGAAAAAAAGGACTCTAGAAAAGAGAGTTAAGGAGCCCTCCTGGGTTTGGAGGAGCTAAAGAGAAAAGTAGACTAGCTCGGCAGGATGACACAGCTAGAAAGTGATTTCTAAAGAGCTAGCAGTTCAATTGTAGAATCAGGCTTAAAAATAGATATTTTGTATACAGTTAACAAAATAAAATTACCTTGCTGAGCTGGCAGGTTTTTACCTCAGTTTATGCCTCCAGTGCATTTATTAGTATTAAATTAAAATCTAATACTAATTTAATATTTAATCAAATATTAGTTAAATTTAAATGGATGTTATACATACATGAATAGATAAGTGAATGAATATTTTTGTTTTGTTTTGTTTTGTTTTTTTGTTTTTTTGAGACAGGGTTTCTCTGTGTAGCCCTGGCTTGTCCTGGAACTCACTTTGTAGACCAGGCTGGCCTCGAACTCAGAAATCCGCCTGCCTCTGCCTCCCAAGTGCTGGGATTAAAGGCGTGCGCCACCACGCCCGGCATGAATGAATATTTTAAAAAGGCTGAATGTTAAAAAAAAGTCTGAGTATCTATATAATTGTACAATTGTACTTTAAGATGGCCATTTTCTAAAATGGGGCCTAAAGGGATTTTTCAGTAGCATTATTCTATAAAACATAGAATTAATACATTAAGTATTTTTCAGGTCAGGCAAGTGGCACTTACCTTTACACACCTTTAATCCCAGAAGCAGAGGCAGGCAGATTTCTTTGAATACAAAGCCAGCCTGGTCTGGAGTTTCAGGACAGCCAGGGCTATATAGTGACACCCTGTCTTGTGGGTAAAAAGCAACAACAAAGCAAATGGATGGATGGATGGATGGATGGATGGATGGATGGATGGATGGATGGATGGAAATTTAAAGATTACTTTGGCCGGGCACTTGGGAGGCAAATTTCTGAGTTTGAGGCCAGCCTAGTCTACAGAGTGAGTTCAAAGACAATCAGGGCTACACAGAGAAACCCTGTCTCAAAAATAAATAAATAAATAAATAAATAAATAAATAAATAAATAAATAAATAAATAAATAAAATAAAGATTACTTTGGTTTTTACATACTGAACTAGCCATATGTATGTTGTGTTATGTAAGGTAAAGGGAAATAAGGAAGACACTGGAAGAAGTCTCATTGTAAGACTTTCCAAGTGGGGTGTAGAGAAGGCCTTCACTCCATTAATAGCTAACAGACTCCTCTGGCAGACACAAAGTGAAGTCCTCAGTGTTGTTCAAAGCAAGAAAAGGAAAATGTTATTTCCCTTTCTATTGCACCTCACCTGCAAGGCCTTACCTGCATGCACCAGCACAAAGCCCCCTCGTTTCTCCTTACAGGGCTGCTGTGTTTCTATCTCCTTGACAGTTACTTTAGCAGCAGATGCCTGAGATGATCTGGAAGGCAGTCCTTCTCCAGAATTCATCCCCTTCTCCATGATCATTCTCCAAGATCATCATCTTCTATCAGGAAAAGAGCATCCTTCCATCCAACTGTGCAAAGGGAGTCAACCTGGAGAAAAACATCACAAGATTACTTCCATTTCTTCCTACCAACATGTACATTACTTACAAAAAGTATGCACAAATATTTTGGAAAATAGATATTTAAGATTATTGAACTGGATAATAACAAAAAAACATGAAAAGTTTACAACTTAAAATCTCTGTCCAAAAAAAAAAAAAAAAAATCTCTGTCCAGCAACAGTACTTGTCTGAAGAAATAAAAAACCAAATAATTTACTATAAAAAGTTCTGGGGCTGGTGAGATGGCTCAGTGGGTAAGAGCACCCGACTGCTCTTCCGAAGTTCCAGAGTTCAAATCCCAGCAACCACATGGTGGCTCACAACCATCCGTAATGAGATCTGGCACCCTCTTCTGGAGTGTCTGAAGACAGCTACAGTGTACTTACATATAATAAATAAATCTTTAAAAAAATAAAAATAAAAAAAATAAAAAAATAAAAAGTTCTGTTCTTGGCTGGGTGTGGCAGCACACACCCTTACCAGACCTCGAGAGGCAGGAGGATCACTGAGTTTGAAGTTAGTCTGTTCTGTTTGGCCAGTTCCAGCACACCCAGGGTTATAAGGAAAACCTGTCTTTTAAAACAAACAAATACTAAAAGAAAAAAAAAAAACATAGTCTAAATTTTGTCTTCCTATTACCCATAGTCAATTAAGCCAACATAGTGTAACTATTCCTTAATTTCCCCTGCAAGCCAGCTGATTTCTGGGACATTTTGGAATCACAAGCACTGCTGGTACACTAAACACAGATACAAAATCATAGCTTTCTGCTTTAAAAAGAAAGCAACAGATCCATACCTACATGTGAAGACGTTTTAAATTTTTATTATTATTGCATGTGTACATAGCGGTGGGGCAGAAGGCAGAGGACAACACTGTGGAGTCTGTTCTCTCCTTCCACCTTTGCATGGGTTCTGGGGGTCAAACTCGGTTGCCAGGCTTACAGAGCAAGCACCATTACCAGCTGAGGCTTCTCATCAGCTTGGATTTGTGTTATCTGTTTGTTGGCACAGGATCTCACTACGTGGTTTAAGCTGGCCTGAAGTACCGACCGCATGACTGGCCTACCACACTGCCATCTGAGTGCCAGGATTACAGAGCAGCACCACTGTTCTCACAAACCAACTCTCCAGATTATCAGTTCTAGGCTGATCAGTGCAGTATGAAGCATAAATGCTAACACAGCTATTCTAAAGCAAGCAATTAAACAAGCACTCCTTCAAATAGCTGTCAGCATAAACTTCTCCACAAGTAAGTAATGAAATTTAATAAAAAACATTTCAAGCAGCCTATGCTTGAACTGTGTATTACACATTCAAAACATTAAACAATCCAGGTTTAGTACAACAAAAAGGTTAGAATATATTCTAAATTAGGAAAAGAACATACTTTAAAAGCAACAATGAGATTTAAAGAAAACATGACAGTGAAGTAGTCAAAACTTTTTTTTTTTTTTTTTTTTTTTTTTTGGCTTTTTCGAGACAGGGTTTCTCTGTATAGCCCTGGCTGTCCTGGAACTCACTCTGTAGACCAGGCTGGCCTCGAACTCAGAAATCCGCCTGCCTCTGCCTCCCGAGTGCTGGGATTAAAGGCGTGCGCCACCACGCCCGGCTAGTCAAAACTTTTTAAAGGACAACATTAAGCAAAAATATTCAGTTCATATTAAATTGAAATGGAAGGGGGTCAGGCTTAGTGGCATGTATCTATAATTCTAGAACACATAAGGCTGAAATAGAAGGGTCATAAATTCAAGATCAACAGATAGAACATGGCCTATAAATAAACTAATTCAATACAATTAAAAGCGGCCACTAGAAGGAATGAAGAAGTTCTTGATATTTAGACATGGAAATCTCAAACATCTGACTAAAAATTTATTTTAAAGCATGTAAGTTGTCACCTCAGAAGCTTGAGGCCATCCTTGTCTATACAGTGAGTTCTAGAACAGCTTGACCTATATGAGATACTCTCAAAAAAGGGGGGGAAATGTATGTAAAGAAACACTTGCTGTATTATCTGGAAGGAAGAAGTAATTATATATGCAAAGTATGCATCTAGATAGATAAAACCAATACACTAATTTTACCCAAAGAATATTTAAATGATCAATAGACAAGGACAGAAGTTAGTAACTGTTCACCATTTTGAATTTAAGGACAGAAGTTAGTAACTATTCACGAACATTTTGAATTTAAAACATTTAAATGCATCATACACCACATTCACACATATATGCATACATGCATACATACATACGTGGCCAATCTTGGCTGTCAACTCTACATCTACAATCAACTAAAGCCCAAGCAGAACGGTTGTCTCAATTGTAATGTGGGAAGACCTACCCCAAGTCTGAGCCCCTCCTTCTGGTAGTAGCCCACATTAAAGGACATGGAAGGAAGCCTTCCCTTTTTCCCTGCTTGGTGAGCTCATCTCTTCTGCTAAGGCATTCCTTCATTCATATTCCAACCTACTTCAGGCCAGGCGTGGTGGCACGCCTTTAATCCCAGCATTTAGGAGGCAGAGGCAGGCAGATTTCTGATTTCCAGGCCAGCCTGGTCTACAGAGTGAGTTCCAGGACAGTCAGGGCTATACAGAGAAACCCTGTCTCGGAAAAAAAAAAAAAAAACAACAACAACAACAACAAAAACTACTTCAGGATTCCAGCTGAGACATTCACCTCCTAGACTAAAGAACTACCAGATTTTTGGCCTTTCCTTTAAGAGACAGCCATTGTTTGACTAGTGGAACCACAGCCTATAATCCACACTAATAAATCTAATAAATCCCCTTTAATATATACATATATATGTGTGTATAAATATATATATATGTGTGTGTGTATATATATATATATATATATATATATATTCTATCAGGTCTCTTCTTTTAGAGAGCCCTAAGAACTAGTGAGCTAAGTCCACCATCCAATATAAGAGATTCCACTTAAAACTTGCTATAATGTAAAAAAAAAAAAAAAAAAAAAAAAAATCCATTTTTCCGTCTGGCCACTTAGTTTCCAAGAATAACAACGCTGAGACTAATGCATGGTCACAAGCTTTGGCTCATTCCCTGACTAGTTTGTTACTTATTTAACCCATTCAAACTATTCTGTCTACCCCTTAGTTACCTCTCCCAGCCCATTTCCTCCTTCGTGTTTCCTCAGCATCTCAATAGAATCTCTACATCTCTCCTGTGTCTTTTATTCTCTCACTATTTCCCAGAATCCTCTTGCTTCCTTCCAGTGTCACACCTATTTCCTGCCTATGCCCATTAACCATAAGCTTTTTTATGACAGGAGTTGCTTAGAAGAGACTGGCTACACTGCAATGAAGGAAATGCCATGTTCTGGATTTACATTGATTTCTAAGTAATCTTACCTCAGAAAAGAATACAGGAAAAGCATGGCCAAAGACTCCTAAAGGAGCTATTTCTATTTCACCTTTTCTAAATCTTGAATTTAGAGGGACATATAAAATACAGGCTAGTGAAAAAGAAAAGAAAAAGCTATCCCAGTATTTGATTTCTGCCTATCAGACGGGGTGGGGACATGACATTAGATTAACACTAAATATTCCTGCAATATGTTTATCTTACTTGTCACTGATATTACTAATCATTATTTGAAACTGTTGTAGCACACTTACACCAAACATTAACTCAAGGAAAATGTCTATTGCTTCAGCTGAATCCTAAAGCAACACCCAAAATGAAATGTTCTCAATGAACAAGCATGCACTCTTCTGGCCGGACCAGCACCAGCATAGCTAGAGCGCAGGGTCGGCTGACACCCGCCAGCTACCCAGGACCCCTGCCACAGGGAATTTGAGACTGCTGGTGAGTGGAACACAGCTTCTGCTCCAGTGCAATCACGTGGGACCTGAGACTGCTTTGGTTGGGGAGGCAGAAATCCGGCCTCAGTAGGGCCGCAAGCCTCTCCGGTCAGAAAAGCGCCGGGGTAGCTAGGGCGCAGGGTCGGCTGACACTAGCCAGCTACCAACAACACCCGCCACAGGATCTTAAGACTTCTGGTGAGTGGAACACAGCTTCTGCTCCAATCCAATTGCGCGCGGGACCTGAGACTGCATTAGTTAGGGAAGCAGAAAACCAGCCTGAGTAGGATCACAGGCCTCTTCCGGCCGGACCAGCACCGGGGTAGCTAGAGCACAGGGTCGGCTGACACCCGCCAGCTACCCACGACTCCCGCCACAGGATTTTGAGACTGCTGGTGAGTGGAACACAGCTTCTGCTCCAATCTTTAAACAGTGACAACGACAACAACTAACCCCAGAGATTACCAGATGGCAAAAGGTAAACGTAATAATCTTACTAACAGAAACCAAGACCCCTCACCATCATCAGAACCCAGCACTCCCACTTCGCCCAGTCCAGGGCACCCCAACACACCGGAAAAGCTAGACACGGATCTAAAAGCATATCTCATGATGATGGTAGAGGACTTCAAGAAGGACTTTAATAACACACTTAAAGAAATACAAAGGAACACTGGTAAACAGGTAGAAGACAGTAAAGAGGAAGCACAAAAATCCCTTAAAGAATTGCAGGAGAAAACTGCTAAAGAGTTACAAATCCTTAAAGAAAAACAGGATAACATAATCAAACGGGTAGAAGTCCTTACAGAAAAACAGGAAAACACATCCAAACAGATGATGGAATTGAACAAAACCATACTAGACCTAAAAAGGGAAGTAGACACAATAAAGAAAACCCAAAATGAGGCAACAGTGGAGATAGAAACCCTAGGAAAGAAATCTGGAACCATAGATACGAGCATCAGCAACAGAATACAAGAGATGGAAGAGAGAATCTCAGGTGCAGAAGATTCCATAGAGAACATCGGCACAACAATCAAGGAAAATGGAAAATGCAAAAAGATCCTAACTCAAAACATCCAAGAAATACAGGACGCAATGAGAAGACCAAACCTACGGATAATAGGAGTGGATGAGAATGAAGATTTTCAACTCAAAGGACCAGCAAACATCTTCAACAAAATTATAGAAGAAAACTTCCCAAATCTAAAGAAAGAGATGCCCATGAACATACAAGAAGCCTACAGAACTCCAAATAGACTGGACCAGAAAAGAAATACCTCCCGACACATAATAATCAGAACAACAAATGCTCTAAATAAAGACAGAATACTAAAAGCAGTAAGAGAAAAAGGCCAAGTAACATATAAAGGCAAGCCTATCAGAATTACACCAGATTTCTCACCAGAGACTATAAAAGCCAGAAGATCCTGGACAGATGTTATACAGACACTAAAAGAACACAAACTCCAGCCCAGGCTACTATACCCAGCCAAACTCTCAATTAACATAGATGGAGAAACCAAAGTATTCCACAACAAAACCAAATTCACACATTATCTCTCCACGAATCCAGCCCTTCAAAGGATAATAAATAACAGAAAAAAAAAACAATACAAGGACAGGAACCACGCCCTAGAAACAACAAGAAGGTAATCCCTCAACAAACCTAAAAGAAGACTGCCACAAGAACAGAATGCCAACTTTAACAACAAAAATAACAGGAAACAACAATTACTTTTCCTTAATATCTCTTAATATCAATGGACTCAACTCCCCGATAAAAAGACATAGACTAACAAACTGGCTACACAAACAAGACCCAACATTTTGCTGCTTACAGGAAACTCATCTCAGAGAAAAAGATAGACACTACCTCAGAATGAAAGGCTGGAAAACAATTTTCCAAGCAAATGGTATGAAGAAACAAGCTGGAGTAGCCATTCTAATATCTGATAAGATTGACTTCCAACCCAAAGTCATTAAAAAAGACAGGGAGGGACACTTCATACTCATCAAAGGTAAAATCCTCCAAGAGGAACTATCAATCCTGAATATCTATGCTCCAAATACAAAGGCAGCCACATTCATTAAAGAAACTTTAGTAAATCTCAAAGCACACATTGCACCTCATACAATAATAGTGGGAGACTTCAACACACCACTTTCACCAATGGACAGATCATGGAAACAGAAACTAAACAGGGACACAGTGAAACTAACAGAAATTATGAATCAAATGAATCTGGCAGATATCTACAGAACATTCTATCCTAAAACAAAAGGATATACCTTCTTTTCAGCACCTCATGGTACCTTCTCCAAAACTGACCACATAATTGGTCACAAAACAGGCCTCAACAGATACAAAAATATTGAAATTGTCCCATGCATCCTATCAGATCACCATGGACTAAGGCTGATCTTCAATAACAAAATAAATAATAGAAAGCCAACCTTCACGTGGAAACTGAACAACACTCTTCTCAATGATACCTTGGTCAAGGAAGGAATAAAGAAAGAAATTAAGGACATTTTAGAGTTCAATGAAAATGAAGCCACAACATACCCAAACTTATGGGATGCAATGAAAGCATTTCTAAGAGGAAAACTCATAGCTCTGAGTGCCTCCAAAAGGAAACTAGAGAGAGCACACATTAGCAGCTTGACAACATACCTAAAAGCACTAGAACAAAAGGAAGCAAATTCACCCAAGAGGAGTAGACGGCAGGAAATAATCAAACTCAGGGGCGAAATCAACCAAGTGGAAACAAGAACTATTCAAAGAATCAACCAATCAAGGAGCTGGTTCTTTGAGAAAATCAACAAGATAGATAAACCCTTAGCCAGACTCACTAGAGGGCACAGGGAAAGCATCCTAATTAACAAAATCAGAAATGAAAAAGGAGACATAACAACAGATCCTGAAGACATCCAAAACACCATCAGATCCTTCTACCAAAGGCTATACTCAACAAAACTGGAGAACCTGGATGAAATGGAGAAGTTCCTAGACAGATACCAGGTACCAAAGTTGAATCAAGATCAGGTTAATGATCTAAACAGCCTTATATCCCCCAAAGAAATAGAAGCAGTCATTAATAGTCTCCCAACTAAAAAAAGCCCAGGACCAGATGGGTTTAGTGCAGAGTTCTATCAGACCTTCAAAGAAGATCTAATCCCAGTTCTTCACAAACTATTCCACAAAATAGAAACAGAAGGTACTCTACCCAACTCATTCTATGAAGCCACAATTACTCTGATACCTAAACCACAAAAAGACCCAACAAAGATAGAAAACTTCAGACCAATATCCCTTATGAATATTGATGCAAAAATCCTCAATAAAGTTCTTGCTAACCGAATCCAAGAACACATCAAAACAATCATCCATCCTGACCAAGTAGGTTTCATCCCAGGGATGCAGGGATGGTTCAATATACGGAAACCCATCAACGTAATCCAGTATATAAACAAACTCAAAGACAAAAACCACATGGTCATCTCGTTAGATGCGGAAAAAGCATTTGACAAGATCCAACACCCATTCATGATAAAAGTCTTGGAAAGATCAGGAATTCAAGGCCCATACCTAAACATGATAAAAGCAATCTACAGCAAACCAGTAGCTAGCATCAAAGTAAATGGTGAGAAGCTTGAAGCAATCCCTCTAAAATCAGGGACTAGATAAGGCTGTCCACTTTCTCCATACCTATTCAACATTGTACTTGAAGTCCTAGCCAGAGCAATTCGACAACAAAAGGAGATCAAAGGGATACAAATTGGAAAAGATGAAGTCAAAATATCACTTTTTGCAGATGATATGATAGTATATATAAGTGACCCTAAAAATTCCACCAGAGAACTCCTAAGCCTGATAAACAGCTTCGGTGAAGTAGCTGGATATAAAATTAACTCAAACAAATCAATGGCCTTTCTCTACACAAAGAATAAACAGGCTGAGAAAGAAATTAGGGAAACAACACCCTTCTCAATAGTCACAAATACTATAAAATATCTTGGCGTGACTCTAACTAAGGAAGTGAAAGATCTGTATAATAAAAACTTCAAGTCTCTGAAGAAAGAAATTATAGAAGATCTCAGAAGATGGAAAGATCTCCCATGCTCATGGATTGGCAGGATCAACATTGTAAAAATGGCTATCTTGCCAAAAGCAATCTACAGATTCAATGCAATCCCCATCAAAATTCCAAATGAATTCTTCAACGAATTAGAAAGTGCAATCTGCAAATTCATCTGGAATAACAAAAAACCTAGGATAGCAAAAACTCTTCTCAAGGATAAAAGAACCTCTGGTGGAATCACCATGCCGGACCTAAAGCTCTACTACAGAGCAATTGTGATAAAAACTGCATGGTACTGGTATAGTGACAGACAAATAGACCAATGGAATAGAATTGAAGACCCAGAAATGAACCCACACACCTACGGTCACTTGATCTTCGACAAGGGAGCTAAAAACATCCAGTGGAAGAAAGACAGCATTTTCAACAAATGGTGCTGGCACAACTGGTTGTTAACATGTAGAAGAATGCGAATCGATCCATTCCTATCTCCTTGTACTAAGGTCAAGTCTAAGTGGATCAAGGAACTTCACATAAAACCAGAGACACTGAAACTTATAGAGGAGAAAGTGGGGAAAAGCCTTGAAGATATGGGCACAGGGGAAAAATTCCTGAATAGAACAGTAATGGCTTGTGCTGTAAGATCGAGAATTGACAAGTGGGACCTCATGAAACTACAAAGCTTCTGCAAGGCTAAAGACACCATCAATAAGACAAAAAAACCACCAACAGATTGGGAAAGGATCTTCACCTATCCTAAATCAGATATAGGACTAATATCCAATATATATAAAGAACTCAAGCAGGTGGACTCCAGAACATCAAATAACCCCATTAAAAAATGGGGCTCAGAACTGAACAAAGAATTCTCACCTGAGGAATACCGAATGGCAGAGAAACACCTGAAAAAATGTTCAACATCCTTAATCATCAGGGAAATGCAAATCAAAACAACCCTGAGATTCCACCTCACACCAGTCAGAATGGCTAAGATCAAAAATTCAGGTGACAGCAGATGCTGGCGAGGATGTGGAGAAAGAGGAACACTCCTCCATTGTTGGTGGGATTGCAAGCTTGTACAACCACTCTGGAAATCAGTCTGGCAGTTCCTCAGAAAATTGGACATAGTACTACCGGAGGATCCAGCAATACCTCTCCTGGGCATATATCCAGAAGATGTCCCAACCGGTAAAAAGGACACATGCTCCACTATGTTCATAGCAGCCCTATTTATAATAGCCAGAAGCTGGAAAGAACCCAGATGTCCCTCAACAGAGGAATGGATACAGAAATTATGGTACATTTACACAATGGAGTACTACTCAGCTATTAAAAAGAATGAATTTATGAAATTCCTAGCCAAATGGATGGGCCTGGAGGGCATCATCTTGAGTGAAGTAACACAATCACAAAAGAACTCACACAATATGTATTCACTGATAAGTGGATATTAGCCCAAAACTTAGGATACCCAAGATATAAGATACAATTTGATAAACGCATGAAACTCAAGAAGAATGAAGACCAAAGTGTGGACACTGTGCCCCTTCTTAGAATTGGGAACAAAACACCCAGGGAAGGAGTTACAGAGACAAAGTTCGTATCTGTGATGAAAGGATGGACCATTTAGAGACTGCCGTATCCAGGGATCCTTCCCATAAGCAGCTTCTAAACGCGGACACCATTGCATACACTAGCAAGATTTTGCTGAAAGGACCCAAATATAGCTGTCTCTTGTGAGACGATGCCGGGGCCTAGCAAACACAGGAGTGGATGTTCACAGTCAGCTATTGGATGTATCACAGGGCTCCCAATGGAGAAGCTAGAGAAAGTACCCAAGGAGCTAAAGGGATCTGCAACCCTATTGTTGGAACAACATGATGTACTAACCAGAACCCCGGAGCTCTTGTCTCTAGCTGCATATGTATCGAAAGATGGCCTAGTCGGCCATCATTGGAAAGAGAGGCCCATTGGACTTGCAAACTTTATATGCCCCAATATAGGGGAATGCCAGGGCCAAAAGAATGGGAATGGGTGGGTAGGGAAGTGGGGGGCGCTATGGGGGACTTTTGGGATAGCATTGGAAATGTAACTGAGGAAAATATGTAATAAAAATATTAAAAATTTTAAAAAAAAGAAAAAGAAAATGAACAAGCATGTGCAGGTATTAAAGTTCTATGCACTAAGAACTAAGCACGCTGGGCTGGTAAAGCTCTAAGCTTACATATCTAAGGCTCAGGATTTGAATTCCAGCCCCACAAAATTACAAACTATTTTAAATGCCTTAATCTTTAAAGAATTCTACAGCTCATTTTCATATTGCCTTCATTTCTGAATAATGTATTTAAATATGAACATTTCACAACTTTCTACCAGTAATGATATTAAAATTCATTATGATTATTATTTCTCAACAGTAGCAACTTGCTCACTCTCTACAAAATCTTCTAAAATGAATTAATGATTACACAGATGCTGAAAAGACAGCTGAGTGGTGCAGCATGAGTGCCTAACACTCACATCCTCGTGGAATGGGTATCCTAAGCAAGATGGCTCAGCCAATAGAAAAAGCATTTGCCATGTAAGCCTAGCGACCTGAGAGCCAAACTTGGAACCTATGAGAAAAGAGTCCCAAAAGTGGACTCTTACCCGACATGTGCCATGGCACAAACACACACAATGGTTTTAAGTTTGCTTGTTTTATTTAAAAGGATGAGGAGTGCTATCATATTCCCCAAGCTGGACATGGTAGCACATGTCTATAATCCTAGCACTTGAGAATCTAGGGAAGAATTAAGAATCAGATGCTAGCCTTGGCTAAATAGAGTGACTCTCAAAAACAAAACAACAATAATGAAAAATTATCGGATTATACACCAAATTCTAGTTCCAATTATATACCCAGAAAACTATCATCCACATACATAATTCTATCTGAACAAAGTTGTCTAAGATACAAGTTCTGGCTTCCTGTAAACTGTACTTCTTAATCTCCTTACACTCTGACTTCCTGCTCTTCATGCAAGCATGCCAACCCACAATGCTTCTTCATGAGGCCTCTAGACCTATTTTAACATCACCAGAACTGTTCTTCCTGCCCATCTTTCAAAACAATCCTCTCAGCAAATCTTTTAGCTTTTTTATGTTCTGACTTGAAATAAAATTATAGCTAGAGTGAGCCACAGATTTTTCCCTTTGAGTGCAGTCTTGATGTTACTTCTAAAAATGAGCTCATTTTCCCACTAAAGCCTAGGTCTTCACACAACCTTTTTTGTTTTTTTGTTTTTTTTGTTTGTTTGTTTGTTTTGTTTTGTTTTGTTTTTTGAGACAGGGTTTCTCTGTGTAGCCCTGGCTGTTCTGGCACTCACTTTGTAGACCAGGCTGGCCTCGAACTCAGAAATCTGCCTGCCTCTGCCTCCCGAGTGCTGGGATTAAAGGAGTGCGCCACCACTGCCCAGCTTCACACATCTTTTTTTCCATACTACATAATCTTCTAACACACCTTAAAGTCATCTCAAACTGCACCAAAATCCTATAGGTTTCTTCTACCCATGTTTAGCCCAAATACCTCTTAGCATAAATATTGCACAGCATATGCACTTTTCTCCATAAACACAAGCTATCAGAGAGCAACCTTTCACAAGAGACTGCCACAATAAAACCCATGAAGGACAATACTGAGCAACACAAATCAGAAACAGACAATATACAAAAGAAAATACAACAATATTAAAGAATATTCAAAAAGGAATAAAAAAAAAGTTTATAACACCATACTGGTACCTTAAGCTGAATGAAATTGTTTTAAAAAGGAATCCATATGTAGGCAGGAAAAACCTGACAATGTACAATACTGTAAACAGCATTTTTGCAGATACTGAACATATAAACTGCAGTCTATACAAACACAAGTTAACAGTATCAAAGATACGCCTTTAAGGAGAACTTCAAAATCCTGTTTTCTCTAATACCCTTCATGTTTGAACTTGTTTTACTCAGTACTGTCCATTGAAGAGACTTTTTATTTGACCATTTCTGAGACCAAGATGAATGCTAATTCACCAATCATCAAGACCAAAAGGGAACCTCAAAACCTCCTTTCTTTTTTACTTCAGAGATTTTCTAGGTACTAACTTAGCATCTAAATCTTGACCTTGGGTCTCTCAAATTTCTATGTGTCTATATGTATTTTTTCCTCTCACGTCATGATACTTGTTTTTTAAATAAACAATTTAGAAAAGTATCACATGTCCTGTTCAATCTTTCCAAAGCAGTGTAGGAGGAAGACTGTCAAGCAATCATCTATCTCATAACAAAATATTCCTTTGCAGGAGAGATCCAGCCCTTATGCTACTGCAATTGGTAATACGGACGGACCATGCTGTTCTGGGGCCCTGGTGGCACAGGACTTTTACCCAGCCCTTAAGGGAGGCACTAAGGATGGTCACTGCAAACTCAACGCCAGCCTGGTATCCAGAGTGGGTTTCAGCCCACTCATGGATATGAAGTGAGAAACTATCCCATATTAAAAAACAAACACAGTATTTTGTGGGTTTGGTATCATGACTTTGACAGCTTCATGCTTCATTAAGAGTTCCAGAACAAATGTATATTCATCTTTAATCTGTAATTCTTTTTTTTTTTTTTTTTTTTTCGAGACAGGGTTTCTCTGTGTAGCCCTGGCTGTCCTGGAACTCACTTTGTAGACCAGGCTGGCCTCGAACTCAGAAATCCGCCTGTCTCTGCCTCCCGAGTGCTGGGATTAAAGGCGTGCGCCACCACGCCCGGCTAATCTGTAATTCTACTCCACCTAAATTTTAAATACAGAAAAAGCTTAGTCTGCCTTTGGTTGGTTTGGGCTGTTGGTTATGATTTGTTTTGTTTTGCCTCATTTTGTGAGATAGGGTCTCATTGAGCCCAGGCTGACCTCAAACTCCTGATCATCTTCCTTCCACTTCCCAAGTTCTAGGAATACCAGCATGTGCTAGCACTCCTGGTTAGCTTTACGTCTTTTATGCTATGCTTAATATAGAATAATACAGCTGGGCGTGGTGGCGCACACCTTTGATCCCAGCACTTGGGGGGCAGAGGCAGGCGGATTTCTGAGTTCGAGGCCAGCCTGGTCTACAAAGTGAGTTCCAGGACAGCCAGGGCTATACAGAGAAACCCTGTCTCGAAAAAACAAACAAACAAACAAATATAGAATAATACAGGATTTTAAACACATGTGCAACTTAAGAATTTAACAGAAAGGAATGGGTTATACAGTAACATTATTCATGGTCAGTTGATTTTCAAGATGAATGCCAAAGGGGGAAGGGTGGGGGTGGGGGGCACACTCGTTTAATCCCAGGACACAGGAGGCAGACGCAGACAGATCTCTGTGAGGGAGTTCCAGGACTGGCAAGACTACACGGAGAGACCCTATCTTGAAAAACAAAAACAAAAGATAAACATATCCAGGCCAGTGTGTGTGTGTGTGTGTGTGTGTGTGTGTGTTATGGGGTGTAGATGGTGGGTGAGGTTGGGCAGTCAGCAAGGGTGGTGTGAATTAGAGAAGGCAGAGTAAAGCCCTATCCCTCCCTGCAGCTACACTGAATCCAGTACTTCAAACTATCAGTCAGACCTATAAAACTTAGAGTAACCGGCAATAGACAAATATTTCTGACTCTAGATTCAGCATTTTTTGTTTTATTTTGTTGTTTTTTGGTTTTTTTCGTTTGTTTGTTTTTCGAGACAAGGTTTCTCTGTGTAGCCCTGGCTGTCCTGGAACTCACTTTGTAGACCAGGTTGGCCTCGAACTCAGAAATCCTCCTGCCTCTGTCTCCCAAGTCCTGGGATTAAAGGAGTGCGCCACCACCGCCCGGCTTATTTTTATTTTTTTTAAAGATTTATTTATTATTATAAATAAGTACACTAAAGTTGTCTTCTGACACACCAGTAGAAGGCATCAGATCTCATTACAGGTAGTTGTGAGCCACCATGTGGTTGCTGGGATTTGAACTCAGGACCTTCGGAAGAGCAGTCAGTGCTCTTAACCGCTGAGCCATCTCACTAGGCCTTTTTTATTTTTATTTTTATTTTTATTTTTTTTTGGTGGTGGTAGTTTTGTTTCTTGCTTGCTTGCTCGTTTAGTTTTTGGAGACAAGGTCTATTTGAGAGAAAAAACATCCCTGTATTATGTAGCTCTGGCTACCCTGGAAATTATTCAGAGATTCCCCTTTCTTCTGCCTTCTGTGTTCTGAGATTTAAGGCAGGTGCCACACTACACCCAGCCTCACAAATGGTTTCTTAAGTCAGATGTTTGACACAAGATTGGTCTACACAGTGAATTTCCAGGCCACAGTAAGACCCATCTCAAAGAAAATAAAAATAAAATAAAAGCCACCTAGGGCTGGAAAGATGGCTTAGTGATTAAGAGCACTAACTGGCTGCTCTTGATTCCCAGCGCCCACATGGCAGATCACAACCATCTTAAGTCCTATCCCAGGAGACCTGATGCCATCTTCTGGCCTCTGTTGATAACAGGCAAGAATGTAGTACACAGACATAACTGCAGGCAAAACATGCATCCACATAAAATAAATTTTAAAATATCTAGTCAAACAACTTAAATATTTCTCCAAAACTATGTAATGATTTATAAATACAAAGATAGATGCTTAAGATTATTTACCATAAAAATCAAAACAATAGTGAGACACTATTTCCCTAGTACGCATATAATCAAATATAAGACGCATATAATCAAAACAGGTGTTTGGAGGTGAAGACCTTTCTAATCTGCAGGATTCAATGTGCTGTGATCATTCTGGAAAGTGTCTGTTGAGTTCTCCAAACATACCACCCAGAATTTCCATCCACTTCTATATACATAACCAAAAAATCAAAAAGATAAAATATGAAACTAAAATCAAATATCCACACAAAAAGTTACAAATATGATGTGTACAGAATTATTCCAAAATAACCCGAAGGACCAAACAATACAACTGCATATCCATAAAAAGGAACGGGTGAGGTACATCCAACAGTGGTAGGATGCTCACCCAGCATGTGTGCGGGTCCATCCCCAGAATCAACCGGGAAAATACATAAACACAAAGGAATGAGGCATTATTACATAGCTATGGACAAATCTTGAAAACTTTATGCTAACTGAAAGAAGCTAGACACAAAAGGACACCTGTTACATAGTTCCATTTACTTAAACCGTACAAAACAGAAAGATACATACTAATCCATTGGATCAGAAGTTGGGGGAAAGCTGGAGGAGGATAAGTAACTGTATTGGGCACAAGATATCTGGAGAAGGTGATAAAAAAATGGTCTGGAACTAGACAGCAACGATATATATACAACTTTTGAATACTTAAAAATGAGAGAGGGGGAGAGAGAAGCTTACAATTTAAGAGGATTTTGGTACTGTGTTGATTACACCTCAATAAGAAAGAAAAAAAAAAAAAAAAAACATAACCAGGGTTGGAAAGACAGCTCGGCAAAAAAGAGCACTTCCTTCTCTTGCAGAGAACCTGAGTAAGTTCCTAGCACCACACGCTGGCTTACATCCATCCTTGATTCCCCCACATGCCCTCTACTGGCCTGCACGGATATGCCCATGCTCGCGGTGTACAGACATTATGATGCAAGCAGTCACACACATAAACTAAAATAACTCCCCCCCCAAAAAAAAGGCAAAACCAATCTATCCGTGCAATAAATGCAACATATACAAAACTGCAATTTCTAGTTTTAACCATATTATACACATACACTTGTAGGTGACATCTACAAGCACCTAAGAAATTATAAAGCACAAAATCCTTAGTGGGCGGCAACTATGTTAATTTCTTTTTCTGCAATTCCCAAACATTCTCTAATAACCACTGCTCTGCTTCTAATAAGCAAACGCCTGAGTGCGTAAGATAAACTCCCTTCGCTTGTTATTCAAAGAAAGGTCTTGGTCCAATGGCCCCCAATAAACCTTCCCTTCCTGTCCTCGGTATCATTAAGTTGAACTCGGAGGAATCCCTATGCCTTCTACTTCAAAACACCTCCAGTTACAGCTACTCGCCCGCCTCTCCAGCTTCTTCACTGACTCAGTCCTAGCCCACTCTGCACTGACTGGATGCTTCATGTCCCTCGGGACGCTAACCCGGCCTCTAATACACTCAAGGAAGCTCTGACCCCACCGCGACATCTGTCTATGACACATCCCGGGCCCGCTGTGGACCTGGGACACGTGAGTTCCCTGTAGCCTGGGACTGCACAGCGCGCGAAGAGCTCCGAGAACTCCGCAGCCAAGGCAACTGGCGGGCCCCACGCGTGACCACAACTCGGGGCCGGGGAATCCGTGGGGCCCTGCGCCGGGCCGGACAGGTGGCGCCGTGCGAGCGGTCCCGAGCGGTGGCGTGAGGACGCCACCCGGGCCTGCCGGACCATGCGGAGACCGAGGCTAGGCAGCGGCGACGCGGACAGCGTCAGAACGAGGGACACTCACCCGCGTCAGCGCAGAGCACTCACACACAGGAAGTAGTCGCTCGCCCGTTGCCAGGGTGAGGAAGCGGGAGTAGCGTAAAGCCTTTCCATTGGTCGACGTGCACACGTGGCCGGAAGCAGACGCCCCGCGAGGCTGAGTCCTAATTGCTTAGGCTGGAGCGTCTCTCTCTTTAAGCGTTTGAGCTGAGACACTCCGTGGTTATCTCTGGCCTCTGATATCTGAGGATTTTTTTTAAATATGTATTTATTGGCCTATTGGGGGTTTGTTTGTTGTCATAGCTATACAATCGCCGTTGCCCACCTTGCTTTCATTGTGCTCGGTAATTAGCTTTGAGGATGTGTCTACCTGTTACCCACGAAGTTGACTGAGGAGCCGGTTGTACGTTGTGAAAATAGTAGCCATCATTGATGAGGGCGTTGCAGAAGAACCCTTCCCTCATCCATGTAGCCTTGACTCCTATGGAAAAGCAGGATTCAACCTGGGTTTTGTATAAGTGGGAGTCAGAAAATGTAGTTAGCCTTTAACTGTCCAAAGACCAAGAGCCAGTAGCAATCCTTGTAAGTAGTATCAAGAATCGTTTGACAGCCTGTTTGTGGGGAGCAGATATTAGAAGGAATAGAAGAGTGCAGGTTAAGTATCAGTCGTCTGAGATACTTGAGATGTATTTGGGAATTTTTTTTTCTTCAAGTTTTTAAATACTTGCTTATACATAATAAAACGTCCTGGGTGATAGGTTATTTCTCCACCGGTGAAATGAGCCAATTCAAACCAGTTAAGATTATATTAAAGGCAGAATATTGGGAAGTTGCTTTCGGGGGAGTTCACTGGCCCCAAGGATTGAGGCCAGGGGAGCATTGGAGGTGGGAGAAGAGAAGGAGAACAAGGGAGACCGAAATATCTTGATTATAGAGGGAAGAGCCTCTGGGGGAAGGGCAGCTCGGCCTCTGGACTGGGAAGTTCAGGGTTGGGGCAGGGTTCCCCAAGAAGGGACTGAGGGATGCTGAGTGAACCTGGAGGTCAGGTCTGCTTTGGTATGTAAATAAAATATGTCCCTCAGTCCCTTGTCCCTGGTCCTAAACCAAAGCACTGGATGAGACTCCAGTTGCAAAAATACTCAGCTGTATTTCATGCAGACCTTATACACAGAGACTAAAGGTAATTTTGTAACACATTTTTAAATAGTTTTGTGCACAGTGTGGGAGCAGCTGAGGTTTTGGATTTTTTAGATGAGAGATGTTTCAGCATGTATTTTTTCCTATGTGAGGTCTCAGACCAGCAGTTTAAAATTACCTAAACTCTTACTTAAAAATGCAAATTCTGGGCTGGTGAGATGGCTCAATGGGTAAGAGCACCCGACTGCTCTTCCGAAGGTCCAGAGTTCAAATCCCAGCAACCACATGGTGGCTCACAACCATCTGTAAGGAGATCTAGCACCCTCTTCTGGAGTGTCTGAAGACAGCTACAGTGTACTTACATGTAATAAATAAATAAATCTTAAAAAAAAAAAAAGCAAATTCTTAGAATCCACCTAAATCAATGTTTGTTGTTTTGTTTTGTTTTGTTTTGTTTTGTTGTTTCCGAGACAGGGTTTCGCTGTACAGCCCTAGTGGTCCTGGAACTCACTTTGTAGACCAGGCTGGCCTCAAACTCAGATCCGCTTATCTCTCTGCCTCCCTAAAGGCTTGAGGGTCTTTTAAGAAGCCCTTTGGGTAAATGTCATGAACCTAAAGCATTACTGGATTGTAGAATTTCTTGGTTTAATCTTAGCAGTGGAGCAGGAAGGGTGATAAGCCCGACGCCCCAGAAGCCGGAACAACCAATAACGGGGCTTTTAGACGACCAAGAACTAGGTGCAAGAAGGCAATTTGAGGCTGAGGAGTTTAGTGATTTTTATCCTGTCATTCCTAGATTAAAATATGTGAATTGAAAAAAAATTCAACTGCTGGTAATCCCAAACACATAATTAATCTTGTATTGTCCAGGATGTCTTCTCATTAATTTTCTTTTATGGGTAAAAATTAAGAGACAGTTGTGAAATTTATCTGTGTAAGCAGCACATAAGATTTGAAAGGGAATGTAGAGACCAGTAAGGAAAAAAATTCTTTATTTAGAACTTTTTTTTTCAGATTTTATTTTTTCATTTAATGTATATGAGTACACTGTTGCTGTCTTCAGACATACTAGAAGAAGGCATCGGATCCCATTACAGATGGTTATGAGCCACTACGTGGTTGCTGGGAATTGAACTCAGGACCTCTGGAAGAGCGCAGCCAGTGCTCTTAATTACTGAGCCATCACTCCAGCCCAGAAGAAAAAAAAAAAAAAAATCTTAATGGTTAAGTTAGTGAATGGTAGCAATAAAGTAGAAGTTAACAGCAAGGATTCTAGAAACAGAAGAATCAGTGTTTATATATCTGTGTTCTACCACTTAACTAAAACATTGAACAATTTGCTTTATCTTCCTATTATTTAATTTCCACATTTGTAAAATGAGAATTAAAAATTGTTGTGTGTGCCGGGCGATGGTGGCGCACGCCTTTAATCCCAGCTCATGGGAGGCAGAGACAGGTGGATTTCCGAGTTCGAGGCCAGCCTGGTCTACAGAGTGAGTTCCAGGACAGCCAGGGCTGCACAGAGAAACCCTGTCTCAAAAGAAAGAGAGAGAGAGAGAGAAAGAAAGAAAGAAAGAAAGAAAGAAAGAAAGAAAGAAAGAAAGAAAGAAAGAAAGAAAGAAAAAAAGAAAGAGAAAGAAAGAAAGAAAGGAAGGAAGAAAGGAAGGAAGAAAGAAAGAAAGAAAGAAAGAAAGAAAGAAAGAAAGAAAGAAAGAAAGAAAGAAAGAAAGAAGAAAGAAAGAGAAAGAAATGTATCAGCCCCATGGTGAGTAATCTACAAATGCTAATTGTTGAGATGGGAGTGAGCCCAGGAATAAATAAATAAATAAATAAATAAATAAATAAATAAATAAATAAATGCTAATTGTTTTTTGTTTTTGAGACAAAGTCTCACAGTGCAGCTCAGGACCTTTCCAAGAGTTCTCCTCCCTCACCTTCCCAAGTGTTAGGATTACATGAGCCACGATGCTGCCTTAATAAATGTGGTAAATGTTAAAGAGGGTTTGGGTTTTTTTTTGTTTTTTGGGTTTTTTTTTTGTTGTTGTTGTTGTTTTACAGTTATTTAGTTTGTGTAAAAAGCACCCGGTGATGGAATAGATACCCGGTTTATGTACATTCAAGGAGATAGGAACCTTGCCTTCTAAGAAAGCATGATTTCATTCTTCCCTCTCCTCTCTCTCTCCTGTCAGCCTCCAAGAGATCTCAGCTGGCCTACCCTGGTGTTTTCTCTTCCAATGCCAATAAAATTGTCTTTGAGGCAGGCTGTGCTTTTAATCCCAGGGAGGCAGAGCCAAACTGATCTCTGAGATGGGGGTCAATCAAGATTACACGGTAAGACTGCCTCAAAAAATAAAAAAAGATATCTAAAATTGTATTTCCTTCAGAGCGTGTCTTTTTCTGAATCTGTTTTAGTCTCCTTAATGTCTGAGAGCAGTGTCCCTGCAAAAATGGCACCATATCCCCTGGTGACACTCTGTGGGAACTCCATTGCCCTTTCACTCACTCACTGCGTAACCACGGGCATCCAGGTTAAACAGGACTATGAGTAGGGATCAAGGATAATCTGAATTTATCTAGCCAAGAGATGGATGCGTGCGTGACTCACGGTAATCCAGTGCTGCTTCTTTCAGAATTGAAATCTTTGCTCAGGATAATGCAAGATAAAAGAAGCTGCTGAGATTTAGGTCAGCTCACAGATTCCCTGCTGCTACCCCAGCCCTTGCCTTTCCAGGTCCCTTTCTTTGCTTTTTCCTTCAATTACATAAACTACCCGCCAGCCTCCCAATAAACCCTTTCCTTCTTCCCATAGGCTTTCACGCCGCCAGCAAGACAAAGCAACGGGAAATTAGTTGACTCAGTTTCAAGTCCTGATGACAATACATTATCCTTGGAAATCTGACCAAGACTGGTGGAATTAAAAGTGGTCTAGCTGCCATCTCTGCTTCACCCTGCTGTCAGTCTGTCCATCTGTATGCTGTGTCCCTGGCCAGCTCTGTCGCCATTCCTCATCCACCTGGCAATCTACATGTGTTGCCTGAGCAACAGTTTGTGGTTTATCTTAGCATCTTTCTCTGCATTCTCAAAATGTCACTTTTTACTATAATCCATGAACAGTGCCCCACCCACTTCACTCATAAAATGAGATTTCTTGATCTGAAACCAGTGTGAGCTTAGTAGCAGCTTTCCCCCAAATAGGTAAGTTTAAATTGCAGGTACAAAAACCCCCTTTGTATCGCTCTCGGCTCTCCACCCTACTCTAGCTCTGTCAGTAGCACACAGCCTCAACTAGCCGCCTTGTTTAATTTTATTTTGGTTATTGATCACATCACCTATGAGGACAAGTTTTGTTTTGTTTTTTTCGTTTTGTAATTAAAATCAAATTTCTTTTTTAAATTTTGGTTTCTGTGCATATGCACTGTTGTGTGTGCAGTTTGTATGCGGGTGCCCACAAAGACAAGAGGGCACTGGACACACGCACACACACATACACACACACACACACATACACACACACATACATACACACACACACACATACACACACACACATACATACATACACACACACACATACATACATACACACACACACATACACTGTGAAACTAATAGAAATCTGCCTGCCTCCTGAGTGCTAGGATTAAAGGAGTGTACCACGACACACAGGGAAAAAATTTAAACAACAACAAAAAAAACAGGTAAAGAGAGTATATAAAGGTGAGGAAATTAAGGGAAGATGAGAAGGGGAACATCTTATCCCGGAGTCTGGATGAACTCACTTCACCAACTGAGCCAAGAACTCCAGAGTAATTCGAAGTATTTGAGGGGATTTTGTAGAGATGCTCCAAAATTGGATATTAAATTTGTAATGCATCAAAAAGGACAAAAAGCATATGGCCTCTCTCCTTTCCTGGCTGTTTTGGGGAATCTCATAAGAAATGCCATTTATAGAAAGAGACACATCTTAGCCTCTTGTCTTGCCAAAACCCTCTTGACCCACGGTTTTATTTTTTTTAGATTGTAGTCTTAGACAAAGCATGTCCAGAGACACTCTATAGTCTGTCATTTATTGAAAACGAGTCAGAGACTGTGGCAGCACACACAAGACCCGCACAGGTTCAAACCAAAGTTCTAGCACATAGAAGGTAAAGTGGACACAAAGTCCCAAACCTAATCAAGAAGCGTATTTGCAATTTATTCCTGCTGCAACAAGGAAAACCAGTTTTCTCCAGTGGAGTGACACAGGGTATATCAACCACACTGCAGACCAGCAGCCATGCCCAGGGGTATTGACCAACACAAAACGGACTCGGTGAGGGTTTTTTGTCTGTGTATGTGCTCAATTTTTGTTTTGTTTTGTCTTTCAGTTTTGTTGTATTGAGAGAGAGAGAGAGAGAGAGAGAGAGAGAAATGGGTGGGTAGGAAGGCAGAGAGAATCTAGGAGTAGTTGGATTGGAGGAGGGGAAAGATATATTGTGTGAAAAAAATTAAAAAGTAAAAGATAAAAGTAAAAATTGGAAACATGGATTCATAGAAATATACTTTGATAGCCACCAAAATCATATCCACAGCTTCTGCTAAGTCACTTAAGCAGGACGGTCCCTTGGGGAACCTACACTCTTGGACATGCCTTTTCCCTGAGCACCCCCCCTTTTCTGTTTACATTCATGATAATCTTTTCCCCCTAACAAACTCCCAACTGCAGGCTGGAGACGCTCAGCAGTTCAAAGTCTTGCTGCTCTTGAACCCAGCACCCAGGCTGCTCACAACTACTTATAAGTCCTAATCTAGGGGCTCTTGACATCTCCTTGTGGTCAAGGGCATTTGTGTGTATGTGGTGCATAGAACCTCATGCAGGCATGCATGCAAAAGATAAATAAAGACAAATAGATAAATCTTTTTTTTTATATGAATGAGGCAATTTATTAACCCAGCATCCTTTGTTCTAATGCTTCTTGTTGGCAGCTGCCACCTGTCCAGAAATCCTGTCCAGATCTCTCTGTCCCTGAGGTGTTAGCTTGTGGCCCCCATCTTGGACCTTTTCCACCATTTTCAACCCCTCCAGGGCTTGAAGGACCCGGCGGGTCACACTCTTAGAGCCTCTGCTGAAGTGGCTGGGTCTGACACCATTTCTCGGCCGTCCTCCATAGATCTTGGTCATGGAACCAACCCCAGCACCACCTCGGAGGTACAGGTGCCGTGCTGTGGAAGCAGCTCGTGTGTAGAACCAGTTCTCATCATATGGGGCAAGCTCGTTATGTTTGGCCAGCTTGACTGTGTCCACCCATTCGGGGACTGGCCCATCTTGAAACACTCTACTGTGGTAAATTCAAGAATCCCAACTTAACCTAAGTGGAAGTCACTGGAAAGAACTCAGGCTGCCAAAGGCAGCAGCATGGATCTGTGTCCTTTCATCATGGAGATAGTTTACAAAATCAATGAACTGTCAGATTAGATTTGAAACACACAAGCTCTGGTTCTGTAGCAAACATGACTAGACAACCTTTTCAGGACACAGTAACAGGATGGGTCAATTTCATGTTTCCAGTACTTGTGTCTCCATAGTCAAGATTCACACTCCAAGGACCTATTCTGTGCAGATTAACTTAGATGGTTGCTCATAAGAGAACATGATCCTTGAACTCACAATCCCACTTAAACTGCTTAATTAGATAGAATAAAGTAGCCGAGCAGTGGTGGTGCACACCTTTAATCCCAGCACTTGGGAGGCAGCGGCAGGCAGATTTCTGAGTTCAAGGCCAGTCTGGTCTACAGAGTGAGTTCCAGAACAGCCAGGGCAACATAGAGAAACCTTGTCTTGCAACAAACAAACAAAAAAGGATAAAGTAAATTACTTCCTAGAGGAGGGATGTGGACACAAAGGTTCATTATCTGTATACTTTAAATGTAATGTTGCCAAAAATTAGAGGACCACACAGTATATCTGTCTATGATGCGCTGGTATTCCTATGAATTCCTTTAGTTTATTTATTTAGTTTTGTTGTTCTGTCTGTCTGTCTGTCTGTCTGTCTGTCTGTCTGTCTGTTTTGGCTTTGTTTTGTTTTGAAGGCAGGATTTACTCTTTAGTCCAGGTTGGCATGGAATTTACTGTGTTGCCCAGGCTGACCTTGAACTCCCAGAAATCCTCCTGCCTCAGCTTTCAAGTAGTTCAGTTATAAGTACAGTATTACATGCCCAGTTATTTCTGTGCATTCAGTATACTTTCAACACATTTCAAGCTTATCATTTGTTTGGAAATGTTAGCCCTTATTACTTATTAGTTTAAAACTAATAAAATTTTGTTCATCTATTATAATACAGGGAAGAGTTCTGATACAATTCGGGAGGAAATACTTTGTATTTTAATGTTTCTTTTTGAGTATGGGGATGACATTGAAATGAGGCGATTTTCATATTTATCTAATTTTTTTTTTTTTGGTTTTTCGAGACAGGGTTTCTCTGTGTAGCCCTGGCTGTCCTGGCACTCACTTTGTAGACCAGGCTGGCCTCGAACTCAGAAATCCGCCTGCCTCTGCCTCCCGAGTGCTGGGATTAAAGGCGTGCGCCAACACGCCCGGAATTTATCTAATTTTAAAAAGCTTTTGATTATGGAAAGTTTTGAAGAAAGCATTGAGGGCAATGTGCTAGAATGTTCGGGACAGCAGTGAACCTGTACTTTATCTGAGTTTATTCTGCTGTTCACACTTCGTTAACTGAAGCATTGGTTGCCCAGGTCTCCCCTTGGCTGCCTCTGCCCCAAGGCTCACCAGGCCTTTCTAACATGCATCAACAGCTCTCCTGCATCTCTGTTTCCTGGTTTAGCAACATCCCCAATGTGCTGTACACACTGGGACCAAGCACAGGCCGAAGGTACTTGGAAGTACTAAACATTTTCCCCAAAGCAATCTTTGCACCAAGACATAAATGCTGTCTGTCTGTCCTTTAGGCTAGTTTCTGTCTGTCCTTTAGGCTAGTTTCCTGTAACCTCACCACGTCCTCAGAGTATCACATCCGGCCTCTTACAGAACTATCTTTTACATGGGCCACTCCTTTTCCCCAGGACTATTTTTTAAAGTTCCCACATTTGCCTCCTACAGTAACTTGTGGCAAATATTCCCTGCTCCTACAGGCTCTTCATTCTGAGAAAGGACCCAAACTAAGTGACCGTCAAAGTCTAATATAGTTTACACAATGTGCATGTGGTGGACATTTTTAGATGCTGGTCAATATGATTGTTGCTATAAAGGACTGAATCTGCTTTTCTGTAGAAGTAGATACCAAAAAGGTTTTTTGGTATCTGTTATGGAACATAATACGTCAAGGGGGTACCTGGCGGGAACATGCCAAGGTGTCCTCCGGAGAAATATATGCCCTGGGGGGGGGGTATCTGGGTGATGGGAGGAGAGTGAAGACCTGGAGAAGGGGTAAAGGAGATGAGTGAATAGGCAGACAGATGGGAGCAGAGGCATGAGGGCAGAAAAGTGGGGACAGAGAAGGACAGAAAGGGGGATAGAGAGATGGCACAAAGAGAGCACGCTAGAGTGGCAGGGTAGACCTATTATATGCAGCCCACTCCTGAAGCACCCAGTGGGGTGGCAGGTGAGGATGTAAGCCTTTGCTAGCTCCCTGGGAGGAGCCTAGTGGAATCCTGTAATCCAACAGTATCCATGCGATTAACTGAATTCCAAAGGCAAGATGATGGACGAGATGGGATAAGGGAAAGCAGTTGACAGCTACAGCAGAGGTAGCTCAGTAAGAGAGTACTTACCTAGCTAGCGTACATAAAGCCCTGGTTTGTGGAGCTTGGTGAAGCTTCTTCATACCCTGACAACACAAAGCCAAAGAAGCAAACAGAAGACATACTTCCAAAGCTAAAACCTTGACTCGGTGCTGTTACCTCATCACTACAACCACAGCACTCTAGAAAAACCTTGCGTCCTGCTAGCCCCAACAGACAGAACAAGTACCTATCTCTGTGGACGACGTTCCTCAGGTCCTGTGAAATCCCATTGCTGTTGCCTGTCGCCAATATGGGCTCAGTTTAAGTAGTTTGTGCCCTCCCTCCTGCATTCTCATTATTAGGGAAAGGAAAAAAACAGAAACACAGAACTCTTAGTTTTAGAACTCTTAGTTGTAGCTATTTTTCCAATCTACCCTTACTGTTTTGTTGTGGTGGTGGTGGTGGTTTTGGTTTTTTGTTTGTAGATATTTATCCTAGGACCTGGTCTCCTCCCCCTCCTCCTCCTCCCCCTTCTCCCCTCCCCTCTCCTCCCCTCCCCTTCTTCTTCTTCTTCTTCTTCTTCTTCTTCTTCTTCTTCTTCTTCTTCTTCTTCATCTTCTTCTTCGTCTACGTTCTAGTATAATATAATTGATAAATTATTTCTCTGCCAGTGAAATGAGCCAATGTAAGCCATATTAAATTATATTAAATGCAGGCCTATCAGAAAGGTGCTCTGGGGCAATTTCTTTTTTGTTGTTGTTGTTTTGTTTTGTTTTTTTTCGATCGAGACAGGGTTTCTCTGTATAGCCCTGGCTGTCCTGGAACTCACTTTTTAGACCAGGATGGCCTCGAACTCAGAAATCTGCCTGCCTCTGCTTCCCCAAGTGCTGGGAGTAAATGCGTGCGCTACCACTGCCCGGTGCTCTGGGGCAATTTCACTGGCCCTAACGATTAAGGCCAGGGAGACACCAAGGGAAAAGAGATGAGAGTGAGGGGGGAGAAAGAAAGGGCCAGCACAAAGATAGAGAAGAGAGAGGAGTGCTAGGAAACCAAAATGTCTGGATTATATAGGGAAGAGCTCTTGGGGAGGGGCAGCTTCTGGGCTGCACAGTTTAGGGTTGAAGACAGGATGTGCCAGGTAGGGACTGAGGAATGCTAGCAGAACCCGGAGGCCAGGTCCGCTTTGATAAATAAAATATGCACCTCAGACCCTTGTACAGGGATCTGAAACTAAACAATAATGAGCCCGTACCCGTACCACCTCATAGATAAGAATTTTAGTTAGACATTGCTTAGCTAAAAAGGAAGAGGTGGGAAACGTGAAAGAAAAAGGGCGTAAACTATTTTTCCCACAACTGTTACTATAGAACTAAAGTATGCTTTAGGAACGGAATGCAAATAACTTCACCCATCCAACCTGATTCCCTAGCTCTACCCCCAATTCCTGTGGGCCACCATTCCAGCCACAGGCTCACTGAGCACATGTAGGCAACTGAATTGGCTTTCAGCCCCTAGAGATGGGAGACCACACCTAGGACTCCAAGAAAGCTGGATGCAGAGGTCAGAGGGCAGCCCTTTGTAGCTTACTGTCGCTAATGGAAACCAGAGGTCAGAGAGCAGCCCTTTTTAGCCCACTGTCTCTCATGGGAACCTGGTGTTACCTACCATTGCCTGTCATCTGCCGGCTCACCTAAGGTTTTCAGCCCTGTTTCTTTTCAGACTACCCAGCTGTACAAACAAAATTTTAACCATAAGCTTGTGGGAGACAGATCTGTCTTCTTTTCTGTTAGGAGAGCGCCCGGCTCCGTTGATTCCAAGGTGTAACTCATTAGAATAACAATTATACAAAGGTGTTCCTCCCACCTCCCCTTTCATTCACAGTTCAATCTTTAGCTTCTGTTTTCTTCACCCTCAGGAAAACTGCTGAAAAGTTAGCAGGGGGTTAATCCACCAAAAATTGGAGCAAAGGAAGAACACGAAATGAGAATGTTTTAAAGAGATCTGTAGGTTTGACTGACCAAACACCACATAAAAAACAAAGTGGTATATGCCTGTAATCTCAGCATTTAGGAGGTGGAAAGATCAACAAGAAACCCACACCCTTGAGTTCTGGAAGTAGCTACCAACCTCTCCAACTAGCATTGCACAGTTTTGAGTCTCATTTTCCTTTACAGATAAAACAAAGGATCAAACTGACAAAGCAGAAGAACACAGCTTTCATCTCAAAGAGAGTGAGAAATAGTTTATTCTGGAACCAAGTGTGAATGACCATTACCTCAGAGCAGAAGATCTAAGTTAGCACAAATACCACATTCCAATGTATCACAGGCTCATGATGACTTTGTAGTAACACACTAAGAAAACCACAAATCGGGGCTCTTTTCATCGTCAGGTCTGTGGATCATAGGAGAGTGGAGGAAACCTCTTCTTACAGACCTCAGATGCTGTATGGTGGTGGCCTTTTTTAGCCTTTGGGTTGGTAGAAGTTAGGGCTCTGTGTGTATATTCCAAAGGATTTATCTAATAGTCACAAGGATGTTAGGCCTCTTGGAAAAGAATATTCTCAATGTTGGCATTTCCTCTAGGCTCCACCCAACAGTTTCCTAGCAACAACCTAGATAGGAGTCTGGCTCACTTATTCTCTCTCTCTCTCTCTCTCTCTCTCTCTCTCTCTCTCTCTCTCTCTCCCTCTCTCTCTCTCTCTCTCTCTTTCTCCTCTCCTCTCCTCTCCTCTCCTCTCCTCTCCTCTCCTCTCCTCTCCTCTCCTCTCCTCTCCTCTCCTCTCCTCTCCTCTCCTCTCCTCTCTTCTTCTTCTTCTTCTTCTTCTTCTTCTTCTTCTTCTTCTTCTTCTTCTTCTTCTTCTTCTTCTTCTTCTTTCTCTCTCTCTCTCACACACACACACACACACACACACACACACACACGTTCCCCTCTTGCTGTCCTTCTCTGACCTCTTTCTTTCTCTGTCTCTACTCCCTTCCCCAGACCCCCTTCCCATGTCCCAAATAAGCTCCCTTTTATGCTAGACCCTTATGGTTGGTATCTTAGGGGGAGGTATGTGTGTGTGTGTGTGGGGGGGGGAATGCCTCAGTATGGGCCTGCTAAGGCACCACACACACACACACACATCCACTCCAGTAGTGACCCGCATTACAGGTTTAGAAACCTGGAAGCAGTCCTGAGGCAAAGGGCAGAGTTTCACAGAAACAGCCTCCTGGAACCTTGGCATAGAACCCATAGCTAGAATGCCCCAGATTTGTCCCTGCAATATTGTGGAGGGTCTTGCATGCTTTCTTACAGTATTTTACTAGATAAGATTTAGAAATCTCAGGGCAAGCTTAGCAAAGTATACTTAGAATCTTCATTACAGCCAGGTATAGCAGACTACATTGCATATTAGAAGCAAGTTGGTGAATTATTCTGACAAATGGAGATTCCCTACAGATACTTAAAAGAACAGCCAAGTTATACTCATATGCAAGAATTTACCAAGGCCTAGGAAATGGGTGTGTGTGTGTGGTATTGCATTATTCGTGAGAAGGTCTGCTAGAGCAGAACCTCCTGGTGCTAGTTTTCACAAGGCTCAAAGGAGTAGCACAAATTGTGACTAGGGTGTGAAATCCTTACCTGTCCTTAGCTGACTCTAGGCAGGGCTGTTTTATCTTTACTGTAAACATTACCTGGTTCCTATAAGTCCTTTGAAGTCATTCCTCTGTTTTGTGTCAGATACTTCAATGTACTTTGCCCCGCTGTGACATCCTACCCCTTTGTTTTCTGTATTATATAAGACTGGTGTTCACTTTGTGACAATACATTCAGATCCAGCACATTCTCTTTTGCCTGCGTCTGTCTGTCAATTCTTGCCAACTCTATTCACACTTGCTGGAACCCCTGATTCCCCATGGATTGAGAGAGGCCGACTGGTGCTGGTTCGTGGCACCTGCCCCCCCACCCCCCATGTTGGGAGCTATTAAGGCAACGCTATTGTCCTAATCTCTGAATTGGGCCTCTCCCCTCCCCCCCAGAAGAAAAGAGGGTCAAAAGGGCCACCAGATGCACCGCTCAGAGACTAACCACAGATCATTCCAGCCCTAAGTCAGCACCTCAAATGTACCCTGATACCGCCAAGTTCCTGCTTCCCCGGTAGTCGCCAAAAGAAAAATTTCCACTGCCCCATCCCTCCTGCCGAGGTGCATTTCCTCTGCCCCATTCCTCCTGCTGAAAGGCACTTCCCCTTTTGCTTGTACATTTAAACCTCGGGCCTGGCTAATACATTTGGGGCTTTGATGCAATCCAGAACGTTTCCGTGTCTTTATTCGCACAAGGCCCTCGTCTCTCTCAACCCCCCCCCCCCAATTTGGTTATTAGGAGAAGGTCTCCTCGAGACCCTCGAATAACTGGACCTGCTGGACCTTTCACCGCCCCCCCCACACACACACATACCATGTTTTATAACACATATCACTCAGTGTTAAACAAAACAAGTATTTTTGTTTTGTTTTGTTTGTTTTGTTTCAAGACAGGGATTCTCTGTGTAGCCCTGGCTGCCCTGGAACTCACTCTGTAGATCAGGCTGGCCTCAAACTCAGCAATTCACCTGCCTCTGCCTCCCAAGTGCTGGAATTAAAGGTGTGCGCCACCACCACCCATCTTTTTTGGTTAACAAGTATTTTTCTAAGCAGTTATTATATTCCTAGCAGTCAACCCCCAGATATCTAGACTGATGAGGTGTGCCAGTCCAGATCCCTGAAATCTTAAGGGTCTTTAAATTTTGATGTTACTAAGCCAGAAAAAACTAAAATCTGTTGACATGATTTCCTTCTTACATAAAGTTCATTTGAAGTTAGAAAAGCGGGGGCTGGTGAGATGGCTCAGTGGGTGAGAGCACCCGACTGCTCTTCCAAAGGTCCAGAGTTCAAATCCCAGCAACCACATGGTGGCTCACAACCATCCGTAGCGAGGTCTGGCGCCCTCTTCTGGAGGGTCTGAGGACAGCTACAGTGTACTTACATATACTAAATAAATAAATCTTTAAAAAAAAAATTAAAAATGAAGTTAGAAAAGCTAAGACAAGGAGAAATCTCTTACGGCCTTATGTGAAGCTCTATGCTCCACCCACACCTCCACCCCTGGCCCTCAACGTTTATTTTTGAGGCCCTTATGTAGCACAGGCTAGCCTTGAACTTGCTATGTAGCCTAAACTGGCCTTAAACTTCCTATTCTCTCCATTTTGGCCCCTGTGTTCTGGGATTAAGGGTGAACCTTTTAAATTTTACTCTAAGGCTATTTATCCTCAGTGGGTTTAGAATTTGAGATTTGTGCGAGATTACTCATTTAGTGCATAGCAGAGCTGGAACCCAGTTATAAGATATGGAACTTCCAAACTAGTTCACTTGTCTTCATTTTCTTCCCAACTCTATATGATGAAAAGTTTCAAATGTATAGGCAACTTGAAAATTGCTGAGGGTGGGGAGGAGGTGTGGGATGTGGAGCAGTTGGAATGTGGATGGGGAGGGGCAGGGAATGGCATATGAAGTGTAAAAAATGAATTACAAATAAAATTAAATTTAAAAAAGCAAGAAAGAAAAGAAAATGCTGAGCATGGGGTTGCCTGCCTCTAAGTCCAGCACTTGGAAGTCAGAGGCAAGAGGCTTATCACAACACCCCAACTAGGATACTCTCTACTCAGTGAGTGCTGGAGCAGCTAGACTCTATGGTGAGACCCTGTCTGTCTAAAGAAAGAAGAGAGAGAGTAACGAAGAAAAAGGAACTCATGGGTTTTTTTTTTCTCCTCCCCCCCACCCCCAAACTCATGGTTTTTATCAGGAACCCAGTTCCCCAGTAACTAACATCCTAGCAAAACGACAGCATTAAGGCTGAGTCACCATGACCTGTCCATTTCTCAGTACAATTCACTGGGATAGAGTTTCCAATTTATGACACACGTCAGACCATAGCATATGGTAATACTTTACACCTAATTTAACTGTACTTGCTTTGTGATTTGTCTATCAACTTAGCCATTCATACATGTATTCATTTGGAACCGATTCTCTTCTGTGGTGTCATACTTCTGTCTTCATAGGCACACTGGTATGTAGGTGAAGCTTACATGGGCAATCTGGCTTGTCCCCGAGCATGTATGAGGTCCCTGATACTATCAGAGATACACACAACAGGGCAGAGCTGGAAGTCAGCTCTAAATGATCGTAGGAAGGCTAGAGGAGAACCATAGTTAGTGTTAACAAATGTCTAAGAAAAGATTATTACTGATGAGTATTAGGAAGAAAATTACAAGGAGTGATGTTGTAAAACATATTAAGGAAGATGCCAAGATGTAAAACATGCCAAGGAAGATCTATCTCAGAGAAGATGTGCCATTTGGAGTATGACTCAGTAGAAAAGGATGAAGAGAAACATCCACGGCAAGACCTGGAGGAGGATGAATCTGGTAGAAAACAGAGATACAAAAGTCTGAGGAGCTCTCACGACAGAGAGAAACTTGGCCAAGGATCTCTTGCCCTCTCTTCCTCATAATCACCACTGTCACCACCAGTAGCCTTGTGGCATGTTTGATAACCAGTGCAGTTTTTTGGTAAATTGAATCTCTACATCCTAATTGTGATTGTTGGAAGCAGCACTTTGGAGACTTTGCCAGTTGCTCTCTAGACAAAGATAAACAACTCTAAGAACAGTTTGGACACACAGAAGCCCCTGAGGCCTCCAGAAACAAGTGGGCCCTAAACAGGAGTGTTCTGATCTTTCACTAACTTTGCAAGTCCAGAGAACGGGCTCAGGTTTCATCCAAAACAACCAGTGGTTTCTTATGCTTCTCTTTTAACATCATAAATGGCAGGCTGTAGGCCAAATCAATGTTAGTTTATCTTGTATAAATGGCTTAAATATGTGTTTTAGCTTTAAAATGATCCAAAACCAACACATTGCATTGCTTTCATGTGCCTTTTTGACCTGCCCTCAGTAGAAACCAGAATAATTTACAATTATATAAGGAAAATGCCTCCATCTTTGGAGGGACTATTCTGCCCTCTGTGATTCCAAGATCATGAGATAGGCCTCTTCTTTTAAGTCAACTTTTTCTTTAGTTGTGAACTACAGAACACATGCTTCAGCCTTTAGTTTTATGGGTTTTTAAAACCATGCCATGAATAATACCCAAAACATCAATATTAAACCAGATTCATATCGTAACTGATGAAGAGAATGTTTGGTTTGAGTCTGTGGTCAACTGTGCTTTTTTTCTAGTTCGTTCTACAAATATAGTACAATTGGACTAGGAAAATCCAAAATATTCCTAGAAGCAATTAAGCAGAATTTTAAAATCGAGATTGTATGGGATGTGACCATTTAAATCCCGATTTACTACAAGGAAAAATTTTTCCTGGGAGTCAAGTCATATTTATGAAAAGCAAATTCTTTAAAGTATAAGCGTATTTCTCTGAATTCTCAGAATGTGACTTTTGCTCATACAAACATTGGCACACCATCCTTTTATAACAATAGTTCTAGAAATGTGGAAGAAATCATGTTGGATACCGTTATGCTCCACCTAGATCCTAGACCCTCTCAGATCCCATCACTCATTTCTGTGTCAGCATCCAGTTACTGTGACAAATACCTGAGAAAAATCCACATAAAAATAAGAAGGGTTTGTTTTGCTTCTTGATCTCACAAAGTTTGGATCATTGGTTTGGACCTGTGGCATGATACACTACAGCAGGAACTTGACCATGTGTGAATGAGAAAAGGAAACTGACCAGGGACTCTATCCACTTGGAGACTGCATCCTCCTCGGTGAGCTAGGTCTCTAAAGGGCCTATACTTCCCAAAAGAGCCATGGAATGAGGACCAAGGCTTAGTGCATGGACCTTTTAGAGATATTTAAGAGCCAAATGAGTGTGTGTGTGTGTGTGTGTGTGTGTGTGTGTGTGTGTGTATGTGTGATTTCCTTACCTTGACTTCTGTGATTTTAATTTTAACAGCCAACACCTGTGGCTCTCTTTGGCAGTCATTTCTGGGCTTATAAAACCATTTTGCCCACTTTGCTGGGAAGTGAAGTTTCCTGACAGTAACAGCTACACCCCCACCCCCATGAGAGGCTTCTAGGCCAACAAGGAGTTGACACTGAAGTGTAACTATCCAGCTCTTATCTTCGAGAGGGTACAAATTTGGAGGCATATGGTTCATAAATATGATCAAAATACATTGTATACATGTATAAAAATATCACAATGACACATATTATTATGTGTTATTAATATATGCTAGTACAAACAAAGTTCAATAGGACTGTTAAGAGACCTGTTTATCATTATAGCATCATTTATAATTATTTATAATTACTTTCAAAATTACCATTATTGGCGTTCTTTGTTTCTTTGAATTACTGTCTGATGTCACCTTTTCTACCTAATGATGTCTGTATTTTGTTTTTAGTTTGGAAAGATTTTTTTTTTTACTAGCGATATGGTTATTTTTAGATTTTCTCACCATATTCTAAACTCTGAGTTTTGCTTTTTCTTCCGTTTCCTTTTTTAAGATTTATTTTATTTTAATTCATGTTTGCATGTCTATATCGTGTGTGAGTGTGTGTGTGTGTGTGTGTGTGTGTGTGTGTGTGCGCTTGTGTGTGTGTTGGAGGATTGGTAACTTGGGAGACCAGAGGTTTCTGATCCCTTGGAGGTGGAGGCACATAGACAGGTAAGTGGCTAAGCACTACAGTTGTGAGGCACATAGACAGGTAAGTGGCTAAGCACTACAGTTGTGAGCTGCCCAACATGGGTTCTGGGAAGTGAACTTGGGTTCTTCTGAAGAGTAATACACGGTTAAGCACTGAGCCCTTCTTTTATCCTGCTAAAAAGAAATTAACTATTGATTTTCTTCAGCTTCCTTTGGCCCCAGGACTATTTTTCTCTTGTGGCTTCCATGGTTCCTTCTGCACAGATTTACTGGTCACCTTAGATTGTGAAGGCAATCTCCCACCAAGAAATGAGACACAATTACCATCCATGTCAGGTATAAAAGATGGATGCCATCTTAGCTCCTGTGTTCCTTCAAGTCTGGTTTGGGTCTTGGGGCCCCCCCCTTTTTTTTTTTACAAAAAGGATTGCCTAGAGTCACTTTGATCATATGTACTTTGTGCAACAGTGAGACTGTTGCTTTTAGCAGTACGGAAGGAAGGCATGAGGCCGCTGGTCACATTCTCTCCACGGTGAGGAAGCAGAGAGAGATGGGGACTGGGGCTCAGATCACTTTCCCCTTGTTATTTGGGTCAGGATCCCAGCCACGGGGAACCCACCCATTTAGGGGGAGTCTTCCTACCTCAATTAGTCTAACCTTGAAACTCCATCACAATCATACAGAAATTTATCTCCTAGGTGATTCTAAATCCTGTCAAGTTTACAATCAATATTAACTATCACATATGTTATGTTTCACTTTAGTAATGTAAGTGTCCAAAAGTCACTTAAGGAAGTCTCCAGACTCAGGTAGCAGGCAAAGACAAAGAGTGTTTATTCTGCAGAAACCACCAGAGTGCGGAGGTCAACCATTTCTTAAAATGTCAACCACAGACAAAGGCCCACAGGCTTTCTTATAGGGAACCAGGGGAACTCTCTAGAAGAATTAGGCAATCTAAAATGTCATTGGTGAGTGCTAGTGAGTGGTTTGCATTCCTATGCCATAAACGTTCAACCATAGGATGAGATAGGGCTGCCCCATTTTTGTGCCCCCAGGCTGTTGTTTGGGAGGGGGTTTTATGACCTTCTTTTTGGATTTTATGGTCTGTTTCTGGAGCTAGTGCCTAAGGCCTTCTTTTCAAAATCAGGCCTGGTCCTTACACAGAGACAAATGGGCTTTATGCTGTCCTTTCAGTACCAGGCTTCTGAGCAGAGTGATAACCAAGTAATGTGATTCATAAATCTGGAGTTCAGGGAACAATTCGCGTGTTGTATGTATATCTAAGAGCCATAAACAACAGCTCATATTCAAAACCATGAGACTAAAGGAAGGAGTTAGGAAGTAAGAGGAAAATGTCAGGGCAGGACAAGGAGAAGCATACCTGTGATCGTAAGACATTTAAAATGGAGGCAGGAGGATCATCTGCTGCTACCTAGGGGTTCAAGGCCACCTTGGCCTTTGTGAAATCTTGTCTCCAAGGATCAGCATATGAAAAGACGTGTCTGTGAGCAGTGGAAACCCCACCTTCCTGAGACAGAGGCTCATGGATCTCTGAATCCCCAGGCCAGCCTGGTCTAAGAAACAAGTTCCAGATCAGCCACAGCTTTTTCATGAAGAAACCCTGTCTTGAAAAGCAAAACAAAACAAAACAAAAAAATAAAATAAAAAAGAAAGAAAGGAAAAGAAATGTCAAAAAGTTTAGCATATATTCCAAGTATATATTGCTGTACTCATCCCTTCAGTGAGCCAAAAAAAATGAAATAAAAACAAAAGCATAATAAAAAGGAAATGGAAACCATATATTGTTATTGGCTGCTCTGGCATGATATGAACACTAAGAAACATATACATTGGTATGTGTCTGTGTCAGACTTCTAGCAACTTTTGGCCAAGCCAAATGCTGGCAGCAGACCACCATCACATTCAGGTGCATTCTTGTGATGCTAGATAATATACATTGAAAGAACTGTTCTGGGGTGTAATGGACCTCAGACCAACAAGGGTGCAGTTGAGGCTCAGCCTGGAGAGGTCACTAGATGTTCCTGTCACATAAAGGGAATAAATATGTGTACTAAGTGTTTTTACCTGGCTGAATATCAGAATAATGTCCCATATAGTAGGAGGTAAATGTAGTGTGTCTGCAGTCTTAAACTTCCTGTGAGTGACTTCTTGTTGGAAGCCCTGTTGGGCTCTAGGAAAAACCATCTGCCTGAATATGGAGAAAAGAAGCTAAACTGTACCACACAAGCCCATCTGAAACCTTGGCTCATTCTCCTTACATCACCAAAGTGAAATACACCAGGGTAGAGTACATCATGGCTGTATTGTGAGAGGCTGTGGAATCTGTAGGAGGTGGAGTCTAACTGGTAGAATTAGGTCCCTGGGGCTTGCTTTTGACTGGTCCTTTGACTGCCTTACCCTTCACTAGTCCTGGTCCTTTTTGCTTCCTGGCTCACTGTCTCACGCTCCTACCTGTATGCTTGCCTCACCATGATGGGTAAAAATGGCCCTGAAACCATGGGTCAAAATAAACCCCTCCCTGATTAAGTTGTTTCTGGCAGGAATTTGTCACTGCGGAGCATGAGTAGCTAATACAGGACATGTAGACTCCTAGAGGTTATTTTTAATTTATGAGAATTCTGTAATTTACCATGTGGAAGCTTTGCGGTAGACATGAGATCCTTTCCTCTTCTGAGGTCTTCATTGGCTGCTACAGATCACCTTCTAAGTCCTGCTTTCAAGGTATCCCACAAGTTTAGTAAGTTGTGTTTTCATTTGGTTTAAAGTTTTTTGAGGTTTATTCTTTGATCCCTCTGTTTTTCAGAAGTGAGTTGTTTACTCTATAAATATACTAGGATTGTGTACTGGCTGGTTTTGGGTGTCAACTTGACACAGCTGGAGTTATCACAGAGAAAGGAGCTTTAGGTGAGGAAATGCCTCCATGAGATCCAGCTGTAAGGCGTTTTTTTCAATTATTGATAAAGTGGGGAGGGATCATTGTGGTTGGTGCCATCCCAAGGCTGGTGGTCTTAGGTTATAAGAGAGCAGCCAGGGGAAGCAAGCCAGTAAGTAACATCCTCCATGACCTTTGCATCAGCTCCTGCTTCCTGAACTGCTTGAGTTCCAATCCTGACATCCTTTGGTGATGAACAGCAACATGGAAGTGTAAGCTGAATAAACCCTTTCCTCCCCAACTTGCTTCTTGGTCATGATGTTTGTGCATGAATAGAAACCCTGACTAAGACAGATTGGTTGACAAGAAATTCTTTCTTTCTGTTATTGGCATCTAATTTAATTCCACATTGGTCTGAGAGTGGTAATTTCTTTTAAATTTGTTAAGACATGCTTTATAATGTAGAGTGTATCTGTTTTCATGGATTTTATATTTGAGTATCAATAGAATGAATTAGTGTTGTTTGACAATGTAACCTGTAGATAGAAACTTTTTGTAGGTGACTGATGATGCAGTTGGACTTAATTATATACTTTTTTACTTTCTGTCCACTGGATCTGTCTACTGTTGACATAGGGCTATTGAAATCTCCACTACAATAGAGAATGTGTCTAGTCTCTGGGTGTTCTAGAAGAGTGTGCCTCACATATCTTTGTTGCCTGTTATTAGATGCATATACATTAAAGGTTATTGAGGCTGGAGATATAGCTCAGTTGGTAGAATGGTGCCTAGTATGCACAAAAATCTGAGATCAGTCTCCAGCACCACATACAGGGAACATGTTGGTATATGCCTATAATCAGAAAACCTAAATTCAAGGTTATTCTGGGGCTACAGAGTAAGTTCCAGACTGGGCTGGGCTACATGAGACCCTGCTTTTTAATAATAATAATAATAATAATAATAATAATAATAATAAAGATAGGGTCTAAAAGATGAGTCAGCTATTAAGAACATTCATTATATTTGCAGAGTGCCTGGGTTTGATTTCCAGCACCCATTTAGTGTCTCACAACCATCTGTAACTCCAGTTCCTGGAGATCCAGTGCCCTCTTCTGACCTCCCTAGGTACCATACACACATGTGGTACATAAACACTTATACACACAAATTAAATAAATCTAAAAAAAAAAACCAAAAAAACCAACCTTAAAAAGGAACATAATTATGTCTTCTTACAATGCTCATTCTTTGTCAGAGCGCACCTCCCTTCTCCATCCTTGATAACTGAACTTAAAATCATAGCCGCTTGCCCTCGTGGTGTTATAACTATACCTGCTAATCAAAAAATTGCTCAACTTACTTTGATCCCTTTACGCCAGTCACTGTATAGATTCTTTGAAAGTGAGAAAGGACAAAATAATTTTGACTCCTCGGGCGTAAATTGGGTGAAATCTATCACAAATCAGAGACCTAACCTTAAATTGACTCTTGATGGAAAAGGCTTTGAAGGATTAATAGATACCGGGGCCGACGTAACAATTATAAGAGGGCAGGACTGGCCCTCAAACTGGCCCTTGACTGCTTCCTTGACTTACCTTCAAGGAATTGGGTACGCCAGTAACCCAAAACGTAGTTCCAAATTGCTAACCTAGAGAGATGAGGAAGGAAAATCAGGAAAGATTCAGCCGTATGTTATGTCAAATTTGCCTGTGACCCTGTGGGAAAGAGATCTGTTGTCACAGATGGGTGTTATTCTGTACAGTTCTAAGGAGATGGTGACTGAGCAGACATTCAGGCAGGGACTCCTGCCTGGTCGTGAACTAGTAAAAAAAGGACAGAGAATTAAGACCTTTGAGGATCTTAAACCCCACTCTAACATGAGAGGTTTAAAGTATTTTCAATAGCGACCACTATCTTGCCTGCATCCCACGCGGAAAAAATTCAATGGCGTAATGATATTCCGGTGTGGGTAGATCAGTGGTCTTTACCTAAAGAGAAAATAGAGGCCGCTTCTTTGCTAGTGCAGGAGCAGTTAGAAGCAGGACATTTGGTGGAGTCTCACTCTCCCTGGAATACACCCATTTTCATTATCAGGAAGAAATCTGGAAAATGGAGACTGTTACAAAATTTAAGAAAAGTTAATGAGACCATGGTACTTATGGGAACCTTACAACCGGGGCTCCCCTCCCCAGTGGCCATTCCTAAGGAATATTATAAGATTGTTATAGATTTGAAAGATTGTTTCTTTACCATCCCTTTGCATCCAAAGGATTGTGAGAGATTTGCTTTTAGTGTTCCTTCTGTAAATTTCAAGGAACCCATGAAAAGATATCAATGGACAGTCCTCCCGCAGGAGATGGCTAATAGTCCCACATTATGTCAAAGGTTTGTGGCGAAAGCAATTCAGCCTGTTAGACAACAATGGCCAAATATTTACATCGTTCATTTCACAGATGATGTCTTGATGGCGGGAAAGAACCCCCAAGAATTGCTTTTGTGTTATAAAGGTTTACAAAAAGCCCTAGCTGATAAGGGATTGCAAATTGCTTCTAAAAAGGTACAAACTCAGGATCCTTATAATTATTTAGGTTTTAGACTCACTGATCAAGCTGTTTTTCCCCAAAAGATCGTTATTCGTAGAGATAACTTAAAGACCTTAAATGATTTTCAAAAATTGTTAGGTGATATTAACTGGCTTCGCCCCTATTTAAAGCTTACTACAGGGGAGTTAAAACCTTTATTTGATATTCTTAAAGGGAGTTCTGATCCCACTTCCCCTAGATCCCTAACCTCAGAAGGATTGCTGGCCTTACAACTAGTAGAAAAGTCTATTGAAGAGCAATTCGTTACCTATATAGATTACTCCCTGCCGCTGCACCTGTTAATTTTCAATACGACTCATGTGCCTACAGGACTGCTATGGCAAAAATTTCCTATAATGTAAATACATTCAAGGATTTCTCCCAAACGTAATATCTTGCCATATCACGAAGCAGTGGCTCAGATGATTATCACTAGAAGAAGGCAGGCATTGACTTATTTCGAAAAAGAGCCAGATATCATTGTTCAGCCTTACAGCGTAAGTCAAGACACTTGGCTGAAACAGCATAGTACAGATTGGTTGCTTGCACAAATAGAGTTTAGTGGAATTATAGACAACCACTACCCTCAAGATAGGTTAATAAAATTTTTAAATGTACATGATATGATATTTCCTAAGATGACTTCTTTACAGCCTTTAAATAATGCTCTATTGATTTTTACTGATGGCTCCTCTAAAGGGCGAGCTGGATATCTTATTAATGATCAACAGGTTATCGTAGAGACTCCTGGTCTCTCGGCTCAGCTAGCCGAATTAACAGCAGTGCTAAAGGTCTTTCAGTCTGTACATGAGGCTTTTAATATTTTTACTGACAGTTTATATGTTGCTCAATCAGTACCCTTATTAGAAACCTGTGGCACGTTTAACTTCAATACGCCATCAGGATCCTTATTTTCAAAATTGCAAAACATCATTCTTGCCCAGAAAAATCCGTTTTATATTGGCCACATACGGTCTCACACTGGTCTTCCTGGGCCTCTGGCCGAGGGTAATGATCGCATTGACAGGGCTCTAATAGGAAAAGCTTTAGTTTCAAATCCTGTTGCTCTGGCCCAACGTGATGATAAAAGGTTTCACCTCTCTAGCCACACCCTAAGGCTCCGCCATAAGATCACTAAGGAACAAGCAAAAATGATTGTAAAACAATGTCCTAAATGTATTACATTATCCCCAGTGCCACATCTAGGAGTCAATCCTAGAGGCCTTATGCCTAATCATATTTGGCAAATGGATATAACCCATTATGCAGAATTTGGAAAACTAAAATATATACATGTTTGCATTGATACCTGTTCAGGATTTCTCTTTGCTTCCCTGCATACAGGGGAGGCTTCAAAAAACGTAATTGATCATTGCCTACAAGCCTTTAATACCATGGGGTTGCCTAAGCTTATTAAGACAGATAACGGGCCATCTTATTCTAGTAAAAACTTTATTACATTCTGTAAAGAATTCGGTATCAAACATAAAACTGGAATTCCTTACAACCCCATGGGACAAGGAATAGTTGAACGTGCTCATAGCACCTTAAAGAATTGGCTTTTTAAAACAAAAGAGGGGCATCTATATCCCCCAAGGTCACCAAAGGCTCATCTTGCCTTCACCTTATTTGTCCTAAACTTTTTGCAAACTGACATTAAAGGTCAGTCTGCAGCAGAACGCCACTGGCACCCAGTTACTTCTAATTCTTATGCATTGGTAAAATGGAAGGACGCCCTGACTAATAAATAGAAGGGTCCAGATCCAGTTCTAATCTGGGGAAGAGGCTCGGTTTGTGTTTTTTCACGAGATGAAGATGAAGCACGGTGGCTACCAGAGAGATTAATTCGTCAGGTAAACACAGATTCTGTCTCTTCTCGTAAGTATCATTCTAAAGACTAAAATTCCTCTTGTGCTGAGAGTGGAAGCTCTCAGAAAAACTGTTTTCCTCTGAGCCAATTCCCCTACAAGAGGCCGGAGATTAACTTTAGCTTTACAATTTACATCTAAATAAAGTACCTTGACTTCTCCGAACAGAAAATTTACATTGCTACACTCTCATTGTTTAAAATTCTTCCTTCTCTCAAGCAGGTCAATCTACATTCTCCGGTTCTCCGCCCCTACGAGCAAACAGGTGGTACTGCTAATCTCCCTTCCAAGGACATCCCAGCATGTGGCTTTTCAGTCTAAGATAAGATCTAAATTTACCAAGAGAGCTAGAAAAGTAGAAATTTCATATATATTTACAAAGATTAGTTCTTATTTTGATAGAGATGGGCTTAGTCCCTTAGCTGGCCTCTGGCTTTTCACCCTTGCTGTTACTGCAAGGTGTCCTTAGTTCCTCAGGCTACTGAGAATAACAGGGATAAAGAGAAAAGACTTTCAGCTCCTATTTTAACCAAAATTAATGGTGTTAATACTGACATAATTCTTATCTTGGCCTTGCTAAATCTGAGGTTGACAAGTCTCATATAGAGACCTCTCAATAACTCAGAATTGCGCTACTGATTCATAATCATGATGAATACAGTATGGGTACCGCTTGGCGCAGGAGATTGCTGCAAAGGAAAGGTCCAGTTTGACCGTTTCTGAGTTCCCTGTGCGACACACCTGATTTGAAAGAGGTTGGTATCTGACTCCAGCTAAAAACCAAAAATACTTAAGGCTCTGCCTCCCCTCCCCAAAAGATACCAAGAGCCACAGATGTGAGTTGTTACAATACTCACGGGAGAAATCAGGTCAATGTCCACCCAAGTCAAGGTTAAAGGCCCACTCATCTATGGATGAAAAGAATCATTTAATCACCTCTGTTAAGCATTGCCTATTTAAACTTAATTAATAGGGGGGAGAGAGATTGGAGACCTTGCTGTCGTAAGGGCAAGCCCTTCACTGCCTCCCACCCAAAAAATAAAAAAAGCCAACTGGCCTTGTACTAGGAGCCAGCCAGTCTTACCCCCTTCTCCCTGTTCCCCTGCCTGTCACCCAAAATTGCAGAGGATTATCAGCTCAGTGTTATTCTAAAATCGTTTAGTTAAACTCAGCTAGGGTTCCAACGCCCTACTTAAAATGCAAACAGGTAGCTACCTATTCAGCACTAATTAGCATTACAAAGTCAGAGCCTACAGCCCAGCGCTGCTATTCAGTCAGTGCTTTAAAGACAGTCTTAGCCAGATACAGTTTACCATTAGAAAAGTTAGGGAATCCCACGAAAACAGGTTTTTTCTTTAGCCCTAAAAAAACTTAGGCAGAACTATTAAACATAGATAATTTTTCTGCCACAGGCCACCCCTTTTTTTTTTTTTATTTTTGTTTTGTTATCTAATGGGGGGAAATGTGGCCTCCCTTCCCCCAGCCTGGAACCTACCTGCTCAAGGGTGGAGCTACGTGCTCATTCGTCCTGCCACGCCTACCTACTGCTGGAACCTGCCTTTGCTGCCTGGAGGCACACACGTGTTCGTCCTGCTACTGGACCCTGAGTTACTTGGCGGGATATTGGGTTCCCTCCCCCTTCCTTTATAACTGAGTGTCTGGAATTAGTAAAATTGAGCTTTGATCAAGATTTGTCTTAGCTCCATTGTTTCTTCCGCCCCATCTAGATTCCTCTCTTTTCAGCCTGAACTGCCTTTCTCAGTGAACCGTTCGTGTTGTGGACTGCGGGCGGGCCGCAACAGTCCCCCACTTCCGTGCCTTTATGAGGTGCTTTAGATAGAGCCCAGAATGCCAGGCAAGAGCTCTGCTGCCACAGACCCTCTGGGCCCCTTTGTCTGCGTGGAACGGGTCTCTAGTCATGGGTGGGCAAAGTGTAGGATGAATGACAGACAGATGCACACAGGAGAGGTTGTGTAGAATCTGAATGTAATTTGTCAAATCGAGCATCAAACTTTATACAGAAGACAATAAGGAAGTTGGGTGACATACCCGCAAGGTACAAATGAGGTTACCGGATGCTTAATGACTCTTACACAAAACAGAGGAATGAAAACAAAAAGAAGGAACTGGGCAATAAAAATAACTGAGACAAAGTCAGTCCTATCTAAGGTCAGCTATAGTCTTAGAAGCCATGTGTGAGGTCTTCACTCTCCTAGGGCAAGGGCTTTCACACCCAAGTCATGGTTCTAACTAGGGAGTTCCGTTCTAGTTAACCATCTCATGAATAATGCAATACTCTAAAACCACAGCCTGATCTACTTCCTAAACCATTGTAAATTCCTGTATATGGGAGCGACTTGGCTTTTATTCTAAGCGATAGTGTAGTACCAGAGGCTATTCTGAATGTCACTGAATAGCAACATTCTTCCTGAATTCGAAGCCCATGGTCTTGCTTAAGGACTTTCTAGGGCATGTTGGAACACTGGCGAAGGCTTTAGCTATGTCAGAATTTAATCTTAAAAGGCACTTATAATAGGATAATACTAAAAGAGAGCATGTGGATCCATACACTAGACTAACGCAGGAATGGAATATTAATGTATGGGTTAGAGAGAACGCCAGACTCCAGGAGTGAGTTTCCGTGAAACTCTTTTGCCTCGTGAGTAGCTTCCAAGCCTCTCTCTCTCAGCTTGTCAAACTGACTCGACCGGAGTGCGTGGCACTCTGCCACTGCTCTGCACTGTCCCCATTATGGACATATAAGCCTTTATGTTTAAAATGCACACAGACAGTGTATATATGGGTCTTAGGCTTTGACTGGCAATCTTTGTTGTTTGATGGGTGCATTCAGGGCATGGTTTAAAGAGATATCTCTCTCATTGGAGTGATAGCTACTGTATTTGTCTTCTGCTTGCTTCCCTTGTTCATTTTTCTCCTCTATATTTTTCCTGCTTTTTTGACTTTGATTTTTAAAAAAAACAAAGCAAAATGAAAAACCCTTAATTCCATTTTCTCTGCCTTCTTTTCACATAACTTATGTATTCATAGACTTTCTCTTTCTTTTTCTTTTTCTTTTTTTTTTCTTTCTCTGTGTAGCCTTGACTGTCCTGGAACTTACTCTGTAGACCAGGCTGGCCTTGAACTCAGACATCGCCTGCCTCTGCCTCCCAAGTGCTGGGATTAAAGGCGTGTGCCACCACGCCCAGCAGACTTTTTCTTCAAAAGTGATTGCCTTGGAGTAAGCAGTATGTATTCACAGCCAATCCAAGTCTATTTCAGGTTACCCTATATTGTTCCATGTGTAAATATCTCATAGTAATAAACTATTCCCAATTCCTCTCTCTCTCTCTTTTTTTTTCTTTCGAGACAGGGTTCCTCTGTATAGCCCTGGCTGTCCTGGAGCTCACTTTGTAGACCAGGCTGGCCTCGAACTCAGAAATCTGCCTGCCTCTGCCTCCCGACTGCTGGGATTAAAGGCGTGTGCCACCACGCCCGGCAATTCCTCTCTTCTAATACTTGTATCATTCTGTTATTATGGCCTTAGATGTAATCAGCATATTGTCAGTGTTATGTTGAAAGAACTGTTATCATGAATAACAATCAAGAATTAAAAAAAGCCAGGAAGCCAGGCATGATGAGTCAGACCAGTAATCCTAACACTCTGGAGGCCGAAGCAGGATGTTTATCAAGGATAAGGCCAGCCTGAGCTACATGTAATAGATTTTGATTTTGAAACAGGTTCTCAGGTAGCCTATGCTAGCCTCAAAGTGTGGTGTAACCAAGCTTTCCTTAAACTTCCGATTGTTCTGTTTCTACTCCCCAAAGGCCTTATAGATTCATCTTACCATGCCAAGCTATGGGCTACAGTTTAATAATTTTCATCTAAAAATACATTCCTTAATTTTATTTAATGCACATTAATTGGGTATCACCAAGCCGGGCATGGTGGCGCACGCCTTTAATCCCAGCACTCGGGAGGCAGAGGCAGGCGGATTTCTGAGTTCGAGGCCAGCCTGGTCTACAAAGTGAGTTCCAGGACAGCCAGAGCTATACAGAGAAACCCTGTCTGGAAAAAAAAATGGGTATCGCCATGGGGTACATGATGGCATTTCAGCGTACAAGTAAATCAGGGTAATGGCATAGCCATCACCCCAAGCTTACATCTTTCTGTTTTAGTCATCACAGTCCTCTTAGCTCTCTTGAGCTTTGTTGTTGAGCATCATCAGCTGCAGTTACCTTCCTCTGCTGTAGAATGTGGGACGCTATTTCTCCTATCCAACTGCACCCTTGTTTTAGAGATTTCTGTAATCAATCACTAATTAAGAAAATTATCGGGCTAGAGAGATGGCTCAGCTGTTAAGAGCACTGGCAGCTCTTCCAGAGGTCCTGAGTTCAATTCCCAGCAACCACATGGTGGCTCACAACCATCTGTAATGGGATCTGATGCCCTCTTCTGGTGTGTCAGAAGACAGCAGCAGTGTACTCATACATAAATAAATAAATCTTAGAAAGAAAGGAAGGAAGGGAGGGAGGGAGGGAGGGAGGGAAGGAAGGAAATGGCCTATATACAACCTTACCCACAGCCTAATCTGATGGGGGTATTTTCTCAGTTGGGATTTACCTCTCTCAGATAACTCCAGCCTGTGTCAAGTTGACAAAACATTAGCCAGCACAGGACGCTCTCTAGAATTCGATGATTCGGACTTAGTCTGTAGTGAGTATCTGCCTAATGCATAGCCTAGACATGGATTCAGCACTGAACTGCACCCAGGCCTTAGAAGATTTGTTGCACTCTTAGCTTGTTCATGTTTGTTGTTTGCTTGTTTGCTATACAGAGGACAGAACCTGAGCACCCCTCACCCCCAACTACCCCCAACCCTGCCAGCTATATTCAGGTTCTCATTGCTGCTAGGATCACATGGCAAGTCACTTCCCTCCCAAACTAGAGACCAGAAGTCGATTCTTATTTTACTCAGATACACTGGAAAAAACGTTAGCATATAAAGACTATTATAATCAGCTAAGATTGAGACTTATAGTCCAATCATCCCCAGATCTTGTGGAATGTGAAAGAAAGATCAACCTTGTGGTTGCTGGGAATTGAATGCAGGACCTATAGAAGAGAAGTCAGTGCTCTTAACCACTGAGCCATCTTTCCAGCCCCAAATAATTATGATTCTGACTCTGCCATGCTGTGAATAGCTGTGGAAAGTAGTGTGCTACATCCACTCCAGTAGTAACATGCATGACAAGGCCAAAAGCCTGTATGCAGTCCTGAGGCGAAGTTTCACGGAAACTTAGTCTCCTGGAACTGTGGCATTCCATAGCACGTATGCTCCAATTTTGTCCTTGAGAATGGATCTTCGTGCTTCCTTTCAATATTGTTTTGTTATTGGTGCCTCCAAGCAATGACTTGCCAAATACCTAAGCAAAATCAAACTCTGCTTCCTGGCCTTCACCAATGCCCTAGGTAGTCCTTGAGCCGACCCTGGGCTTGGAATTCAGGAAGAATGTTGCCTATTCAGTGACATTCAGAATTGCCTTTAGTATTGTAAGAGAGATAGTGAAAGAAATCAAGCATTACTATCTACTACTACATAGAGTTAGAAATCTCAGGGCAAGCTTACCAAAGTAAGTTTAGAATTCTTACTATAGTTATGTATGGCAGACTATATTACTTATTAGTAGAAAGTCTCCCCACACTATCACTTAGAATAAAAGCCAAGTTGCTCCCATATACAGGAATTCACAATGGTTTAGGAAGTAGATCGGGCTGTGGTTTTAGGGTATTGCATTATTCATGAGATGGTTAGCTAGAGCGGAACTCCCTAATTAGAACCAAGGGTGTGAAAGCCCTTGCCCTAGGAGTGTAAAGACCTCACACCTGGCTTCTAAGAATATAGCTGACTTTGTCTCAGTTGTTTTATTGCCCAGTTCCTGCCAGTCTTTGTGTTTACATTCCTCTGTTTTGTGTAAGAGTCATTAAGCTTCCGATAACCTCATTTGTACCTTGCTGATGTGTCACCTAACTTCCCTATTATCTTCTGTATAAAAAGTTTGCTGCTCAATTTGACAAATTACACTCAGATTCTACACACTCTCTCGTGTAGCTTCTGTTTGTCATTCACCAACTCCTTGCCCACCTGCAACTAGAGACCCGTTCTATGCAGACAGGGACCAAAAAGGGTCTGAGGCAGTAGTGGGGTTGGAAAATCCAGAAAAAAAAAACACAAATGAAAAAGATTACTTTTTCTAAAGTAATTTTTCAGTATGGGTACTGTATGTGTGTGAGGCTAGGTACATGTGTCAGAAGGCTTGTGTAGAGGTCAGAGCACAATCCCAGAGGTCAGTTCTCTCCTTCCACCTAAGATACAGTTCAAGTCATCAGGCTTCCACAGGACGCACTTTAACCTGCTGAGCTATCTCGTTGCCACACAACTCCCCCCGCCCCCTTGCTCTGGCCCTGTTCACGAAGGCCTATAGGTTTCTTTTTGTTTGTTTGTGAGCCATCATGTGGTTGCTGAAATTTGAACTCATGACCTCCAGAAGAGCAGTGCTCTTAACTGCTGAGCCATCTCACTAACTCTCCCTGCCCCGCCACAACTTTTAAAAAACTTTATTTGTATTTTATTAAGAGTGTGTGTATGTGTATGTGTGTGCCTACTCCTGTATTTCACAGCATGATACACACCCCTACAAAAGTCAAAGGTCAAATATTGGGACTGTGCTCTCTCTTTTTCCACCAGGGGTTCCAGAGATCAAATTTAGGTGGTCAAGCTAACCCAGCAAACTTTGATCTGATGAGATACCTCATCAGCAAGGAGGAAGACTTTAATTCCCACTGCTAGTCATTATTTTCTGTTTCCAACATCCTACTCCCCAGAATCAGGCCAAATGAAACTCTATAGTTAATACTGCAAGGAAGTGAGAACTGACTTTGCACAGGAGGCTGTGCATATGGACCTAGGAAGTAAAGGGACAAAAAAGAAAAAAAAAGAAAAAAAGAAAGAAAAAGGGAAATAAGGAAGGGGTAAGTAGAGTGAGGAGAAGAAGCTGGAGGGAACTTACCAGTCTGCCAGTAGGAAGAGGTAGCCAGAGGAGAGCCTGTTCCTGACAGGATACAAACCTAGGATATAACAGGTATCAGTGTTTGTGCCTGTACCCTTACCACTTCCTAGTAGATGAAGAAGGGTAAGGAGTTCAGGGACAGTCTCTTACAAGAGACCACAACACAAAGAAAACAAACAATAGGGGAGACAATGCCCGAGTTGGGCATCTTATGCTACCAAGAAAAATGTCCAATGCCAGGAATGGGTTACATGTTGTCAAGGCATTGGCCAGAAGTCTCTCCCAGAGCCCCTCAAACATCACAGGCTATTGATTGTTCTCCACAGTCTGATGGAAAGGTCCTATTGACGAAGTATGTCATTAAACATGGTGGAGCCTACTGACTACTGTTGATGGTACTGGGAAGCTGTCTGCATGTTACCACAGGAGAAAGGTAATCATTAATATCAATCAGCTACAAACCTTCCTGGGGACCTACTCCAGCAACCTGCCTGTGAGATATTCTGGTGCAATAGTAGAACAAATGTTCTACCTGTTATAGAAGCAACCCATCCCTCCACCTTGGGATTTGAGGTCCACTCCATGAAATGTCTCTCAAACTTGACACCAATAAAATAGCCAAGAACCTGAAACTAGATATGTCATAGAAACCCTAATGCTATTTATTATTCTGCTAAAGGAACATAGCAATCAAATGAATGACTGCTAAAGAAATACCGTGTATTACCCAAAGATCAGTGCCTTGCTCGGCCTCATTGGAGAAGCTTGTTCTTGCAGAAGATGGAAACTAGCGCAGAGTTGTGCAGAGCATTGTACAGCTGGCTAATGTTCAGAGTGTGTGATATTGGAGCACTTAGACCTAAATGGTATGTCTCAGTCAAATCCTTCCCCCAAGGGTCACATACATGGAAGGTTATAAGAGCCAGAGGTGATGGTTGACTCCAAGGAAACAGTGGCTTTCAAACACACCAGGAGTGATGCGCATATGAACTTATAAGACTGTGGCAGTATGCACAAGGGTAGCACAGGTTCAAACCAGATGGGGTCCCAAACTGGGAGGAGGAAGTGGATATGGTGTGACACCCCTAGCCAAGAAGCTATCTGTACTGATAACCACTGGCAAAGAGAAAATCAATTTTCTCCAATGGAGTATCCCTGGGTATATCATTCCCCAGCAGGCCTCATGCCCAGGATTAGTTGATCAATACAAAATAAATTTAATGGTGATTTTGTGAACTTTCTGTCTTATTTTGCTCTTTTTGGGCATTTATTCCCTTACCTGAGTTTTTCTGGTTCATTTTGATTTTTTTTTTTTTTAAAAAAAAAAAAAGACTATCAGGCTTTTCACAGTTTTCATTTTTAGATTTTTTTATTTTTATTTTATTCTATGCATATGAGTACACTGTAGTTGTCTGTCTTTGGACATACCAGAAGAGGGCAGTGGATTCCATTATAGATGGTTGTGAGCCACCTTGCAGTTGCTGGGAGTTGAACTCAGGATCTCTGGAATTTTTTTTTTTTTTTTTTTTTTAAGAAAGAAACAAAAGAAGACAAAAAGATCTTGTGGAAGCTGTAGTGTGTCACAGTGTGTCATGCTGTGTCACACAGTACACCCTTTTGTTCACTCATATTTACTACAAATGTTCTTGGCAGTGAGTCATTGTTCTGGTTTGAGGCCTCTGGCTTGTGCTACACTCCAATACCAGATCCCCATGGGGACTCCTCTCATATATCCTGCTGTTGCCTCATGCCATGGAGATCCTGTAGCTTGGTTCTGCAGAAGCAGCCCTTTCACACACTCCAACAGATCATAGATGGGGTAGATATTGGGTGGGCCAAATTAGAACCCTGGACCTGGGCCTCGGTGGTAGCTGAGTTGGTCTGACCACCAACTCTCTTGTACTGGCACCATCAGGGCAAGCTCTCCAGCACCGCCCAGGCTAGCACACCAATGCTGCAGCCAGCAAGAGGCAGGGGCAGCTCTCCTGCTCTCAAGTCCTTGGGCCAGCTCACTGGCATCCCACACACACCAGGGTCAGCTCTACTGTGATGCCCAGGTGAGGTACAGGGATGGTTCTCCCAAGTGCTACAGCCTGTGAGGGGCAAGGTTAGCTCTCACACTCTCATGATTTCAGGGCTAGCTATCCTGCCTGCTGCAAGTGAAGGGGTGAGAGGCATCTCTCCCCTGCCCAAGCCACCCTACAGCAGATGAGGGGTGGGGCCAGCTCTTCTGACTGTGGTGGCCAGTGAGGGGTGGGATCAGTTTAGCTCAAGTAGCAGTATAGACGAGGGATATCTGAATGGCCTTTGGTGGTAATATGGGCCTGGGACATCAACACAGACTCTGACTGCTGTAGGACCACAGACCCAGTCATGGACCCCAGCAGAAACATGGGCCCAGATATCTCCATGGCCTTAGGTAGCAGCACAGGCCACTCAGATTAGTATGTTGTCATTCCCAACCCCTCTACCCCAGCACTGGCTCCAGAGATCCACACAGTCTCCAGTAGTGGTCCAGATCATGGACAAATGCTTAGCCTTTGGTGGTTACTCAGGCTACAGACATTGACACAGACCCCAGATGTAGCAGGAGCATGTACCCAGGCATGGCTCTTGGTGACAGTCTCCAGGATGTCACTCATGACCTCACCACCACTGAATCTCCAGTTCCATCTTTCTCTGCAGTGTACAAACCTCTTGGCTTTGCTTTCTTTTCCATCTCTTCACTGCATCCTTCATCTTTCCCATCACTCGTCACATTCACCTATCATAGTAGCGCTCAAGGTGGGTGCTTGAGTGTCTGTCTCCAGGTTGCCCAGATGAGCAGGACCTATTGTTTCTGTTTTTGTGTCTTATGTTTGTTTTGTTTGTTTGGTTGTTTGGTTGTTTGTTTGGTTGACTGTTTGGTTTGTATTGAAAGAGAGAGAGTGAAAGAAGAGCATAAAGTTGGGTATATAGGAAAATGGGAAGAAGCTGAGAGGAGTTGGAGAAGGGGTAAAATGTGATCAAAATATATTATATAAAAATCAATAAAAAGTAAGAAAAAATTAAAATAAAAGAACAAATAGATTGGAGTGCATGGTATGCAAAACTTTAACTCTCCTCTGAAATGTCCCGAGAGTTTATTCTCAAACCCGGTCTGGGTCTCATTCTAGAATCTGAAGTCTTCCAAACAAGTTTCCAGATTCATGCTTTTGATCAAGCTCACTTCCCAGAATTTGGTTCTAGCCTTTTCCAATTACAGAATCTGAATCAGTATCATAGCTGATGATTTTGAAAAATAAAACTTAATATGATGCTTTGTACTTCGAGAAATGAGTACGCCGTGAAGTGCTCTTCTGATTCATTTCATAGTAATGGCCATGAATTCAGCAGGAAGCAATTATATTTCCTCTGAGAGAGAGAACACACATCTCACATCACACACGCTAGCACACATACAACCCATGGATTCTAGGGCCAGGAGCTACTACAAATGTTCTTGTTTTTTAAAGAGAATGTGTTCTGACCTTATTTCTAAAAGATTTAGCATATGTGGCTTGGGTTTATTTTCCATTTGCTAATTACCAGTTCCTTGTCAGCAGGATTTATCATTATTATTATTGGTGACTGAATCATCCTTTTCCACAAAATCTATTTTCCAGGCTTACCCGCCTGAAGGCTGGCTCACAGTCCACTCATGAGTGCCAACACAAGCCTTTCAGATGAGTCTTTTCTGCATTTCCATGTCAAATCCTTTTGCTATCCAAGCTGAGACTGAAAGTCTTCTTTGAACAACTGCCTGCTTTTATATTTTGCTGCACTGACATTTGTCTTACTCTCAAACCAAAACATTTTTTCCATTCTTCTGAGACCAGGTCAGATACACTTAATAAGACATCATTGAAGAAACAGACTTGGCTATAGCCTGGTGTCTTCCAGGACAGACCTGTGAACTCTGAATCTTGCAAATAAATAGATTGCCAGGAAAGTTTTGGAGACCCACACCCTCCCTGTACTCATAAAATAAGATGGCAAGGGAAATTCTAATCAATATTCTAGCATAGAGCCACTTCAAATATGCATTTGAATTTTTAAATTAAAAGCGTCTTCATTTTAGGGTCTAGTTAAGAGCACTTGCTGCTCTTCCAGAAGGACCAGTTCCATTTCCTGGCCTTTACGTCAGGCAGCACACTCCAGTTCCAGGGGATCTAATATTCTCTTCTGGATTTTATGAGCACCCACACTCGCATGCACCTCTCCCATATGGGCATACTTAAAAATAAATGTTAAAATGTGCAAATTAAAAATTTTCACTTTGAAATAAATTCCAACAGTACTATAAAACACTATCCATGTGTGTCTTAGGATTTCTATTGCTGTGACAAAAAAACCATGGTAAAAAAGCAAGTTAGAGATGAAAGGGTTTATTCATCTTACACTTTCACATTACTGTTCATCACTTAAGGAAACCAGGACAAGAACTCAAACAGAATAGGAACTTGAAGGCAGGAGTGGATATAGAGGCCATGGAGGGTTGCTGCTTACTGGCTTGCTTCACATGGCTTGCTCAGTCTATAGTCTTATAGAACTCAGGCCCACCAGCCCAAGTATGGCACCACCCACAGTGGGCTGAACCTTTTCCCATTGATCACTAATTAAGAAAATGCCTTACAGCTAGATCTCATGGAGGTATTTCCTCAACTAATATTTATTTCTGTGATGACTCTAGCTTGTGTCAAGTTGACACAAAACCAGCCAGTACAATGTGCCTTTACATCTTTTACTTGGCTTCTCAAAGGTTAACAACTTACACGGCTGAGTTGGTAAGCCTTTGTTGTCCACTTGATACAAACTATTGTCACCTGGGAATAGATATTCTTAGCTAGAAGTTACTCAGATCAAAATGGCTCAAGGCTATGTCTTTAAGGGATAGCCTTGATTGATGACTGATATGGTTGGTTCCAGTCCACTGTTGGCAGTGTCATCCCTAGGCATGAGGGTCTGAGCTATAAAAAAAAGATAGCGGGGGAAGCTAAATGGAGCAAGCCAGTAAACAGCATTCCACCATGGCTTCTGCTTGAGTTCTTTCCTCAATAGTAATAGTTGTAACCTGGTATGAGCCAAATAAATTTTTACCTCTCTTAATTAGCTTTTGGTCATGGCATTTATCATAACAGAAAGAAATCTATGTTAGCAGCCTACATATCAATATCAAAACCTGTAAGGTAATATTGGTTCACTTCTGTTCAGAATGGAGGGAATCCTGGGACTCGGAAGCCCAGGAACCACACAGCTCTGAGCCGGGACCATATCCCAATACAAGGGCATCCTGAGACACAGGAGCTTGGGAACCTCATAGCTCTGAGAGGAAGTCTCCTCAGCAGAGGCATTGCAGTTCCCAGGGGAGGGTATCCCCAGCTGAGCTGAATAGCTCAGGAGCTTCAGCCCTCACCCCCGTTCTCTTCATTGCTTCTTTTCTGCTTGGCTTCTTCTGAAGAGAGAGTCATACCAGGCAGGAAATTAAAGAGAGTTATTGAAGGGTCCAAAATCTAGGGATGGTTTCCCTCTGCTTCTGGGAGCCAACAGCAGGAACAAAGGGGCAAGGGCTTATAGGATTTTTGAGGGGGCATGGCTTCTCAGGGCAGAGATTTCCAGAGTGACGAATGGTGGGGTTTCAAGTTCTGCTTGGAGGGGCGGGGTGGCTCAGGGACTGGTGAATTTTACTGTTCAGGGATTGGTGGATTTCCTGCTCATGGACTGGTGGGGGTTTGTGGGAAGTTTGGGGATTGGTGGCTTTTTTCACCTCCCTTTTCCCTGCATCTGGTCCATGAGTTAGTGTTGGAAGTTCTTCCTGGCTAAAGCTGGCTTTTGCTGCTGCACCACATCTGTGGAATTGCATGGGAGGCTGGAGAGGAGGTGCTGCCTCTGTGGGCAGCTACTGTGGGACAGCTCCTGCAATGAAAGCTGTAGGCTGAAATAGGAAATAAGGTGTCACCACTGTGAACAGCTCCTGAGGCACAGCTCCTACTGAGGCGGAAATGGAGGAGCCAGGAGAACCAGGAGAGCCAGGGCTACTACACAGGCAAACCCTGTCTCAAAAAATCCATAAACAAACAAACAAACAAAAAAGTTTTTTTTTTTAATTTAAAAAATAAAGACATTCCACAAAATAACTGGCTTCAAATAGCCAACCCATAGGTGTTACGGTTGTGAAAAACCCATGGATTAAGTCATTGTTTGAAATGTAAAGTTTTGTGATCATAAAAAGAGAAAGAGCTAAGAGCTATAAGAATATGTTCTGGCATGGTGTAGGGGAAGGGGGTGCCTCAGCGGGCCCATGCCAAGGAAGGCATCCCTTCCCCCGAGGAACCGGTATAGTATAGAATAGAGGGGGGTTTTGTTTGTTTCTTTGTTTTTGTTTTTTGTTGTTGTTGTTTTGTTTTTTGAGACAGGGTTTCTCTGTATAGCCCTGGCTGTCCTGGAACTCACTCTGTAGATCAGGCTGGCCTCGAACTCAGAAATCCACCTGCCTCTGCCTCCCAAGTGCTGGGATTAAAGGCGTGTGCCACCACTGCCCGGCTAGAATAGAGTTTATTTTTATTTTTATTTTTTATTTATTTATTTATTTATTTATTTATTTATTTATTTTTTGTTTTTCGAGACAGGGTTTCTCTGTGTAGTTGTGGCTGTCCTGGAACTCACTCTGTAGCCCAGGCTGGCCTCGAACTCAGAAATCCGCCTGCCTCTGCCTCCCGAGTGCTGGGATTAAAGGCGTGCGCTACCACGCCCGGCTAGAATAGAGTTTATTTAGGGCATGGGGAGGGGAGGGGAGTTAAGAAGGTAGCAGAGGCAGAGAAAGGCAGAGAGAAGGAGAGAGTAGAGAAGTAGGGGCTGGCCATGGCCATGTGGAGAGATGGGGGAAGGGACTGTGGAGCAAGGGGACAAGAAGTAAGAGAGAGGCAAGAGGACAAGAGAGAGGAGGGGCCAAACAGCCCCTTTTATAGGGCCATGCCTTCCTGGCTGTTGCCAGGTAACTGTGGGGAGAGGCAGGAACTATGGGGGTGGAGTTTAGACAAAATACCAACATAAAGAGTCTGAAGAAAGATTATAAGGTAACGTAACATGTGGTTCATATGGATAAGACAGAATGTAGCCCTGTTGCCACCAGAGCCGTCAAAGCGGCTCCTCCTTCCCGCCCAGCCTAGGGCCACTGCGGCCAAATGTCCCACAGGGGCTGTCCAAAACAGGAGCTATCCAGGGTGGTGCATCTCCTTTCCCTGCCCTTTGACCAATTCCCTGTTGTCCGCTCCCTCCAGGGAGCAGAGGCAGCCACTCCTGGATTTGTTCCTCGATGCTGTGGACTCTCCATTAAATGTCTTTATGAGATTTTCAGTGTGTGTGACTCCTCAGAAGAAGCCCAGAAGCAGTGGAGAGAAGGGAATAAGGAGCGGGGCTCCTGAGCTCCTCAGTTCAGCTGGGGATACCTTCCCCTGGGAGCTACAACATCTCTGCTGAGGAGGCTTTCTCTCAGCACTATGAGATTCCTGGGCTTCCAAATCTCAGGACACATTTCCATCCAAGTAAGAAAACCAGCAATATAATTATTAAGAATTATGATATCAATATATTTAATTATAATTTAATATGATATCTTACATGTAATGTAATACACACACACAAACACACACACACACACACACACACACACACACACATATATATATATATATATATATTTTTTTTTTTTTTTTTCTGGGCTGGAGTGGCTCAGCGGTTAAGAGCACTGACTGCTCTTCCAAAGGTCCTGAGTTCAAATCCCAGCAACCACATGGTGGCTCACAACCATCCATAATGAGATCTGCCTCCATCTTCTGGTGTATCTGAAGACAGCTACAGTGTACTTACATATAATAATAAATATATATATGCACACATACCATATGTATATTTACATATTTATTCCTATATGTATGATCTTTTCAACTGAATATGTTTGAGTTCATAAAAAGGTGTCTAATCTCCTAGGCCTATAGTTACAGATAAATGTTGACTGCCCTGGTGTGACAGTTTGTATATTCTTGGCCTAGGGAGTAGCACTATTAGGAGGTGTGGCCTTGTTGGAGTAGGTGTGTCACTGTGGGTGTGGGCTTAAAGACCCTCATCCTAGCTGCCTGGAAGCCAGTCTTCTCTAGGAGCCTTCAGATGAAGATATAGAACTCTCATCACCTCCTGCACCATGCCTGCCTGGATGTTGCTATGCCCCTGCCTTGATGATAATGAACTGAACTGAACCTGTAAGCCAGCCCCAATTAAATGTTGTCCTTATAAGAGTTGTCTTGGAGAAAGCATGGACCTTCCAGAGACTGCCCCACCTGGGGATCCATCTCATAATCAGCCACCAAACGCAGACATATGGCAGGGAGGTTTTGCTGAAAGGACCCTGATATAGCTGTCTCTTGTGAGGCTATGCCAGTGCCTGGCAAATACAGAAGTGGATGCTCACAGTCATCTATTGAATGGAACACAGGGCCCCCAATGGAGGAGCTAGCAAAAGTACCCAAAGAGCTAAAGGGATCTGTAACCCTATAGGAGGAACAGCAATATGAACAAACCAGTACTCCCAGAGTTCGTGTCTCTAGCTGCATATGTAGTAGAAGATGGCCTAGTCGGCCATCATTGGGAAGAGAGGTCCCTTGGTCTTGCAAACTTTATATGCCTCAGTACAGGAAACACCAGGGCCAAGAAGTGGGAGTGAGTGGGTGGGGTATCAGGGTGGGGGAGGGTATAGGAGAATTTCGGGATAGCATTTGAAATGTAAATGAATAAAATATCTAATAAAAATTTGGGGGGGGGGTGGCGGCTGGAGAGGTGGCTCATCGGGTAAGAGCACTTACTGATCTTCCAGAGGTCCTGGGTTCAATTCCCAGCAACCACATGGTGGCTCACAACCATCTGTAATGGGAGCTGCTGCCCTCTTCTGGTGTGTCTGAAGACAGCTACAGTGTACTTACATATAACAATAAATAAATCTTTGGGCTGGAGCAAGCGGGGCCAGAGCAAGTGGGGCCGGAGTGAGCAGAGATCCTGAATTCAATTCCCAGCAACCACATGAAGGCTCACTACCATCTGTACAGCTACAGTGTACTCATATACATTAAATAAATAAATAAATAAATAAATAAATAAATAAATGAATAAATAAATCTTTAAAACAAATTTGGGAAAAAAAAGAAGTTGTCTTGGTCATGGTGTCTCTTCACAGCAGTAAAACTCTAACTAAGACAGACACCTGGGGATACTCAGAATCAAGCTTGGGTCCCCTGGAAAAGGAGCCAGTGTTCTTAACCAGTGAGCCATCTCTTAAGTTCCCTGGACTTCTCTCTTAAAGTGCAGATGTGTATGTCCACAGTTTGCTTGTCATCTCCATTTGCTGTTTGCTGTCCTGATTTAGCCACGTCCAAAACAACTCTTGGTAACCACATGTCCCAAGTATTCGTTTTCAGTGTTCTTCCTTCCCTAAACCCATTATGGCTCCACTGTTAACCCATTAATTTTGACCAGAAATCATGAAGTTATCCTTGACTCCTCTCTCTCTCTGCTATACTGTCAAAGAAGATCCAAATTCAGCCACTTCCCACTGGCTCTTCTGCTCATTTCCATCAGCATCACTTCATTGGAAGCTTATAATGATACACACTGTTCATCTGCTACCATGTGCCCTTTCTCCACAAATGTCCCATTAATGCTTGCATGAATCTAAAAATAAACTCCATATAAACAGATGTGTTTAGTCACTGTTTTAAGAACAATGTGTTGTTCACTACATTTAATGTGCTTATGACAATATATGGGAGGTAGTAACACGTTCTATTTTATTAATTACTGCACAAATCTAGACAAGCCAATCACGATTTAAAAATGTACTGCAGGTGTTCAATAAAAAGTTATGAATTTCGTGATTTGAGTTCCTTGGTCAAGCTGAACCTCAAGAGGCATCCTTGAGACACTGCAGTTTCCTAACCCAATAAGCTCTTGGGCTTTTGTTCTCTTTGGTTTGGTTTTTGAAACCAAAACCCAAAGTTGTATATACCAAACTGGCTCCAAACTCATTATGTAGCCAAGGATGGCCTTGGATTTCTGGTGATTCTTCTGCCTCCACATCCTTAGTGCTGCGATTATCAGAGTCTGCCCCCATCCTATCTCTTAGGTAATGCTGGGGATCAAACACTGGCTTCATACATGCTACACAAGCCTACTAACTCTATTCGTAACCCAAAAGCTCCTGCTTTTGACTGGGTATGGTTTGAGTTGAATTTCCAGGAAGAATTTGCAACTGGAAGATCCTTGATATATTATGGAGGTGGACCTCCAGCAGCAAATATGGTAAATCTGTTAGCACCTGACAGCCTACTTCAATAAACCTTGTGACATTTGGGAGGGTTAAGAGTTACTTTCTGTGGAAGTACACATGGACTTCAACATAATTATATAAGTGTGTTACAATGATGAGAACAACAGAGACCAAGAAACCATTACTTTTATGTAGTCAGAAAAATCACTTGGATATCATCTCAGCACGGAGGATGTGAAAACATTAGGATCGGGAGTTCAAAGCCAGCCTTGGCTATGTGAGACCCTGTCTTAAAACACACATAAGACAGTCACAGTAGCTTCCTGAAACTCCTTCCTCCCAAGAGGCAGGACACAACTGGTATCCTCGGGGTAAATGTATGAAAGAATTCTGGGAAGCACTGATTCAATTTTAAAATAAAAGTATGGAATGAGGGCCAGTGGGAAAAACACAAGCCCAGACTTCATCCATTAATAGCAGGGGCCAAGAAAATGTCAATTCCTTATCAAAGTCTCCCAGATACGTCCAGTGGCACAGTTAGGACCAGAAACCAAAGACTCTTGGCTCCAAACTCCGCAGACCTTCCAGTGTACAAATGTGCAATTTCTTCTGTCTGGTATTTTTTCTCTTTGCTTTTCCTTTCTCTAAATTCTTGAAGATAAATAGTAGTTTTAGAAATCAACTATGAATCCCCATTTCAATAGTTGACCAATGGAAACTGTAGACAAGGAAAGGAGAGAGAGGGAAGAAATCTCATTCCAGTGTTCCAGGATTTTCCTGCCCAGAAAATCTCAAGAGGACAAGGCACTGGCTGCCATCTGTGCTTCGAAGGCCTGAAACATTTTCTTCCAGAGATTTTTGCCTTTGAGGTCTTTAAATTACATTGGTCTTGAGTTAGTTCCTAAAGGCCTTTCATAAACACTGAGCTCTGTAATAAAAGAAAAAGAAAAGAACGAAAATCAACTCTCAAAGTACAAGGGGAAAGAAAGCGTCTACTCAAGTGTGTGGAACTTGAGAAATGCATTAGTCAGGGATGGTTGACTGGGCAGGAGCCATTAGTTGACCTATTGAAGAGCTGGGGTCTCCTCATCAGAGAGCTATTTACGGAAAGACCAGCCCTTGGTGAAAATGTAAAGGGGGTAATACTATCTTTGGTACCTCTAATCTGTCCCTCTGTGACCTTCCTGTAACCATCACCATCTTGTTCTCTATGTTCTCACTGTTGGCTTGCAATTTCTTCACAGCCTTTGAAATGAGAGAAATGTCAAGTTGACAGTTATATGGAGACCTGAAGCTCTGAAACTTAACTATTGAGTCATTTGACTCCGCTGTGAGGGATGTCTCATCCGAGGTCAGAGGACAGCCCATGCTGTGGTTTGGGATATGATTTGTACCAGAAAGCTTTATGTGTTGGAACCCTGGTGTGGTGAGAAAGAGGTGGAAAATTTTAAGATGCAGGCATTAGGTGGTTGGAGGTACTAGCCTTGAAAAGTCCCCCGCATTGGTGTTTTCTTTTAGCAACTTAAAACAGACCAAAATATCATGGGGAAATACCACATACCATGACTAACCAATGACAGAGTACATCCTATCTTTGTGGAAGGAACCAGAATGAGCCTGAAAAACCATTCTAGTTTCTGATCTTCACACTGATTGGCTAAATTTGTAATGAACCTCACATTGCAATATCTTCTACTATCCTTCTACTTTATTTCTTCTATCCTTGTCATGTCCCCTTTCTTTCCTCATGCCTTTAATTCAAGGACACTCGCCAATGACTCATGGATCCATTGCTGTGCATGTGGCATTTTATTAGTAAACTTCTATAGGGGATATGACACGTCCTTTTACTAACATCTATTTTTAAATACGTACTGTGGATGTAGCTCATTCATAGAGTATCATGTAAGAGTATATTCAGTCATCAGTATTGCAAAATTTAAAAACATTAGCTTACAACTTGTTTATAGGTAAATCACCTTTTCCGTTGAATTCTGTTAAAAAATTATCCTATTACCAATTTCTTAGGCTTAGCTTATAGTGAACTAAGTATTCACTAATTGAATGAACACATGCATGCAGATGGAAGTGCCCAGACTAACGTGCTCCAGTCATGATTTGAGTTCCTGGATACCACTTAGCCTGAAAATCTACTCTTTTTTTTTTTTTTTTTTTGGTTTTTCAAGACAGGGTTTCTCTGTATAGCCCTGGCTGTCCTGGAGCTCACTTTGTAGACCAGGCTGGCCTCGAACTCAGAAATCTGCCTGCCTCTGCCTCCCGAGTGCTGGGATTAAAGGCATGCGCCACCACGCCCGGCTTGAAGATCTACTCTTGATCATTCTAGTTAGATGAAACCATATATTTTCCTTTTGCATGTATGTGTGTGCCAGTTTGAACTGGATTTTAGAGAGAAGACTATGTAATTAGAAAAAAATTCTGAAATTCTGCTATTCCACAAGATCAATGGTTCTCAGCCTTCCTAATGCTGTGCCCCTTTAATACATACAGTCCCTCACACTGTAGTGACCCTCTACAATTCAGTTAGCTCATTGTTACCTCATAACTGTCATCTTTATTCTTTTATGAATTATAATATAATTATCTGATATATAGGATATCTGATATTCAATTTCTAGGTTAAGAACTAGTGCTTAAGAGCCTGGAAGGCCACCAGATGTCTCTAAACCTCTTCTCCAACAGCAATATAATAAAACTTCAATCCTGCCTACCTCATATGAAGAAGGTACAATCATAGTACAAACCCATGTAAGCCCAACAGTCGATATGTCAGTCACTTTATAGACATTTTTATCAGAGCCAGGTCCTTGACTTGCATTGACCTATATTTATATGACTGGCTCAGACTTACAAGAGGCCCCACCTGTAGTCATTCTTCCCGTTGCCCTGATAAAACACTCTGCCAATGCAACTTAAAGAAGGAAGGGCTACTTTTAACTCATAGTTCAATGTCCATCCCATCATGCTGGGAAGCTCAAAGCAGCCTTCATATCATGCCATAATCAAGAAGAGAGAGCAGTGCATGCTGCTGGCCAAGCTCCCTTTCTCCATCTGATGCTATTCAGGATCCTTTGCACAGGGTACGGTCCTGCCCACAACTAAGATGGGTCATCCCCTCTTGATCAGCATCTCAAGATAGGCAAGAATGTCCAAGGCCCATCTCTCAGGTGATCCCAGATTCTGTCACACTGAAAACTAATATTAACAATCAAGGCTATCAAACAGCTTCATGAGTAACAAATCATGCCACAAACGCCTGATGACCCAAGTATAATACCCAGAACCCAGGGTAGGATTCATAGGTGCTCACTGAGACTAAACCAACAATCAGGGAGCCTGCATGGGTCGAACCTAGTCCCTCTGCATACATGTTTTAGCTGTGTAGCTTAGAGTTTGTGTGGAATTCCTAACAGAGGGAACAGAGAGCTGTTTCTGACACTTTCACCTGCTTTTGGGAATCCTTGTCCTTCTACTGGGTTGCCTCATTCAGTCTTAATATGAGGAGAGGTGCCTAGTCTCTTTGCAACTTGATATGCCATGTTTGGTTGATATCCCTGGGAGGACAGTCTTTTTCCAAAGGGAAATGGAGGAGTGGATGGGGAGGAAGGAGGTGAAGGGAGCAATGGAGAGGGTGGGGGGTGGAGGGAGGGGAAACTGCTGTGTAATGTATGAGAGAATAAATTAATTTTAAAAAATGAAAAAGCTAATCCCAGCACTCGGGAGGCAGAGGCAGGCAGATTTCTGAGTTCGAGGCCAGCCTGGTCTACAGAGTGAGTTCCAGGACAGCCAAGGCTACACAGAGAAACCCTGTCTCCAAAAACAAACAAACAAACAAACAAACAAAGAAACAAAATGAAAAAGCAAGCACACACACACACACACACACACACACACACACACACACACACACACTCCAAGGAAATGAAAGAAGAAATAGAATAGGGAGGAAAAGAGAGAGACATGTCAGGTCAGAATGTGGGAGTGGGAGACACAGCCCTGCGCTGCTGCCTTGTAGCAGCCTGTGATCTTTTCAGGGACTTTGACTTAAAGACTTCTGTTTGCTTGGGGGTGTTTTCTTTTGTTCTGTTTCACTGTTTACTTTTTCTTTCCTTTTCATTTCATTGAGGTGAGAATTATGCCGTACAACACTAATCATCTTAATATAAACAATTCAGTGACCAGAGCGCTGTTACTTTCACAATGTTGTGTGATATCCATCCATTTTTATCTATTTTCAAAATGTTTCATCGCTCCACAAGGAAAGGCTATTAAGCCGTTACTTGCTCACCTTCTTCTCTCAGCTTCTCCAAATCTGTACTTTGCCTCTGTTACTTTGCCTATTTTGGATATTTCAAGTAAGTGAAATTGTTCATTATTTGTCCTGGCGTGGCTTAAAGGTGGTTCAATCATTAATGTGCTTCGCTGCAAGCCTGAGGACCTGCGTTCAATCTCCAGCTCCCACGTAAAATGTAGGGAATAGTGGTGCCCCTTAAATCCAGTCACTGGGGAGGCAGAAACAGGAGTATCCCAGGAGCCCACTGGCCTGCCTGTCTAGCCTCATGGGTGAGGTTCAAGCCAATGTGAAACCATGCCTCAAAGGAAGTAGACAGAGTTCCTGAGGCTGACATCCAAGGTTGTCCTTTGGCTTCTACATGAATTCCAACACACACATATACACACATGCATAAAGATATTTCTCCTCTGTATGCCTTATTTAATTTGGCATGATGCCCTCAAAGTTTACCCATTTTGTGGCATGAGTCAGTGATTCTTTTCTTCTTATGGCCGTATAATATTTTACCATTTAATTTGTTCATGATAACATTTGTTTAGTCATTCACATGTTGATGTATCTGTGGTTATTTGCAGCTTTTGGCTATTGTATCATTGCAACAGACATGGATATACATGCATCAGAACTTATGAAATGTTGGTTCTCTTGTGTTTGTGTATGTGTGTATTTGACACAACATATATGTAGAGGTCAGAGGACAACTTTTCAGAAGTTGTTTCTTTACACTGGGCTGACGCAAGGTCTCTCTTATTTCTGTCTCATTGCATACCACAGGCTAGCTGAACTAGACTTCTGGGTGACTCCCCTGTCTTCCAGTCCCATCCCGCTTTAGGAATGCCGAACCACAGATGTGTCCCACCATACTCAGCTTTTTACATGTGTTCTGACAATCAAATTCAGATCATCCATTTGGCACACCCATTTATCTGCACAGCCATTTTGCAAGCCGGAGCTCATGAAATCTTAATGTCCATTGATTCTTAAAATAAATTTACCACTGAAGCACACCCAATCTTGGACTTCTTAGATCCAAGAATAAATTCCCCTGTGCTCCAGCTATTTTAGATCACTTTTTTTTTTTTTGGTCAACTTGAAAGAATATTGACTACTACAAAACTTTCAAACATCTTTGAAAGTGCAGTCTTTGGATCTATAGAAAGCACCCTGCTCGTTAAGAATACTTTGAAATGAGACCAAGTAAAATTCTCTGTAGTTCAATGCTTCCCTGTTCTCAAGGAAACTTGAGTAAGAATTTGAAACATTTTTGAACTACTGGAATGAGCTCAGCTAAGCAGAGAACATTCCTGAGCTGTGTCTTACCACACAATGGGAAAACCATAGCAGAGTCCGGAACCAGAAGCTTAGTGCAAGCCAGAGCGTGGAGAGGGATGGGAGGCACTTTGAATTAGAAACCCAAAAGCCAGATCTCTCCTAAGTCAACAGATAGTCATCTTTAGCAGCCCATCTGCTCAGAAATCCCCAGCTGCTCTCGCTCTTTACTTTTACCATTTGCTTCCTGCCATCCATCTTTCGTCTCTCATGGTCAGAGAATGCCAGTGTTTTCTTTTCAAAGAGCTTCTAGGAATTGCCTCCTGTTTGCTTGGTTAAATCCTCTGCCACACACACGTCTTCAGAAGGACATCGTGTCTCGTTTCTGCTGGAGAACACCAGAATAGTGGGAGGATGTATCTGCGGATAACTCGTCTTTAAAAAGCAGCAGGGCTCTGGTTCATTTTGATCTTGGTTAATGAGAACACAAACTGAATCTGAGCCCCTTCCAGCTCCCTGACCCCAGGAGCTGATGTGATGAGTTTGTGATATGTTTGCAGCTCTGCCTTTTCTGTTTCTTTAATCACTTACTCTTCCCTTGGGACCATGGTGAGTTGAAAATCACATTCCTGACTCCAGACAACACAGGAGCAGGGAATTTTAATTCTGTGTGGGTTTTTCACTTAAGTTAGGGTGAGTTAGGAACTGTCAGTCATTTGGAAGAACCATGTCTGAAGCAATATGCTTGGAGAAGACAAGGAAGAGAAAGGAAGGAAGAGGAAGAGATGGGGAGGAGAGACTTTCTTGGCTTATGCTACTAAAGGTGAGTACTTAGACTTGGGGTGCCACTTAAGTGATCTGAAGATACTCAAGGATCTGACCTCTACACATCTCTCCCACTGGCAAGATCAAAATGATTGCATCAAGCCCCAAAGCTTCATGCTGGCTTTCTGTCATACAAAAGAAAGGGGTTCAGAATTTCTACTAAGATACTTGAATCTGTGATATAGGTCACATGCTTATCTCTACCAGTCATTTAGCCATAGGTAAGGAGTAGGGAGGATTTTGGTGGCTGAATGAGACTAGGTGACATCACCATTCACAGAACCAGAACTGGAGTCAAAGCTCCCTATCCCAACTCCTGGACCACCAGATTCCCAAAAAGAAACTTTGAGCTATTGATACAGGAAGTGATTACATAGGAGGAATCAGTAAATGTCATGTTCATCTCCCAGGGGCTGACTGTGCTTTCTCAATTTCCCCTTATCTACATTCTTATGAGTTGATAGATATCCTAGTTTCCATTCTATTGCTGTGATAAAACACCTTGACTAAAAAAAACAACTGAGGAGGCTGGCAAGATGCCTCAGCAGTTAAGAGCACTGACTGCTCTTCCAGGGCATCAGAGTTTGGTTCCCAGCATACATCAGGCCATCTACAACCACCTGTAGCACCAGTTCCAGGGGAGTTCACACTCTTCAGGCCTCCACAGGTACTGTGTGTACATGTCACAAAGATACATATGCAGGCAAAACACCAGTACATGTAAAATAAAGGGAAAGTTTCAAAGACAATTTAGGGGAGGAAAGGTCTTTGTTCAGCTTGCAAGTTATAATCCATCATTGAGGAATGTCAGGGCAGGAACTAAAAGCAGGATCTAGAAGCAGAAACCATGGTGACATATTGCTTGTTCACTCACTCACAGGCTCATGCTTTCTCATGCCAAGACTACTTATCTAAGGGATGGTGCTGCCCACAGTGGGCTGGTCCCTTACACATCAATTAACAATGGAGACAATAATCCACTGGAGGCATCTCACAAGGCAGTCTGATCTGGGCCATCCCTCAGTTGAGACCTCTTTCTGAGATAGGCTGTGCCAAGTAGACAGTTATAGCTAATGAGGACATTTTAGTTCTGTTATTTCGAGCCAAAGAGTTAGAGAGGGACAAGAGAAGCAAAACGATCAGGAGCTTAAATTTGTGGCAGTACACAGTGGGATTTGTCTCAGGAATGATCAGTTTGTGCAAGGGGACAATGACAGTTTAAACTGCTGGCATGGTCCTGTCCCATTGCTCTGCTCCATGTGAGATAGCAGGTGTCAGCTGCCCTTCTCCAGCCAAGTCTTTGTTCTGATGGTATGTGCCATTTGCCAACTAGAATATGATTCTAGTTTATATATCATAAAAGATGGTTCAACAACAGCCACTGCTTTAACTGTAACTCAACAGAAACAATAGGAATAGTTGAGAGGTAACTGACTAAACAGCTGTTCTATAGTCCTGCATGTTTCTGAAGGTATCGAAGATGACGTTTCAGCAATATTTTTCTAAAAGGCTTGTGGTGGATGTTTTGCTGATAGATAAGATATGATTCACCAGACAGATAACTATCATTGGTGTGAAGCTAAGTCTGTGAATTATTGCTATCACCATGGGTCAGACAGGTTCGAACTGGGTCATGCTACGTTGCTTAATTATAACAGATACGGTAAAATGAACATGGTTGATTGTGACAAAGCAGTCATGGTGGCTGAAATAGTCTGGATCCCTGAATACTTGAATGTTGATTGCGATATTCCACAGTGGTTTGGTGCATAGTGAGAGGTGTCAGAATGTCCCATAGCTATTAATCTATGAACTATTTGTTCAGTCTGGGAAAAGTTACATAATTCCCAGAAACCAAGTATCAGGTTTCTACACTGGTAAAAATGAACGAAAAAATGCTTACCCTACTTATTTTTCAAAGTTATTAAAAATATGTGACTTGGGTTCTTTTAAACAGTATGATTTTTTTTTAAAGCAGAATGAAAAATATTTATATGGGGAAAAATGCCAGTGCCTCCAGAGAAACTTAGTGAATGTTTATCCTGCAAAATGTACCCTTCTACAGTGTACATTTTGTACATCAAGTGCAAAAATTCAACCCAACAGGAACCCAACAGTATCCCAAAGCAGTGTTAATGGAGATACTATTACTTCTCATTCTATGTGTTGACAACTCCCAGCTATGAGCTTTGATCTAAAGAGCCCAGTAGAAGTCCACAGTATAAAGAATAAAGTTTTGCTTTCTAAAATGAGATCTAATGCTAAGTCAAGGAATGAGACACTGGGCGCCAGACACCAAGACCTAAACTTTCTAAACAGAGCAAGCATACCTAACAGGATGTGCTCATGACATGGAAGTTTTATATGTTCTTTTTGAGACAGGATCCCACTAATAGCCCTGGCTGTCATGGAAATCAGTATGTAGACCAGGTTAGCCTGTAAACCATGGAGATCCACTTGCCCCTGCCTTCCAAGTGATAGAATCACAGGCATGGGTCACCACATCCAGTGCTGCTGTACTTACAAAAAAGTTGTCTTATTTATTTATTTATTTATTTATTTATTTATTTATTTATTTATTTATATGTTTACAATTCAAGTTCTGGGGGATAATGTATCTCTCTCTCTCTCTCTCCTTTTATTGGATATTTTCTTTATTTACATTTCATGTTATCCCCTTTCATTTTGGTTTTTATAGGGGAGTACAGTTCTCCAGCACTGCCCCAGCTAAATCATCTAATGCCACAGGTGGCAAGGGGCAAGGCCACCTCTCCTGTTTTCATGACTCTAGGGCTGGCTCTCCCACCTGACAGAGGCAGCAAAAACATAGGTGGTGGGAGGGCACCTCTCCCTCACTCATGCTACCACGTGGCAGACAAGGGACATGCAGACAAGGGTCATGTGCTCATGACCTCTGTCAGGCTCACCCAAGTCTCCACCATCAGTGCCAACTCTACTGTGCTGCTCAGGTGATGAGCAGGGCCCATTCTCCTGAGTGTTATAGACAGGGAAAAGTGGGGCCAGCTCGGTACATCCCTTGTATATCAACATGGTCTCAGGCAGCAGCCTTGAGCAGGGATGTCCATGTAGAGGGGTGGTTCTGATGCTAAGGTCCTGTTAACCAATTGATTCTTGATCTATCAATAAAGATGCCAGGGGCCAATTACTGGGTGGAAGGAAAGAGGCAGGACTTCTGGTTCCCTGGAGGTAGGCTAAGGGATGCAGGAGAGGAAGAGAGGATTTTTGCTATGCTTTGGAGGGAGAAAGGGTGACCAGCCATGTGGGATCTCAGGCAGAGCAACCATAGGCCATTTCTCCATGCAGGAGGTTAGGGTGTTGAGCTGGGACTATAGGTAACTGAGCAACTGAAGCTGAGGGCAGATTTAGGATGCTGAGCTAAGAGTATTGGGAAGGCACACTAGCTGCAGTAGATTAGAAGTGCCCAGCAATAGAACCAATAAGGCAGGTTGAAATTGAGAAAGGTATGTGTCTGTGTTCATCTGCAGATCTGAGGGGGAACCTGGGTGGGGCTGTTAGGGATGTCCTCCCAGAGCTTAAAGTGGGGTTGAAAAAACTACATACTACATGACCACATGCCTTTGATGGTAATATGGGCCATAGACATGGACACAGACCCCTCCTGCTGCATGCGCATGAACCCAGACATGGTCCTCACTGGCAACACAGGCTAGGACTTCCTCATGACCTCAGGAGGCATCTCAGGCTGGTTCTTGCCACCCTCACGTCTCCAGATCTGCCCCCCTCTTTAGAGTGCTCACACAGTTTAGTTTCTCTTTCTCTCTCATGTCTTTATCCCATACTTGTAAGTCTTAGTGGCTTGTGCTGTAGCTGGGCACATAGTGGGCAGGGCCACTGGGTGTCCTTTAAATGGTTTGCCCAACCCAAAGATTCCAAAGGAAACAAATCTCTGTGCTGTGTTAAACACAGCACAGCAAAACTGGGATTCAACATAGAGTCATCCAGTCTCATGGTTGAACTGCCATCATAACTAACTAGAGAGATGAGAAGATAGGCCAACGATGAGAAGTAAACAGAGCAGGACATGCCCAGTCCGTTGTGGGTTCCCACTCTGCAGGTTCTGTTCTTCTTCCTAGGTTAGGATGCTGCTCGGGGAGTCACAGCTACTCCCTACAATGGTCTGGTTTTCTCAAAGGAAGAAGGCCTAGGCCCTGTGGCATTTGCCTTTGTTACTGGCTCTAGTGCTAGACAGTGTAATTCACCATTTCCCAGTGAGGCAGAACAGCAACTGCCTTCGCATCTCCAATTCTGCCTCACTTCGTGGCTTGCAAACCCCGCGACTTCATTTTCGATGATCAATGATCGCCACCACCTATTTGCTTGCTTCTTTCTCTCCCATCGCTCCACCACCTACACTCTTCCTGCTGTGCAGTGCTATTGTCTCGGTGCTTCCCGAAAATAGGGCTTGTTTACAGTTATTTCTTACTGTTCTTGATTTGATTTTGGTCTATTTAAAGACTTTTGCAAGTTATCCAAACTAAAACAAAAATCAAATAGGGAGGTACCTAGGAAAAAGCGAGCGTCTTTTCTCCTCTGCCCCCAGAGGCAGTCCCGGTCACCCACAACTCGGTTGGCCTTTTAGTCACAAGTGGGTGGTTATGCTGCTAAAGTGGGGGCAGTCGTGAAGAAGAATTAGATCAGATCCAGAATTCCTCTCCGGAAATGCTGCGTTAGAACTCTGCTGCTTGCCATAGAGACAAAGCTTTAAAACAGGTTTCCAAGCGAATACATTTTCCAAGATCTTGAACAGAAAAGTATTGTCTAGTCAGATGACAGAAACCCTTTTCTGTTAATGGATTTAACATTTATACTTCTCTCTTTAGACATCAGGGAAATTAGACACTTAGTTGTTCTAAATGCTTAGATCGTCTTCCAGATTGTTATTCCTGTCATTAAATAATAGAATGAAATTGTTTTAAAAATAATACTGATATGTATTTAATACAAGAAAATGTATTCAGTTCTTAGAATATTGTGTACAATGATATTAACTTGCTTGTATTATATTGTTTTATCTTTGGTTGTGAGCCTAGCCTTTAACGGCTGAGCCATCTCTCCAGCCCTATTGTTTTATCTTAATGATACCGAAATTCAAATTTTATTCTAATACATTTTAAAATATTTAGAGTCATATATCTTAATATATCTCATATGTATGAGTGCTGTGCCTGCGTGTCTGAATATGCAGTACTTACGTGCTTACGGATATTTGTGAGTCACCTCCTGGGTGCTGGGAACTGAACACCCTTCTGTAAAAATAGCAAGTTTTCTTAACTGCTGAGCAATCTCTCTAGCCCCTCAAATTTTTTCTTGATCCAGGCAGTAGTGGCATCTATCTATCTATCTATCTATCTATCTATCTATCTATCTATCATCTATCTATCTATCTATCTATCTATCTATCTATCTATCTTTAATCCCAGCACTTGGGAGGCAGAGGCAGGCGGATCTATGTGAGTTGAAGCCAGGCTGGTTGGCAGAACTAGCTTTAGAACAACCAGGGCTACACAAAGAAATCCTGTCTCAAAAACCAACAAAAATTATTTTTGGATTTTAAAAAAAAGACACACCAGTAGAGGGCATCAGATCTCATTATGGGTGGTTGTGAGCCACCATGTGTTTGCTGGGACTTGAACTCAGGACCTTCAGAAGAGCAGTCAGTGCTATTCTTACCTGTTGAGCCATCTCGCCAGCCCTATTTTTGGATCTTAAACGGAAGGAAAAACATTCTTTAGCAGCATGGGAACTGGACTTAGAACTCCATGAAAACTGTGACATGATTTTCTCAGCATTTCAACCCTAGTGGATTAAGGAGCCCATGAGATGAGCAAAGTGGGAAGAGTGAGTACTCATCCCTGGGTGGTGGCTGTCCTTGCCTCACGATAATTTATCCCTGTCTTTGGTTACTGGGCTACCTTAATTCTCACATCTTGAGACTTTTTCTTTTTCTTTTCTTTTCAGACAGGGCCTCACTTTGTAGCCCTGATTGGAACTCAATATGTAGGCCAGCCTGACCTTGAAACTCACAGAAATCCACCTGCCTCTGACTCCCAAGTGCTGACACTACTAAAGGTATGCCTGGTTCCAGTGATGTTGTTTCTCTTAAGCTATCTAGAGTTGGTTGTATGGTTTTTACTTGGCTTGTGTGTGTCCTACAAAGGTTCACATTCTGGAAACTATTTCCGAGTATGATATTGACCTTAAAGGGTGGAGCCAAAGCTGGAGGTAATTAGGTCAGTGCAGGCACCACTATCTGAAGAGCTTGGGGCTGGCCTTTAGTCAGAGTTTAGGTATGTCTCCTGGAAGTAAGGCCTTCTCATGCACTCTGCCTCTTCTGTAAGTGCACAATTCTCTGGTTTTCTTTCTCTCCGTCATGTTGTGACCCAAGAAAAGGGGCTTTCAGAGGCTCAGTGGACAAGGCCACTTGACCTTTGTGATGGTTTGTATATGCTTGGCCTAGGGAATGGCACTATTAGAAGGTGCGGCCCTGTTGGAGTTAGGTGTGTCACTGTGGGTGTAGGTTATAAAACCCTCATCCTAGCTGCCTGGAAGCCAGTATTCTGCTAGCAGCCTTCAGATGAAGATTTAGAACTCTCAGCTCAGCCTACACCATGCCTGCCTGGACGCTGTCATGCTCCTGTCTTGATGATAATGGATGACAATGAATCTCTGAACCTGTAAGCCAGCCCCAACTAAATGTTGTTTTTGTAAAGTTGCCTTGGTCATGGTGTCTCTTCACAGCAGTGAAACTCTAGCTAAGACAACCTTGGACTCCCCTTTTCAGACAAAGTCCCTTGTGGTTCAGATTGGCCTTGAATTGGCTGCATGGCTGAGTCTAACTTTGAAGTCCTGATCCTCTTGCCTCTGCCTGCAAGTACTGGGATTTCAGACCTGAGCTACCTCTGCCTCTGATCTTGGACTTTCAGCCTCCGAATGTATGATTAACAGTCTTTCCTTCTTTCTTCTTTATTACATATTTGGCTTCCACTATTCTACTATAACAAAGGAAACGGATTAATATTGTTGGTGTGTTTAATGCGATACATTCCTGAGGCAATGAATAGGTTCATTGGCATACAAAGAAATCCGGAGTTCATTTCCTGTGTGGTCTCTGATCCTTTTTGAGTTTTCCAGTAGACCCCTACAATTGTAGAACGTAAAGGCTAGGTTATCCATTCAAATGGAGGAACTTAATGGAATCAATAATTATTTTTAAGAGTTTATCCTTGATTAATGAGCTGCTGTTGGAATAAGCCCATCTTTAGCCAGGCAGTCACACATGCCTGTGGTCATAGATATTCAGGAGGGCTGAAGTAGGAAGATGGGTTTGAGACCAAGAATTCAATATAGCCTAGGTAACATAGAGGGTGTCTTAAATCACACAAAATGAAACTTAAAAGTCACTTATAAGAAAGTATCTTTCCTTCTTAATTTGATAATCACCCCCCCCCCAATTGAATGTACTAATTTTTTTAAGATGAGGTCTCACTCTGTAACCCTGGAACTCATGGCAATCCTCCTGCCTGAGCCTTCTGAGATCTGGGATTACAGGCATGAGTCACCACAGCCCTTAGATGAACTCTTTGCAGTATAGTAAATTACATTCTTTCATACTGGCCCAAGAGAAAAGATACTGATAATTAAGTTCAGATTTTTTTTTTTGTTTCCTCAAGAAAAATATGACATCTACTCAAGACAAAAGTACATATAGTAAAGGGGAAATTTTTATTTTAAATTTCAAAAATTAATGAAAGTACTTCATAAGCCCCATACCAGCCGCTCCCAGCTCTCCCTTGCACACATTTCCCAGCTAGTCTGTTTGCTTTGGCGCCGTCACACCATGTGGAGATTTTTGTCTCCACAGCTTGGCAAATTCGGGGTAATGTAGAACCCACACACACGGCTCAACACAGGCTCTCACACGCTTCCTCATTTTCCCATGTGCCTGAGTCTGGCGGCTGCTCCTTTATAAATGTTTGGAGGAAGGCGATGATGTGAACCTGGAGATGCGGAAAACAGTTTGGAACCAGAACGCCAGGCACACAAGCATGGCAGAGTCCCAGCTGCTTTCTAGGGGAGTTTGTCTCACGTCCCTTGACTCGCGTCCACACCCAGGAATCTGGAAACCTCACTGTTCCTAAGCATCCTATTCCAGAAAGTACAAGAAGCACATAGATTGACCACCGTGTAAGAGAAAAGGAGAAATGGGGCTGGAGATGTACCTCAGTTATCAGTAAGTCTGCCCGTTATTCAAGAGGCCCAGAGTTTGATTTATGCCCTGGAATTATTCTAGGAGTTGGGAGGCAGAAGTAGGAGGACCAGAGGCTCAAGGTCCTACAGCCTGGACTATGTGAAACCCTGCCTTTTAAAGGGGTGGTGGTGCCAGCACTTGGGAGGCAGAGGCAGGCGGATTTCTGAGTTCAAGGCCAGCCTGGTCTACAGAGTGAGTTCCAGGACAGTCAGGGCTACAGAGAAACCCTGTCTTGAAAAAAAAAAAAGGGGGGGGGAGTGGTGGTGACAACATGGTTCATGTTGGGGTTCAGGAATCTACACACAAACCCCTCAGACTCCAGTCTCAGCTAAGCAAGAATAGTTTATTGATCAAGGTTGCAGCATAGACTTGGGAGCTGAGACTGGACCAGGAACAGATTATAAAGGAATAAAACCACAATGAGTTCATATGCAGCAGTACTCAGCCCTGACTCAAACTCCTTGAGTCTACATGGAACAGTTTTGCCTGAACTTTATTCTGATTGGTCATAAGTGGAACTTATAGTTGTGGAATTTCTTTTTTTTCTTTTTTTTTTTTTTTTAAGATTTATTATTATACATAAGTACACTGTAGTTGTCTTCAGATGCACCAGAAGAGGGCGTCAGATCTCATTATGGGTGGTTGTGAGCCACCATGTGGTTGCTGGGATTTGAACTCAGGACCGTCTGAACAGCAGTCAGTGTCCTTAACCGCGGAGCCATCTCTCCAGCCCCTAGTTGTGGAATTCTTAAGACTAACAAATCTCAGAACATACAGAGCATAATAGGGTCAGCATGATCCTGCTCTGAGTCAAGGTATTTTTTTTTCTTTTTTTTTTTTTTGCATTAATGACTAGCAGGCATGGAACAAAATGGCTACAGTTATGTTAGGGGTGATTTTAAGCTAGGGACCAGGCTTCAACAGTCCACAAAGGTTCTAATGCCACTGTAGTGTCTTTATGTTAAATGGGCTAAAGATGAAAGAGCAAACAGTCACCACCTGAGAACATGAAAATACTTGATTGTTAAGTTTTGTTTGTTTGTTTGTTTAAGACAGTCTCATGGTATAGCTCCACTTGGCCTGTAACTCACTATTTAACCAGGCTGGCCTCAGACTCACAGAGAGATGCTTAATATTGCCTCCTGAGTGCTGAAAGGTGTATGCCACCATACCTGGCTTGATTCCTTTGAACGTGTTAAAGTACTCCACTGTGAAGGTTTGGGAATGAGAGGCCAGGGATGGGTCTGCTCTCTCTACAATACCTTCCACATTTACAGCTACTTCTAGTTTGATACTGGACCAACTGGATGGATGACCTCCCCATGCCTTGCTCCAGTGTTTGCCACCAGCCAGCTAAAAAGAAGCCAGACTTGTAGCTCCCTGGTAGTTCATGTGCTGGGAACCCACGCTGGACAGCTCTACTTTCTGTAAGTGTACAACTTCTAACTCATCCTCTGTGTTCTTTATTATTTTTATTTGCTTGTTTTTGGCTTTTCTAGACAGGGTTTCTCAGTGTAGTTATTCCTGAACTCACTCTGTAGACCAGGCTGGCCTCAAACTCAGAGATTCACCTACCTCTGCCTCCAGAATTTCATTCTTTGAATTCACCAGACGAGAATTTGGAAGCCACTGACTTAGTCTAAGTTTTATGTGACCTTAAGTACCTGGCACACAAGCCCCCGAGTTAAAGCCCACCTGAGGTAAGAGGAAAGTTCCTCTGAACGCTAAGACACTTCACTTTTCCTACATCACATCTACTGCAGTGGTTCTGGTCTGTAACTTCAGAACTCAAGGAAGTGGAAGAAGATATGAGTTTGAAGATGTGAGTTACAGGAATGTAGCTCAGTGGGAGGGCACTTGCCAGCACAGGGCTTGGGTTTTCTTTCTAGTACTGAAAAGAAACTAAACCAATTACATTTCATCTCTACTTGACCTGAATTAAAGCTTAAAAGTTTCCTTAAAAAGAAGGACATAAGGAATGTTAGAGAACTATCTGTAGATGATACTCATAAGCACCCACTGACTTCATTCTCACTGATTGGTCAATGTCGGGAAGTTCACAGACCAATGTCAGGGGCATTATTTGGATGAACAGTCTAACAAGAGTGCTCTATAACAAAGGCACTCTTGCTTGGAGCCTCTATTTTTTTCTTTATTATAGTGAGCAATTTATTTAGGAGGTGCTATTTTTTTTTTTCCTTCCAGAAACTGTTTCAACTGTCATGATTTTGCTATTACACTGAGCTTTGCATCTTTTAAAAACTATGGTTTCTTTGGTAAACTTTGTTTATTATGCTAAAGATGGCAACTCTGCGCAAACCTGGAGGACTTGTATTTCCTTTTAGGAGGGGCTGTGTCTAACTGCTCCAGTCCATGTTGCCTTTTATTTCCTTTCCCTTATATGCAGCAACTCAGTGTTCCCGTGTGAGCGGTCAGTTAATAGTTCCTAAGATTTAGAGCAGGTGGAACCAGTCCTTGAATTTTAAAAAGAATTGGCGTTTCCTTAAATTTAGACCAGCATACCCACTCTTCTAAAACATTCTAAAAACATAAAGGATAGAAGGATTTTTTTTTTGTTGGTACAAATAGGAAAATGTCTGCAGAGTCCATGAACATTTCAAAATCAATTATGGGCAATGTAAAAATAAAACTGCATTTCCACAGAACTGCCTTCTTAAAGAGTTAAAGTCATACTTTTCAGACTTTTTTTTTTTTTTCAAAGTAGTGACACAGACCAATGCTATACAAATGGGTAATTTCATTTCACACTTTTATTTATAAATTAGTTATACATGCAAATTACTAAGCACAGAAAGAAAGTTCACAGCTTCCATCCTTCACACTAGAAAAATAAATTATTTTACTAGCTTTAGAGATCTGCCTCCTGCCTTCAGAGATTAAGGTACTACAAATACGTATTTTCAACTTGTTTTTATTCTTTGCAGAGAAAAATTGACACTATTTTACATAGATTGTAAATAAATGCTAGAATAACTGTACTTATAGGAAATGAACTTCATATAATATAAAATTCTTAAGAATTCTATAATTTATATAATTATATTATGGCAAGTCTGTGAATACACAGTATAAAATATGAAATATTTACAATTAGGTAAACAGTTACATAAGGGGAACATTTTTTCTAAATTTTACTTTAAAACTTTCTGTGTGTGAATATTTTGCCTGTAACTATGTTTATGCAAACACTATGGGCAAGCCATGCCCATGGAGGCCAGGAAAGGGCACTGGGTCTCTCAAATTACATATGGCTGTGAGCTGCCTTGTGAGAGCTGGGAACCAAACACGGATGCTCTGCAAAAGCACCAGTATTCTTTATTGCTGAGCAATCTCTCCAGCCCCAAAGAAGAACAACTTTACAATGGTCAAAAAGGGTATTTCTCCTATTTCAGAAAGGTGGTGTTCTTCCCACTATCCTTTACGCTATTTCTGTACACTTGAGGAGAGAGCAGTTATTTGACCCTCTGTTTTTTTCTGGCTTGGAACTGCTCTGTTTTGTTTTTCACAGATTTGATCAGCATGGACAAGGCGGGATCCATGGGTTGCTTCTGTGCTGGCTTTCCCGTGTCCGGCTGTGCTCTTTCTACTGCTTGAATAAGAAGTTCTTCCTTCCGTTCTCGATGCCGAGCTTTCTCCTCCAGAATTTTTTCCATAGCTTTTGTTTTCTTGAAATTAGGATCAGAGGGATCCAAATTGAACAGGTGGGAAGTATACATTGCCTGAAACCGAGCATCACTGACATTTACCTGCAAATTCAAAGAGAAGAAACACGTAAAGAGATGCAGAGAGCTGTGGTTATTAGTGTACAAGTGTGCACTCTGTGCACTGAGGCATTAGAACCAATTTCTGCAAACTCAAAGAGGTTTTCTGTTTGTTATTCAAGACAAGGTCTGTCTTTTTAGTCTAGGCCGAACTGGAACTTACTGCTTTAGAACACAGGACCCTCTTGGCCTTGGTCTCCTGAGAACTGGGATTACAGGCATGTGCCACCACATTCAGGGCAGACTCAATGGAATTTTAAGGCCTGCCCTTTAAGAAGTGTGTAGGGTATGCTGTTCTCTTTCCCCTAAAACTAATCTATTTGACTAGTGGCCCATGTGTGTTCTGTGGTTTATAACTTGGATAATTACTTTGACTGACTAGAGACGTGGTTCTCAAGGCAGGGCTTCCTGTTCCTTGCTTAACATAAGACCAACTTCTAACTTATAGACAAGTCAATTAGGACACTATTGAATTGCCTGGAGTTTAGGCAGTTACTACATTCTGGTGTTGAAAAAGTAGCTACTAGCTAGGCCTGGTAGCACAGGGCAGTAATTGCAGGCACTTTGAAGGCTGACTCAGGATTCCAGATTCAAGGTCACCTTGAGCAGCTTAGCAAGACCCCGTTTCAAATTATAATGCAAAATGGTAGCTGCAGATGTTGCTCAGTGGTTGAGGGCTTGCCTAAAGCAGTGTGATGCTCTAGCGCAAGCACCCCAGGACCACAGCGAAAAACAAAATAAAACGAAGAATCCAGACCCATCCTCTGTGTTTCTACAAAAAGTACTATGGTCCTACGTGGAAAAGTGTATCCTCAATCCAGCCAGGTTTAGTAGTGAACAACAAAGAAAGACCCGAGTCTACTTAGTTATAGTGATATTGACACGACACCATACCAAAAATAACAGAATTTTCCTGAAAATTCAGTGTTTGAGTATCCATGCATATGTCCATGCATGTGTAGGTGCCTGCAGGTGCCTGGGGTTGATGTCATCTGTCTTCCTTTAATGTTCTCTACCTTATTTTCTGAGACAGTTTCTCTCATTGAAGTGAGAGCTCATCAACTTGCTGGCTGTCAGCAGGCCCCTGGGATCCTTCTGTGTCCATTCCCTGTAGCTCCGTGGTTATAGAAATATGCTGCTGCTCCGAGCTTTTATGTGAGTACTGGGATCCAAAACTCAGGTCTCGTGATTGTTCAGCAAGTTCTTTACCCACTGAGCCATCTCTACAGCCCTCATGCAAAAACTTGATTATTTGTGTGGTATGTAGAGGTTAGAGGACAACATGTGGACGATGAGGAATGAACTCAGGTTGTCAGATTTGGTGGTAAGTGCCACTATCTACTGAGCTGTATCACTAGCTCCATGAAAAATATTTTATACATGATTACTTATGGGAGGAGATAGAGCTCATAACAGGAAATTATTCTTTGCTTTTTTCATGAAAAGAGTAATTTATCAGAAAATTCATGGGAATATAAACATAAAACAGGTGGAGTTGGGGGCTGGTGAGATGGCTCAGCGGGTAAGAGCACCCGACTGCTCTTCCGAAGGTTCAGAGTTCAAATCCCAGCAACCACATGGTGGCTCACAACCATCCGCAACGAGGTCTGGCGCCCTCTTCTGGAATGTCTGAAGACAGCTACAGTGTACTTACATATAATAAATAAAACAAAACAAAACAAAACAAAAAAACAGGTGGAGCAGTAGTGGTCTTGCAATCAATCCTTCTACATACTACAAGGAAGCTTGTTTATGTCCTTCCTTCCACTCTGATCCAATTAAGAACTCACCCATCTTTTTTTTTTCCTTCCAAATTTACTAGTGATAACTCTCAAGTGATTCTTAGTACATATCTTAAAGTTTTCTGTGGAGGGCTTGGACTCATGCATATGGTCATTAGGACCACATACTCAGCGTAAGAAGGAAACTGATGGGTGACATCAACAAGATACAAAGAAATTAAAAAGCATGGACCACTAAGTTGGCCACTGTACACAGCAGAGTGAGACCTGCCATGTGACCTCTCCATGCTCAGCTGACTATCACAGCATGCACATTACTGTTTCTGGTTTTGACATTTAAAGGCTATGGTTTTTGTCCCTACTTTAACCAACTATTTGTCCCTACTATTAACCAACTTTAAGTTAACGATCTCATTAAGTGCTTAATCAGAGAACAGTGGTGTGATCCACTCTGGGATGAACTGCTAGATTAAAGGACAGTCACTTTGTTGCCTTTACAGGCCTTAATAAGAGCTTTTTGAGGGTAACTTCATGCTTAATTTCTATCTCCAGAGTGACTTTAGATTTAACTTCACCTTCAAGAAGCTAATAATGCTTGCAGAAAGGAGTCTAGCATAACTGTCCTTTGAGAGGCTTCACACAGAAGCTGACTGAAACAGATGCAGAGACCCACAGCCAAACATTAGATGGAGTTTGTGGACACTGACAGAAGAGTTGGGGCAAGGATTGCAGGGCCCAAAGAGGACTGGAACTCCACAGGAAGACCTAGAGAGTGCAATTAACTTGGACCCTTGGGGCTCTCAGAGACTGAACCACCAATCAAAGAACATACACAGGCTGGACCTAGGCCTCCTGCATATATATAGCAGATGTGCATGTGGCTTGGTCTTTATGTGGGTCCCTCAACATCAGGAACTGGGGCTATCCATAAAGCTGTTGCCTATCTGTGGATCCTAGTCCTCTAACTGCGCTGCCTTATCTGGTCTCACTGGGAGAGGATGCTCCTAGCCATAGAGAGACTTGATGTGCCATGGTTAGGGATACCCAGTGTGAGCCTCCACCCTCTCAGAGAAGAGAGGAGAGGATATGGGGGAGGGACTGTGTGAAGGGGGGACCAAGATATAAAGTGAATAAATAAGTAAATTAATGGAAAAAGAAGATGCTATAATGACTTGTGCTGCCAGTTACCTCAAAGTCATCCTCAAGTAACTCCTTCTTTTTCATGAGTTGTTTCTTCTTCTTTTTGCTCAGATTCTGGTGCTCCACAATCTTGTCATAATTGAAGTGTTTCTTGCTGTCCTCTTCCTCATCCATTACAAGTAAAGCCATCTCAGCCTACGTAGAGGAAAACAAACAAACAAATACTAGAGATGTACAGCTGAGTTTTCCCCAGTTGCTGTTCTGAGAATTGCTTATACTCAATGAATGGAGCTTAGGAAGAAGCCCAGGACACACAGCTTAAGTTCATTTCAGGCTGTGATGTGAGAATTAGCTACAGGGAAGGAGGGAAGAAACAGCCTTGATTCAAAAGACAGGCTTCCATTCCTGTAGAGTAACCTGATTAGCAGGCAGAAGGAATAAGAGCCCCAGGTCTGTCAAAAACATTTTATGTTCACCTTGTCCTTTTTAAGAAATGACATGAAATTTACTTTGTGATACAAATTACAGTTTCCAGATGTGTACTTTAGCAATTAGGAAAATTCTTTTGCTCTTTTTCCCTTGCCTCTTTCAATACTGATGTACTTTCATGAAGCAGACTCAGCATTTGCTTCTGAGGCTAAGCATTTTGTTTCCACTGACCATGAGCCCCTAAGAGTCAGCTAAACAACCATCAGCGCTGGAGACAACACACAGGAGCACGCTCTGGAGCCTCCACGTCTCCCTGTATCACACACAGGAAGGATGCTATTCCTCTCCTACCATCACTGGCACTCACATGGGACTTCCTTAGAGAGCCAAGTTCCATGAGCGGATCTTTAAGTAGCTTTATGAGTGCTACCTATATGTAATGGATGAAGAATAGAAAAATACATTAAGCTCAACAGTTTAGATGGCCAGTTAAGGCTCTCTCCCAGTCACATGGGTGCTGCTGACCCCACAGAAGTACACGAGACTCTGGAGTTTTGGGATCACTGGGTTATGCATAAATATCACTGCCTTTCTAATTCAGACTTAACATTTGTACATTAAACTTATAATTACTACTAATAAAAATTAGCATTTGACAGAAACTGTAGTACAGGGCAGAGTCAAATAGAATCAAAGGATATGAAAATACTACTTTTAGGTTTTAATATGTCTCAGTTATATTATAATAACTTTTAGGTTATAATATGTCTTAGTTATAGGTGCAAATGAGAAAAATATCTTAGTTATAAAAGCATATAAGTTCATATTAGCTACAGAAATAATGTTTGGTTAAAGGAACATTTAAAAATTATATGGATAAGATATTTATGTATCTTATAATATATTTACAAAATCCACTTGAAAAACCAGTTTTAAAATTATAGACAATGAAAACTCATGTGAAGCACATCATTTCAACTGTACATATCAATCATTGATTAACACGCAACAATGACCATGGTGTCTACCTTTTGTTTTTCCAGGTCAGTTTCTTCCTCTGAAGATCCGCTGTCTTTTGCAGATTTCATTGATTTTTTCTTTATACCTGGTTCAGCAAAACAACATAGGAAGGTTAAAAGACAGGCTCAACAGCGAAAATTTGTTTATACTTTGAACACAATAAAAAATATCCAGAAGTAATCATGACAGCAAATGTCAGAACCAGAAGAAGGAAAAGCACAACAGAGGGAAGGCCATGAGCCTAGGGAGGGGGCACAAGCCTTCTGGGAGGCAACTATGTTAAACAGAAGGCACTTTTGTTGGTACAGTGGCACATTTCTGTAACTCTAGCAACTTGGACGGCAGAGGAAGAAGGGTTTGAGTCCTAAGTATGACACATAGTGAGGCCATCTCAAAACCAAAGCAAAACCAGTAACTAAAGACAGTCACTAAACTGTACTGAACAACATGGCTTAGTCCTTTTGTAGTGAAGAACTCCCCCCCCCCTCCAAAAACCCCAAAACCAAAAGGGTTATTAAAAAGGACGAACAATTTGTCTCATGTTAGAAAAAGAGAATTGAGTTATGCCCTTATATGTAAAACCGGTGTATTTAAAAAAAATTTTTTTTAATGTGCTTGTTGTGCACATACCACATCAACTGTGATGGTCAAAGGACAAATTGTGGGAACTGGTTCTTCTCTTCCACGTGGGGGTTGGGATTCAAACTCAGGTCTTGAGTGTGACAGTCAGCACATTTATCCTCTGAGCTCTATCTTGTACATAATGTGTGTGTATACCAAGTGAATGCCTAGTACCCACAGAGGCCAGAAGAGGGCATCAGATCCCCTGGAACTGTAGTTACAGTTGAGTTGCCATTTGTGTGCTAGGAACTGACACAGAATTCTCTGCAAGAAAAGTGAGTGCTTTTAGCCATAGAGCCATCTCTCCTGTTCCAAATAGAGAATTCAATAATAGCAGCTACCTGTAGGGTTATTCTAGGGACTCCATGGATTAGTAAACTGCAAGAATGTAGTTATTGCTTTGCCCATAGTGCTATAGGTGCCTACAATTATTCCCATTATTATCTGATTATACTTATTTGTCTTAAGTTCCTTAGTAGTTATACTGATCCTATGAACTTTCTTTCTTTCTTTTGTGTGTCTAAGTGTGAGGACTTCAAAAGTAGATGAAGTATGGTGATGAAGATGAAAGACCAGTTTAAATATCTGGTTAGTTTAAAATGTTTCTGCACCTTCGGTTCCCTGTGAACCATGGGACACCATCTTTTGAAAAACTGCTTTTTGTTCCACTAAATAGAAATCGACAATCTTGTGCTGGGAATGTAGCTCAGTTGGTAGAGTGCTTGCCTACTATGCATAAAGTTCTGGATCTGACCCTCAACCCAACATAAAAGCAGGCATGATGGCTCAACTCACGCCTGCAACTGAAGCACTCAGGAAGTGGAGGTAAAAGGTTATCCTTAGCTACACAGGGAGTTAGAGCCAACTTGAGCTATATGAGATTTCAACTCCAAACAAACAAAACCAAAAACGACCCATGTAGTGGTTTGAATGAGAAAGTCCTGCGTAGTCTTAGGTATTTGAATACTTGGTCTCCAGTTGGTAGTGCAGTTTGAGGTTGGCTAGCTATGGCGTGATACTGGCAACAGGCTTTGAGTGTTTGTAGTCTCACCTCACTTCCAGTCAACTATCTCTGCTTCATGCTTATGGTTCAAGATGTGAACCCTCAGCTTCCTGTCCCTGCCACCATGCCAACTGCCTCCTCCCTGTTTTTACGGTCTCTAACCTTCTGGAACCATAACCCATAACAAACTCTTTCTTCTTAGTTGTCTTGGACATGGTGTTTTATTACAACAGAAATGTAACTACACACTCACAATGTTCTTTATGGTAACAACAGTTAAGATGCTGGAAAGTTGGATCGGTGGTTGAGAGGACTTGCTTTTGATGAAGACCCCAAATTCAGTTCCCACATGGTGGCTCACAACTACTTGAACTCCAGTTCTGGAGGATCCAAGAGGACACATTTGTTTGTTTTTTTTTTTTTTGAAAAGTTCCCCCCCCTCCTGCACCCACCGCAATTTAGGTTATATGTAAGATATAACAGAGAAATGAAAAATTCCTGTTCTAAAACATTATCTTATCAGTAATCTCCCAGCAAGTAGGAACTAATATGAAACTCAGGTTCATCAGGTATGCTTAACAAACACTTCTATCTGCAGAGTCAATTTATCTGCTCCTTTGTTAGGCTTTAAACAAGTGCCATAATCTTGAGCTAACCATGCTTCAAAAATTGTACACTCTTTGTCCTTGAACCGACTTCACACTGAATCTGTTCAGTAGTGTACTCCTTCACTGAGCATGCTCAGGAATATGCCTACCTCTATTAATGTGCAGGCTCCCTGAATAACAACTTCATGCTGAAAGAGAACACTGCTTTGGAAAAACCCCGGTGTGACACTAATATGCTGCAATAATAAGTCTTTCTCCATTCTTTAATTTCTTGGTTATTGTTGTTTGTGCCTTTTCACTCACCAAGACATAGACCTGTGTTTAGCTATAAAGCAAAAAACTTAATAATATACCTATGGAAAATAGAACTATCTATATGGACATTCTATTTTACATCCTTCTAAGTTGTGTGAATTTTAGTCTAGAAAGCTTCTTCTAGTTTAGTTGAGTGCTTCTCATGGGACAGGGATAAGAGCCCCAGACAGACCTCCCTAGAGCAATGCTGTCTGTCTCAATGGTTAGCTCCTCCATGGACTCCCTTTTTTTGGTGCAGTTTCTACACCCAAGATCACTTGCTCTTTCTTTAGGGTATTACACTGCAGTTTCCCTTCAAAAACATGACAACAAAACCTGGCATTGTTTTCACACCCAGCTTTTTATTCATGTGAGTCCTAGCTCTGCCTCTAGTTTTTACAATATCCTGGAGAAGAGGATTCAGATTCTATTAGCTACCAACTGCCCCTGGATGATCAATTACCTTCAATATATTCAACTATAAAGTGACCTGAAAATGGATGCAAGGACAGGATGCAAAAATCACGTGTATACTGTAAAGTAGCACACAACCAGCATGCTGTATACACGTAACACACCACCTGAATGATCAGACGGGTATAATATAGCCGACTTTCATAGTGGTTCATAAAATACTTAAAAGATGGCAAAGCAGAGATACACCTACTTTTCAAATGACCTTCCATGGAAGGTCAAATGACTTTTTCTGCAAAACTAAGTTTCCTAGTTCTTACTAGGTGTTTATCAATGTGTTGTCTCTGCAGGAATCAGCAGTAAGTTAAAAGATATACCAGATCATGCCACTTTCTAGCTTTAGGGCTTTCTATAGTCAACAATAAACTCCCAACTTTCTGTCCTGACAAAAAACTCTGCAGGTCACTTTCATTAGATCTTCATTTTAGCTCCACACAGAATTCCCTCTCTGGCCATGCCCCAGTCATATGATGTCTTTCAATTCATCCAACACTGCACAAAATGTTCTTTCTCACATTATATCCTTTTTCCTTCCTGTACAATGCTCTTCTCCTAGCAATGTATGCCTAAGATCTCAGCTCAAATATCACTACCTCAAGGGAGTCTTCTTTGCCTATCCTACTTATAAGACTTTATCTTTTGCTTCCTAGTTATATTCTCTATACTAATCTATTTCTTTTAAAACATTTATCATAATTATATAATCCTGTTTCTATTTTCAGTACATCATTTCTAAAGCCAGAATTCATGAAAGTTTCTGTCTTGTCTATATTATTATGATAGCTCTAGCCTATCTGGCTGCACAGCACTTATTACAATATACACTAACAACTTTTAAAACCAGATTGAAACAATTCTTTTTCTTTTTCCTTTTTTTTTTTTTTTTTCCGAGACAGGGTTTCTCTGTGTAGCCCTGGCTGTCCTGGAACTCACTTTGTAGACCAGACTGGCCTCGAACTCAGAAATCCACCTGCCTCTGCCTCCCAAGTGCTGGGATTTTGTCAGGACAGAAAGTTGGGAGTTTATTGTTGACTATAGAAAGCCCTAAAGCTAGAAAGTGGCATGATCTGGTATATCTTTTAACTTACTGCTGATTCCTGCAGAGACAACACATTGATAAACACCTAGTAAGAACTAGGAAACTTAGTTTTGCAGAAAAAGTCATTTGACCTTCCATGGAAGGTCATTTGAAAAGTAGGTGTATCTCTGCTTTGCCATCTTTTAAGTATTTTATGAACCACTATGAAAGTCGGCTATATTATACCCGTCTGATCATTCAGGTGGTGTGTTACGTGTATACAGCATGCTGGTTGTGTGCTACTTTACAGTATACACGTGATTTTTGCATCCTGTCCTTGCATCCATTTTCAGGTCACTTTATAGTTGAATATATTGAAGGTAATTGATCATCCAGGGGCAGTTGGTAGCTAATAGAATCTGAATCCTCTTCTCCAGGATATTGTAAAAACTAGAGGCAGAGCTAGGACTCACATGAATAAAAAGCACCACCACCACCGCCCGGCAATCTATTAAGCATTAAGAAATAAACACATTGAAAGCAAACAAATTGTACCTATATTGTTCTCCCAGAATGTCTGATACTAACATTAGAGAAAGCTTATATTCTATTTAAATGTGCTGTCTTTAAGAAATTAAGAGCACTGAGTGCTCTTCCAGAGGTCCTGAGTTCAAATCCCCAGCACTCACATGGTGGCTCACAACCATCTGTAATGAGATCCAATGCCCTCTTCTAGTGTGTCTGAAGACAGTGACAATGTACTCACATATGCAATATATATATATATATATATATATATATATATATATATATAAATATAAAGAAATCAGCTATCTCATGTTACTGAACCATTTAGGCTATTCTTTGAATGCTGCTCTGTGTTCTGTAATCTGACCAGATTACATATGGCAAATGACTATGGACACAGAACAAGGAAACTGTAATGCTTCCTATCTCTCCATTATAAACGTTTTTAGTCAGAGAATAAGGCTAAAATCCATCATTGTAAGACATGACCACACAGCAATGATAAAAAGCAGAATATGTTAGGTTTCCATTTCCCTTTCCAATTCCTAAGAATCTCATATTCAATAATAGAATTTATCCAACTTAATCTCCTTTTCATCAGTAAAATGTCAGTACTAAGAGGCTTTAACAACCAGGACAGAATTCCACTGGTCAGGAGTGAGAAGCAGGGAAACTTCATAAAATACTTCTCTTTACAATGCCAGCTTGGAGTTGCTCAAAGAGCAAGCCTTTGGAAGCTTACGTGTGTGTAGCATAAAGATGAGGGGAAGACAAAGCACACAAGAGCAACTGGAAAGATTCACAGTGGTTTCTGCAGTGGCTTGCCCAAGCATGGCCTCGACCTTACCAAACATAGTCATATACATCTAAAGGTAAGAATGAAAACATCTGAAAGCACAGGAGGTATAAAAAACATGGAACCAAAACTCCTTGGAAATAGGAAGAAAGACATCTTAGTGTAAGAATTCAAAGAAAAAGAGAGCTCTGAGAAAAGCTGTTTTTTTTTTTTTTACTACATTTAACAAGGATAAATGCAAAAAGGAAGCATAGATGCTTCTGTATATTTGAACAGGAAAGGCTATTGTACTGTAATTCCATGTATACATTTAAAAGTATATGATGCCATGGCAAATCCAGTTCACTTTTAACTGTTCATTGCTTTTGCAGAAAGAGACCTGAAGAAGTATTATAATGCAGAGACTATTTCTCATTCTAAATAACAGCATTCTTTTAGAGTCCATCTAGCTAGCTATAAAGATAATTTCCAGAAAAGAACCCCCATTAAACTGTTAAATTCATTGTTATTAAAAAGCCTCCTAACGAGGGGGCTGTAGAGATGGCTTAGCAGTCAAGAGTATTTGTTGCTTTCGTACGAGACCAAGGTTAGGTTCCTAGCACCTACATAGCAGTTCACAACCACCTGTAACTGTAGTTCTGCCATCTTCCTCAGACACTGCATGTATGTGGTGCACATACATGTAGGTAAAGCAGTCATACTGCATAAAAATAAAGATATCCATTTAAAGTCTTTTATAATCGCATTATTTTATATTTTCAATGTAGACGGGACATGTTGACTCTTCTCAACAATCCATATGACTGAACTCTACAGGACAGAATCGGCTATAAAACATTAACAGAGCTATCCAAATTCTAGAAGTTCTCAGAGAATTGTTAGTCTGTATTATTTCAACTCCTATCAATCTTTTCTGTGGATTCCAACAGAAAACTACAAATACAGGTTGCCTTACCTATTTTCTTTACTTCTTCAGCAAAGTAGGGATCATTTAAATCAACATCAGAAGGAAGCTCATCTTCACTGGCTTCTTCAGCAAGAGCCTTAAGGTGAAAAACAGCAGTGATTAGCAATAAACTAAGGTCACAAATGATAGGTTATTTCAACAATCTATTTTTTAGATAAGGAAAATGCTTTCAATTACAAAAATTTTAAACATAAATTAATGCTCTGTTCCCTTATTCTGTTTAAAAATGATCTTGGATTGGGGAGTTAGCTTAACAGTTAAAAAGCCATCACTACTTTGTCATAAAGACCAGAGTTCTGATACCAGTACCCATGTTAGGTGGCTCACAACCAGCTGTAACTCCAGCTTCAATTCTGGCTTCTAAGGGCCTATCTGTGCACCTGCATACACACACACACACACACACACATATGCACACACACTTAGACTTACACACACACACACACACACACACACACACACACACACACACACACAATTTTTTTTTAAAGGCCTGGCATGGTAGCCTAAAACCACAGAGGAATCAGAGGCAGACAAATTTTCTTTGAGGCCAGCCTGGTCTACAAACAAGTTAGTTCCAAGCAAACCAAGGATACTTTCTGAGACCCTGTTTCCAAAACAAAACAAAACACAGCACACCTTGTTTTATCTGTGGTCTATTACTGTAAACTATCAGTCTATTTTAAATAAGTTGAAAGCTAAAATTTCTCTAATATAATCTGAACAGACTGTCTATATTGTATTGGTGTATTTAATTAATACACAAGACCATAAAGCAAAAATATCTGAACTGAGATTAGACTAAACAGACTGGGTTTATTTCCAATGTATCCAAAACTTCTCTATCATTTCAACAAATATGCTGAGAATATATTCATCCTGAATGCAAAATGATCCACTAAACCTTTAAGGCACTGAGGAGTCAGATGGCATGTAATGCTATTATCAAATCTGGTGCAGAACACCTAGTCTAGGAGACACTAATTATTTATATATATTTTAAATGTTGTTAACAAGCCCAGATCTTCTCTTGGCTGCTCTTTCTCCCTCTGGCACTTGCCAGACCCAGGAGCCTTCATCCACAGACCCTCTAGCCAAGTCCAGGTGGTGAGGACACATTGGTACATGGCAATCCCTCTCAACTCTGGTTCAGGAATTGCTTGTGCCAGATCCAGCTTCCAGACCCGGCTAGGCCTGCACCCTATGCATGTGCTTCTTCTCACTATGGTTAACCCACCTGACCTCACTGTGACTGCACGCTCAACCACAACCAGGGCCCCACTCAAGCCTTTCCTAACTCCTGAGTATCAGCTTGTCCTGCTGTGTTCACATCAGATACATGACCAACAGAAGAAGCCTACACTTCCAGGTTTCATTGCACAAAAAGTATGAAAGGTAAGGAGAGTATCTTCTCTCAAATCGACCACTCCTATTCAAGTGTTCTAAAGTGAGTGTTGCTTAGATGTGGTAGGCAGAACTGTGGTAGTTTGAATATGCTTGGCCCAGGAAGTGGCACTATTAGGAGGTATGGCCTTGTAGGTGTGGCCTTATTAGAAGTGTGTCACCGTGGGGTTGGGCTTTGAGACCCTCTTCCTAGCTGCTAGGAGACACTCCTCTCCTGGCTGCAGCTGGATCAAGATACAGAATTCTCAGCTCCTTCTCTAGCACCATGTACGCTTGGATGCTGCCATGCTTCCTGCCATGATGATAATGGAGTGAACCTCTGACACTGTAAGCTATCTCTAATTAAATGTTGTCTCAATATAAGAGTTGCCTTGGTCATGGTGTCTTTTACAAGGTCACAGAACTGAACAAACACAACTAATTAAAAAAACAAAACAAAATCCAAGAAGTTTAGAGACACAACCAAAATCAATGAACTCAAAAAGATGAAAATGTCTGCATGGTACCCAAGAAAACATATAAACATAAGGCTGAAATGACATAAAAACAATACAGGTTTTTAGAAAAGAGACAGAAATACTGAAGAGACCTCAAGCCGAAATGAAGGTAGAATTAAAGTTAGTGCAAACAGAAAACTCAGAGAAAAGCTTTACAAGTAAAATTGATAGAATGTAAGACAGACTATATTTTATAGTCTCTATATATCTATGTTACCTACATGCCTAGATCTATGTAGATCTATACACATACACAAACAAAAAACCCTGAATGGTAAAACAAAACTTGGAAAAAACTGTGGGACTCATGAAAAACCAAACCTTTGAACTGTAGTCAGAGATGATCACAGGTCAATGGCATAGACAAGATGTTCAAAAGGATCATAGAAGTCAACTTTCAAACTAAGGAAAGATAAAACCTGATGTTCAAAGAAGCACAGCTGTTAATACCAATTAGACAAGAACATAAGTAAAACTCCCCACAACATTATCATAGTTGAAACACTTAAACAGAGCAAAGAGTAGTAACAGCTCCAAGAGGAAAATCACTAGTCACATAAATGGAAAAGCCATCAGAATAACAGCCGACTTTGCAATGGAAACTCTGAAATCCAGAAGAGCAACGCACTCCAAATTTTACACAATCACCTACCTAGACTACTGTACCCAGTAAAGCTATCTGCCGTAGTTGAAGGAGAGAAAAAAATTTTTTTCCATGATGCAAATAGGCTAAAAAAAATTCATGTCTGGAAAACCAAGCCTAAAGAGAATACTGGAAACAATACTTCTAAATGAAGACTAAACATAGCCAAGAGATCCTAGAAAGAAGACAAATAAAACATTATTAATGAAATACTAAATACAATCAAGAGCATAAACAGCAAACTGTAGATATAATTAATGTCTTGTGCTCTGTGCAAAAGCAATCACTTGTCAATAAAAAGCTGATTGGACAATGAGCTGAGGCAGGATTAGAAGGTGGACATCTGGCAGAGACAGGATTCTGGGAAACAGATGTGGAGATTTGCTCTGAATACTGAAGGACAGTTGCATGAAACTGTGGAGAGCTAACCAATCACATAGTGGGACTTAGAATAAAATAAATAGGTAATTAAGTTATGAACTAGTTGGGGAACAAGGCAAAGCTTATGGCCTAAGCATTTACTCATAAATAATTAAGTCTCAGAGTTGTTATTTCTAGGAACAAAGAGGCTGGGTAGAAAAGCTCATGGTTAGAGCAAACCAAACTAAAACAACAACCAACCAACCAACCACAACTAACACAAAAGCAATAAAATGACAGCAATCAACACAGGCCTTTCAATAATTTTAAATCTTAATAGCCTCAATCCTCAAATCAAATGATGCAGGCTGGCCGAATGAGCTTTAAAGATAGGCACCATCTTAAAGGGAAAGGATGGAAAAAAGCATTCCAAGCAAAAGTAACAGGAAGCAAGCAAGTGTTACTATTAGCTGACAACATAGGCTTCAAACAACTAATTAAAGGAGATAAAGGGCACTTCATTTTAATCAAGGATACAGTTAAGCAAGAAGATATTATCATCTTAACATATATGTACTGAAATTGATGCATCCAACTTATGTACTACGAGAATTGAATTATTATTATCAACCCACTAATAGATGATTTCAATACCCCATTTCCTCTACTAAACAGGTCAAGTGAACAAAAAAAATAGAGAAATATCAGAAATAAATAATATTATACAGCTAATGAACTTAACAGATATCTACAGCATATTTAATCCAAACACCAAAGAATATTTATTCTACTCAGCAGCCCATGAAAGCATCTATATAATAAACTATATCTTGTAACAGAAAAACAATTCTTAACAAATTCAGAAAAATCAACTCTATGTAGCTTATCTGTCCATATGAAATAAAAGCTAAAATCAATACCATGAAAATCTCCAGTAAGGACAGAAACTCATGGAGATTAAACACCCCATTACTGGAAAATGATGGGTCAAAGAAGAAACCAAGAAAGAAAAAAAAAAAAAAATTCCTGGAACTAAAAGAAGATAAAACCACAATGCAACAAAATCTCTGGGAAAGATTAAAAGCAGTCCTACAAGGGTGATTTATAGCCCCGAGTGCCTACATTACAAAACTATAAAGAGTACAAATAAATGACTTAATGATGCAACTAAAAATTTTGGAAAAGGTAACAAATCCAGTAGATGGCAAGACATAATAAAAATCAGAGCAGAAACCAGTGAAATGGAAGCAAAGAAAACAACACAAGAATCAACAAATCTAAGAGCTAGTTCTATGAGAAATAAACAAGGTTGACAGACCCTTGGCCTAACTAACCAAAAGAATGAAAGGACGCAAATTAACAAAATCAAAAACAAACAGGGAAACATTACAACAGACAAAAGGAATTTAGAATATTATAAGGGAATAATTAAAAAACCCATACACCATTAAGTTGGAAAATCTAAAAGAAATGGATGAATTTCTAGAGTTATCCAAACTATCAAAGTTACAACAATCTAAACAGACCCATAACAAACGAGATTGAAAAAAGTAATAAGGGTCCTGTTGGAAGAAAGAAAGAAAGAGAGAAAGAAAGGAAGAGAGGAAGAAAGAAAGAAAGGAAGGAAGAAACCCAGATTAATTCACACTTTCAAAGATCTAAGCCAATCTTTAATTTTCTTAAGACTTTAAAGAAAATAGAAACAAGAGTACTTTGAAACTCCTACTACAATGCATGCTAACACGTGCCAGCATCACTCTAACCCCAATGCCAGAGAAAGTCATAACAGAAAAAGAAATTTACAGGCCTATATCCCGGATGAAAATACATTCTAAAAAAGTTCTCAGGGCTGGAGAGATGACTCAGTGGTTGAGGGCACTGGCTGCTCTTCCAGAGGACCCAGGTTCAAATCCCAGCACCTACACGGTAGCTGGCAACTGCTCCAACATCTGAGATCTTCACACAGACATGCATGAGGCAAAACACCAAAGCACATAAATGTAAATAAATTATTTTAAAAATCCTCAATAAATATGTATCAAAAAGATTACCCACTATGACCAAGTTGGCTTTATCTTAGAGATGCAAGGTTGGTGCAACATATGAAGGACAATAAATTAACAGGCCACATAAGTAGAATTAAAACAAAAAATCACATGACCAGTAGATGCTGAAAAGCCTTTGACAAAAATCCAATGTGCTATCATAATAAAAGTCCAAGGGACAGTATTCCTGGAGGGAATATATCTCAGCATGTATCAAAATCACAGACAACACCATCCTAAATGGAGAAAAATTTGAAGCAAGTCTATTTAAATAAGGAGCAAGACAGGGCTGTCCACTGTCCCTACTCCTTTTCAATACAGCTTGAAGTACTAGCTGGAGCAGTAAGGCAAGAGAAGAAAATTAAAGAAATACAAATAAGAAAAGGAAAAGTCAAAATATCTGTATTTGTAGATGGTACAATATTATATATAAGAGATCTCAAAAATTCTAACCGAAAACATATAGAAATGATTTTAAAAAAATGTTAGGATAGTGTCAGGAATCAGAATCAGCTTACATCAACCAATGGCTCTTCTATACACCAACAATAAACACACAGAGAAAGAGAACATGGATACACTCTTATTCACAACTGTAGTATACTCCATGATCTAAGAGTAGGAAGGGACTTTGTTGATGGGCCTCCATTTGCTTAGGAATTAAGGCCAATACAATTAACAAGTGGGACTTCATCAAACTGAAAAGCTTCTTCTGAGATGAGACGGAAGGCAGGACCATGCAGAGACTGCCCCATCCGGGGATACAGACCATAATAACCACCAAACCCAGACACTATTGCATATGCCGGCAAGATTTTGCTGACAGGACCCTGATATAGCTGTCTCTTGTGAGGCTATGCCAGTGCCTGGCAAACACAGAAGTGGATGCTCACAGTCAGCTATTGAATGGAACACAGGGCCCCCAATGGAGGAGCTAGAGAAAGTACCCAAGGAGCTGAAGGGGTCTGTAACCCTATAGGTGAAACAACAATATGAACTAACCAGTACCCCCAGAGCTTGTGTCTCTAGCTGCATATGTATCAGAAGATGGCCTAATCGGCCATCATTGGGAGGAGAGGCCCTTGGTCTTGTAAAGATTATATGCCCCAGTACAGGGGAATGCCAGGGCCAGGAAGCAGGAGTGGGTGGGTTGAGGAGCAGGGCGGGGGGTGGGGAGGGTGGGGGGTGGGGGGGAGGGGGTATAAGGGACTTCCCGGATAGCATTTGAATTGTAAACGAAGAAAATATCTAATAAAAAAATTGTTTAAAAAATAAAATTAACCAACTGAGTAAAGCAGAAGCTCACAGAGCAGGAGGAAAGCGTTGTCACATATATACCTGACAAATGATTTACATTCAAAAGAGTTAAAAAGAAATAAAAGTAGCTGAGAAATCTTAAAAAGCAAAACAAAAACCAACTAACCAACCAAAAGCCAACAACAAAAAACCCAAAACATCATCCTTATTTTCCTTATTTCCCTAATTTCTAGGGAAATATAAAGCAAAACAACTGAGTTTTAATCTTCCACCAGCCAGAATGATTAAGATCAACAAAACAACTAGGATGTGTTTCCCTGTTTCCTAGGAGAACCCTATTTCCTGTTGGGATTGCAATCTGGTGCAGTCACCTTGGAAATAAGCGTGGCGAATTCTCAGAAAGCTAAATACATGTACTAACTACATGGCTCAGCTATACTCCTCCTTGGCATAGGCCCAAAGGGACTCGACATCTCACTTCACAGATACTTGCTCAGCAATGTTTGCTGTTACTCTATTGACAACAGCTAGTGAATGGAAGCATTCTAAATGCTTTTCAATCAATGAATAACAAAAATGTGGTGGCATATACCCTATGTAATAAAATCATGAACTTTGCAGATAAATAGATGGAACTAAAAAATTATGATTTTGAGTATGAGGTAACCAGAAGACTGTCTCCTAGATTGAACAGGGAAGCTGCAGCATGAAATCTCAATAATATGGTACCTGACACTGAACAATGACACACTACCATGTTGACATTCCAAAATAGATGGGTGAAATCCTACAAGGCACAGATGAAGAGCTACAGGCAATTAAAAATTTCTCACAAAGGAAGAATTAGTCTTCCCTAGGGATGAGCATGCCAAATGGATATCTAATTAATTCACACATGCATTCATGCATACATACATACATATGAATGAAACACATACAGGCTTAGCAGATTGCATGTATGCATTATTCTCATGTATGTGTAAGGACAATAAGGAGGAAAGGGGAAAATAACTATTCTTTAATTAAATAAAAAAAGTCCAGAGTTTGTCCAATTAAAAAAAGGGGGGGGGGGAGAAAGAAAGAAAAAGAAAAGAGGCCAGGCAGTGGTAGTGCACGCCTTTAGTTCCAGCACGCAGGAAGCTGAGGCAGGAGGATCTCTTGAGTTTGAGGCCAGCCTGTTCTACAGAGTGAGTTCCAGGACAGCTAGGGCTACACAGAGAAACCCTGTCTCAAATCAACAAGAAGAATAAGAAAACAACAAGAAAAAAGTAAAAGTGTAAGGGAATCCTAAAGCTTACAGAATGCTGTCTAAAGTCTCAGAGTGACTATTGTAGTAACCCCATACAGATTCACTTAGAAAATCTTCCCAGAAACCTCTAGCTTCATCTCTCATGAAATCATTCTATTAGTGGCAATTAGCTGGCTACTTAAGTTTTGAAGAAAGCTCTAGTAAAAACAGGTAACTATCAAAAAGGCAGGGCTTTTACCCTACTTTCCCACTTTATTTCAATAAAAGTCTAAAAATTATTTCACAGTAGATGCATGTATTGGCTCCCACAATCCAGCCTCAGGAAGAGAAACGTGGGTTATATGGTAAGAAGCACCTTCCTATAGACAGCTAGCATTCAGTGAACACCTGGGCAATTAGCATGGATACCTTCTGTTTCTTCTTCAGTCTTTTCTTCTCTTTCTTCTTCTCTAAAAACTGTTCCCAAGGGGTCAGTTTATCCTTTCCCTCCAACTTGTTTTTGACCATCTCTTCTGCACTCTCCTTAAGACCTAGAAGAGAAACAAAATCCAAATAGTTTAGTTAAAAACAGTTTATCTTCGACCAGTTAAAAGCTTATAAAAACAAAGAGAACAAACATAATTTATATAAGTAGGTATATACAACAGTGAATACTTGCAATATCCTAAGACCACAAAACGGTAAGTAACTTTGGTAAATCCTACTGTGTATGTGTGAGACGAAGAGAGAAACAGAGAGAGACATTTAGCCAAAGGAAATCAAATCAAGAAATTTAGCAATCTGACACATGGTTATTAATGAAAAACCTATTATTAGTGAGACACAGTGGTTTTAAACTACAATCCCAGGTTAAGGAAGAGATAAGTCCAAATAGGCCATACAACAGAAATACTATCTCAAAATAAGTGAACAAAATTAAAAAAAAAGAAAAAGAAACCCAAATATTTACATAGGTCTAAGTGTCCTCTCTACCTTTGTTTTGAGCCTGCAAGAGGTCATCTCACTTTCTGCCTTTTGGTGATGGCCGAGTGAAGAAAAACTCTAGAACAAGTCTCAGGTTATAACTACTAACTACCTAAGCAAAATCTTCTCCAGTTTTTCCTATCATCCAGTGAAGGACTGTGTTTCCTGGACATTACAAGTGACTAACAAAAACTGAAGAATGAGTCAAGCATTGTATAAGGCTGTGTAGGTAAGAGCTTGGCTCTTCCAATGCCACTGTCGTCATGGTTCATCTCTGAAGCTTTTGTTCCTATACTCTGCTCCTCACTCACATATCCTTCACTGTCATTAAACTCGCACTTTAAAAATGTACTTGCAATGAGACCTCATTACCAGGGCTGTTTGCTCATTTACAGTATTTTGAATGTATTTTGAATGATGAATTGGATGAGCCACCACTTTTTCTAAAATGACCATTTGAATCATTCCACTCACTGTTACATTTTATTTTGTTTGTACAAAGACAGAGTCCCAGACTGGGCTGGTCCCTAACTTACTATGTAGGTCAGACAGGCCTTGAACTTGTGGTGATCCTCCTGGCCCTGCCTCCTGACAGACTGAATTACCAGTGTGTGCTACCATGCCCAGACATTTGCTATTTTTAAAGATGGATTTTATGCCATATAAACATTTAAAGCTCTACCTCCACTGTGTCCTTCAAAATTTCTAAGAAAAATAGATGAATAAATCAATACCATTATCTTCAAAGAAGAGAGAATAATAGTTACATGTTCTGTACTCTGGTGGAAGTGAGGATCTTGGCCAGCTTTAGGATTTACCCCATCCTACCTACTCACTCAACTTTACCTGTGGTCTCAGTATGCAAAATGAAATCAGGTAGAGACTGGATGCATACAAACCCTCCCTCTCACATGCACGTTTCCCCCCTTTGAACTGCAAAATACTTAGCAGATGTTCAAATACTCAGAATCACTATTTCAGGGCTTTTAGGCTGTGAGCCCCAAAGACCAGTTTGAAACAGGTGAGCTCTTATGCCCATTTTCCAGCTGTAAGACAAAGAATCCCCACATTTCTAGGACTTATAGACATACTAAATTAAATTACACATACTCTTAAGTTTCATTTTATGACATATAGATTTGTTAGATGCCAAACCAGAAATACATTCATTAATTCAAAAAATGGATGTGGGGTTGGAGAGATGGCTCTTAAAGAGATTGCTCTTTCAGAGGACCCTGGTTGGAATGCCAGCACTTACATAGTGGCTCAAAACCACCTGTAACTCTAACTCAAGGGATTCAATGCCTTCTTCTGTCCTCCTTCGGTGCCAGGTATGACCCAAAGTGCATAAATATACAAGCAGACAAAACATTCGTACACATAAAGTAAAATTTAAATGAATCGTTAAGACACATTCTTTTATGAGAAAAACATTTCACATTACTAAATGGTTCTCGTATGAAATGTGAATGATACCAAGTCATCTACAGATCTTTAAATGAAATGGTAATGTACCTAGGGAATGTAAGATGAGATCCTCATTCATACAGGAGAAGGCAGTAAGTTCTGATACAAGTTGATTTCATGTAACAAGGTAGAATAGCATATAGAATGCATGCAGGTCAGCATACAGTCTAATCTCAAAAGCATACTATTATTAGATAGATAAATCTTTGAAAATGTTATTTTTTTGAGACAAGATTTGTGCTGGAACTTATAAAGGTGCACTCCCTCTGCCTCCCAAGAGCTGGGAATAAAGGCAAATGCCACCATGCCTGGCTAGGTGTATAAAAGGGGGTTATGTGATTACTTGCATCATGTTACTGAGGTGTCATTTATTTGGCAATTTAACTTTAATATTGATATGTAAATAATAAATACAAATTAAGTATTTATTATATGGCTCTGCTGAGAACCTGAACATGCAAGTTCTAAACTAAAAGCAGGATAGTCACGTTCTTTTACATTCCATAGTAGTTAGCATAGTCCCCAGTGCACAGTAAGTACTTAATAAACACGTCTGTCTTGATTTCTTTTGAAGGAAAGACTCTTATTTCCTGCCAAGTGTTTGATCTTTGATATTTAGAACATATTATTTCTAACAGAAAATGAACCAAAACTTTAAGGCTTCTGTCTCTAAGTGATTCATGTGGACCACTAGTTCTAGAGTAAGTGAGGCAAAATGTATCCTCGAGAAATAATATTTTCTCGAACTTAGTTTGTTGGTAGCAATAAAGAAATCATATCTTAAATTCGAGTCAGTCTGTAGTTTCTTTTTTGCCTGGCTCCCACTTAATACCAAAATAGAGGAATGACAAACACATTGCAGTGAATTAACACACCACCACGATAACTTAAAAATGCTTTGTTCTCATTGTCATCATGAGGTCATTTAAATCTCTTGCCACAGATCACAGTTGTTTATGTTCTAAGTTCTTAAAAATATGTCCATCCCAGAAGTCTCTTGGCAAATGCACAAGAACATTCTTCAGAGTCAGTTTAGCCTCTCACTTAAGAGAAGCCACAATGTGACTTGAAAAACAACTTCATTATAACTCCTTTAGTTTTGTACAAATTTGTTAAAAAAAAAAAAAAAAGCAAACCTTTAGGCATATATCCATAGATTGCCAAATTAAAGATATCAATAATCCCACAAATAAAGGGTAAAGCCCCTTCTAGAGCTAACCACAAAAGCAGATGACTCAATATAGTAATAATAATAATTTAATAAGCATGATCTATTCAACTATTTTGGCAGTTTTGGTGCATATAAAAAGACCCATAAATATTCTTACAAAATCTCCAAGAAGAATATATATTTCTCCTGACCTTATTTATCCACATGAAATGTTTGAAAAGTCTTCAAAGGATAGGATACAAATGATTTAAAACAACTTAAGTAGGTACTGTTACAGGCTTTATTTATAAAAACAAAATGCATGTTTTAAGAGTTCTCATATAGGTTGAAACTGGCACTTTTACTTAAATATGGGCTTAGGATTCATTGGGAATACTTATGAACACTTGCATATCAATCTCATAAAACTTTTTGTGTGTTATAAATTAGACTATGCAGCACTCAATTCCAAAAGCTTTAAAGTGTTACTGACCACCATCACCAACACCAGACTCCAAATGTGGAACTCATTCTGGGTTCCGGGCTTTCTTCTAGAGGCAAACCACTAGCCAGGTCCTAAGGAGCACTGCTATCAAGGCACCTCTCCCAACTAAAACATTACTCCTGAAGGTGTGAGGACAAGGAAGGACACGGTTACTCACATAACAAGGGTCCATATTAGTAGCTCATGAGAGTCCTGGCACATAGCACACACCTTATAAATGTGCATAGGATAAGGAAGCAAGTGAAAGGAAAGTGATTCAAATCTGTCCCACCCCACTGACTGGGAGCAACAACACATGGAACTAAAAGTAAAATAAAAACTAGTTTCAAAAACAATAGTGAATGGCTAAAACTATCAATTAGCCAGAGCCAACAAATGTTCTCTGGTTGTACTCAATACTGTTAGAATCTTGTTATACCTACTATGTGAAAAGTACACAGTTAAAATGAAGATAATAAGGATAAATCTAAAAGATGATCTGACTGGGAATTTCTACTCACATAACTTCATTGCCAAAGATTTAATAAATATACAAGGAAGGTAAGCCCAGAGTATTCACTGAATAGACGGTGCTTTTTGCTGTTATTGTCTAAAGTTATTTCACTGGTAGAAAAGGCTTTACATTTGTCTAGAATTTGGGTTGTCTTTCTCTAACTTCGAAATCCCCTTTCAGTTTCCCTTAAAGTAATGGCTTCCAATTCCAGGGTATTAACTTCACCACACATTAAACTGTCCCCTATGCCTGCTTCTTAGCGTTCAATATTCCTACAACACTGAATTCAAATACAAGACATCTGGGCCTCATTAGGGAGCTATTGTTTTCTGTATTTGTCTCAAGCTTATTTGTATGTTTTTCTTGCCTTTCATGCAGTTTGTAATCACAATAACATACTACTAAGCTGTCCTCTAACTTCTGGCCAAGTCTGGGAAAGCCATTCTGATAAGTTATTTATGGCAAATACTGAAAAATTACTTGTTCTATTGTTATTTTTATACATTTATGTTATTTTTATATATTTGTAGGCAAGGTAGAAAATGAATGAAATCTTTTACATGAATGGCTAAGATATAAGGAATCAAGAAGAATTCCTGTGTCAAGTCTCAATAAGGAAGCTCAAATAGAACTATTAAGTTAGTTCAGAAGCAGGGAGTTCTCCTTGGGGACACACACTAAGCTAATATAGTCTAGTATGGATTTTGGGTTGTTATGGGCTCTTAGCCAAGGAGGTGGGGGCCAAAGTTTGGAGTCTGATCATGGTGGGAGGTCCCAGGATCCTTAAATGTGCCCCCAGTAGATGATGACCCTCCCTCTACAGTTCTGGGGGAGTACATGAAGATCGGGGGGAGTAAAACTACAGTTCTCCTCTGAGACTTTGTAACCACAAAGCCCACAAACCCATGGACTTGTGGCTGGAATTCACACTACTTGTGTGGTCCCAAATACACCAACTCAAAAATTCAATAGGTCTTGGATTAGAAATGCCTCCAGACACCTGACAAATAGTCTCTAAAAGGAACTCTGTCTGATCCAGAGTTCCTGTAAGAAAGAAAGAGCCAAGACAAGAAGATCCCAGTTAAAAATCCCTGAGGAACTAGAGTAAGTGGAAACAAAAACCAGTAAGACAGAGTCACAGACTATAGACTTGGAAATTGAGATACAAAATATAAAATCAGCACTTAAAAAAGCAAAGGAAGAAATTATCAGACAAGTTTGGAGGACAAAAGAAAACAGCAACTCTGGGAGATAAAAACATCAAGCTAGTGTAAAAGCTTAAATGTATACACTAGAGGAAGACTTAATGAAGGAAAACAGAACTGAAGAAATTCTTCAGCAAGCTGCACAGATTCAAAAGCACAGAAATTAGGAGTTACAGATTCAAAGTAAAAAAGTAACATACACAATCAAATATAACTTCTGGAAGAAAAATTGGACATGAAAAAAAAAACCTAGGACTTTAAGAGGAAAATGGTAGAGGCACTTTCACCTGGTAAAAGATACTCTACAGGACTATGATATTCAATTAATTCATAAGCAAAACACCCCACCATCTATACCATACTAAAGTCTAATTTGGCAAAGACTGTAAAAACACCTTAAAAGCCATGGACCCAGTGCGGCATCTTCTGAACTGACATCCTCAGATATTTTCTTCTTCCAAGAAAGGGGTTAAGATGGGGACTGGCCTAGGATACCCACACTAGAAGGCACTACTCTCCCTACTCTAACCTGCAACACTAAGCCTCAGCAGCACAGCTTGCTCTAAGAACGGTTCCATCCACACTCACAGCCTCATCAACACAGGTAGCTCAAAGACAGTTCCATCAGAAACAGTATCTTTTAGTTTATCACTATTTGTTTTTGTTACCAAAACTCACCAATATACAAAAAATAAAAATAAAACAAATCTTGAAAAAAACAACCCTAACTCAACTAGAGATAAATCAGACCTGGTATTGGAAACCCTGTCAACTACCTAGTAGGGCTAGTGAACTTGTGTGGTTTTAGGAGAACCTACAGCCAACCACTTTACTAAGCAGCAGAATCCTTAACTGAATCTTTGTCATTATACCCATAGGTAACTGTAGTACTCACCCCTAATCAAGGAAACTTCTTGCTGCAGTAAGTGGACTAAGCCATTATGGCAAACCATAATGAGTCAAAATGCAATTGCAGAGTCTGTACCAAAAGATGTATCTACAATCTAAGGCTCAGGGATCATTGTGGGAAAGGGTGTGGACAGGCTATAAGAGCTAGAGGAACTGGGAATTTACCGTAACATTATGTCTCTTATGAATATCAAAAGCTACATCCAGAAAGTCTCACCAATTTGACTGCTTAAATAGGGATGACACCAAAGCTCATGAGGCTTCAACCCCCAAAAGAGATTACAGGCAACTAAGGAATGCTGATAGCAGGAGAAACAGTCTTCCTCAGAGAAAACACACCAACTGGTTAAACAACACTAAATGCTCAGCCCTGAAAACATATATAAGTAATGATATACAGAATTAACAGGTTGTATTTCTATATTTAAGAATTATATACATACACACTCACACACACACACACCATTCACTGAAACAAAAGGTCATGATTTTAGAAGAGTAAGGCAGGCTAGATGGGAGGATTTGGAAGGAGTTAAGAGAAGGGGAAAATAAGTAATTATATTAAAAGTCTAAAGAAATTGAAAATCATAAAAAAAAAATCGTGACTTTATGGTAAACACTATAAAAATATAAAACAAAAACCAAATGTAATATAACCAGCATGAAAAATACACTCAGTTTCTACTTTCATATCATATTATTAAAGAAGAAACTTAGTTTTTCCAGAAACTGAGAAACTGACTAGCTATTCTATAGACAAAATGTGTTAGAAACACTTTTAGATAACCCTAGCTGCTTCTCATTTACTTTATGTATATGTGTGTGGATCACATGTGGGTAGGACCCCTGGAGGCCAGAAGAGGGTGTCAGATCCACTGGAACTGGAGTTATAGACAATGTGGGTACTGGGGAAAAAACCCAGGTTTCAGTTAAGAGCAGTAAACACTCTTAAGGACTGAGCCATTTCTCTTGAACCTGCTTTTCTTCTCTTCTCTTCTTATCTCCCTTCCTCCCTTCCTCTTCCACTCCTTCCCCTTCTATTTGTTGAAGACAAAGGTTTCTCTGTGTAGTTCTGGCTGTCCTGGAACTAGCTCTGTAGACTAGGCTGGCTTTGAATTTAGAGATCTGCCTGCCTCTCTGCTGGGACTAAAGGTATGCGCCACCACCACCTGCTCCTGGTTCTCAACTTTACTATTCAGTCCACAAACAATTCAAATGCTATTTACATAGTATGAAGTTTCAGCTTATTACCTTACAAAGCTTTCATAGTCAATCTGTTAACTGGATAAATCAGGAATGATTAGGTTGTAAAATTTTAATCACCCAGTAGCTGTGTGACTGTTCAGTTATCATATAAGCTTTCTTTTCCATCACCAAACTAGGATAGATTAATGATAACTTCTTTCTAAGCTCAGGCTTTCCATTTGATGCTCCCCTCTCAACTCAACTGTCTTCTTTCTTAGCTCAAGGCTACTTGTTTTTAGTTTTTAGTACAGCATCTGTAAAGTTTTGTTTTGGTTTTTTTTTTGGTTTTGTGTTCTAAGGATCAAACTTGGAATTCATTTAAGCCAGACAAGTACTTAGCCATTAAGCAACATCCCATCCTTTAACAATCTCCCAACTCTCAAAACACACACAGACACACACACACACACAGATACACACAATGTCACTAGAGATTTAACCAAGGGTCCTACTAGACAAGTGTTCTATCACTGAGTTATATTTTTGGCCCTTTACTCAAAAGTAAAAACATGGCTTTAAAAGAAAACTTTTAAACAAACAAAAAAATTGTAAATATCTTTCAAATAATGAATACATTAGTAATAAATGCAAACAGAAATATAGCCAAAAATAAATAAACAGGTTCTCTATGACATCAAAAATTTAAATGTTTGGATCAGGGTTACCTAACAAAATGAATAACTACTGATTTAAAACATTGTTTCTGAATAAAGAATGAATAATTCAATAGTCATATATGCTGACCCTGATACCTGTGTGAGCTTCCCGATGGAAGAGAGTGCAAGAATAGGCATCAAAGAAAGCTTGTGTGTGTGTGTGTATGTGTGTGATAGTGGGGGTGGGGGAAGTAGGGGTGGGGATGGGACAAAGAATAAAGACCAGACACTAGACTAAAATGGGATCATTGCTTTACAAAGTGGAGGCAAAGGCTGGGCAGTAGTGGTGCACGACTTTAATCCCAGCTCTATCATACAAAACAATGAAGAAAGGGGAAATGACATGAAATGTACCTTCATAAATGCCTCAAAACTTAAGTATTATGAGTCTTATCCTTCAGATTTATAAAAGGAGTTTGTGGAGTAGCTCTGTGGCCTCACACACTGCATACAATATGTACAAAGACCCCTTTCACCATTACACTCATATTCACAAATATGCATGAATGCAACAGGTGTCCACAATAAAAGGCATCCTATCAGGAGCCTTCACAAATACAGGCTGGGCGAGCAAGGTGGTTCAGTAGATAAAGGGTTCTGCCACTACACATGACAACCTGAACTTGTCATGCTGGAAAAAGGAGAAATGACACCTGCAAATTATTCTGTGACCTTCACACACCACCTACGTTACACACACATACATACACACACACACACACACACTGTTTGAATATGTGTGTATGCATGTGTGTGTGTGTGTTCTAAGAGAACCAACTTGACTCCATCCAGTAAAATGTGAAATAGTGATAATTCCCTGACACTGGAACTATTACTGACTATTGAAGGCACTATAAACCGGTGGGATATTTCTGGCAGCAATGTCAAGACAGAGAAAGTGCCCGAGCCCAAACCCCTTCCTGGTACTTCTATTTTGGGTAAACTACTTGATTAAAAATAGCTCACATTATGAAAAAAAGATCTAGATTATAACATCTTAGACCGGTGGTTCTCATCCTGTGGGTTGTGACCTATTTAAGGGGGTGTGTGTCAAAAGGTCCATTCACAGATGTCACCTATTATCCGGCATATCAGATATTTACAATTTTTAACAGCAGCAAAATTACAATTTCGAAGTAGCAATGAAAATAATCTTATGGTTGGGGGTCACCACAACATGAGGAACTATATTTATAGCACTGTGAAGGCTGAGATACCTGGCACCTGCGCTCCATCTTTTGATCTTTTGACAGTGTTGGTTTCAGTAGCTTGAGAAGACCACAGGTTGATCCATGGTATGTGTGAAGGCTGCTGGGTGAAGAGGAAATCACAGAACTGACTAGTGGTGAGCCTGAGTGCCAATGTCTGCTTTTCACTGTGGCCTGGATACTCTTCACTGAGGGAATGGGGGTGGGGGTCCTACTGTTGTTAAAAAAAGTTTTAAAATTAAAAGGCCCTAAAAAAGCAAGCCAAGGTATTGGCTAGGGATGAAAGCAAAGAACTCTTAGAATGGAGCAATATTTGTGGCTTTGGAAACTGTCCTGTTTCTGTTCAATGCCATACATCTACTGCAGTGAACGATTAGAAATATGGTTAAACATATGAGAACAGAGAAATGGCAAATGGAAGCAGAACTTACCTAAGCCATAGCTGAGTCAGGGTAGTAGAATTTTGGGTGGTAATTTTTCATTTTATATTTTTTAAAAACTTGAGCAAATATTAACATTCCATCCACAAATAAAAGTCAAGATAAAAACAAACTAGAGGTATAGCTCCTAATTCACTTCATGAGGTCTTTTACTCTATTAGCAAGGATATTTCAAGAAAACCACAGATCAAAATTAGTCAGTAAAATGGGCAATATTTGCATCCATGGATTACATGCCCACTAATTTCAATAAAAACGATAAAAAAAAAAAAACCCTAACAACCTTGAAACTGTACCTGCACTGAACAAACATACTGTTTCTTGTCTATGGACAATATATATATATATACTATAAATGTACACTTATATTTTATAGTACATATTTATATATTTTTATATTTTTCATATATGTTTAGAATATACAATATGTATTTTATATATAATACACATACATACACACATATATATGTGCCTGTGTGTGTATATATATATATATATGTATATATATATATATGCACACACATATAAAACGACAACTGTTTATATGGACTTTATTTAGTCTTGATTAAAATCATTTAGAAATGATTTTAAGTATACAAGATGATGTATACAAGTTATCTGCATATGACAGGACATGTTTTTGTATCTGTAGGAGATACTGGAATGAATTCACAAAGAACTGTAAGAGATGACTATAAGTAAGACATACTATAAGAGATGACTGTAAGTATCAGTAGTCTGTAACCATTACTGTTTGTAAAAGTACATGCAGTTATGTTTATAACTATTTGTGTATATAAATGTGTATTGTATATGACAATTCTTGTTTATACTAGCTTTTATCTATTTTTATACTTGACATTTTAAAATTTGCCTTATACTACTCTACTGGGACACATTTTTTTTTAACTATAGCAAAACTGTGATGGAACACTCAATAATACATATTTTATATTAATGAAACCTTATGAATTAACAAACAGCAAAGGCTACAGGAAAAAGGATCTTGAGAACTATAGTTTAAAAAAAAAGAATTGTAATAATTAGAAAATATAGTACTTAACTTCAAGTTTTTATATTCTAAATTGAGGAATCAAATCCAGGAAAGGTCTATGCTTATAATTAGACAGAAATAATTTATAATTAGTAAAACCAAGAAACCAATCAAATGGGAGCTGGAAAGAGTATAAAACACCTATGGCTCAGGGATCCATGGGTAAGAGGAAGTAGAAAGATTTCAAGAGCCAGAGGTGGACTCCAAGGAAAGATCATTCCAGACCCAGCAGGACTGACACACATATGAGCTCAGAGACTGTGATGGCACGTACGGGACCTTCACAGGTTCACATCAGGTAAAATTCCAGCATTGAGAAGGGGAAGTAGTCACAGGCCTGTCCTCAGCCAAGGAGAGATTCGCAACTGATACCTACCAGGAAAGGGAAAATCCGATTTCTGTAACATGGAATGACACTGGGTTTGCCAACCACATGTTAGGGCAGGCCCCACACTAGGAAGTAGTTGGCTATACAAACCAGATATGATGGGGTTTGTTTGTTTGTTTTTGTGCATTTTATTTTATTATATATGTGCTTTATTTTCTTTTTAGTTTGTTTTGATTTTCATTTTTTGAAAATTGTTTTTCTTTCCTTTTTGTTTTTGAGAGAGTACATGAAGTCTGAGTGGGTAAGTACATGGGTGGATCTGGGAGGAGTAGGGAAAAGGGGAAAGAATATGATCAAAAATATATTATATGACAAAATTTTTTTAAATAAACATGAAAAAAAAAGTTACGTGTTAATTCTGAGGTGAATTAAATACCATTTCTCTACCAGAAAATCTCTGGAAAATAAATCCTTTTAAAAGTATGCTTCTAAAGAAGAGCTAGCATCTTATTATTATTATTATTATTATTATTATTATTATATCTAAATCTTATTATTATTATATCTAAATGCATTCAGAAGACAACTTTTACTTAATATCTACTTCTCACCTGGAACCCACTTGATTTCCATTTCCATATCATTTTCTTTTCCTTTCTTTTCTTTTTCTTGAATAACCTGCAAGAGCTGTCTGTATTTAGCAATTTGTTCTTCATCATCCTTCTGGCTTTTCTTTGTCTTCCCATCTTCTCCTATGTTGACTCCTTCTTCACCTAACAAAACAACCAAATTAATCAATCTCATTTAATATAGAGAAACAATTACCTTCAACTAGACCTCAGTCTTGTACTTAGTCAAACTCAGATGTGATGTAGTCACTGCTAGAGTATTACATAATATTCCCTTCTATGCATGAAGAGTGGCATTTCATTCTCCTCTTTGTCCTCTCTGCCATCACACAGTGGCTTTAAAAATATTCTGTTCAACAAAAGGAGCCTCAATGTTGCTGGGGCGAATTTGGGACACGGGATTAACTTCTCAGGCCACAGAAAAGAGGCAAAGGGAGTTGTTTAGAACCTAAACTGAGTTCTTCCCATCTGAATGTGAGTGACTAAGCACATTTACTCGTAGAAGTGTTGTCATCAATCAGTGACACAGACAAACTAGAAAGCAATTCAATTAAGTTTACTGTGTGGAAAGATAATTGATAGTTTTGGATTCTAGCTTCATAAACATTGGAATGTAAAGAAACAGTACAAAACCCACGAACAACAAATATCAGAGAAAATCAATCCATAAAGTTTGTTTGTTCTACAGTTTCAATGTAAATTCTTCAAGCCAGTAACATAAATTAGAAATCTGGGTTTTAATGTAAAACATACAAACTTATCAAGTGTATAAAGTGTAGCATCTCCACTAGAAGAAAGTCTGGAAGTGATGTCAACTTCCAGCCTTTGTAACCCCCAGTCACTAAACTGTGATAGAAGCATGGTGCTGTGAAGCATTCATGCTAACACCACTTCCTTACATAAGACGATGAGCAGGGAAGAAGTTGGTTAGGTAACTATCTGAGGACTCTTTCCCCCTCCAGTGGTTGCGGGCATTCTTTCCATCATCCTATCACACTTTTACATGTTCACCCAAACAGCTGAAGCTCATTTTTTTGCTGTTTGTGCTTTGTACCACAATAATAAATGTTGGATGGAATTCTGTCATGTATCCCATAATTCAATGGATAAAACATGAGGAACACATTAACAAAATGGCAATGTATTTCATTCTATTAAAAGCTTACTTCTGAAAACATAATTAGAAGCAAGATCCTTCCACGTTGAAACTTTAGTGGTAAGTCTCTGATGGCTTACTTTAAATTGATTTTTTCCAGTACTAAATTGTACTTTCTGAAGCTCTAAAATGTGGGATAACTCATGTAGGTCTGCTTTTCTAATTCAAGGACATTTTATGAATGCTTTTATAGTACATAAGATTAAAAAAAAATTCAAACAATAAGCTATTCTTATAAACAATAATCAGGAATGTTTAATACTCAAATATACTATTGTAGCTATCAGAAGCACTAAATTGCAGATCAAGGTAAGTTTGTTATCTATTAAAATACTGAAGAAAAAGGCATGCTTTTGAAAAAAATTACATATTTCAAACTGAGAGAAGCTGATCTTTAGTTTTAAGACAAAATACAAAGTACTATCTTAACTACTTATATACATCATTTCAGTTTTTCTAAGCCAGTTAATATTATAATTCTTATTTCACAGCTATACAAAGAAAGGACCATGATGCTAAGAAAACTTGACCTTTGTTATTTCACTATGTGGTAAAGTCAAGTTTTGAAACTAGTAGAGCTTAAGGGTTTTTCCTTTCCTATTTTAGAATACAAAAGGTTAAACATAGGATTTTATGAACCTTGGCAAACACTCTACCATTGAGCTGTATCACCAGTGAGTCCAAGATATTAAATACACTAAAAAATTAATGATTATTTTATGATAATGTTAATGCTTATTTATCAATACTATTAGGTGTCCTACTGTAAACACTGTTTTAAAATTTAAATTGGGATGGGGTGGATGGGTAAGTACTGGCTGCTCTTCCAGAGGACCTAGGTTCAATTTCCTATGCCCAGATGGCAGCTCACAAACCATCTATAACTCAAGTTCCAGGGGGATCTAATACCCTCTTCTGGCCATTACAGGCACCAAGGGTATTCAAACAGCACACAGACATGCAGGCAAACACTCATTTATGTAAAATAAGATAATTCCAGGATGAGTGAAATGGCTCAGAGAGGATAAATGCCTGCTGTCAAGCTTGGTGACATCTTTGATCACCAGGACCCACGTGGTAGAAAGAAAACAACGAAGTCCTGCAAGCTGTTCTCTAAATTTCCACATGCATACTCAACATATGTACATACATAATATATACACACACATACATATGTATACATACATATACACACACACACACACAAATGTAATAAAAAACAATAAAATTTAGTTCTATTTTCAAAACCAAACAAAGTCTAGTTGAAAAACATGGACCCAGTCATTCCCAATAGACATGGAATATTATTTCCCTCTGTATTTTAGAACTAGGGTAAAGGAAAACAATTGAGAATTCTCAGAAAAGTACACAATATCCATACAGGCATATAAATTTACCTTTTCCATACCTACAGTAAATGAACATAAATTCATTTTCTTATTTATGAGGGAAAGGCTATAAAAGGTCTGTGAGAAGGCTATACTAAGTACATTAAGAAATAAAACTTCATCAGAAAAATTAACAAGCACCAGCCAGCAAGGCCTTAAAATATTAAGTCTTTTATATCCAACAGAAGCACCACTGCAAATAACATACGTTCTTTATTAAAACTTCATTACATTTATTTATTGTGCCATTTATTTATATGCACGTGCCATGAGAACTTTCGGAAGTTGGTTTTCTCCTCTACTGGGTGGGTGGATCCTGGGATCAAACTGAGACCATCAGGGTTGACAGCAAGAGCCTTTACCCAATGAACCAACATGAATTTTCAAAGAGTATGAAACACTTAATTAAATGGTTCTGTCAATATGTAATATATACAAAGACATAGCAGCTATTAAACATGATTTTCTTTTCCTTACATCAGTAACTACAAAACAGTATTTTGTGGTAAACTTATAAGGATAAAGCACTACTTTCAGTGATATAAAAGCAAAAACCTACAGACAATTTAGAAAAGAAGAAAGTCCAGGCTTAATGTTAAAATTTAGCCCTATGTTCAAAGTAGGAATGTTGCCAGGCAGTGGTGGTGCACGCCTTTAATCCCAGCACTTGGGAGGCAGAGGCAGGTGGATTTCTGAGTTTGAGGCCAGCCTGGTCTACAAAGTGAGTTCCAGGACAGCCAGGGCTACACAGAGAAACCCTGTCTTGAAAAAAAAAAAGAAAAGAAAAGAAAAGAAAAAAAAAAGAAAAAAAAAAAAGTAGGAATGTATAGAAATAATACACTAAGGAAAACACTAAGAAAAATGTTAAACTATAAACTAAAAATGTTCTTTTCTGCTGATTTAAAGTACTTATATCATGTTTAATATTTCTGGTTTTTCATTTTCTATCTACACTGAACTCATAGTTTTTAATGTTTTGTAATTCTATTAGATAAAAACAACAAAGATGTAAAGGCAGATAACATTCAAAAGCTGAAGGGCTATAGCTGTACCTCAGTTGAATCCCTTGAACCACACAAACTAACAAAGACACAGACAAATAAATGAAAAAATCCCAGATTGCTTTGACAATACCTTAGTGGACTGAGGATGGCTCAGTTGATGAAGTGCCTGCCATGCTAACATAAAGGCCTGAGTTTGAACCCTTAACACTGAAGAAAAAGCAGGGCAAGTCTCCAACCCCAACACTTGAAGAATAGAGACAAAACAGATTTGAAGTTCAGTGGTCAGACAGCTTAGCCAGTTAGTGAGTTCCATATTCAGTGAGGGAGGAGGAGACCTTGTCTCAAAAAAATAATTGAAGATACTTGACGGTGATCCTTGGTTTCTAAAGCAAATGTGCACATAACACACACACGCACATGCACACACATGGTAGAGGGGGATACAGACTAGTAACCAAATAAGTCAATGATCAAAAAAATTGGTATTATATTTTACAAAATTAGTTCTAAGTAAAAAGCATGATCAATTTAACAAGTGTACAATCATGTCAACCATCCACAATTCCTAAACAAAGATTGACAATCACTGCTTCTATCAGATCAACTTTTTCAACTGACAATATTAAGTTGTACACACTATTTTTAAAGTATTTCTAAAAGTTTCAAAGTGATTACAAAATAAATTTTGAAAGAACTGACAAGTTAGTGAAAAATTATGTCAAAATCAAGAATAGAGAATGGACTACCACAAGGATGATCACAAGTGTTTTAAGACCTATTGTTTCTGAGCACTTATTTCCTGATCCACAGCTGTGAACACAACTGGAAAACTATTAAAGACCAAAGAACACAAGTTAAAGTCCACACCACAGAGGACAAAGTTCAATTAGTTTTCTGAAATTAAACAGAGATGCAGAGAGAGTACCAGACAAATATACTCAAGAGACTAGCCTACAAAAAAAGTGATACTATTGATGTGAACAAGTAGGGACACAGGGCTTCTAGAAGTGAAATAGTAACAATGATAAAGAATTCAGTGGACAGGTGTATCAACAGAATCAACACTGCTGAAAAGACACTTAACTAGAAGATGTGTAAACAAAAGGATATATCCAGAATGGAGCACAGGGGAAAAAAAAAACGATAAAATATAAGAGAATGGAACCGCATCTAGGATGTGCCTCTGAGGTAGCCACGATTACACAGAGAAACCCTGTCTTGAAAAACAAAAACAAAATGAAACAAACAAAAATCTTAAGAGAAGATAGAGTGAAAAGATTTCATGCATATTTAAATAGAGTTCTAGAAAGACAGGAGAAAAAATCAAATGATTGAGAACACCAATACTGAAAAAAGATACCACTTTGTAAATTAAGTGGACCCTCCAAAAATCTCAAGTTCAACTAACACACACACACACACACACACACACTCTCTCTCTCCTCTCTCTCTCTCTCTCTCTCTCTCTCTCTCTCTCACTCTCTCTCTCTCTCCAGATAACCTTCATAACCACCAGTCAAGTCAGAACCCAGTAGAAATCCAATTTAGATTTGCAAACAAAAGCAAACATTTTTTTTTGGCATTTTTGAGACAAATGAAACCTCAAGAGAGCTTTGACAGTAGCTCCTTCTTACTACAGGCATCTCCTCAGTATGCACTTAGAGCTAAAGGAAAGAGGTTTAAAAGGAACAACTATGGAAGTCAGGGAAATGTAAAACAAGGACAAAGAAGACAGTGTTACACACCCAAGTACTACATAATAAAGTACAAGAGCTACTTAGGACTCCTATAGCAAGTAGGCTTAAGGATGTATCTTAGTGGAATCCTTGCCTAGCACTCACCATGACCTGGGTTTAGTCACCAGCACTGAAAAAACTGGGTGTGGTTGGTCTATGCCTATAATCAAATCACAGATCTTGGGAACAGAAGCCAGCAGATCTATGTAAGCCTAGTCTACACAGAGAAATTGTCTCAAAACTAATTAATTATCAATAAAGTGTATGTGTGTGTTAGGGGGCATAAAGGTATTTTACATATTTACAAGTCTAATAGGCTAGGCATTTTTACTAAGTCAGAGTTTAAATAAATTTTGTGGTTATAGAAAATTAGACTAGCAAAAAATTTAGAATCATTTTAAAACCTTACTTATTGTTGCTATCATCATTGTTATCATTGTTATTGGTGTGTCTGTGCTGTTACGTGCTTATGGTAGGTAGAAGACAACTTTTGGTGAGTCAGTTCTCCTTTCATCATGGGTTCTGGAGATCAAAGTCAGCTCATTAGGTTTGTATAAGTGTTTTTATCCAATGAGCATCCTGCCAGTCCTTCAAACATCTACCTATGCATATACATGCATATAGTTCTATGTGTATAAATATGCTCTGCAGCCAGTTTGGGGGTCTTCTTAAGTTTTCCCCAGACATAGTTCTGTTAGCCACGCCATGAAAGGATTCGCAAATACCTTCTGGTGCTTCTTCTACCTCCTCTTCATCCTCGCTAGAGGAAGCCAAGTAGGCTTGAAAGTCCATGTCCAAAAGCTCATCCTTTTTAAACTTCCTGTTAAGCGTCGTGATTCTTTCATGATCAGTCTCATCCCAAGTGATCTCCACCTTGAACCCAAGAATGACAATAAACCCACACACAACAGCACAAAGATAAAACACTTACTAAAGCACACTGTTAACTTTGATGTTTGGTATTAAGTTATTAAAAAGCATGCTTGGCAAATGGTGGCACATGCCTTTACTCCTAGCACTTGGAGGCAAAGGCAGAGGTAGATCTCTTGTGAGTTTGAGGACAGCCTGGTCTACACTGAGAGTACTAGGCAGTCAAGGCAGTGAGATCTTGACTCAAAAACAAAACAAAACAAAACAAAGCTCCAATACACAATGGCATGAAGTATAAATGGTATCTTATTTGTGGACTAAATCACATTTGTCCACTTTTACCTTTCTACTAGTTCTCAGCTATATGATTGATATCTCATTACTGAATAAGAACAAACATTAACTGGAGAAAAACATAAGAAAATATGCTAGAAAAAGTTAATACTATTGTGAACCAGTGAGAATATGATTTTTATCTGGAGAACTAAAACAATAGAAGAGTCATAGACTACATGAGATTTGTTAATAAAGAAACAATCTCAACAGGTACCATTTCCTAAAAAGAATGAGAGTCAGTGATGACAAATGTATTCCGATCATACCAAGTACGTTCATCGAATATATGACTGGGGAAGACTAGCTCCTCCCCTCTCTTCCAGTGGTTCTCAACCTTCCTAATGCTGCAACCCTTTAATATAGTTCCTCATGGTGTAGTGACCCACATTCATAAAATTATTCTTGTTTTGACTTCATAACTGTAATTTTGCTACTGTTATGAATCATAAAGTAAATAAAGGAGTCACAACCCATTGGTTGAGAAGGACTGTTCTATTCAACACAGAAATCTATTTGTGAAAGGGTCCTGGGAGAGGTTTACAACACAATGTGTTCAAGTCCTTGTTTTTTTTCTTTAGTCGAATTTCTCCATATTAGACAAGAAGTTAGGCACTAATTAACCAAAGATCCTTTAAAAAAAAAAATCCCTGTCACTCTCTCAGAAGTTTTAGCCATTCACAAGATTCAAAATTACTCCTACTCTGATAATTAATTCTGTGCTGATAATGGCCAAATGGTTACTGTAAGTGGAACAGATACTGGTGATACAGACAGGATGCAGGATCTACAGACTAGCTGGCTAGACATACTGCCTATTTGAAGTACTTAAGTATTGAAAATACCATGATGTGGCTGGACCCTTTAGAACTTATTACCGTGCACTTACTCTGGGGTCTTACTGTACTTTGTAACTACTCAGTATCAGAACATCCCACCATGCACAGCATGTAGCAGATGCAGAAGCTCTCTGACATCAGCTTTCTCTATGAATGGGAAAGGCCAGCATGTAGAGTATCACTGCAGGCAGAGACTTATGGTGAGAGAAACAAGCTGTTTAGGTAAGTAACAAACCCTTGTAACACACAGAAATCTGGCTGCTTCTTATTAGTATGAAAACTAGTAGTCCTGAATTACTGTACTTCTATTGTTTACAAAACTTTTGAAAATCACACCTGCAGAAAAAATGTGGTCCTATTCCAAATGATTAATAGGTTTTTGTAGCTGTCATATGAGGTAAAGCTATGTCTTTCCTTTATTCCCTAGAATCTTAATAACTAATAACTATTAAAAGAATCTAAGCTAAAACCCAGGGACTCTACAAGTGCTAGACAAGTGTTCTATCACTGAAGTACATCCTCAGGCCCACAGGCTTAAAGACAAAAGGACACTGAAAAATATATGCAAATAGTATAGTATCCAATGCACAAACACTCAGAATTCTATTTAATTCTAAACTTGCTAAAAGCAAGAGTCTTATACATTTAATTTTTCCCCTTTCCTTTTTTTTTTTTTTTTTTTTTTTAAATTCAGGGTCTCATGTATCCTACATTGTGACTCTTGAGCTTCTGGTTACCCTGGTCAATTTCCCAAGTGCTGAGATTACAGGCATGTGCCACCATGCTTGGCTCATATGTCCATTTTAAGAGTTAAGAAATACCGTTGATGTTCCCATTGCAGCAGATGTGAAATACTTTGGTTTATATGCTGTTAGGTCAACTTCTAAGGCCACATCCTTGGGCTCATCATCAAAGGTAATATCATCTGGTATAAATCTAAAAAAATAAAAAGAAAAATTCATTTAAACATAAAAAGAAGTGATTACCAGGGTTTAAAATTTCTAATTAGTAATAGTTTATATACTATATAAGTTTCTATACAAATGCAATGGTTAGAAACAACCTTGCCACAACATCTCTGAAATTTAAAAAGTATAAATCTGAAATTTCATTAAATTTGAGAGAACTCTATAAAAAGAGACTTTGCATTTGGAACTACTAGTTAATGTAAGCCAGTTTCCAAAAACCCAGGTGCAATATATATATAAAATCATTGGCTCACTGCAGAATCTTAAGATCAAACAGAACTAAACTGGTTAAGTAGTCTAAATAAGATACAGACACCATAAATGCAAAAGGCCACTGAAAATAAAGAACAGTTTAAAAGCTGATCAAGAATAATCTTATCCATCAAATTTATTTCACAAATAACTAGTCTTTGCATGTAAGTCAACCATGGTGACTGACAAGATTTAGGCATCAGGCCATGGAACGTGAAATGGAAAGTGAGGTAAATACAATCTTTGGTTATTATAATCAGCTTTTATAATTTACATGGAGAATATTCCACACATATATAAAATGCATCTACTATATATTTTATAAAGAGTTATGGGGAGGGAGGTATTGGAGAGATGGCTTAGCAGTTAAACACCTGTTGGCTCATGCAGAGGACCCAGGTTTGACTCCTAGCATCTATCTGGCAGATTATAACATCCTGCAACTCCAATTACAGAGGACCTCACACACATAAAATAAAAGTAAATAAAGAAGTTTCTTGAAAGATTTATTATTTCAAGGATATACATTATGAAAATAACTTGTAAGCTATTTTTGTCAATTATTCTTAGCGTTCTCATTCATTTTCTTAGAATGCAAGAAAATATTGCTCATTTAAATGTTTTACTGCTTATGATCTTGTTATATTGTAAGATTCAGTTGTTAAGAGATGAACTGATGGGAGGCAGAGGCAGGTGGATTTCTGAGTTCGAGGCCAACCTGGTCTACAAAGTGAGTTCCAGGACAGTAAGCTCTACACAGAGAAACCCTGTCTCGAAAAACCAAAAAAAAAAAAAAAAAAGAGATGAACTGAATTACCTTAGGTCTATAGAGATGAACTGAATTACCTTAGGTTGATAGAGATGAACTGAATTACCTTAGGTCTATGAAAGAACAACTGCTTTCAAATTCCAGGCCATCACAATCTTCATAAATCTTACTTGCTGTTTCAGGAGAATCACACTCGGCTACTGCATAATAGTATTTCAATCGTTTGAACTGGTAGTCTCTTAGCTTCTCTCTAGAGGCCCTAATGGAGAAAAACTAAATCAAAATTACGTATACAATCACCTGTAATTCCTGCTCCACAGGACCTATCCCTCTGGCTTCCAAAGGTATGTGCACTTATGTATACAAACCCACATATAGACACAAACATAGAAATAACTAAAACAATAAAGATAAATCTTTAAAATATGCTTGTGAGATATCAGCTCGAATGCTTCATTTTGTAAAATATTTGCTCTAGAAATAAAAATTTTTGTATTTACCTATTTGTAGTGTGTGTGTATCTGTAGGTATATGTGTGCCACGGTGTATATATATAGAAGTCAGACAAAACCATTTTCAAGAAGCAGCTTTCTTTTTCTACCATGTGGGTTCTGGGGATTGAATTCAGGTCCTTAGGTTGTCAAACCAGATGAAAAGTACCTTCAGCCATTAAACCATGCTGTTCCTTAAAGGTCTTTCTCTGCTACTTTTGTTAACATCCAGTTAATCACAAATTATATTAAATGCACATAGAGCTCCACCTAGTGGTTTACAACTACTTAAGTTGGTTTCTAACATCAAAATTCCTTTCTCTTCCTACTTAACACTCAATTAAGGAAACAAAACTAATTCACAGCAATAAGACACTCATGAGCTATTTTTTCCAATATTGCAATCATTATTTCCGAGCATACACACAAAATGTTGGCATAATGCACTGCAAGCCGTCCTAATTGTAAGTGTTAGTGCAAACTTCAGTTCTTCTAAGGTAATAGGATTCTGAATGAAGGACATTACTTTGCAAGGGTTAGTTTTCTATTCTAGAGTGACTCAGTACCAGTCCTTTTCAGGGGCATCCTCAGGAATACTTAGTAACTCTACTGGTCCTTGAACTTGCTCTTCCTTCATCCTCTCCTTTCCAAATTCTGAAGGATATATCTGAACACAAAAAACAAAACTGATATTACTCATACATTCTTTGTCATATAATATTCAGACCCATCAAAACTCAGACACCAAGAGTTATGACTCAGCTCAATAAAACAATTCATTTCAAGCTCACTGCAGGAAAGCCAAACTCATTTCTAAGTACATGATATAAAGCATCCTTTAAAATAAGAAATTTAGGAGAGAGATGGGACTAGCACTATCAATAACTATCTCCATTTCATCTCCAGAATCCATTGTGGAAGGAAATAATCTACTTTTAAAGGGCTCCTCTAACTTCCATACAGAGATGCTCTCGCGTGCGTGCGCATACACAAACACACACACACATCTAAAAATTAAAAGTTTAAAAAAATTGCTTTTTTAAATTTTACCTTTTATTACCTGTTACATATCAGTTTCATACTCAATTGCATCAGACAATTTTCAGATTAATAAAATATTTTTTAGGAGGAAAATTAAGTCAGTAAAATTAGAAACAAAGTCAGTTTTAAGTTAAAACATCTAGAAATATTTACTTTACATTTAATTTAATTTATGAAATTAATTCTCACCTTCACAGAAAATACAACTCCTCCTTTGGGCTTAAATGAGTTGAACAGAGCCAGCAAATCTTTCGCCTTTAATCTATCCCAGTCCATGTTACAAACTGCTAGCCGGCGTGTAATCTGAGAAATTTAATATCACAGAATCTTTATTATTTCTTTCTTTTTCCCTCCCTCCCTTCCTTTCAGTTTAAAGACAAGGTCTCACTATGTAGCTCTAGGGTTGTTCTAAAATTCACTATGTAGACCACGCTGGCTGAAACTCACAGATATCCACCCACTTCTGCTTCCTAAGCACTGGGATTTACATAATTTTCAATGCTTAAAAACAAAGATTAACAATGAACTATCTTCTTTCTCCAGTTCTGAAATCATCTATGTGATTTAACCGATTTAACATGCAAAGAGAGCTTCGTGAGGCAAACAATAGTAAATCCACAACAGATAAGCACTATCTCTAAAGTGGGCTTTTTGAATTCTTGAATTATGTAAGAGCAAAGATAGTCTACCAGTGTGGAAGGGAAACAGGTTACCCCAGAGCATTTCCTGACTGTGCAGTAAGAACATAAATATAAACACCTAGCAAAACCAAGTTTACATTTGCATTCTTGCTAAGCATAGTGGCATATGCCTGAAATCCCAGCTCTGAGGAAGAAGAGGCAGAAGGATCACAAGTTCAACCTTTCGTAGAAAGGTCTCTGACAAAGATCAACATAATTCATAATAAAATCCCTAAAGAAACTAGGAAAAGAAGGAACAATTCTCAACATAATAAAGTCTATATATGACAAATGTATTTATAGTAAATGGGGAAAAGTTAAAAGCATTTCCTCTGAAGTTTGGAAGGACACAGTGGTGTTTAGTTTCTCTACACTGACTCACAACAGTACTTAAATTTTAAGTACTTAACTCTGCCTGTGTCTTAAGTACTTAACCTGTGGGTCTCGACCCCTTTGGCAAGCCCTCCTCTTCAAAAATATGTCCATTATGATTCATAACAGAAGTAAAATTACAGTTATGAAGTAGCAATGAAAATCATTTTATGGTTGGGGATCACAACATGAGGAACTGTATTAAAGCATTAGAAAGGTTGAGAACCGCCGATGTAAGACATACATTCAGGAAAGAAAGAAGTCAAACTCCTCATTTTCAACAACATGATCATATATTTAAAGGTTTTTAAAGGTTCTACCTGGAAACTCCTAGGCCTTGCACCCTGTCTCCTAGAATGTTCTCTAAGACCTGGAGGCATGCACGTGTGTGTATGTGAGACAAAAGTGACAATAGCACTAGTTTATGGGAATAATTTTAACTATTTGGAGGCACCCATTTAGCAAAGCAGCTGTAGCTTCCTTGTTAGGGCCTAGAGCCCAAGAGGAAGCAGACCAGTGGGAGTGGGAGGAAGATAATGGTAGATGGAAGTGAGCAAAATACATCACATACATGTATGAACATGTCATAATGAACCTGTTATTATGTATAATTATTATATGTTCACTAAAAACATTAAGAAACAGAGATGAAAGCAAAAAACAAAAAACCTACTCAGATTGCTGGAATGCTGGCTCAGTTCAGTGTTTTCTGCATAAACCAGAGACTTGAGTTCAGATCCCAGCACCCAGATAAAAATGCAAAAAGTTGAGTATGCCTATAATCCCAGTGTTTGGCAGGCAGGGACAGGGCTCCCTGGTAAGCCAGTTTAGTTCAATCAATGAGGTCTGACTTCAGTTAGAGACACTCTCTTTTTTTTTTTTTTTTTTTTTTTTTTTTGGTTTTTCAAGACAGGGTTTCTCTGTATAGCCCTGGCTGTCCTGGAACTCACTTTGTAGACCAGGCTGGCCTCGAACTCAGAAATCCGCCTGCCTCTGCCTCCCGAGTGCTGGGATTAAAGGCGTGAGCCACCACGCACCACCCCCCCCCCCCTTTTTTTTTAACACAGGGTTTCTCAATATGTAGCTCTAGCTGTCCTGGAACTTGCTATTAGACCAGGCTGGCCTTGAACTCAAGAGATCCATTTGCCTCTGTCTCCCAAGTGCTGGGATTGAAGCATGTGGTACTATGCCTGGTTCCATGTTATTATTTTGTTTTACAGACAGGGTCTCTCATCAAATCTGGAGCTCATTGGTTGGTCAGACTAGCTGGCCAATGAGCCTTAAAGATTATAATATTTTTGTCTCACTGAAATTCAAGTCCTTATGTTTTCCTTATTTATTTTTTTTTTAGCAAAAACTTTATGGACTAAACCATCTCTTCAGCCTGCTAAGTCCAGTTTACATTTCTTTTTTTCCTCTTTTTTTTTTTGGTTTTTCGAGACAGGGTTTCTCTGTGTAGCCCTGGCTGTCCCGGAACTCACTTTGTAGACCAGGGTGGCCTCAAACTCAGAAATCCGCCCTTTCTGCCTCCCAAGTGCTGGGATTAAAGGCGTGTGCCACCAAGCCCGGCTCCAATTTACATTTATGTATCTACATCATGAAACTAGAAAGGGTCCATGAGACTGGAGGGAGAGATCTGAAGGGAGCGAGGGAGAAGAGAATGAAGGCGTATATGTCATGTAAAAGCAGAAGGGAGAACTATGCAGGGTGAACAAGGAGACAAGCAAGAGCAGGGCAGGAGGAATGGAGAGGGCTAATGGAGGGAGGAGGAGTAAGGAACAAAGCACCCTGGCTACACGTGTGAAAGTGCTGCGGCAAAATCCATGACTTCATGTGCTATCTTTAACAAGTAATGAGAATTTTAACTCCCCACCCAAAAAAGTCAGAAAGAAAAGAAAGGGGAAGAACTTCTTTTCCATTTTGCCTGCTTGGGCACACATCTAACCTATATACACGAGCTCCATTTCAAGGTGCTCAATCTTTCTTGTGCTGGGATTGAACTTAGAGGCTTACACATGCTAGGCTGCTGTACCACTGAGTTTATCTCCAGTCCTCAAATTGTAACCTTAATCATGGAGTACCACAGGGTCTGGTGATGTGGCTCACTGGTAGAGATCTTCCCAGACAGATAGGAGGTCCTGGGTTCAATCAACAACAAACGAGCCTCACAAACATTCACCGATAAAGCTTTTCTCACTTAATTTATTTTTAGTGTTTTCTTTCTGTTTAGTTTTCTTTTCTGAGACAGGGTTTCACTGAGCAGGTTTATATTCCAAGTCAGCTTAGAACTCAATAAGCACTCCAGGCCGACCCTAAAACCTTCCTGCTTCCTAAGTGATGCTACTCTAGGTGTGTGCCACCATGGCCCACTTCAGCCCACCCATGCTAGCTAAGAATTGCAGCACTGAACTAGCCCTCCAGTTCCTTTCTGCTTAATTTAATGACATCAACCCCAGCTCCCATAAAAGCTAATTGTAATGCTATTCGCTCGTAAACAATCTTATTGCAAGTGTTACCTCATCAGCCCGAGGAGCATCTTTATCTAACTCTCTCCAAGCATGTTCAAAACCAGGTTCTTCGGGAAACAAATCTGCCAAATCATCTTCATCTTCAGAACTAGTTTCTACATTTCCTTTACCCCTTGCAAGATCAGGACCACTGTCACTTTCATCCTCCTCCTCTTCCTCATCACTATCTTCCTCTTCTTCTTCATCCTCATCTTCGCTTTCATCCTCGTCAGCTGAGGTTTTATCATCACTTATGATTTCATCTTCAGATTCCTCATCACTTCCTAGTTCATTAGCACTATCTGAATCTTCCTCCAGGGCATCTTCACCGAGCATTTTACCATCATTGTCTTTTGCCATTATAACTGGAACCACTACAGCATATTGTGGGAGGAAGGAGACACAGAGAATTAAATTAGATCCGAACTATTGACATTAGATCTAGTAAAAGTATAACTTTTACAAAACAAAAAGGAATATATGGTCAGTAAAAGTCATGTTATACCAAGTTATTTCAGTGAAATCATAATATATAAGATCATGTAAGTGGGTTTATAAACGCACTTAGTATTTGTGGAATGCCTGCTTTATGCTAGGTGTTTAATACATAATCATTGGCAACAAACGGGTTATGAACATTTTCAATTAATTTCCAGTTGAATGAACAGGTGACAAGTATTAAAATAAATAATCAAATCAATATACCCACGATGAAACTACTGTAAAAGCATTAAGTTTCCAAGAGTATGGTTACTTAGCAGCTAACTAAAGGATGAAGAGGAATTAAGTAATCAAAGTGAAAAAAAACTGATGAAGGAAGCAGTCAGGAAGTAGGTTCCAAGCAGTAGGAAATGCATCTGTAAAGATTGTCGATTACAAAAAAGCAGCAATCATGTGTGGGTTGCAGCCAGCAAGGAATTTAGTAACAACACATCCAAGGAGTTAACAAGGAACAAGATGGACATCGGTTCTGCCACTGCTCCATTTCCAATGGAGGACACTAGGAGATTAGCACATCAAGGATGACATCTGAATCACATCACAAGAAACTGGAGGGTTGTGTGGTGTGGGTAGGAATAACAAAAACAGCAGGACAGTACAGTCCTCTAGACAGGAAGTGAATGTAGAATAGAACTGATGGCTGTAGAGCTGTAGCAAAGTGAAAAGCTCAGATGATACAGTGAAAGGGCATCTGATATGGGGAACAGGGCTTTTAGAATCGTCAATGAGTCCCACCTTCCTGACTTAGTTAGCTAGTTAGACAAGTAGGTATGCAATACTGGAAATAACTAATTTGATGAAGAGACTTTATTTTAAACGAGTTCTGGATATTTGAATTGAAAACGCTTTCAAGGTTAATGGCAGAGTGTTTGCCTAGCATGCCAAAGCACTGTGTTTGATCTATAGAGCCACAAAGCAAAGTGCCTTTGAGTCATTTAACAGGACATAACAATAAGACTATTTAGTATAAGAAATAGGTTCAGTAAAGTGTGGGCTGGAGATAAAATTTATAAAACTATTCATACACAATGGAGAAAAGAAGTTGTATATGAATGAGATCATCAAGTAGAAATAGTGAAAAATTTTCTGCTAACTCTTATATAACTGTTAACCACCTACCAAGATACTTTGCTGAAGTATGATTTAATTTTTCTTTCACAGCTCTGGAAGAGCTCATATTTTACTTCTAAAAGCAATCATCTCTGCATGTGTGAACAGCTTATAAACTATGTTTAAGCTGGTGTTACTATTTCAGCTTACTCAAGAGATTTTAAGTTTGGAGAATGAAAAGGAAAATTTAAAACTTAAGATGAAGAATGTAATTTGCTTTTACTTTAATCCTGTTTTTAAAATATTTATTCATTAATCAAATACTTATTACCTACAATGTATAAAACATTGAACTAGGGAAAGGCAAAAGAAGGAATTTATAAGATTTAATGCCATCGATGGGCTCATAAACAAAGAGAAATTATTCATTAATGAATCTATGATTTAATGTGCCATATGAAAGCATTAAAACTTGTCTAAGGAAGGCGAATGAGATGGCTCATGGTTATAACCACTTGCTACTCTTGTAGAGGACCTGGGTTTGATTCCCAACACCCACATGGTGGTTTACAACATTTGTAACTTCATTCCCAGCAAATCCAATGCCCAGTTCTTTGACCTGCATACTACGTAAATATGAAAAAAGCTTTTAAAAAATTTTGTTTGCATGTCTGTGTATGATGTCCTTGTGCATGGGGGGTGGGGAGGAGGCATACATGCCATAGTGCATGTATGAAGGTCAGGACAATTTCATAGTTAGTGCTCTCCTTCCTCATATACATCAATACTGAGACTCAAACTCATGATGCAGGGGCCTTTATCTGTTCAGTCATCTTGCTTGCTTTTAATTGAAAACAGGGTCTCTCATGTACACCACATTGGCCTTGAGATTACTATGTGATTTAGAGAATGACCTAGAACTCCTGATTCTTGTGACTCATATTCCAAGTACTGGGCTAACAGACATTTATCAGCACACCAGGATACATGGAGGAATTTATAGGAAAACCTTGCAGATACTATTTGGCTTAAAACTAAAAACCTCTTCAAGACTGCACTGTCTAACAGAGTGGGACTACTGATCTTTTGGTCCTCAAACTTAATCCCCTCTCCCCTTCTAATCCCAATAAAGGATTTTTTCTCTGATTACATTTGAGTGACTTCTGAATTTTTTCAATTTCATTTATGGCCCTTCCTGTAACAATATTTCATAGTAGAGGTTTGACTTTTTCTACCTTAGATCTATGTCATCCAATATGGTTGTTAACAGTCAAAACCATAAATCTGTTTATCATTAATTACATAGAGATGAAATTTGCATATACTGGATATAAAAAATTATTTCATCTATTTATTTTGACGTTTTAATGCTACTACTGGGAAACCCATCACTAAATACTTCTAGTGGACAGCATCACTAGACCAGGGTTGTCACAGAGTTTATCAAGTTGTTATCTACCTAAAGGCATCTACAAAAGGGAAAGAACAGCTGAAACTCTAACTCCATTCTTCAAGTCATGAGTTCTGGGATGCTGTGCTTACTCAAGGGAAATCAATGTGCTGCTTCACTCAACAGTGCCATCCTCTCACCAAATTATGAAGCCCAGAGAAAATTCTGTGTCTGTGTGTTCAGAGGACATGTGTTTTTCTACCTTGCACAAAGGCCTCATACAAGCTAGCAATAACCCTAAACGAGGTGACTGTGCCTTATAGCAGTTGTCACTTAGTAGCTGAATGAACTAATGAATACCCAACTCTACTTTCCTTCTCCAAACACATCTCTTCCTATATAACAACATATAGCAGCTCTCAGCATTGCTCACCACAAACCAAAATCGTTTACCCAACTCTCATGTTTGTCTTTTGGTACCAAAACAGGAGAAAAATCATTGCATACTTTTCTTTCATAACTTTATATTTTAAAATAAAAACTTGACTTTTTAAAAAATTTTTCAAATGACTTTTCTCAACATAATACAAAAACATTGTTTACTTTAAAAAAAGATCACAGTAAAGTAGTGTAATACAAGAGAATCAGTACTGCCAACCAACCTGATTGCTTTTCTCTCTTTGCCTTAGAAGAACTCATTGTTGAAGATTTCACCATTTCAGAGGTACTGGAATCTTTGGTCCTTAGCTTTCCTTGGGGCAGAGCTTCTACACTAAGGTCAATGGTACCCCTTTTCTTTTTTGTATTTTGTAGAAATTCTTCATTATCCTTCTTGGGACTTATTTCTGAATCTATCTTCTGAGGTTTATGTGAGTTTTTCATTTTCTGAACTCTTTCAGAATTATTTAAGTCATGTTTATTGATAGAATCCTTTTGGTCAGTTTTCTCGGTTTCTTTCGTTTTCTCTTCAATTGGCTTTTCAATTGACTTTGCTTCTTTTTTGGTCTGTTTTTTTTTCTGCTTCACTTTCTTTTGATTCAGTATTTTGCTTTCTTCATCAGAGAGATCAGAATCAGAGTCTGAAAGGTCATAGAAGCGCTTCAAGTCTTCTGTAGTGCTGTGACTGATAGGACGACCTCTTTTATCAACAGCATAGTTCAATTTAAACTTTTTATCATGGAACATGGCTCGAAACCTCTTGTCAATTTTGACTTTTCGGTCCTTTTCTGGCATTTCCCAAAATCTGGGATCCTTTGAAACCCGCCTGAACCGCTGGTCATCCATTATTTCTTGTTTGGATGACATTTTTAAAGTCTTAATGAAGAAATATCCAGAGAAACCAAATACTAAAAATAAATAAATAGATAAATATTACAATGATGAATGGTTAATAATTAAAATATTTTTAAAGACCAATTTGTTCATTGTGTATGTATGCATTCTCATTCTTATTCTCTCTCTCTTTCTTTCTCTAAATACATAATATTAAGACAACTTAAATTTAATTTCACCTACCCAAACAATTCTGGGTCAAACATAAAAAAGAAAGACATAGCAAAATATAATCCTTCCCTTACAGATCACCTGAAATAAACTTGTAAACCAAGGTTTTATAAACCTAGGGTTTTGAGGAGGGCAATGTTTAGTAGCTGACTGCCCTCAGAATTTTTATATTTCTAGCTTGTACTTGCCATCAATTAAAAGATTATTCTTGGTACATAGAGCCACACACACACAACCAAGATTCTGAAGGCAGAGTCATGCTTATTTTGAGGCCAGATCTTAGATAGTTTCATAGGGCATTGGTGGTCAGTCTGGGTTACATAGTGAGATTGTTTCAAGAAACCAAAGACAGATGCTGGGGAGAAGGCTGAATCAGTAAAGTGCTTGCAATACAAATACAATAGGGATTTGATCCTCCAGAACATACACACATAAAACAAACAAACAACCCCCCCCCCAAACCCTGAATGCCTGTAATCCCAAAGACAAGAGGACTCCCTAATCATCCAACTTAGCTTACTTGAGGAGCTTCAGGTTCCAATGAGAGGTTCTGTCTTAAAAAAAAAAAAAAAAAAAAAAGTGGAGAGCAATTGAGGAAGACACTAGCCATCACCTCTGGCTCCATATACAAGCACTCCTCCAAACATATGAGCACACATGTGCATGGGCATGTGGGCTGATGTAAGCATCTACAGATGCAACAGACACAGGAAGACAAAAACAAAAGATTCTGAAATCTCAGTTGGTCTAATTGGGTTTTCATAGTCTTGTTTCATTCTCTTTGTTAATGTTTATTTCATAGTTGCAACAGCTTTTGGTTTTACAAAGCTGTCTCTTAACTAATGAGGGGCATTTAAAAAAAAGTCAAATCAGATTTACCTTAGTGTTATTTCTATAAATCCTAGTTTCTATCAAGACTCAAATTAGTCTCAAACTACAGTTAACAATTGTCATGTTCTTCTTAATAAATTTTTCCATGTGTATGGGTGTTAAGTCTGCATGTTTGTCTGCATATCACTTCTGTGCCTCCTGCCCATGGACGCCTGAAGAGGTCTTCTGAGCCCCTGGAACTGGTTTTACTGACTGGACAATAGTCAGCCATCAAGTGGATGCTGGAAATTTAACCTAGGTCCACTGAAGACCAGTAGCCAGTGTGCTTAAGCACTGAGCCATCTATCCAGTCCCAAATGTCGCTTTTTTATAACATTTTATTCTCAAAGTGACTAACACAAAAACGCTCACAGAAGTTTGTATGCCTAATGTTCCCTTGTAAACCGTCCCTGATGGTTGGATTTCTCCAGATTTCAACTTTGCAAAAAAAGACAGAAGTTTCTATATGAATAAAAGCTGACTGACCAAACAAGACAGTATTTACGCCCCTCACTCCTGCAACAGACAGTACGCCATCACAACAGCCTTGAACTGCAATCACTTCTGTCTCTCGGTCTCAATACTGGGATTACAGGTGTGTGCTGTCATCCCACCGGCCAGTGTTGCTTTACTTCAGAACCCTTTACATTCTAATGAGAGAGAGAGAGAGAGAGAGAGAGAGAGAGAGAGAGAGAGAGAGAGAGAGAGAGACTTTTCACGGAAGCGTCTATAAACTCCAGATGTACTACAACACCTGGAACAACTGTGCGACACAGCTACCACCTCACCCAACTGCAGTGCGTGTGAATGTTGGAAATGGAAGCCCACGGCGTACATGGGATGTTCAGAGGAGCGAAAACAACTGGACCGCACTTGAAAGGCTTCCCGGTCTCCCTCAAGTCCACCCATCCTCTGGCCTGGGAGCTCCAGGTCAGCTCGTCCCGAACCATCTTCCCACCTCACAAACTTTCGGGGCAAGTTACTCCGCTGCGTTCTCTCTCTCTCTCTCTCAGCAGCTTTGAAAAGAACAATGTAGGCCAGAAAGGGACCGGACAATAGGGGCACTACTCACAAATCCCAAGGAGAGCCCGACGGGCGACCGCACAGCTTCCCACCACTCTTCTCAGATCCCAGTCTGAGTTCACATGGAGCGCACTCCCACAATCCTCCGCGAAACGCTCCGTCTTGACGGCACGCGAGCTGGGCCAAACTACTTCAACCTTCCGCCTTTGAACAATTTTGTTTCACTGCGCTAGTCGTAGTCCCGTTGGCGCATGCGCCTAATAGAAACCATGCCCAGCTGTGGCGCCAGGGCTGAAGATGCTGCGAAAGGTCGTTCTTTCGCGACTCTGCCCACTGCTTGGCCGGCCAGCGGTCTCTGCAGCGAGCGGCAGTCGCAGGGAGGTCGCTTCTGGTGTCCCTCCTTCGGGCAGCACCTCGCCCAGAGCCCTAAACATCTTCGACAGGGAATTGAAGAGGAAGCAGAAGAATTGGGCCGCCCGGCAGCCCGAGCCCATGAAATTTGACTACCTGAAGGAGGAGGTGAGACAGGGACTGCGACGGAGGGAGGCGTGGAGCCCGGTAGGGCGGACCCACCCATCCGACCGTGTGACCTTGAGAAGTTTCACCTTCCAGAGCTTTTCCGATTATCCGGGAAGCACGAGAGGCTCTGATAGCGTGCATGGCAGTCATTCATTCGCTTAGCAAACACTGCTTGAGTTCCAGGGAAAAGCAAGATCATTTAGGAGTGAGTGGGAGACACATAGACAGGGAATGTAATTGGAGCAAAAGAAAGGTGAAGAAAAAGTGAGGTAGCGGTATTGGTGACTGTGGTGGTCAAGAATGGCTGTTATGGCGAAAAGTGAGAGAGTTGAGCCGAGATGGGAGATGGGACGAGTCTCCTAGGAAAAGGAAAAGTGCAAAACTCCTAAGGCCAAAGGACCTGTAGAGGCCTTCAATAAGTCCTTCCATTCTGTTCAAGAAAAGCTTGTAAGAGACTGAGTACAAGGTGTGGATAGTCCGCTGCATCCCGGATGACGCCAGTCTGGGGAAGGGTGGTACTTACCATACGATTTCTTTTATGTTGTGTTTAGGAGATGGTCATCTATACTTTTCCAGACTTGGTGTTTACTAATTTGCAAGCACTGGCTGTCTTAATTTATTATGTAATATATACCAGCCTGACCTCGAATTCATAGAAATCCACCTGCCTCAGCCTCCCGATGTTGATGTTGGGTTTGAGTTTCCGAGACAAGGGTCTTTTTAATATATCCTGGTTTGGAACTCATTATAGTCACCGTGTATTCCAGACTGGCCTCAGACTTGTGGTAATCCTGCTTCCTCCTGAATCGAAGGACTATAGACATAAACTGCCACACCCAGAAGATCGTTAATTTTGATTTCATTAAATTTGTTTCTAAAGTAATTTGCTTCCGTTTGTTTCCAGGGTATTTTATTATTTCCATAATAAAAAAAATAAAGTATTTGTAAAGGAAGTTGCTGTGGGACAATACCAAATGGGAGAGAAACATAATTTGAATCTTAGGAAAAAAAGTAACTTTTCTGTTAAGCCTGCTTGGTGTATTTAACCCATTGACTCTTGAAATTTTCCAGGTTGGAAGTCGGATTGCAGACCGTGTTTATGACATAGCCAGGTAGGAGATGCTATTTCAGTGAGATGCAGTCTCTCCTTCTCCCTGCTCCTTTCTCCCATGCTCCCCTCTCCGAGTCTGTTTCTCTGTCTCTGTCTTTTTCCCAAAACAGACACTTGCTGTAACTCCTAGGCTACACCTTGAACTAGGCTTGGACAGCCCACCTTTCTTAGGCTCTTAAGTATCTGAGACTATAGACCTGCTTCTCCAGTCCTGGTTAAGAACAGAATCTGCTGTTGAGTGAAGACTGGAAATTAAGTGATGTGAGTTTGCTTCGTGGAGTGGTTGAGTATGAGAAATGTATTGCCAGGATTAGAGATTTAACTCACTGTAAACATCTTTCTTTCAAACTATGAATGTAAAACTTGTAGCTTTCTTCAAGCCTGAATGACTGATCTACTTCATGTAGCCCAAATTTAGATAGATTGCTTCAAAATATGGAACTAAAAATTTAACTACATGTGAAATTTTAAGATTTATTAAACTTAAGTTTATGTTTTATTGACATGAACAATAGAATCTTCTGCAGTTTGAGTGAAGGAAAAAGTCTGTCTAGATTTGTTCTCCAGTTAGTATCGGTGAGGCCTGTTGGAGAACCCTGCTAGTAAGGTTTGCAGCCCACCGTGTCTGGGTAGCTCTCTAAGCTCAGTGCGAAGTGGAGTGGGGCTTCCTTTTCTCTATCTAGCCTTGTTTGTTAGTGTCTCTGAATACAGATGTCTGACCTTATTTGGAGGATAACCCTGCAAAGAGCTTGCTGCAATCTCTGTATGATTCAGCATAAGGCTCACTCTTTCCCCCTTCCCATATGATAATGAGGTACTGTGTTATGATCAGTGGACCCTTTCCACCCCTAAACCTAAGATCCCTTATATACCCTACCCCTGGATAAATAAAGTAGAGCTGTCTCACTGAAGCTTTCTCTCGGGAGCTCTCTGCTTCTGCTCCCCCATCCCAAGCCCCCTCAACCCCCCCTCCCCACAACAAGAGGAAAAGGAGATCCACTCTTTTTTGTTTACAGAAACCCACGGCTTATATTACAGTTAAAGTGTTTACCAACTTAGAGGAGCTAGCCTAATATGGGTACTCACTCTTCTGGCTCTGGGTGCAAACAAACTGAGTCCAAGTGTTGACTGCTGCTACCATGACATAGTTGAGTTGGGGCAGGAAGATGGCTCAGCACTTAAGAGGACTGGTTGCTCTTCCAGAGGACTTGGGTTCAGTTTTCAGTACCCACATGGAGGCTCACAACCATCTGTAACTTCAGTTCTAAGGGCCCTGAAGCCCACATGTGGTACTCAGACATTGCAGTCAACATTGACATTATTAAAATTATTATGTTTCAGGATATTTGAACCTGTTTCTAGGTGTGGTGTGGTTCAGCTCTTAGCACACACCTTTAATCCATCTGGGCAGAATACAGATACACCCTTAATACACACCTTTAATCCCAAACCAAGAAGGTAAAGTTAGTTTGTAGAAGGAAGCACCCATGTTTGTGCTGTCTAATTGAGTGGCATAAAATGTGACATAAAATGTGACATAAAATGTGATAAAATGAGAAAGATTTGACAGAAAAGGATCTGTCCCACTCTCAGGAGAAGAGAGAGGAAAGGGAAGCTACTTAAGGGAGAGGCAGGGCAGGAGGAAGAGCGTCGAGTGCAGGGATACTGTTGAGAGGTAGAGTAGAACAACACGGAGAGAGAAAAGAAAGAGGCCATTTTACCAGGAGAGTTTTACAGAGACAGATTGAAGCGAGAACAAGCTAGACACAGGGAAAGACAGAACAAGCCAGAGAATGAGAAGGAGCCAGAGCAATTCAGAGGCCAAGAGAGAAGCCAAATTGAATAAGTCAGCTGGGAGAGGAGTTTGGGCCAGAACAGCTGAGTTGACCCAGCTAGCCAGAGCTTAGAAAGAACTAGAAAGGGTGATCGTATCCAGCATCTAGTTCCAGAGACTGAAAACATTCTAGGCCTAAATTAGATTGGGTGAGGGTAGAAGCTTCCAGGCCTAGGCCTAGGTTAGCAGATGCAGGCAGTAAGCCTCAGAGAGGACAGTTACTCCAGGAGAATAAAAGCTACTTTTACAGAGAATTTAAAAATATATGTATTTTTAAAGAAAAAGAGGATATTTGAGTTGACTTCTTAGCACTAAACACTTGGAACTTTCTGTACTCCTAAGATTTGAAAATACTCAAGAGTGTGCTTCACCATGTCTTTCCTGCAGCACTGGAGCGTGAAATTGGGCCTTGCACATGCTGGGCATGCATGCCACCTCTGAGCTGTATGCCAGGTTTTCCCATGTGAATTTACATTTAGCTTGTTTTCAATCTTTGTCTGGATGACTGAATTCAAATGCTTTCATTAAGTGTGTTCTTCAAATCCCTTTTTTAGTCTTTTTGTCTGTTTTTTGCTTGAACCCAAGGCCTCACATATGCTAAGTAGGTGCTGTACTCTGAGCTATATCCCCCCCCCCACCCCCACTCCCCCAAGGCTGGTTCTTCATAGTTCAGTATTAGGGCCTTAGGCTCAGTGACTAGATCAGACAGACTAACTGTATATATTATATCTTCTGCTGGAAAGGCAAGGCAGGAAAGGCAAATGATAGAACTTTCTGAAAGGAGTGATCACAAAAATGTTTTATGCAAGTAAGTTAGCCCTTGGTTACTTTATGGACTCCATTGCAAAGCTTAGCTTCTATATCTATTTTTTCCAGAGACTTTCCCCTTGCACTGGACATAGGATGTGGAAGAGGCTACATAGCACAACATTTGAATAAGGTATTTTTATACACTGGTTTAATCAACTTTGAGAAATAAAATTGACTAATTGTGCATGTGTGGAGCCTCCCTCCTCTCATGTGTGTGTATATAGGTGCATGTGTACTTGTGGGCTGGTGTACATGGAGGTCAGAGCACAGCCTTGGTGTTGCTAAGTAGGAGTGCCAGTGGGCTTGGGAGCTGCCTGTCTCTCCTCTCTTTTCTTAGTATTCTGAGCATCACTATGCCCAGCTTTTCTTTTTTAATGTGGTTTCAGGGACTTGAACTCAGATCCTAGTGCTTTGAAGTCAAGATAACTGAATCACCTCTCATCCCTCAGCTTAGTTAATTTTAAGAAAAGACTTTTGTGATCAGTTTAGTTGAATGATACTTAGGTTGTGATTATATTAAAATAGCTAAACATTCATTCGTTGCTCCTGATAATTTCTCTAAACCTATATATTTCCTCCTTGTTCTCACTTTGTTTAAGCATTTTTGATAATTCAAAGTGAAGCTGAGGTATAGCTCAGTGGCAGAATGCTTGCTGGCATATATGAAGCCCTGAATTTGATTCTTAGTGATGCAAGAAAAAAATCATAGTCAAGAAAAATATTAATTTTATTAATTAAAATATATAAATTATAGATAGCATTTAATAGTACTCATTATTTTATATTATATTTTTTAATTTAAACCATGTCTTAGGGTTTCTATTTCTGTGAAGAGACATCATGACCATAGCAACTCTTTTCTTTTTTGGTTTTCGAGACAGGGTTTCTCTGTGTAGCCCTGGCTGTCCTGGAACTCACTTTGTAGACCAAGCTGGCCTCGAACTCAGAAATCCGCCTGCCTCTGCCTCCCAAGTGCTGGGATTAAAGGCGTGCGCCACCACGCCCGGCTCCATAGCAACTCTTATAGAGGAAAACATTTAACTGGGGCTGGTTTACAGGTTCCATATTATCATGGCAGAAAGCATGGTGAAGCACAGATAGACATGTACTATACAGGGGCAGCTCTATATCTGGATAGACATGGTACTATACAGATAGACATGTACTATACAGGGACAGCTCTATATCTGCATTGGCAGGCAGCAGGAAGAAGAGAAACTGGGCCAAGCTTGAGCATTTGAAACCCCAAAGCCCACTTCTACCAACACACTTCCTCCAACAAGACCACACCTTCTAATTCTCGTTATGTAGGGCCACCCCCTAAGGATCAAGCATTCAAATTTCTAAGTCTACGGGGACCATTCTTATTCAAATCATTACAAACCATACATTCATTTGTTCACTTATCCTTTTAGTCTTGGTGAGTAAGACACGAAAATTGAAGTGGTATTTTTTTTTTAAAAAGTCTTATTTTTAATTATGTGTAGGTGACTATATTGACATGTGGATATATGCATCCGAGTGCAGGTGCTCGAAATCGCAATGCCAGAGGGATTGGATGCCCTGGGGCTGGAGTTACAGATGGCTGTGAGCCCTGGTATGGGTGGAAAAGGAGCTCAGGTCCTCTTAAAGAGCAGCAGACACTCTTTAACTTCTGAGCCATCTCTCAGCTCCTGGTGTGCAGGAGAATTGTGAGGCTCCTCAAACATTTACTGACAGTAAATGCCATAGAAAATAAAACATTCACTGATGTGCAGCAGGATGTAAAGAATGGGAGAAATATAAGAAGGTATTTGATGCAGTTCTAGAGCTGGAGAATCTGGGATAGTGGTTCACAGCCTTGACAATCAGAGCATGGCAGGAGGAAAGGGAGATTGATGGCATCTGCTATAGTGATGATGCTTGAGAACCGTTAGTTTGGGCATGTTATGTAAGAAAGATTAAGGAGAGAGAATAGACATCAGGAGACAGTGCTAAAGGCAGTGAGTGCTGTCATGGGAAATGAAGCAAATGCAAGCTGTAATTTATAGGAGGCCTCATAGATCCAGCAGAACTTGGCAGAGAATGGATCTGAAATTCTCACTTGGGTTTCATATATATCAATCGCTCTGCTTTCTTACTGCCTTTACCTTACCATATTGGCCATAGCTACCTGCACTGCCTGTCTGAATTGCTGCTATAGCTTCCACGTAGGTCTCCCTGCTTCTGTCTTTGCCCCAACGATCCGTTATGTAGAGTGATCCTTTTAAGCCAAGTCATTCTTCATCATCTCAGAACTGTTGGGTTCTCTTCCAATTCAGACATGGTCATGTGTCTTGCGTGTGTGTATGTATGTGTGTGAGTACATGCCTGTCACAACACACACGTGGAGGTCAGAGGATATCTTTAGAAAGTCGATTGTATCTATTTGCCACGTCAGTTCTGGTGACTGAACTCAGCTCATCGGATTGGTGCCTGGCTTCTTTACTCACTGAGCCATCTCAACAGCCTTTTGTGACTACTTTCTAAAATAGTGCCCTTGCTTTTGATGACAAGTAGCTTTTTATGGTGCCATAGTGCTTATTATCCCAAGGTATATGTTGGTTTCTTTTGTGCTGGACTTGCCTGGTTTTGTTCATTATTAAAATTCTAGTTCTGTAACCCTCAATGAATAATCATTAAATTATCAGTGCATGAATATTAAGATAACTTTAATTGAGTTGGGGTATAACTCAGTGATAGAACACTTGCCTACTGTGGGCTCTCCTACACATCTTCTGATTTTTTGTTTGTTTGTTTGTTTTGTGTTTTGTTTTTTGTTTTTTTTTTTTCTCAAGACGGAGTTTCTTTCTGTAGCCCTGACTATTCTGGAACTTGATCTGTAGACTAGGCTGGCCTTGAACTCACAAGGATCCACCTGCTTCTGTGTCTGGAGAGCTGGGATTAAAGGCGTACATCACCATATTCAGCTCTATCTTTGGATTTTAAGAAGCTGAAATCCATTTTTAAATACAGGAGCGTTTGTTAGAGGTTCTTATACAACTCATGTGTGGAAGGAGAGCCATCTCTCACAAGGTATTGGGACACTGAAACCAAAGTATGAAGTCACCCCTGTTGATAGGCCTTCTGGGATTACATGGATGCTACATGTTATCTTCTTTCTCTCTTCTAGTTTGTACCTAGTTTTCTTGGTGGTTGTGGACCCAGTATATGTACCCTATAATTAACTAGCTTTTTTCCAGCTCATATTAGATAATTGTTATCTTTTACCCAGCTCTGTTCAACGATAATTTGAAATCAGCTATGGCAGAAATAGTCATACCATGGAAATTGTCAAGTGCTATAAAATAGTGTCCTGCCAAGAGTTGTTCTTTAGCATATTACTGCTTTAAACTTAAATTGAAAGGTCTGTATCTGAGAGTCCTTTGCCCCTGACTTTACCTACATCTGTTAGTTCAGATTTTCAAGTGACAGGCAGGTGGATAACAGATTTATTAGCTTAGTTCTTTGCTCCATGGTATTGTCCAGGAGCTGACATCTAGATCTAGTTCTGCACCTCTCTTACCAGGCCTGCATCAAGCTACATTGGGTTGGTAGTATGAAATCCTCGTCAGAATTGCTACACCAAGGAAATTAACAAATGGGTCGATTTATAGTGCTCTCTTTCTCTTCCTCTCCACTGCCTAACAATCTATTGATAGCTTAGCTGTGAGCAGAGAAAAGTGAATATGGGTGACCTGAAAGATAGCACCTTCTCTAACAGAGGAGGGAAGCCACAGTAGAAATCACTGAAGAAGCTTCCTAGAGATCTCAGTAGTGCTGTGGATGAAGAGATAGGCGGAACAGGACTGACTCAGAGGGAACAGATTGCTTGCTCATGCTTAGATCATGAGAATGTCATAGTGACACAATAGACACCAAGAATTGTGGACCTGTAAGTAGAGTCCTGAATTATAAACAAAAACTATCAAGTATATGATTATTATGCACAAATAAAACTATGAAATTTAAACAATCTCAGAAGTAAGAATTTTCTCGAGATTGGGAAGCTGATGCCTGTTGTTAGGTAAGAGAATCAGACAGGAAGAATCAGATTAAATATTGGAGGCGGTCAGGATGCAGAATCCTGGAGAAAAGAGCAACAGTGTCAGCACTCTTTCTCTTAGAAAGACGAGAGGGGGCTAGAGAGATGGAATAAATAAATAAATAAATAAATAAATAGTTTAAAAAAAAAAAAAAAGAAAGACGAGAGGATGGTTGGAACAGGCAAAATAAAGCTCCTGAGTTTCTGCGTGTTTTCTTTGGGAATTCTGAGTGGAAATCGAAAGCATGAGCCTGTTTGAAGTCTTTGTAACAGGAGTAAGGATACTTACTAGCTTTCAGCATATTAAAGAAAGTTTAAGTAGTGGAGCAGTGTAGGACGTTGGTATTCATACTGTATTCTCTAATTTTGTTAAGTACGTTAAATATATTAAATAAAATTAGTTGCATGTATTTAAATCTGCTATTCTTTATGTATTTTAAAGAAACTTGCAAATCATTTTGGAGTTATTCAGAAAGTAATCTTACAAAACTAAAACTACTCTATAATTTCCTCCTTTGGAAGTTTCAGAAATGTTTTTGCTTTGCTGCTGCAGCTGTAAATGTTTCTGTATCATCTGATGTGCTTCAATTATCCCATTGCAGGAGACTGTGGGTAAGATTTTCCAAACAGACATTGCAGAACATGCTTTGGTAGGTAGCTTTTTAACGCTGTTTGTTTCTGGCCTGGTCTAATTTTCAGTTCTTTATTTCTGTCACAATGTAATATAAGTGTAATTATAAATGTAAACACATGAAGAAGTCTTAAGCAGTAAAGGGAATATAATAAGAAAAGAGACTACTAATCTCGCTACCTAGAGACAGCTCTTGGTGACCTTTGGCCTGGCACCTTTATAAACATGTAATTGTCTCTATTCCCCAAGTTCATGTGAACAGCATTACATTAACATTCCATTTTCTTATGGAATGCTACTCTGTTCTGTTTGAATACTTTTTTGTTTGTTTGTTTTTGTTTTTTGAGACAGGGTTTCTCTATGTAACCCTGGCTGTCCTGGAACTCACTCTGTCGACCAGTCTGGCCTTGAACTCAGAAATCCTCCTGCCTCTGCCTCCCAAGTGCTGGAATTAAAGGCATGCACCACCACTGCCTGTTTGAATACTTTTATATATGTATACTTTTTTTTAAATGACCACATAGCCTTCCAGTATGTGAGCATCACATGGCTGATTTATCTGAGCAGCTTCTAGAAGCCTGCTTAGTTCTAGTTTCTGAGTAGCCACCCATGTTGCTAACATCATACAGAGAGCAACTGTGTGTGCTTGATTTATTTGGTTTTCCGTGTTAGACATATTGTACATACATATAGACAGACATATATACATATAAATATATAAATGCATTTACATGTGTATACACACACACACACACACATTTGGCCGATGGAGCAGAGCCTCAAAAACCACACTTTATTTGTTCTCTCAGCCTTTATACTTCCTTAGACAAAAGGTCTTTATAAAATTATCTCATAGATAAGATGTTACACAGAAGGAGAGCTACAGAGGATGTTGATAGTAAGTTCAAAGCAGTATTTTTTTCTGTAAGTTCATTATTAGTTCAAGGCAGTAAATTTCTTTCTTTTTTAAAAATATTTATTTACTTATTATATATAAGTACACTATAGCTGTCTTCAGACACACCAGAAGAGGGCGTCAGATCCCATTACAGATGGTTGTGAGCCACCATGTGGTTTCTGGGATTTGAACTCAGGATCTCTGGAATAGCAGTCAGTGGTCTTAACTGCTGAGCCATCTCTCCAGCCCTCAAAGCAGTAATTTCACATGGCCTTGCTTTATCATGGTACACACCCGTGACCTTATCCTTGAACCTGACCTAGAATGAATGTTTTTCCTTGATCAGAAATTTGTCCCAAGCCTACTTCTCTTCATAGTATAATTTATGAAAGCTCATTGTGCTCCTTATTATGCAGCCTTTACTTACTATTCTATGAGGAGGGGGCACATTCTTTTTTTGATTCTAACTTTATTACATCTTTCTGGGACGACAACCAAAACCATCTCCTTAAATTTTCTTCCTAAAATTATTTGAATTCTATAAAGTCATTAATTTATCTAAACAGCATTAATTCATAAAAGTTCATCTTCATATTGATCTGCAGGAAATTTGCCCAACAGGGTGGGCTGATGCCCAGGAATCATTAGGCTATGTAGTAGTGGCAGGAAAGGCATATCAGCATGGAGAAGCAACCAGAGATGAAGTCTCTGGGTCTGTGCCTCTCTGTTTGGGCCTGCCTGTGGCTCTCATGTCTGGGTTCGAGCCTGGGAGGCAGCCTGGAGCTGAAAAAGAAGAGGGAAACTAGGCGACTAGAGAGAGACATGGAACCAAGACAGTATTCTGATCAAGACTCAAATTTTTAATGGCGGACACACTTTATAAAAGAGAGGGGAAAGCCTATTCCCGCCAAATCATCCTTGGAGCCCTGCTGCAGGTGACCGCGTGTAGGCTCCGGAATAGCTAGGCTGACTCTCAGCAGGTAGCAGCAGCAGTGGCTGAACAATAGAGTGATCCAGGGATGCAGGCTCCACCCTAGGTGATCTCCTTAGTGGTAAGCAAAGTCAAGGTCTGGCTCAGCCTGCTTCAGGCTTGTGGGAGGCTACACCTCTCTAGAGTGCACCCATTGCAGCCATGCAGGAACGGTGGGCCATCTCCAGGAAACTCACTCGCTTGCCATAGCCTTTCCTAGATGGCTGCCGTCAGAGTGTTTTGCCTGGTTGTATGTATGTGCACCATCTGCATACCTAGTGCCTTTGGAAAACTATAGGCACATTGGATCCCTTGAAATTCGAGTTACAGATGGTTGTGAGCCTCTCTGGGTGCATGGAATCAAACATGGGTCCTGCAAAAACACCAAGCACTCATAACTACTGAGATTTCTCCAAGCCCTCATTGTTCTTTAACTTTGAACTTGTAAAATAATTTTGTGACGTGCCTGGCCTCTCACCTTCATTAATTTGAGCATTTACATATTTTTTTCTAGGTCATTTTTAAGAGCTTATGTTTTAGGGATGTTAACACTTCATAATTTATAACAAATATTTTTCCCATTTTTATTTACATTGTTTATTTCCTTTTAGAAGTTTTAAAATTGGTTTTTCATTTACAGTTTCTAACTTTTTAGTTATATTTATATGTTAAAAACAAGATTTGTTTTAGTGTGAATGGATGTATTTTTTTATATTTTTTGAAGCAGCTGAGTGTTATTTAACAAAACTTCTTGAGTGCTTTTTGTGTGTTACATTTTGTATTTTGTTTTTTTAGTAGAACTTCTAAATAACTATAGCATTAGCAATGTTTAACAATGATTGTGTTAGTAATTGAAGCTAGTTAAAAATGCTGAACTTTTATTTTTTTACCATTAGAAAAATTCTGTAGAAACAGATATTCCTACTGTGAATATTTTAGCTGATGAAGAATTCCTTCCCTTCCAAGAAAACACGTTTGACCTGGTGGTTAGCAGCTTAAGGTTAGTAATCCATTTGTACTTTTAAAAAATATGTTACAGAGGCTAGTGAGATACTCTGGCTGGTAAGTGCTTGCTGCCTAAGCATGAAGACTGTGTCACAAGACCCACATAAAAGGCAGGCATGGTGGCACATGCTCTTCCTTCTCCTCTGGAGGTCCCTGGGGCTTCAGGCAGCCACAAGCTCAAGTTTACTTGATAAATTTTAAACCAATGAGGGACACTACTGAAAAATAATATCGTCAGAATCTGAGAAGAATACTTGAGGTTAACCTCAAGTCTCCACATTCACATGTGTGCAAGCTTGCATACATAGGCACTTGTGTATGTGTGTTATAAATAGATCTAATTTATGTTGTAACATTATACTCTTAGGATAGCAATGGATGGTTGGACTAATACCCTCCCACCTTGGGCCTGGAATTAAACCTAAGGTTTTGGGTGTTAAAGACAAACATTCTGCCACTTAGCTATATTCTTCACTGTGTGTTTATAGATGTTAAGATTCTTCTGTTTAACAATTATGGATTCAGGACACCCAAGTGGAAATTAGGTGTACTATCTTAAGTGTCTTTTTATTTCCAATTGCTATTTATTTAGCAATTTCTAGTTTGCTAAAACTCTTTTGCTGTTGCACATGAGAGAACAGACAGGGTGAGCAGGAAACACAATATGTAGGAGGTTTCTTATGTATAAGTTTAGAAAGCTTTGCCTTTTTCCCATTGCCTTAAGTGATATGGGACATACTATCTGCATATTAGAATAGGCAAAAACCAAACATTGCCAACACCGACTACTGGCCAGTATAGAGCAACTTACCCTTCTTATTCATTGCTGCTGGGACTACAAAATGGTGGAGACACTTTAAAAGACTATTTGATGATTTCCTGAAACTTAAGCATACTGAAAGACTCCAAGATAAGCCCCTCGCTCAGGCCTCGGGACAATAGCAGACACTCAAGAACTCACGAGAGACCAAGCTTGATGCAAACCACATGAGGCTTTATTCAGGGGAAGCCAGGCTCTGGGGATGACTCATATCCCACGCAGGGGTAGAGGAGTCGACTGCGAGGGGAAAGGAGTCTTAAGTTTTTATAGGCCCTCAGGGGGGAAAGGAGAAGGGGGAGTAGGGGATTTCCAGATCTAAACAATGTCTATTCTCAAGAAATGGGTATGGGAGGGGTACAAGGAAAGAGTCTGGTGCAGGTGTAGCAACTCGGGATTGGCCGGGCTGTGGTTGCTGGGGAGATTTTCTGACTCTTTCTCAGCAACCAATATCACAAACACCTGGCAGTGGGCTTCATCAGTGGGCACACACATGGGTTCAAGGAATGGCCAGAGCATTGTGCACCTCTATTTTTCTAAATCAGTGAAGCTAGTTCTGCTAACAGTGAAATCTATTTTGCCAATTTCAGGGCTTCTGTGACCTTTTACATTCTGTCAGGATCTTTCAATACTTTGTTAGGATCCAAGATTTATAGTCCTTGCTATTTATTTACCCAAAGAAATGAAAACTTATACCCATGCAAAAACATGACAATGAATAATATATTCCTGTTTCAAAAATATTTTAGACTTGCTTTTTATGTATGTGAGTATTTTGCATGCAAGTATTATTTGCACCACATGTATGTTTCATGCCCATGGAGGCCAGAACCAGATGTAGGATCTCCTGGAATTGGAGTTATACATGGCTGTGGCCGCGAGCCATGCCGAACACCGAATTCAGTTTTGCAAAAGCAACAAGTGCTGTTAACTGCTGCAGCTGTGTTAATAATTGCTAAAACTTTCAAGCAACTAAGATATTGCCTTAGGGTCTGTTGCTGTGATGAAAAAATCATGGCCAAAGCAACTTGGGGAGGAAAGGGTTTATTTCACTCCCTGTTTCATAGAACAGCTCATCATCAAAAGCCATGAGGACAGAAATTCAAGCAGGAAAGGAACCTCGAGGCAGGAGCTGATGCAGAAGTCATAGAGGGTACTGCTTACTGACTTGCTCTCCCTAGCTATCTTGCTCAGCTTGCTTTCTTTTTTTTTTTTTTTAAGATTTATTTATTTATTATATGTAAGTACACTATAGCTGTCTTCAGACACTCCAGAAGAGGGCGCCAGATCTCGTTACGGATGGTTGTGAGCCACCATGTGGTTGCTGGGATTTGAACTCTGGACCTTCAGAAGAGCAGTCGGGTGCTCTTACCCACTGAGCCATCTCACCAGCCCCTCAGCTTGCTTTCTTATAGAACCTAGGACCAACAGTCCAACGGATGGCACCACCTGCCACAGACCTACCTCAGTCGGCCCCCTCAATCCGTGGGAGAAATCAGGGTTCTGGACAGGTAGGCAGGAGTCAGAGAGAAAAGGGTGACAAACAGACAAGGACACAAGGGAGTGTGGTAACTGAATGTAATTTCTTAAAAGGAGCACCAGTCTTATAATACAGAAGAAAAACAAGAAAGCTAGGCGAATACATCTGCCAACGTAAATTGATGCATAATGGTTCTTTACACAAAACAAAGAAAATGCATACATAAAAAGCTAGGGGGAGCCAGGAGATAGGAACAACTGAGATAGGAACAGCCTTTAATTAAGATCAGCTAAACACAGGAGCCAGGTGAGTGGTCTGAAGCAATGCTAGTCTATTGTTAAACCCACCACCAGGGGTCCCTTAGTAAATATGTGATTATGCTATTCCTCTGCGCCTAGTGAAAAACATGCACCAGGGGAATTCCGTTCTACTCACCCTTACATGAATGATACTTTAGTTCCTCCTAAAACCACAACCCACCTTCTTCCTAGGCCACTGTAAATTCCTGTGTATGGGAGGGACTCGACTGCTGTTCTAAGTATTTACTGTGTAGACTAGCCCTGAGATTACTAGTTCTATTCAAGTAAATTGTAATGCCTGTTTTCTTTCACTGTCTCGCTTATAATACTAGAGGTAATTCTGAATGCTACTGAATAGGTTACATTCTTACTGAATTCCAAGCCCAGGGTCAGCTCAAGGACTGCCTAGGATATTGGAACACTGGTGGAGGCTAATCTAACTTAGCTGTATGTCAAAATCAATCCTTAGAGGCACTTATAATAAAACAATATTGAGGGAAAGCACACAGATCCGTTCACCCAATTAATGCGGGGACAGGTTTGGAGCATATGTGCTGTGGGAATGCCAAGGTTCCAGGAGACTAAGTTTCCATGAACTTTTCGCCTCAGGACTGTATCCATGTTTCTAGGCCTGTCATGTGAGTCACTACTGGATGTAACAACCATCCATAATGCCCAGGGCCTTACCTCTGAATCACTAAGAAAATGCCCTATAAGTTTGCAATAGCCTAATCTTATGGAGCTATTTTTTTTTAAAGGTCACAAATTTTTATTTTAGTTTTTTGCATAAGCATCAGATATTAGTAGAACTCAAACAAAATCTGGAAAAGTGAAAATAAATTCACTGCATTAAAAATTCGCTTTTGTGGAATATTTCTTATATTTCATTATTCTTGTAAGCTGCACAGTAGACACTTTCCTTTTAAATGTATTTTTCTTTTTTTTAAACAATTTTTATTAGATATTTTCTTCATTTACATTTCGAATGCTATCCCAAAAGTCCCCTATACCCTACCCCCACCTTGCTCCCCAACCCACCCACTCTTGATTCCTGGCCCTGGCATTCCCCTGTACTGGGGCATATGATCTTTGCAAGATCAAGGGCCTCTCCATGGAGCTATTTTCTTAATTGACTTCCTTCTCTCAGATGATTTTAGATTGTGTCAAGTTGACATAAAACTATCCAGCATAGATGTCTTTTAGTTCTAAGGTATTGAATTGTGGTACATCTTGACAATGGAATTACTTAGCACTAAAAAGAAATAAGCTGTCAAAACCAGAAAAGAATTCAGGAAACGCAAAGACACCATTACCATATGAAAAATTATTCAAAAAATATGTGTATGCTGATTGCAGCTATGTCATTCTGAAAAAGGCAAAAGAGTATAAAAAGATCAGAGTGTGGAAGTATAGGAAACAATGTAATTTCAGATTTCAAAGTTTAGTACCTGTTTTGGTTTGTCCTACTGATAATTATACTAATTAAGGTTAAACAAATATGTGCTTCTGTTTTAGTTTGCACTGGGTGAATGACCTCCCTAGAGCACTTGAACAGGTGAGAAGACTTTTGTTGGTTTGTTCTGTGATAGTTTATCATCACACATTAACAAATGTTTCTGTTTTCATTGTTCCTAAGTCTGACAGAGAATGGAGTGAAGCCAAATATTTATAATGTCCCATGATCTGTGTACACTTGGTGTATGCTGACTTGTAAATATGTACATTGGGTTGTAAATATGTACATTCCTTGAGAACTTAAAGGATAGCTGGTCGTAGAGATGCTTCTAATATGTTTTTGAAAGATTTAGTTACTGTGTCAAACAAATTGGTATCACAAAGATACACTATATTATCTTTTTCTCCTGTTATTGCCTGCGAACCTTTTCTGGGTAGGAACTTGCTTACATTTGTATCTGCCCTTTGTACTCTCGGTAAGTGTTAGATAAATGCTTATAGATTGGTTTTTAGCAGTGAGTAGAGGATGTAGACAGTGGTAGATGACACTGTGGCTTGGTGGCACTCAGAGAGAGCAGCTGGAGGGAAGCATGTGGGTCCTGTGAGAACTGGCCTGAACTCATGGCTGTCACCTGGACTGCATTTCTTTACCCAAGTCTAGCCCAGATTCAGGGAGTAGGAAATAAACTCCATGTGTTGGTGGTAAGTCTTGAAAATGACTTTTCAAAGGGCACAAACAGGATGGATTATAATTTTGGTGACCTATTACTCTTAACTTTTTTTAAATAAGATTTTGTAAAAAGTTGTACCTTATAAAACTTGAAAACATACATCTTATAGATACTTGTGTCACAAGGGAGTGTCCTGTCTGTGTTTGTCATTGCTATACAGCATACAAACATCATAGAGCAGTGACTAGATTTCTTATCTGGTACTTATCTGATTGTAGTAATAAAATACTGACTTGGATACATTTATTCTTTGGATATTTCTGTCTGTAAAATTTGAATAGTTTTGTTATATTTATTGCAGATTCATTATGTCTTAAAACCAGATGGGGTGTTTGTTGGCGCAATGTTTGGAGGCGACACACTCTATGAACTCCGGTGTTCATTACAGTTAGCAGAGACTGAAAGGGAAGGAGGCTTTTCCCCACACATTTCTCCTTTCACTGCTGTCAATGACCTAGGGCATCTGCTGGGAAGAGCTGGCTTCAACACTCTGACTGTGGTGAGTATCAGGAGAAGTAAGTAGTCCACAAGTAACCTACTTATTGCATTGTTTTAAAAAAAACTTAATAAATGTTAAAGGTATGAAACAGCGTATATAATAGTGTTCTAGAATGTTTGGGGCAATTTCCTTGAATTTTGTTTTTCTTCTTTTGAGGGATAGGGTGGGAATGATTTACTATCTTTAGTATGCATAAACACAATCTGACTGACATCAGTAATATAAACTTTTTAGATCACACAATAAGTCACTCTAAAAAATGTACCAAAGTTTTTTTTATTTTGTGAAGGAGGAAGGTATCCTATGGTCTGTGTGTAGAGGTCAGAGGATAGCTTTTGGGCTTCCAGGACTAAATTCAGTACCTTTACCTGCTATGCCATCTTGCCAACCCCTCTGAGGTAAACTTTATAAAAATACTACTCTATTAGAATCTTCAAATCCAAATTAGGTGTAATTTGGGATAAGACCACTACAGATGTGAAAAGATGTATCTATCATAGGGACATTTGTAATACTCTCCCTACCACCAGCTATCAATAAAAGCAGACCCAAATGACAACATTCTCTAGGTCTAGGCTTAGCTGAGGTAGAGGTGTTCTGTTTCAGACAGAGTGGAGAGTTGTATAGAGAGCACCCATATGAAGTCGGTGTAGAAGAAAAGTAGATTCTGCATAGTCTGAGGTAGAGCACTGCATATAACTGACTTTATTTTGAGGAAGTGTTTTGGAGACTCAGTCTTTTATGTCTCAGGCCGATGTGGAAGTCACTGTGACTTTGAAGTGCTGCTTCTGCCCCATCTCCAGAGAGCTTTGATTCTAGGTATGCACCCCTGGCTTTAGTGTCTGTAACTTGAATCCTTGCCCTGCCTCTGTATTACTGATGGGAATTTAAGAAAAGTACTTCATTTCTCTCAGCATTTCTTTAAGAAATACAAATGTGTTTCACCTTGGGTGGCCCTTGATATTCAATGGCCAGAGCATGAGTGCCTTGACCTGCTTTTCTCTTTCCTTGTTCTACTCCTAGCACTGTCTAAGAATAGACTTCCCAAAAAGAGTCCTATCCCTTCCTCCTCTTTCCGATCACAGCCATTCTACAGAACTCATTACTCTCCTCGGAAGAGTTGAATAGACTTACTATGATTTCCAAACCCTTGAGACATAGAAACATGTAGATTTGATTGGCAGGGACTGAAATTCCTTGAAGAAAGCCTCAAGTTGCATAGCTAGGGATGATAGGCTTACAGTTAAAATAGCTATTTGTATTAACTTATTGTGAATGCATTTCATAAAATCAACCAACAATTATGTTATACCCTGTGTAATGATAGAAAGCAAGGGGATAAACTGGCAGAAAGCCTAATCTTTTTTTTAAAAAAGGCCTCCAGAGAAGGGAAGAAAGGAGAGGCTGGGAAATTTGTCAAGGGTTTGCCAAGGTAAGAGCTAAAGATAGGCCTGAGACTTCTTGCTTAAGTCTAGGTTGACTTTTAATAAACTTTTAAATTGTTTAAGCCAGTAAAATTGTGGTTTTGAAATGTTGAACATCTGAAAATTGGAAAGCACAGCTTTATGTTAAAGAACCAATATTACTGATAGAAGAAGTAATGCATTGAGGGGCTATTATATTTTAAAGATTTTTTTTTTTTTTTTTTTTTTTTTGGTTTTTCGAGACAGGGTTTCTCTGTATAGCCCTGGCTGTCCTGGAAATCACTTTGTAGACCAGGCTGGCCTCAAACTCAGAAATCCGCCTGCCTTTGCCTCCCAAGTGCTGGGATTAAAGGCGTGTACCACCACTACCTGGCTTAAACATGTTTTTAATTATATAACTAATTCACAAATAATTTTGATTATAAATGTAAAACTTTAGAAAAACTGAAGGAAAAAAACCCCTCATTTTCCTTTGATCCCTCAAATCTTAGTTTTCTTTGGAGAACAGCATTTCTCAAAATTTCAGTCTTTGGTATTCAGGGTGACTCACACCTTTAGTCACTGCACTGCATTTGGGAGGCAGAGAGAGACTGGCGAATCTTCTAGTTCTGGGCCAGCCTGGTCTCCAGAGTACTCCAGTGCAGCCAAGGTAACCCTGTCTCAAAAAGAAAACCAAACACTGTTAACATAAACATTGTGCGAGAACTTATCCTGTTAATCTATGCTACTTGTTACTGTGAAGTCCCTGCATTTTCATTTATTTTTTTTAAATTAAGTATGTTAGCATTGTATGTCTGTGTGGGTCTGTGTATGTACATAGTTCTGGAATTTCCGTTCCTAACTGTGTTTTCACATTTTCTTCTTTTTTTTTTATTTTATTGGATATTTTCTTTTCTTTTTTTTTTTTTTAAAGATTTATTTATTTATTATATGTAAGTACACTGTAGCTGTCTTCAGACACTCCAGAAGAGGGCGCCAGATCTCGTTACAGATGGTTGTGAGCCACCATGTGGTTGCTGGGATTTGAACTCCTGACCTTCGGAAGAGCAGTCGGGTGCTCTTACCCACTGAGCCATCTCACCAGCCCGATATTTTCTTTATTTACATTTCAAATGTTATCCCCTTCCCCTCCCCACAGTCCCTCAGAAACCTCCTATCCCATCCCCTCTCCCCCTGCTTCTTCTAGGGTGTTCCCCCACTTACCCACCCACTCCCAACTCCCCGCCCTGGCATTCCCCTACACTGGGGCATCAAGCCTGCACAGGATCAAGGGGCCTAGGGCCTCTCCTCCCATTGATGCCCGTCAAGGCCATCCTCTGCTACATATGTGGCTGGAGCCATGAGTCCCTCTATGTATACTCTTTGATTGGTGTTTTAGTCCCTGGGAGCTCTGGGGAGAATGGTTGGTTGATATTGTTATTATATGTGTTCTCCCATCTTAATATCTGCATTTTCTTTACTAATATGAATATGGCATGGTTTCATTTTTCTCTCTGAACATTTACATTTGTTCCAGGTGTTTTGTTTTGCTAGTAGAAGCAGTGCTTTAATATCTTTCTAATCTACATCATTTATTCAGTCTTGCAACAAATGTTTATTGATGAGTTCTGGGCTGGGGTGCTGTTCTAGGTACTTTGGGTGTAGCAGTCAACAAAACCAGTTCTTATATAGTGTTCTTCAGGTGTGCAGTGGTCCTCACAGAATTTGGTGTCTGATTCACGGGAACCTGTGCACAAAATCATTTGTTGTTATTGTTGTTGCTAAGTAGAGCAAAGTGTCAGGGACTTTCCTCAGATCTTGAGATCTGATGTGATTGACCAGAAACCACTGGTTTGAAGTTTTGATTTTAATATTCCTTTATTTACAGTATGGTTATGATAACCATTGTAAGTCTCCTCTCATTTCCAGAATTACCCACCATATTGTTGTTACAAACCTATAATTGAGGTGAAAATAATTACCACAAAGGTAAAACCTCTAAACTATGTAGATGGGGTGTAGGAAGGGTAACATGGGAGGTATGGAGTGCATTATTATGTGACTCTGTACTAGAATTCACTATGTAGACCAGGCTGACCTTGAACTCAGAGATCTGCCTGCCTCTCTGAGGGCTGGGATTAATGGTGTGCCACTCTGTCTGTCATACATTATTTTACTTTTTGTTTTGAGAGGAACTATAATTAATTGCTCAGGCTGGCTTTGAACTCACACTGTAGCTCAAAAATACCTTGAACTTGTAGACATGCCTCAGCATCGCAGACTTACGGGATTATAAACCTGTAGTGCTATGTCCGAACAAGGATCTCTTGTTAATGTAAAAGTGCAGAGATTAAATGCCATCATCCATTTTAATAGACACTGCTCAGTACACACAAGGTTGGCAATACAGCTCAGTGGTAGAACTCTTACCTAGCCTGTGTGAGGATCTTGAGTTCAATTTCCAGTCCTATTAAAAAAATGTAATCTTCCTTACCCCGTGTGCACACATGCCAACACATGCATTATTATTTCAGATAATAGAAAGGAATAATGAAATCTATACATAGGGAAAAGTGGTAGAGCAGGTTTGAAGTAGAAAGAAGATTCCTCCTGACACTTGATACCTTATTCCTCTACCCAAGACAGGAACTTGAAGCAATACAGTCATGCAGAGGCATGCATGCTTATTACCCAGCTCGCTTTTTAAGTGTTTAAAACTTTTCTCACTCTTATACAATCCAGTTCCCAACTTCCAGGGAATAGTACTGCCCATGGTGGGCCAGGTCTTCCCATATCAAGACAGCCCCCACAGACAAACCTGATAGGACCATCCCTCATTGAGCTCTCTTCTCAGGTGATTCTACATTGTGTCAAGGTGATGATTAGGAATGTAGTGTCTTTTCTTCCCAGTTTAATATCTGGTATATCCTCTATCTCAGTGAAGTATTGTTAAATGGATGCTTGGAGTTGGGAGATTGAACAGGAACTTGCTCTTCCCACTCCATGTCTGACTTGGTCTTGTAATACCACAAAAGGTACACCCTTTTGGGGGATGTTTTACAGAAAGCAAGGAGAAGAAGCCACTTATGGTGGCAAAGACCTTTAATCTCAGCAGAGGCAGAGGTAGGCAGATTTTTGAGTTTGAAGCTAACCAGGTCTACATAGTGAATTCTACAGCAGTCTAGGCTACATAGTAAGATCCTGCCTCAACCAACAACAAACAAAATAAAAGTAACCATTACAACATAAAACAGAATTATTTCATTTTATTTTCAAAGTAGAAACTGGTACCTGTTGTTAGACTTTTAGAAGATAGCATCTGTGAAGACTTTTAAGAACAAGACAGTTCTTGGGGTTGGAGGTAGAGCTCAGTGGTGGGCACTTGCCTATTACTGGTAAGTACTTGATAGCGAAATTTCCTACCTGCCTCAAGAGTGCGCTGGGAAGTAGCTGATAGTTCTTTAGTTTAATTTTTGTTTGTTCTTTGTGATTGTCACATGAATAATACACTTTTTCTTTAAAAAAAAACCAGGATACTGATGAAATTCAAGTTAACTATCCTGGAATGTTTGAATTAATGGAAGATTTAAAAGGTAAGGCATTTTAAAGAATTTGCAGACTCTATTTGAGAGGCATTTTAACAGTGTACTCTACGGCTGTGATGGGCTAAGCACTAGGGGTCTAACACTGTCATCTTATAGCTTATGGTGTAAAATGTAGAAGGAGGTAGACGTCAGGCAGATGGCACAACAAAGAGTTAAATCAGAATTGTGGTTAGTGCTATGGAATTGAGGCTTGTTAGTACTAAGTCTGCTTCTGGGATAATAAAGAGGAACTTGTTTTAGGTACATTTTAGATATTTCAGTCATTTCCTGTAGTAACAGTTCATATCTCAGGTTTAAGTATCCACATACACACGTCTATACACACAAACACACATACATACACACATTTAAAAAAATTACAGCCCTTAGATAGTTTGATGAGTTTAGGATTTAGGGTTTAGTCAAGACTAGACATTGGTCTGGGAAATTAAAGAAATTGTATTTGAGAACATGGTATTTGAGCCATATTCTAAAGAACAGAGATGAGCTAACCAGATGAAAAGGTGAGGGAAGTCTGTCTCAGGCACACCGAGCAGCATATGCATAAGCCTTTTTGCAAGGGAAAATGGCCAGATCCGAAGAAGGGCATTTGTCAGGAAAGTGGGATGGAGAGTTGAGTGGTGGGATTGTGGCAAGTGAGGGTCACATCCTGCGCAAAACCTTAAAGTCCCCAGATTATACCTGACAAACAACTTAAGAGAAAAGTCTCTGTTGGCTTCGAGTTCAGGGTGTATAGTCTGTCATGGCAGGGAAGACTCTGTTTGGAGAAAGGCAGTTGAAGATACCACAGCAGGAGGCCATAGTGACATAGCCAGGCTGTAATGCTCAAGGCTTAGCACCCCAGTTACTCACTTCCTTCTAGACCTCACCTCTTCCACAATCTTTCAAAATGGTGCCACCAACTGGGGACCGAGATTTCAAACACGTGGCGGTGGTGGCAGACTTCCATGTTAAACAATAATAGACCCTATTAACATTGTTTTCCCTTCCCTAGGTTTGATCTCCAGTACCCGAAATATATTGATAATTTGACTTCCCAAATTCATTTGGTTTTGTGAGACTATGTCCCATGGTTTGGCCCAGGCTGATCTTGAATTCTGTATTGCCTTAGCTTGGGCTGTAGGTGTGATCTACCCACATTAATGTGTTGTAGTACATTTTTTCCTACATATATGTTTGCTGTCAAAGGGAAGGCTCTTATCATTAGTTCGGATCCAGAGCTTTAGCTTGGCTTTGAAAGTTGTATTATCTAGTTCAACCCGGTTTGTCACCAAGACCTTCAAAAGTCTCTGTAAATGCTCTTGTTTTCAAGGTTTATTCTTAGTATCCCTGGTACACCAGGACCACACCTGCAAAGTGGGCCTGGTGTCAATAGAGAGCTCTTGATTTATCTCTGTTCATGGTCATGCCCACCTTGAGACCACATTCTTCATCAGACCAGCTCCGCAAGCGTGCGAGTTTTCTTTTTCTCTTTCCTATCCTCAACCTGCGACTTATTCAATGGTCTTTGTGAAATAAGCATTTGGTGAATGCAGTCTTACAAATTTTGGTTCCCTGCATGACTTTGTTGATGAGCCTCTTCCTTCTGTAGTAGTTTTAGTCTCCCACATCACTGCAGGAGAGTTGACTAGGGAATGTGAAGATATATCGATGGAAGAGAGGAGGATAGTCCTCTGGACGTAGGTGTTTGTGTTTGGTAGCAAGAAGATCCTGCTCATGGGTCTGTTTGACTTGATACAGAGGAAGTAACACTATGTGGAGGTTCGTAGTCTTGAGAATTGTGTAGAAACACTGAAATAGTCATTGGAGAGAGAGGTGAATAACTAGGGGAAAGTTACAGAGTTTGAAGGGTACATTAAAGTCAATCAAACTTTTCTGATGGGCAACAACAGGAAGTTGCTATTTACATGACAAATACAAAAGTGAAAGATAACTCCACAAATATAGTTGAAATGGTGAACTGGAAGAAAAAGGAAGCAGAGGGCAAAAGTGGGCTGGGAAGTTGGATGAAAGTTGCTATAGCTAAGTAGTTTCAAAACAGTTAGAAAATAGTTACAACTGGAATACTTAATGATGCTGAAAAGGAAGGGGGTACAGTTGGAAAATGAGATGCTTGGTGGATGACTTGAAAGTAAAGTATTATAACTCTGTCAGGGACATATCTCACATAGAGATGCAGAGGGAAGTGAGGAAGCTCATTGGAGACGACGTAGAGAGAGTGGAACCTGATGGACACTAACACTGAAAACCAGTCCCCTGAGAATGAGAGGTGCACAGGAAAACGAGCCAGGTGCCAAACCGTCAAAGGAGGGGACTGACTAGGTTGAGATATGCCAGCAAGCGGGAGCAGGAAAAGGTTGCAGCAGGTGGAGCTATCCTCTACAGGGTGAGGGTGTCTAACAGGTCGGGCAAATAATGACCAGGAAGACACCCTGAGGAACAACAGGGATGCAGTTTCTACCTCTCAACTTTGAAAAATGTGACTTATTCAAGAAGAAATATCTGCCATTGAGAGATTGCCAGCTGTTCTCCTTTGTGAAACTTTGTGAACTGCTTGTTCAAACACGCACACACACTTCAATGATAGCATAGGCAGTTTTGATGGCTTGAGGAGTTAAAGTTGGGTCTGTGAAACAGAATTGTGCTCACCTATAGGGAAGCATTCATCTGTTTCAGAGAATTCATAATATGTTTCAGAATAGTGAAATTTATATAATTGCTTGCCTGTTAGATCTGTAGTTTTTACAAACATTTTTTGCACTTGCTATTTTCAGTTTCCCTCTTGATAACTGCTTTTATATTAAGTGAGAAATTAGAGCTAACGAAAACGCTTGAATTTGAGTAGCAGAATTAGGTGCCAAACTGTTGTCTTGTGCCCTGGTGTCTTAACTGACTCTCATTGCTTGTCATAGTTGTCTGTTAGCAGTAAGGGTCTGGCCTGTTTCTCACAAGGCTTGTTTCATGTGCTTACCACTCTTCTGTGAGTGCAGTTGCACTGTCATATTAACACAGGGAAATGCACACGCCCAAAACTTATCATGGTCCCTTTGCATCATGAAAAGTAGGATTGGTAGGCTACTGGTGTACACTCAAGATGATAAAGCTAATAAAACATAGCAAACATTTTTTGAAACATCCCCAAGTGCTAAACAGACTCAGAAACATGGAGCCCTTTTATCCAAAAACTTATGATAATGAAATTATTTCTCATTTAGATGTCAACAATAATTCTTTGAATACAGAGTTTATTTTGTACTGGTCTATAATAAATGCTGTGTTCATGATTCATTTCAAGAAAGAAAATAGAAAGAGACAAGAAATTAGATCTATCAGTTGGAAAAGGTTACTGCCCACTGATTTAAAAATACAGTAATTACTCTGTAGTTCTCTGGGCTTTTTTTCTTTCTTTCCATGTGTGGGTTTGTTTTTCTAGGGATCAAAAACCCCTTAGCCTTGCACATACAATGCAAATGCTTTGCCACTGAGCTACATCTCCAGCCTCTGATTTTTCAAGACAGGCTCTGGCTTTGTACCCTCAAGCTAGCCTTGAACTTGTTTTGGATTTCAGGCTGACCTCAGACTTACTGTCTGTATGGCTCTACCTCCTGAGTGCTGTATTGTATCTGTCTCAGGTTTTCTAATGTCTTGATTTACAGATGAACTCATCAAAGGCATAAGTACCTTGCCTGTAGTCATGTTAAACCTAGGATTCATTACTTGAAACCACAGTTTTATACATTAATTTGTGTGTGTGTTTGTATTATATGTGTGTGTGTGTATATATATATATATATGTGTGTGTGTATATTATATATCTGTGTATGTATATATACTAATATTTAGATGCATCTTTCAAACAGTAAAATTAGCCTTTTTATTAAGTGTCATAACCTTAGTGTTATAGCTGTTTGTATTTTTTAATGCCCTGCTACATCCGGAAGACACTGTCTCCTCCTTGTCATTTCTGTTACATTCTGTCTGATGATCCCTGAGTCTTAGGCACAGGGGGTTTGGTGTGTGTGTTCCATTTAGAATAACTGAGAATTCTGCAGTTTCTCCTTTGCACCATGGCCACTGTGGGTCTCGGTGTTGATCATCATCTACTGCACACAGAAGCTTCTCTGGTGAGGATTGAGAGATGCCTTCATCTGAAGGTGCAGCAAGGCAGTGTGAGACACATGGTGTCTTAGTTACAGTTCTGTTGCTATGAAGAGACACCATGGCCAAGGCAACTGTTAGAAAAGAAAGCATTTAAGTGGAGGTTTTTGAGGTGTAACCCAAAAGCTTGGTGGCAGGCAGGACAGCATGGTACATGGGGCTGGGATCTTAACATCCTGATCTACTGGCAGGTGGGCAGGGAAAGGCTTAGCAAAAAGTCCACCCACGTGGCATACCTCCAACCAAGCTACACCTACTCCAACAAGGCCATACTCCCTAATCCTTCCCTGATAGTTCCACTAACTGGTGACAAAGTATTCAAATATGGTTATGGGGGCCATTCTCTTCAAACCACTACACATGGTCTTCTGGTAGATCATCGCTTGGGTTTTTAACCACCTTCTAGACCAAATTTTAGAATCTTTCTGGGGCCCCTTCCCAATTGGTAATGCCTGTCTCCTGTGGTTTTAAATAGGTCTGACAGTTTGAGGAACTATTCTAAATGCTTGCCCTTTGGAGAGATCTCTTATCTCTACTGTCAGGCCTTTTACAAAAATCACATTTTTAGTGTCTTATCTGTAGGTGGCTTAAGAAGAATCATATAAAGATAATTTGTAAAAATGTTACTTGTCTAGACAAAAACATTGTTAGGTTTTATACTTATTCACTTACTGTTTATTGAGTCTCTGCCATGTGCCAACTCCTTAGCTAGGTGGAGATACATAGTTTTTTATCTTAAGCTGCTAATATTCTAGATGAAAAGACTCCCAAGCTAGACAGACAAACCTCAGCTTAAAATGAGAGAAACACAAGGGGTTTGGCCTTAAATGTGCTTAGGATGTCGGGGAGTCTTTTACAGAAAAGGCTGAACCGAAGTAAGCTGAAGTGAATTTTCCAGGAGGATGAAGGATAGGGAACGTTTGGAGGGGTGGCACCAAGAACTGTGTGTGTGTGATCATGGGCGGGGAGGTATGAAAGGTTCTGTATCTCCGACTCTTACGTTGAGGGAACTGTGGTAATAATATTGTGTAGGCGTATAGAACAGGCAGATGATGGGCAATGATCTAGAAGCTTCTAGATTTCCTCGGATGAGGATGAGCCTTATAGTTTGTCTTGGGGGAATTTTCCTCAGAGATGACTCAGATTCAAGTGTAGTAGAAAGTCCGTTGTTTGCCTGCTTGTAAGGCATGGCTCATAGGAGGCTAAGACAGGAACTAGCACAGTCTGTCCTGGTATACGAGGAAACTCAGGCACAGAGGAGAAAGGACCTCGTCCATGTTGTAGTGGAGGCAAGCAGCTCGGTTCATACCCTGAAGTCTCTGTTCTTTCTTTACCCAGTGGGAAAAGCCTGAGGGTGCTGGGAGGGGGGGGGGGGAATGTGGGTGTTTGCTGGCTGCTCCTGTGCCAACTGGAAGGTGGCGTCCCCCAGCTGGCTTTTGTATTTTATATCTCTGTTGTGTCTGTTTTCTGATGGTTGAGGTGTATCTCATTTTAGCTGCCGTTATTATTAATTCACAGAAAAAAAATCGCGAATGTTGAGCTAATTTTACAAACAAGTTTCATATCAGCTGACGAATGCATGAGACATTTTCAAGGCTTTCACAGTGGTTTTAAGGTAAGTTCAGTTTTGTTTTTAAAGGCAATACTCAGCATTGTTTCAGTAATCCATATTAAAGTTTGTTTTAATAAGCATTTGAATCTACCTTAAAAACACTGTGAGAAAGCCAGGTAGTGGTGGTAACTCACCCCTTCATCACCAACACTCCAGAGGCAGAGGCAGGTGGATCTGTGTGAGTTTGAAGCCAGCCAAGGCTACATAAAGAAACTCTGGAAAAAACAAACCAAGCCAAAGCACCACATCTCGTCTCAGCATTTGGCCAAGATCAAATGTAAAAGCACTGAGAGTCTTTTTTTTTTTTTTTAATTTCCTATTGTTTATTTTATTTATTTACATTTCAAATGTTATCCTGGTTTCCCCTCTGCAATCCCCTTATCCCACCACAATCACTGAGAATCTTAAACAGTTACCAGCGAGTGTCTTTCTGTTATCTCAAGCTCAGGTTGAGTCTGCCATTATAGATGCCTTTCCTAGATGATTGTCAGTAAAGCTTCCCCACAGTGTACTGCAAGATATTCCATTTTAAAGATGAAAAAACTGAGTCTAGTGAAGGTTGAATCATGCTTATCCTAGGTTATATAAGGTTGTGATCTGAGACCAGGTTCTCTTTAGTACTCCACAAGCAGTGTATGTTCCTGAGGGGAGAGTGGACTCTTGTGGCTGGAGAGTTACTCTTGATGCCCTCTATCAGCACTCTTGAGTTTTCTACAACCGAACTGGGTCAGACCCACAGAGGTGGCATATATCTAACAATCTTGTAGAATATGCGAGCAACGATTGTTTGGCAGGCTTTTTAAAATGTCTAGTGCATTGTGTTGTGTTTGTATTTACTACATGTGACATGGAGTAAGCCAGGGCAGTGGGAAGTTGAGCAGAAACTAAAGGTTTATATCCATCATTGGTAATAAGTAGACTGTTGCAATGTGAACCCCACTTTACTTTGATGGTGTGTGATTGGTGTTCACCGGAGAGAGAGTATTTTGAAGATGGATATCAAAAATACTTTTTAAGATGTGTTAGTTTTCATTTAATGTGTATGTCTCTGTGAGCATATGCCACACATGTGAATACCTGTAGGGGGCAGTAGATCCTCTGAAACTGGAGTTACTAGAAGTTCCCAGCTTCTGCTGTAGATGCCGCGAATTGAACTCCTGTCCTCTGGAAGAGCAGTATGTGCTCCGGCCGCCAGTATTGTTTGTTTTGGTTGGTTGATGAGTTGGAGGGTTTTTTGTTGTTGTTGTTGTTTGTTTGTGTGTTCCTGTACTTGAAACTGGATCTCACATAGCTGAGGATGACCCCGAGGGTGACCCTGAAATCACAGCTCTCCGGCTCTCTTTCCTAAGTGCTGAGATTTTATTTTATTTTATTTTTTATTTTTTTATTTTTATTTTTTTATTTTTATTTTTTTTTGAGTTGCTTGTGGGGACAATGTCTTTGTTTGTTTGTTTGTTTGTTTGTTTTGTTTTGTTTTGTTTTTCGAGACAGGGTTTCTCTGTGTAGTCCTGGCTGTCCTGGAACTCGCTCTGTAGATCAGGCTGGCCTTGAACACAGAAATCCTTCTGCCTCTGCCTCCCAAGTGCTGGGATTAAAGGTGTGTGCCACCACGCCCAGCGACAATGTCTTAAATAACAAAACAACAGCAACAACAAATCAAAAAGAATACAGCTGAGTTTAAAAGTTCTTATATTGCCTCTCAGCGTCCTGGTTTCTCCTCTAACACTGAAATGTATACGTGGCACCCTTTTACTATTTCTTTCTTTTTTTTTTTTTTTTTAATTTTTAATATTTTTATTACATATTTTCCTCAATTACATTTCCAATGCTATCCCAAAAGTCCCCCATAGCGCCCCCCACTTCCCTACCCACCCATTCCCATTCTTTTGGCCCTGGCATTCCCCTATATTGGGGCATATAAAGTTTGCAAGTCCAATGGGCCTCGCTTTCCATTGATGGCCGACTAGGTCATCTTTCGATACATATGCAGCTAGAGACAAGAGCTCCGGGGTTCTGGTTAGTACATCATGTTGTTCCAACAATAGGGTTGCAGATCCCTTTAGCTCCTTGGGTACTTTCTCTAGCTTCTCCATTGGGAGCCCTGTGATACATCCAATAGCTGACTGTGAACATCCACTCCTGTGTTTGCTAGGCCCCGGTATCGTCTCACAAGAGACAGCTATATTTGGGTCCTTTCAGCAAAATCTTGCTAGTGTATGCAATGGTGTCAGCGTTTAGAAGCTGATTATGGGATGGATCCCTGGATACGGCAGTCTCTAAATGGTCCATCCTTTCATCACAGCTACGAACTTTGTCTCTGTAACTCCTTCCCTGGGTGTTTTGTTCCCAATTCTAAGAAGGTGCACAGTGTCCACACTTTGGTCTTCATTCTTCTTGAGTTTCATGTATTTTGCAAATTGTATCTTATATCTTGGGTATCCTAAGTTTTGGGCTAATATCCACTTATCAGTGAATACATATTGTGTGAGTTCTTTTGTGATTGTGTTACTTCACTCAAGATGATGCCCTCCAGGTCCATCCATTTGGCTAGGAATTTCATAAATTCATTCTTTTTAATAGCTGAGTAGTACTCCATTGTGTAAATGTACCATAATTTCTGTATCCATTCCTCTGTTGAGGGACATCTGGGTTCTTTCCAGCTTCTGGCTATTATAAATAGGGCTGCTATGAACATAGTGGAGCATGTGTCCTTTTTACCGGTTGGGACATCTTCTGGATATATGCCCAGGAGAGGTATTGCTGGATCCTCCGGTAGTACTATGTCCAATTTTCTGAGGAACCGCCAGACTGATTTCCAGAGTGGTTGTACAAGCTTGCAATCCCACCAACAATGGAGGAGTGTTCCTCTTTTTCCACATCCTCGCCAGCATCTGCTGTCACCTGAATTTTTGATCTTAGCCATTCTGACTGGTGTGAGGTGGAATCTCAGGGTTGTTTTGAGTTGCATTTCCCTGATGATTAAGGATGTTGAACATTTTTTCAGGTGTTTCTCTGCCATTCGGTATTCCTCAGGTGAGAATTCTTTGTTCAGTTCTGAGCCCCATTTTTTAATGGGGTTATTTGACTTTCTGGAGTCCACCTTCTTGAGTTCTTTATATATATTGGATATTAGTCCCTTATCTGATTTAGGATAGGTGAAGATCCTTTCCCAATCTGTTGGTGGTTTTTTTGTCTTATTGATGGTGTCTTTAGCCTTGCAGAAGCTTTGCAGTTTCATGAGGTCCCACTTGTCAATTCTCGATCTTACAGCACAAGCCATTACTGTTCTATTCAGGAATTTTTCCCCTGTGCCCATATCTTCAAGGCTTTTCCCCACTTTCTCCTCTATAAGTTTCAGTGTCTCTGGTTTTATGTGAAGTTCCTTGATCCACTTAGACTTGATCTTAGTACAAGGAGATAGGAATGGATCGATTCGCATTCTTCTACATGTTAACAACCAGTTGTGCCAGCACCATTTGTTGAAAATGCTGTCTTTCTTCCACTGGATGTTTTTAGCTCCCTTGTCGAAGATCAAGTGACCGTAGGTGTGTGGGTTCATTTCTGGGTCTTCAATTCTATTCCATTGGTCTATTTGTCTGTCACTATACCAGTACCATGCAGTTTTTATCACAATTGCTCTGTAGTAGAGCTTTAGGTCCGGCATGGTGATTCCACCAGAGGTTCTTTTATCCTTGAGAAGAGTTTTTGCTATCCTAGGTTTTTTGTTATTCCAGATGAATTTGCAGTTTGCACTTTCTAATTCGTTGAAGAATTGATTTGGAATTTTGATGGGGATTGCATTGAATCTGTAGATTGCTTTTGGCAAGATAGCCATTTTTACAATGTTGATCCTGCCAATCCATGAGCATGGGAGATCTTTCCATCTTCTGAGATCTTCTATAATTTCTTTCTTCAGAGACTTGAAGTTTTTATTATACAGATCTTTCACTTCCTTAGTTAGACTCACGCCAAGATATTTAATATTATTTGTGACTATTGAGAAGGGTGTTGTTTCCCTAATTTCTTTCTCAGCCTGTTTATTCTTTGTGTAGAGAAAGGCCATTGATTTGTTTGAGTTAATTTTATATCCAGCTACTTCACCGAAGCTGTTTATCAGGCTTAGGAGTTCTCTGGTGGAATTTTTAGGGTCACTTATATATACTATCATATCATCTGCAAAGAGTGATCTTTTCCAATTTGTATCCCTTTGATCTCCTTTTGTTGTCGAATTGCTCTGGCTAGGACTTCAAGTACAATGTTGAATAGGTATGGAGAAAGTGGACAGCCTTGTCTAGTCCCTGATTTTAGAGGGATTGCTTCAAGCTTCTCACCATTTACTTTGATGTTGGCTACTGGTTTGCTGTAGATTGCTTTTATCATGTTTAGGTATGGGCCTTGAATTCCTGATCTTTCCAAGACTTTTATCATGAATGGGTGTTGGATCTTGTCAAATGCTTTTTCCGCATCTAACGAGTTGACCATGTGGTTTTTGTCTTTGAGTTTGTTTATATACTGGATTACGTTGATGGATTTCCGTATATTGAACCATCCCTGCATCCCTGGGATGAAACCTACTTGGTCAGGATGGATGATTGTTTTGATGTGTTCTTGGATTCGGTTAGCAAGAACTTTATTGAGGATTTTTGCATCAATATTCATAAGGGATATTGGTCTGAAGTTTTCTATCTTTGTTGGGTCTTTTTGTGGTTTAGGTATCAGAGTAATTGTGGCTTCATAGAATGAGTTGGGTAGAGTACCTTCTGTTTCTATTTTGTGGAATAGTTTGTGAAGAACTGGGATTAGATCTTCTTTGAAGGTCTGATAGAACTCTGCACTAAACCCATCTGGTCCTGGGCTTTTATTAGTTGGGAGACTATTAATGACTGCTTCTATTTCTTTGGGGGATATAGGGCTGTTTAGATCATTAACCTGATCTTGATTCAACTTTAGTACCTGGTATCTGTCTAGGAACTTCTCCATTTCATCCAGGTTCTCCAGTTTTGTTGAGTATAGCCTTTGGTAGAAGGATCTGATGGTGTTTTGGATGTCTTCAGGATCTGTTGTTATGTCTCCTTTTTCATTTCTGATTTTGTTAATTAGGATGCTTTCCCTGTGCCCTCTAGTGAGTCTGGCTAAGGGTTTATCTATCTTGTTGATTTTCTCAAAGAACCAGCTCCTTGATTGGTTGATTCTTTGAATAGTTCTTCTTGTTTCCACTTGGTTGATTTCGCCCCTGAGTTTGATTATTTCCTGCTGTCTACTTCTCTTGGGTGAATTTGCTTCCTTTTGTTCTAGTGCTTTTAGGTATGTTGTCAAGCTGCTAATGTGTGCTCTCTCTAGTTTCCTTTTGGAGGCACTCAGAGCTATGAGTTTTCCTCTTAGAAATGCTTTCATTGCGTCCCATAAGTTTGGGTATGTTGTGGCTTCATTTTCATTGAACTCTAAAAAGTCCTTAATTTCTTTCTTTATTCCTTCCTTGACCAAGGTATCATTGAGAAGAGTGTTGTTCAGTTTCCACGTGAAGGTTGGCTTTCTATTATTTATTTTGTTATTGAAGATCAGCCTTAGTCCATGGTGATCTGATAGGATGCATGGGACAATTTCACTATTTTTGTATCTGTTGAGGCCTGTTTTGTGACCAATTATGTGGTCAATTTTGGAGAAGGTACCATGAGGTGCTGAGAAGAAGGTATATCCTTTTGTTTTAGGATAGAATGTTCTGTAGATATCTGCCAGATCCATTTGATTCATAATTTCTCTTAGTTTCTCTGTGTCCCTGTTTAGTTTCTGTTTCCATGATCTGTCCATTGGTGAAAGTGGTGTGTTGAAGTCTCCCACTATTATTGTATGAGGTGCAATGTGTGCTTTGAGATTTACTAAAGTTTCTTTAATGAATGTGGCTGCCTTTGTATTTGGAGCATAGATATTCAGGATTGATAGTTCCTCTTGGAGGATTTTACCTTTGATGAGTATGAAGTGTCCCTCCCTGTCTTTTTTAATGACTTTGGGTTGGAAGTCAATCTTATCAGATATTAGAATGGCTACTCCAGCTTGTTTCTTCATACCATTTGCTTGGAAAATTGTTTTCCAGCCTTTCATTCTGAGGTAGTATCTATCTTTTTCTCTGAGATGAGTTTCCTGTAAGCAGCAAAATGTTGGGTCTTGTTTGTGTAGCCAGTTTGTTAGTCTATGTCTTTTTATCGGGGAGTTGAGTCCATTGATATTAAGAGATATTAAGGAAAAGTAATTGTTGTTTCCTGTTATTTTTGTTGTTAAAGTTGGCATTCTGTTCTTGTGGCTGTCTTCTTTTAGGTTTGTTGAGGGATTACCTTCTTGTTGTTTCTAGGGCGTGGTTCCTGTCCTTTTATTGGTTTTTTCCTGTTATTATCCTTTGAAGGGCTGGATTCGTGGAGAGATAATGTGTGAATTTGGTTTTGTCGTGGAATACTTTGGTTTCTCCATCTATGTTAATTGAGAGTTTGGCTGGGTATAGTAGCCTGGGCTGGAATTTGTGTTCTTTTAGTGTCTGTATAACATCCATCCAGGATCTTCTGGCTTTCATAGTCTCTGGTGAAAAATCTGGTGTAATTCTGATAGGCTTGCCTTTATATGTTACTTGGCCTTTTTCTCTTACTGCTTTTAGTATTCTATCTTTATTTAGAGCATTTGTTGTTCTGATTATTATGTGTCGGGAGGTATTTCTTTTCTGGTCCAGTCTATTTGGAGTTCTGTAGGCTTCTTGTATGTTCATGGGCATCTCTTTCTTTAGATTTGGGAAGTTTTCTTCTATAATTTTGTTGAAGATGTTTGCTGGTCCTTTGAGTTGAAAATCTTCATTCTCATCCACTCCTATTATCCGTTGGTTTGGTCTTCTCATTGTGTCCTGTATTTCTTGGATGTTTTGAGTTAGGATCTTTTTGCATTTTACATTTTCCTTGATTGTTGTGCCGATGTTCTCTATGGAATCTTCTGCACCTGAGATTCTCTCTTCCATCTCTTGTATTCTGTTGCTGATGCTGGTATCTATGGTTCCAGATTTCTTTCCTAGGGTTTCTATCTCCAGTGTTGCCTCATTTTGGGTTTTCTTTATTGTGTCTACTTCCCTTTTTAGGTCTAGTATGGTTTTGTTCATTTCCATCATCTGTTTGGATGTGTTTTCCTGTTTTTCTGTAAGGACTTCTACCTGTTTGATTATGTTATCCTGTTTTTCTTTAAGGATTTGTAACTCTTTAGCAGTGTTCTCCTGCAATTCTTTAAGGGATTTTTGTGCTTCCTCTTAATTGTCTTCTACCTGTTTACCAGTGTTCCTTTGTATTTCTTTAAGTGTGTTATTAAAGTCCTTCTTGAAGTCCTCTACCATCATCATGAGATATGCTTTTAGATCTGTGTCTAGCTTTTCCGGTGTGTTGGGGTGCCCTGGACTGGGCGAAGTGGGAGTGCTGGGTTCTGATGATGGTGAGTGGTCTTGGTTTCTGTTAGTAAGATTATTACTTTTACCTTTCGCCATCTGGTAATCTCTGGGGTTAGTTGTTGTCGTTGTCACTGTTTAAAGATTGGAGCAGAAGCTGTGTTCCACTCACCAGCAGTCTCAAAATCCTGTGGCGGGGGTCGTGGGTAGCTGGCAGTACCCCGGTGCTGGTCCAGCCGGAAGAGGCCTGTGGTCCTACTCAGGCTGGTTTTCTGCTTCCCTAACTAATGCAGTCTCAGGTCCCGTGCACAATTGGATTGGAGCAGAAGTTGTGTTCCACTCTCCAGAAGTCTTAAGATCCTGTGGCGGGTGTTGTGGGTAGCTGGCGAGTGTCAGCCGACCCTGTGCCCTAGCTACCCCGGTGCTTTTCTGACCGGAAGAGGCTTGTGGCCCTATGTAGGCCGGATTTCTCCCTCCCCAACCAAAGCAGTCTCAGGTCCCACGTGATTGGCCTGGAGCAGAAGCTGTGTTCCACTCACCAGCAGTCTCAAAATCCTGTGGCGGGGGTCATGGGTAGCTGGCGGGTGTCAGCCGACCCTGTGCTCTAGCTACCCCGGTGCTGATCCGGCCGGATGAGGCCTGTGGCCCTACTCAGGCCGGTTTCTGCTTCCCTAACTAATGCAGTCTCAGGTCCCGAGCGCAATTGGATTGGAGCAGAAGCTGTGTTCCACTCACCAGAAGTCTTAAGATCCTGTGGCGGGTGTTGTGGGTAGCTGGCGAGTGTCAGCCAACCCTGTGCCCTAGCTACCCCGGTGCTTTTCTGACCGGAAGAGTGCTGAGATTTTAAATGTGCATTACCACACCCAGTCATATTTGTTTTTATTAACTTAGCTTACTAGTTTGTAGCTATTAAAATCTCTATGAATTGGGACCATTAAACTCACAAAATCCGGGACACTGGGTTTCTTATAGAATGAGTGTCATGAACTTATTGGAGCAGTGCCCTCAGAAGCCAGAAGAGGGCCAGATGCCTGGAGCTGAGTAACAGGCTCTTGGGTACTACCTGGTATATTTTGGGAACCAAACTCACATCCTTAGCAAGAGCAGTGTGTGCACTTAACTGAGGCCTCTCTCCAGCCTCCTGTTGGTTGCCTTTAATAAAACCAATGCAATAAAAACTTAAATTGTATTTATTATTATAATTTTATTTAAAAATTTAAAAATAGATTATTATTTTTAAACTGTTGAAGAAATGATCATTTCTTGACTAGTGAAAGTAAGTAGTAGACACTTGCTCATGTAGTAAATTTTAATATTAAGAATAATTAAAACATTTTAACATTTCCTTTAATTTTTTTGTAGAATGATCTTTTTTAAATTTAATTTTACTTGTAATTCATTTTTTACATTCCATATTCCATTCCCTGCCCCTCCCCTCCCACCCTCCAACTGCTTCACATCTCACACCTCCTCCCCACCACACCCCATCTCCACGTGGATGTCCCCACCCCCGACCCCATCTGACCTCTAAACTCCTGTAGCCTCCAGACTCTTAAGGGTTTATCATCTCTGAATGAACACAGACCCAGAAGTCCTCTACTGTATGTGTGTTGGGGGCCTCGTATGTTGTCTGGTGTATGTTGTCAGTTTGGTGGTCCAGTGTTTGGGAGATCTTGTGGGCCCAGATTAATTGAGACTGCTGGTCCTCCTATAGGATCACCCTTCTCCTCAGTTTCTTTCAGCCTTCCCTATTCAACAACAGGGGGTCAGCTGCTTCTGTCCATTGGTTAGGTGCAAATATTGCCTCTGACTCTTTCAGCTGCTTGTTGGGTTGTAGAATGATCTTAACATAGCCTTTTCAAATAATTTAAAATGTACATGTAAAGAAAGATATTTGATATTACATTAGTTTGTTTTTATTTCTGTAGTACTGGGAATTGAACCCAGGCCTGTGTGTGTGTGTGTGTGTGTCGGGTGCTGGTGTATGCTTCTGTGTGCTTATGAGTGTGTACGCAGCCTCTGTGTGTGTATAGGTGGTTGCCAGAGGCCGTTGTCAGTATCTTCTTCTCTTGCTCCCTCCTTTATCTTTTCTCACTGAGCTTGGAGTCACTAATTCGCTAGCCTAGCTGCCCTCAGGATTCCCTTGTCTCTCTTTCCAGCTTACGGATTCCAGGCAGATGCTACCATACCTGGTTTTTTATTTGTGTGCTGGAGTTCATGGTTATATAGCAAGTGCTTTATCCATTAATACATATCCTCAGCCTCTTGACCACATGTTATGCAAACACTGTACCACCTAGCTAGCTCTCTAGCTTACACTAGAAATTGTCAGTAAACAGCCTCTTACCGTCAACTTAAAGAAAAGGGTCTGAAGATTAATTTTAAAATACTTTTTAAAAATGCCTCTGTGGGAAAATGCATGTAAGTTTTACATCTATTGTTAGTAAAATATCAAAAAATTTGAAGGCACAGTCATATTAAATGAATTCCACAGCCCTTATCCAAGTTTACAGTTGTAATTATATATGCTGCTTAGAAGGAAGGAGGCATTGTCACAATGTCCTGTCTCAAAGAGCTATCAAGAAGGGGTATAAGGTGTCTTTGAAAGACACTTGCCAATGCTTGCAAGCCATCTAGAGTCTAGGTAGCTTTTGCTAAGCTGGCTTAATATAGACTGTGGCTGTTGTGGGAAGCATCCTGGTGCTTCCCTTCTGAGAATTAGCTCTCCTCCTTGACTTAGTAGTGAAGAGGATTCAAACAGCTTTGCTCAGTCAGTAAGCAGCCTAGCTCTAATGTGAAAGTGGATGAGACTGAGCATGGGCGTGCTGTTAGATAAGGTGGATCATGACTTGATACTGAGCTGGGGGGTATTTGCAGTATTCTCTCAAACTGCCAGTAGTCTATTTTTAGGTATGGGTGAGAGCAACTGTTCTTGGAACAGAAAAGCCCTGCTGCACCGAGACACAATGCTGGCAGCTGCAGCGGTTTACAGAGGTGAGCCGCCCACTCCTTCTACCTGCAATCACAGAGGGGTTTATGCTGCGTGGTGTTTATTCCAAAGTGCTATTTCCTTCTTGTAAGGTACTGTCAGACTTTGTGGGAATTTTGTTTTTGTTTTTTCTCAGAATATAGATCTTATCTGTATCTGTTTCCAAGCCGCTTTTGTTTCTATAATGTCAGGTTCTCTGTGTTAAGTCTTGTTATGTGAGGCATTCAGATCCAGCATCTAGCCCAGGACCCATTTCTCTTTGAAGTAGGTGTTTATTATTTAGCAGTAGACACTGTTTCTCATCTGACTGTTTCCAGAATCTAACCAGGTTTGTCTTTTTAGAAATGTACCGGAATGAGGATGGTTCCATACCTGCCACCTTTCAGATCTACCACATGATAGGATGGAAATACCATGACTCTCAGGTAATGATATTAAGGCATCACTTTTCTCAGAGGGTTTGTATTTCTGCTTGTTTTCCATTGTTGATTGACTTAGGCTATATTTTATTCTGCATATCATGATTGGGACTACTCTGGGTTAGCCTTATCTGTACAGATCTAATACCTTTTATTTTTACTTGTTTGCAGGCAAGGCCAGCTGAAAGAGGTTCTGCAACCGTGTCATTTGGAGAGCTAGCAAAACTAAATGATGTCATGTCACATGGGAAAAAATAATAAATACTTTGTTCAATTGTTATGTTTCCCAGAATTTTCATCAGAAATAAATAGCTTTCACATTTAAACTAGTACAGTTTGAAGCAAGGTGCAACCGATTGAGCTATTTACTAGCAACCTAATACTAACTCATGTATTCCAAGTTCTCATTTGTTTCTATTTATGTAAAGATGCTATTACATAGTGACTGGGCATCCTTGCAGAGTCAGCCTGAAAGCAAAGAAAATGTTTTCCCGTGGGTGGGGTGGGGACCTAGAAACCCGTGTACATGTGTGAGCACGTGACTTGATGGGAAAGCTTGCTCCAGCTCTGGTTCTGCACCTTTCTTCCCACTGCTCCTTTGTTATCGCTGTGGGATGGTCACACCCCTGAAGACGAGAGGAAAGACAAATTGCTGGGCTCTTGAGAGTTCCTGTGCAGTACACTGAGGTCACTTCACAGTGCCTGCTGCAGACACCGATGTCGGAATTGTTTGTTGTACTTTTTGTATTTTTGGAGTCAGATCTCACTATGGAGACTTGGTTGGCCTGGAACTACCATGTAGACTGGGCTGGACTCTACTCGTATTGACCCGTCTGCTTTAGTCCTGGGATTACAGGTATGCCTGTGGCCCGCCACACCTAGTATTTGTCATGCTTCTGTCTTGTCCAGATGACCAGAGGATTATATACAGCTTCCGCAGCTACTCTGTAGTTTTGACCTTGAGAAGAGCATCTGTCTTTACCAGATCCATCCCTCTTTTCCTAGATTTGTTAATTCTGTTGTTTTGATTTTGTTTTTAAAGTCTTATTCTATGTACATGAGTATCTTGCCGGCATGTTTATTTCATGTGCATGCTTGGTGCCTGCAGAGACCAGAGAGGGCATTTGGATCCCGGAACAATGCTAAGGATGACTGGGAGCCACTTCAGGTTTGCTGGGAACGATGCTCTAACAGTGAGCCATCTCCAGCTCCTCCTCTCGTTTAAAAGCATCCGAACTCTGTTCCTGCTTTTTCTTTTTCTTTTTTTTAACATCTAGGGTTGGGGTTGCCTACACTACTTAAGAGAAGAAAACATTTTAAAGAATCAGAGGTAAAATCTCACGTAGACACCATTGCCCAGTGATTAACAAGCTGTTTACACTCAGGCTTTCCTTGGTTAACTTTAGACCTATTGCACTATTATCCTAAATCCAGGTTCACTGTCTTGACATCTCAGGGTCAGAAGATTTGGAAGCAGTGAAATGCTTGCCCTGGGCTTTGCCTTGGGACTTGTGGTCTCTAACCACTGCTCCTGTTTGGGTGTTTGTGGACCGTAGGAGTTGAGGCCAGGCTGGAGGAAGTTGCCACTAGGGGCAAGCCTTGATGTTTGCAGGATGTCCTGACTCTGGTCGCTTTGCTTCTTGATTTGCTCAAATAAGAGCAAGTCTACTCTGCTGACGCCCACAGAGCTGTCCTCACTGCTTTGCCTGTCCTGTCCTGATGGCTAGTCCAAAATAGTCTTCCCTTATCTCTTCAGGTATTTAATCATAGTGCCAGGCAAAGTAACGAATACAGTAGCAAAACTTACTAAATTGTCCTTTCAAAAATTTTTGCAAAATTTGTTAAATTATTAAATGGCATATGGAAAACAATGTCTTGAAAACCATGTTTGTTTTTAAATTGCTTAGCTCAATATTGTGTGGTCCTGGCTGCTGTAGAACTTATCAGAGGTCTCCACGATTCTGCTTCCTTGGTACTAGGCTTAAAACCAAGTGCTACACACCCTGCAGTTGTCAGTCTCAATAGTTTAGGACATTTCTTGCCCTTTCTGCTCTGTTGCTGTAAGTTTGGAACTCAGATTGGAAGAATTTTCAGGACTCAAGTTCATGGTAGGAAAGAAAACTTTGATTCTGGGAGCACCGGCCTTTGGAATAAAATTCAACTTTAACATCTCCTCATTGAGTTTCCCGTGTCAAGCACCAGCAGACTACCTGTCTCCCCCACCCCACCCCACCCCCGCCCTTTTCTTCTCTCATATATCACATCCTGACTACACAGTTCCAATCATCTCACCCAGGATTCTCTTTGTCTCCTTCCCCAGCCCCCACACACACCTGATCCCTCCTGTTCCCATCCGTACCTGCCCTGCCCTGCCCTGCCCTCATTCTCCCTGTGAAGTCTATCCCGTTTTTCCTTTCCCAGGGAGATCTTTGTGTCCTGCTACAGCCCTCTTTGTTTGTTTGAACTTCTCTGGGTCTGTGGATTGTAGCATGATTAACCTCTACTTGACAGCTAATCTCCACTTTTAAGTGAGTACACACCACATCTGTCTGTCTGAGTTTGGGTTACCTTATTCGGGATGATTTTTTTCCTAGTTCCATCCATTTGTCAGCAAACTACCATGGCATCTCTTTGGAAAAAGGTACCCAGGGTATGCAGAGTTTTAATTTTACATGTAAAACATGCAGTTTATTTAAAATTAGGTAAAGGGCATAGGAAGTATCTTATTGCATGTATTCTCAGAGATCACAAAGCCTGAGATAATTTTGCCTGGGGATTTGATTCCACTTGATTCTCAAAAAACAAGTGTCCTGGGATACACTTACAGAGATTCAAATTTCATTTCCTAGGAGTATCAGGATCACTTCTCTGGATGTGTGAGTGAGGCTATATCCACAGTGAGACCACAGGGTTTGTGAACACTGGCCTTGAAAATTCTGTGAACTACATGTACATCCGTGGATTCCTTAGTTGGCTCCCTTTTGATTGGCTGTTGAGTTGCTGACAGCTGAAGATCAAGATGATTAGGAACACCACACTTACCAGGTTCTTGTATGAACAGACTGCATGGAAATAGTATGGGCTTTTTAAACAAAATAAGATATAATAAGATAAAACAAACCATATGGGCTTTTTAAAACCCAGATTTGATTATCGTTTGCAAGCCTATCCCACCCTCTCTTTTAAGATTTATCTTACTTTTGCATTATGTGTATATGTATGTAAGTATATGCATAAGAGTGCAGGAGCCTACAGAGCCCAGAAGCTGAGGGCATTGAAGTCCCTGGAGCTGGAATTACAGGTGATCATAAACCTTCCTACACAGGTGCTGGGAACAGAGCCTGGGTCTCTGCAAGACCCGGCTCTTATGTGCCCTTTCAAAGTAGCAAGTTTAAACCAAGCTGTTTCTAGCCTGTTTATGGGAATTGTGTTTTCAGGATACCCATTATTAGTCTGTCAGAGCCAACCTGGCAGAGAATGAAGAGCAGTTACCAAGGCTGTCTGTGAATGGGAGAATGGGAAGAGGGAAATTCCACAGGAAAATGAGGCAGCGTTTGTAACTAAAGCCTAGAGATAGGAGAAAGGAGCTTGGGAGTTGGTGGCCTGGGATTAGACCTGGGCGCGCACGCTTCTTTCCAACACTCAGTTCTATCTCTGGCCTCAGTGTTTCCATATATAAGACTACACCTTTGGTTCTCAGTCTCAAGGGAGGCTCCCAGCCTGCCTTCCAAGTTTCTATCAAGTGAATATTTAGTGAGGAGACATGAAAAACATTTCACCCTTGGACAAGGCACCAACAACAGGCCACCCCAGTGCCCAGTTTGATGAGCCAATGAGTTATTGGCCTTACTTAAAGGTTAGTGGGAGACTCAAAGTAACCACAGCATTAGAAAGTCTCAGCTTATCAGTGAGTACATATTGTGTGAGTTCCTTTGTGATTGTGTTACCTCACTCAGGATGATGCCCTCCAGGTCCATCCATTTGCCTAGGAATTTCATAAATTCATTCCTTTTAATAGCTGAGTAGTACTCCATTGTGTAAATGTACCACATTTTCTGTATCCATTCCTCTGTTGAGGGGCATCTGGGTTCTTTCCAGCTTCTGGCTATTATAAATAAGGCTGCTATGAACATAGTGGAGCATGTGTCCTTTTTACCGGTTGGGACATCTTCTGGATATATGCCCAGGAGAGGTATTGCTGGATCCTCTGGTAGTATTATGTCCAATTTTCTGAGGAACCACCAAACTGATTTCCAGAGTGGTTGTACAAGCTTGCAATCCCACCAACAATGAAGGAGTGTTCCTCTTTCTCCACATCCTTGCCAGCATCTGCTGTCACCTGAATTTTTGATCCTAGCCATTCTAACTGGTGTGAGGTAGAATCTCAGGGTTGTTTTGAGTTGCATTTCCCTGATGATTAGCCCCAAAACTTAGGATACCCAAGATATAAGATACAATTTGTTAAACGCATGAAACTCAATAAGAACGAAGACCAAAGTGTGGACAATGTGCCGCTTCTTAGAATTGGGAACAAAACACCCATGGAAAGAGTTACAGAGATAAAGTTTGGAGCTGTGACGAAAGGATGGACCATCTAAAGACTGCCATATCCGGGGATCCATCCCATAATCAGCTTCCAATCGCTGACACCATTGCATACACTAGCAAGATTTTGCTGAAAGGACCCAGATATAGCTGTCTCTTGTGAGACTATGCCGGGGCCTAGCAAACACAGAAGTGGATGCTCACAGTCAGCTATTGGATGGATCACAGGGCCCCCAATGGAGGAGCTAGAGAAAGTACCCAAGGAGCTAAAGGGATCTGCAACCCTATAGGTGGAACAACATTATGAACTAACCAGTACCCCGGAGCTCTTGACTCTAGCTGCATATGTATCAAAAGATGGCCTAGTCGGCCATCACTGGAAAGAGAGGCCCATTGGACTTGCAAACTTTATATGCCCCAGTACAGGGGAACGCCAGGGCCAAAATGTGGGAGTGGGTGGGTAGGGGAGTAGGGGGGGAGTGTATTGGGGACTTTTTGGATAGCATTGGAAATGTAAATGAGGAAAATACCTAATAAAAAAATAAATAAAATAACCATATAAAAGCAAAAAAAAAAAAAAAAAAGTCTCAGCTTGCCAGGCAGTGGTGGCGCACGCCTTTAATCCCAGCACTTGGGAGGCAGAGACAGGTGGATTTCTGAGTTCGAGGCCAGCCTGGTCTACAGAGTGAGTTCCAGGACAGCCAAGGCTATACAGAGAAACCCTGTCTCAAAAACAAAAACAAAACAAAAAAGAAAGTCTCAGCTCCCACACTCTCTATATACTTGATAACCTAAGACCAGCTGAGAACAAGGCTGGCTGGTGAAGACTTACAGCTGGGAGATAAGTATAGGGAGGAGGTTGGAGAATCTCAGATGAGGGTTGCTTTCAAGGAGTCACAGCAGCTCTAGTGAAGACAGCAATGGCAGGTAAGCTCACACGATGGCTTTGGACAACATTGAGTGACTTTTTCCATATGTTTCCCTGATGCTGCAAATGGTGGCCTAAGCAAATCCGTAACTGAGGGAGGGAAGTAAGTGGTCATGAATCGCTGGACAGGTTGAAATGAGAGGAACTTTTAGTCTGACTCCAGTTCCTGGAACTCAAGAAAAACTGGCCAGGGATGCCTTCCTATCCTTACAGTTTCTTGAACTTTTGTTTACTTGTTTTTTTTTTTTTTTGTTGGCGGTGTAGCATGTAATGGGGTTGCATTCTGGAATTTTCATAGGTGAAGATCACTGACTTGGCTCACATTCTCCTCCTCCTCTATCCTGCTGCTCTTCTTCTCTAACCTGGGTAGTCCTTTTTCCCTTTAAAAGTTAAGTTTGATTCTTAGCTGATGACAAAGTTTGAGAAAGAGGTAAAGAAATTTACTTAGTTTCTTCCATGTTCCCTCTTCTAGATCCCTTTTTGCTGGAAGGTGGTGTCCCATGTGTCCCAGTCTGGCCTCAGACTTGGAACTTGCTGTGTAGCTGAGAATGAGCTTGGCTCTCTGGTCCTCTGGTCCTCCTGCCTCAGCTTGTCAAATGCTGGGATTACAGATAGGAGCTCCCATGCCTAGTTTTCTGTGGTACTGTGGATTGAACCCAGGGCTTCGAGCAGATTGGACAAACACTCAAACAACAGACTCACATCTCCAGCCACAACACTCACACGTGCATACAGCCGAAAAGGCAAGTTTATTCTCTTGCATCTAGTATGGATGATCTTCTGTATTTTCCACAAAGGATAACATTTTCTCTAGTCCTAAATTTAAAACGTGCCTTGGATTTTACAGAAGTTCCCAGTTACTTACCCAAATGTCATAGCTACAAATCACACAAGGGCCTCAGGTAGCAGAGGCAGTACTGTGGAGGACCAACTAGAGCAGTCTGTAATAAAGTTAGATTGTCCACTGGCTTCTTGAGAAGCCAGCTAGACACATGCTTCTCAAAGGAACTTTAGTTACCCTTTACCCTATTCATAAACAGTTGATTTATCAGCCATTTAAAGCTCCGAGTATTATGCTCTTGCCAGACATTGAGTTCTTCCATTGAAGACATCCTAATTATCTGTGTACTTCCCTATGAAATGCAAGTACCGTTGCCCCACTTTTCAGATGAGGAAAAAGGTGTGGTAGAGATTGTGAGTTCTGCAAGGTCACATAGATGGCAGAGCCAGTAGTATTTAACCTCTATGCTGTGTGTTATGGAGGCAGAACAAAGCAGTTTCAATACTAAGGGTATGCTCAGTGGTAGAACATTTGACTACCAGGTATGAATGAGGTTTCCTGAATTGGATTCCGGTGGTGGTGGGGGTGGCGATTAATTATCTCATTGCATTGGTTACTTTTCTCATTGCTGTAACAAAATACTTAACAAAAATAACTTTAGGAAAGGTTTACTTTATTGTGGTGGGAGAGCCACAAGGATGACTGGTCACTAGCATGTACACTGAAGACGCAGGGGTGAGTGCTGTTATACACCATGCTTTCTTACCCAGTCTTTTGGTTTGTTTTTAATATGAAGTCTGGGCATCCAGCCTATGTGAAAGGTGGGTCCTGTCTTATACTTCTCTGACCCTCCCCCCACCCAGAAGTTTGTTGCCTAGGTGATTCTAAATCAAGTCAAGCTGGCAAAATTAAGTCACACCTGCTGCCTTTTGGAGGACGAAAACACGAGCCTCCAGTCTCCCTTTGTATCTTTCTCTCCACCTGCTATAGTTTAGGTCTTAAATGACCATCACAGGCAAATATGCTGAAGGTTTGGCCTAATCATCATTCTGTTGGACCTTTAAGATGTGGGGCTGTGTGGAAAGAACATAAGTCATTAGGGGTGTGCTCTTGAAAGGCACCAGTGTGACCCTCTTGGCTTCTGACAGCATAAGGTGAACAGGTTCCTTTCCTGTTTGTCCTTTCTGTGCAAGGCTGTCTAAGGTAGTGGGGCCATGCTTTCATGGAACTGAAGTCTCAGAAACCATGCTCCAAAATAAACCTGTGTTCGTAAGTTCATTTCCCCCTTGTTTTTGTTTGGTTTTGGTCTTAATGGCAAAAGCTAGCATACTAGTATATTCTGTGCACCCTTGTGAGCTATGAACTTAGAACCTGAGAAAGGATTATGCCCTTAGCATATGCCCAGTCATCCTACTTCAGAATTTTGGTCCATGCATATTTGCTTCCCTGCCACATTCTGAGTCTTCTCTACTCTCAGTTCAACTGTCTCAGCTCTGTTCTTTTCACTTCTAGTCTGCCTTGAACTTTTGTTATTTTGTACATTATACATTGTTCCTGTATGTATGTTTAGCCTCTTCAGCTAAATGTTTACCTCCTACACTAATGCTGCTATAACCGTAGTTCTAGTAGCACAGAGAAAGCACAAATACAGACATTGGAATTCAAATGAGGACAGTAGTAAAGGCGCATTTAGCTGCGGATTCTAAGATCAACTATCCAGTTGGAATTAAGGATAGACTGTTACATAGTTCAGAAATCTGAGTACCAAGGAAAGCAATAGTTGGATGTGGACAATTACAACAGTTTCTGGAACTAGGAGGAGACATGTGCTGGAGGTGGGAGGATTCACTCTAGAGAACAAGTTGAATTGTGAAGTCAAAACAGAATCTGTAGGCAAACTTAAGGGGACCTTAAATACCTCCCAGAAGCTCCCAAGTTGAAAGCCTGGTTTTTCAGATGATGGCACTCTTGGAAGGTGTGTAACCTATAGGAGGCAGAGCTTAATGTGAGACATTTAGGTCATTGGGGGCATGTCCTTGAGTGCATACTGGGATCTCTGCATCTTCCTGTCACCCTTTCCTTCCTGGATGCTGTAAGAATAGTGGCTGTCTCCACTGCAAACTCCCAACTGTGATGCTCTGTCTCACATCACAGTGAGATCCCAAAACAATAGAGACAACCAACCAAGGTCTGAAAGTCCCAAAAGGTGAGCCAACAATTCCACCTCATAAGTTGCTTATGTCAGCTACTTTAGCGCAGTGGTAAAGCGCTAATACCTGTTTAGTAACTGCTGAATGTTCAGAACTGAGCCAGCTTGTCCAATCAACGAGCTCCTCTCAAACACACATATATATGCACATTCCCATATGAATATGTATATATACCATAAACGGAATAAGCGAAAAAGCAAAATATGTCTCACTATATACTTATATAGTATATATATTTTAACATACCATTACTCTTTTCTTTAATATCTATAAAAAAAAATAACCTCCCCTGTTTTCCTATGAAAAAGTTGTAGTTAGCTTTGACATTTGATTAAGAACCAGCTTCAAGCCAGATGAGACCTAGTCTAGCATCAAGGAGGCTGAGGCAGGAGGAGTGCCAGGAGTTCAGGGCTGCCTGGTCTATACAGTGGACTCTAAACCAGCCTGGGCCATCCTGTGAGATCCTATATCAAAGCAAAGCAAAACGCAACAAATATCAATCTTGGCAACAGCAGGTTCTGTCACTAAGTGGAGCCGGGTGTAGGGTCTTGTAGCTGAGACTCCTCTCTGCCAGGCCCAGGCCTCCACCCGAAGGAAAGCCTGGTCCCTCCATGGGGATGTGACCCACGATGGCAAAGACTGGGTTGAAGGAGAGGTGTCTGGAGCAGAGACCCTCAGCTTGGGTTGTCTGAGGCACCAGGCTTCCATCCCTGTGACCACTTCCCAGTTCAGGCTTACCTGAGTCCTTAGACCCTCAAAACCCTTCACTGGCTCTGGGACATCCAGGGTAACCCCAGTTTCTTCTAACCAGGACACCCAGTTTCCTGAGGCATGAAGGAGTGTAGATCCTCCTTCCCCCAGTAAGCCAGCCACACCCCTCCTGGGAAGTCTCTCCCTCTCCCTAGTCTCCTCTGTCCCCTCCCCAGGCCACCCCTTGCTGGATTTCAGCCTCAAGGCTGTCCACAGAGCACGGAATTCATATTATCTCCCTGCAGTTAAGAGATCCCTGCGGCCCCCAAATTGCTTCTGCCAGCCTGCAAATGCCCTGACTTTCCTGAGTGTCATCTACAGCCCCTTGGCCTCCTTTAAAGTAAAGAAAAGTCTGAATTGCTTTCACAGGCCTTCGGAGTTGGAAGTTGCTGGCCATGAATTCCTTTGGTAGAGCAGCTGAAAGCTCTCACTGAGATCTGGGTGACCCATGTCATATTCTGCATACCAGAGTAAGGAAGAGAGAGCAGGACAGGGTGTTGGTTGGTGACTTCCACAAGAAAAGTTGCTGAAAAGCAGCCAAGATGCTCAACATTTCCTTTGTGCTGGGAAATCAAAATAACTTTCAGTATCATTGACCTTCTCAGGCTCCTCTTTGAACATTTGTAAATTTTTCTTCTTGCAAAGAAATTGTTACTTAGCTGGCAAAATGCACTTATAGTCAAGAAACTTTGGGTAACACTATGGTTACATTTAATCAATTTTAACTTGAAAAAGAACCCAGACACCTGTTTACATGTATGATCCCAAAATCTAGCTTCTCTCTCTCATGAAGTTTTCTTTCTGGGATTGGTCCCAGTTACTGACTTAGGAGTCCATGGTGTGAAGCTCTGGGTTCACACTATTTTCTGCTAACCCCATGGACCATTCTGGAAGATCTTGAACCTGGAAAGGGTGCCTATCTTTGCTTTATGGGGCAGCAGCCTGGAAAACTTCGAGACCAAAAGAGGTCTGGTTTGCCCTCCCAGCTTTTTATCAGATGACTAGGGAAGGACAACACATGGAGGTGTGGGGTCCACATTGTGACGTGTTTGTGGGACACGGGTTTCAAACTCAATAGGTAGCTAAGAATGACGTTGAATTTCTGATTCTCTGACTTGCTGGCTTGCTGAGTGCTGCATGCACACCATACCCAGTTGAGGATACAGACTCAGGGCTCCCAGAGAGGTACTCTATCCACTGAGCCACATCCCCAGCCTAGGAGGGCTTCCCAAGTCCTATTCCTTTCTTTGCACTGTGTAGGCAGCAATAATGCACTGTCTGCTTTGGATGCTGCTGGAGTGAGACCAATGCCTGTGCCTCTCTTCTCCTGTTGGCACCCCCAGGTTTCAAACTTTCCCAAGTAGTCAGAGGTCCTGGATGTTAGGGGAGTGTACTGGCTGGTTTTATGTGTCAACTTGACACAGGCTGGGGTTATCACAGAGAAAGGAGCTTCAGTTGGGGAAGTGCCATGTCCATGAGATCCAGCTGTGGGGCATTTTCTCAATAAGTGATCAAGGGGGAAAGGCCCCTTGTGGGTGGGACCATCTCTGGGCTGGTAGTCTTGGTTCTATAAGAGAGCAGGCTGAGCAAGCCAGGGGAGATATGCCAGTAAAGAACATCCCTCCATGGCCTCTCCATCAGCTCCTGCTTCCTGACCTGCTTGAGTTCCAGTCCTGACTTCCTTTGGTGATGAACAGCAGTATGGAAGTGTAAGCCGAATAAACCCTTTCCTCCCCAGCTTGCTTCTTGGACATGCTGTTTGTGCAGGAATAGAAACCCAGACTAAGACAGGGAGTGAAGGCTAGTGTGTACTGAATGCCTTCCTGGAGCCCTGAATTTCTGCTTATTTCTGCTCAGAGTGTGGCTTGCTCCTGACGGGTCTTCAGGTTAATTGGCATTAAAGTTTTATATTATGCTTTGACTCTGTAATGTATTCAAGAAGGCTTGGCTGCCAATAATGGAGGTTTGGGAGGGATGTGATTGGATCCTGACTGATGGATTCATGGTTGACTCTCAGGAGGTGGTGGAGACTAGAGGAGATGGAGCCTGATTAGAGGGAGGAGGAGGGGTTCTGGGCTGTACCTCAGAAGGGAGCATCTTGTCCCTAGCCTCTTCCTCTCTTTCCTTTGCCACATGTTGTTGTGCTCTTTTCTCTACTACAGGAGGCTGATCAAGGACTGAATTCTGAAACTATGAGAGAAAATCTGCTTTTTATACATTGAATTGATTTTCTCAAGTATGTTTTGTGGTGGAGGAGAGTCATAGGAACAAAAACAGTGATAAATATAGAGAGATTAAATTGGCTAATCCCAGAGTTCCACAAGAATTAACTTTTTGTGTGTGTGCATATGTATAATGTGTATTTACATGTTTGTTTCTATTTGTGTTTGCACATGTGTGTGCATGTGCATGTGGAGGCTGGGGACTGACTCTGGATCTCCTCTATCACTCTCTACCTCATATGTGGAGCTCAGGCAAGGTGTCTTCCTGGTATCCAGTGCTTGCTGATCCAGCTTTCTGTGGAGCCAATGTTCCCACCTCCCAGTGTGCTGGGGACCACAGGAGGCCTGCCACACCCAGCTTTTACAGGGCTCTAGGGATCCAAACTTGAATCCTCACCTGAGTTGTGTGGTAAGCACTTTGCTTGCTAAGTCACTCCCCCAAGATTTTATGTTTTGAGAGGAAGAAAATAGGCCATAGATAGTCTAAACAGAGAGAGCAGCTTTTCAGTGTAGCCATTCGAAAGAGAGCAGTTGCCTCGGTTGCTCTTGGGCGTCGTTAGTTTAGTTTCTGCACAGCTGTGAGGCAGAGTTTACAGCCGACATCAAACTATTGGGAATCTTTACTAAAAATATAAGGTATGTGTGGCCTATTGACTTTTATAAGAAAGGGAGGTGCCCACCCAGTTTCAGGAGGTTAGTCAGACACCCTGCTGTGGAGATTCAGGCGGTCTCTGCTCCTCCTGCAGAGTGATTCAGTTGCCTATTAAATGATGGGCTTGTCTGCAGCGTCTTGAATTGCAGTGTTTCCTTCATAGTGACAGACACTCAGGTATTCAGTCTGTGGATCTATGGTGAAGGTGAGACATAATATCCCTAATCCGTAAGAAAATCGGCCCAAAGTGGATGTGCATTTACCATTCCATTACTACTTAGAGTTTCAGGTCTCTGGTGGACAGCAAATCTGAGTAGTTTTGCAATGGAAAACACTCCTTTATTGCTGTATTGCTTTATTTTATTTTATTTTTTCAGTGTTAGGAAGTGAACACAAGACCTTGTTCATGTACTTTTTGGTGGTTAGTTATTTGGTGTGGAAAAAATATTCCCTACTTATTGCTCTTCTGAGATCTAATTTTATGTGCTTTACCAAATTTTATAATTACAAGATTATGTTTTATAATTTAAAAAGAGATATAAATTGTTCAAAACAAAGGGGCTGGAAAGGGGACTCACAGGTTAAGAGCACACTCTTTTACCCCCATGGATACCAGGTATCCATACATGTACACGGAGGCAAGCACAAGCACACATGATAAATCTTAGAAAGAAAGAAAAAAGAGAGGAGAGAAAAGCCGAGCGAACCCAAGCTCAGATGCACTCACTGTGATTAGAGTCTTCCATTATATTTGCCCAGACATCAGCGACATCTTTGAAATATTTTTATTTCTTGAGAATTTCATACATGCATTGTGCTGGAAGGTTTTTTTTTAAATAGTAAAAGTATGTCTTTATCCTATTAGTATAAGCAAAAACAAAGGAAAACTTTGAAACTTGACTGTGAATTATCTTTTATTTTTTATTTATTTATTTTTTTGCTTCAAGGCTTGGAAGAATGATGTTTTACTCTAATAAAATTAAGTTCATATATTTAATTTAAATAGCCCAAAGAGTTTGCAATTGATAAAGGACTTTTTTTTTTTTTTGACAGTAGACATCTTTATTAGCTAGTTGGAGACTATGTTGGGAACTCAGGATTCCAGTGTGTGCCGGATGCTTTTATGTCAACTTGACCCAAGCTAAAGTTATCTGAGAGAAGGGAACCACAGTTTTTTAAAAAAAAAAAGAAGCTTCCCCAAGATTAGGCTGTGGGCAAGCCTGTAGGTCATTTTCTTAATTAGTGATTGATCAGGGAGGGCCCAGTCCATTGTGGGTGCGGCCACCTCTGGGCTAGTGGTCTTGGGTTCTATAAGAAGTCAGACTGAGCAGCAAGTCATGATGAGCAAGTAAGCAAGCAGCACCCTTCCCTGGCCTCTGTATCAGCTCCTGCCCCAGATTTCTGTCCCGACTTCCTTCAGTGATGGATTACAATGTGGAAGTATAAGCCAAATAAACCCTTTTCTCCCAATGTGCTTTTGGTCATGGTGTTTCGTGCCAGCAAAACCCTAGCTAAGAAGACTTGCACCTAATGAATTTTGATCATATTCATCTCCATTTTCTCTCCAACTCTCCCCAGCCCTCTTGACCATGTTTCCCTCCTAGCTTTGTGTCCTCTGTTTTGTTCCACTTTATGCATATAATCCATTGAGTCCTATTAGCACAAGGGTGTGGGATCATCCACTGGAGCATGGTCACTCTACCAGGGACCAGACCCTAAAGAAAACTGATTCTCAGTCTGTCAGTCATTCCCCAGCGAGGGGTGGGGCCTCATGTGCTGGAATATTGACAGTCTTGACTTCATGCAGGCATCCAAAGTTGCTGTGAGCTTATGGTTGCACCAGTTGTCCACTTTCACGCCAGTCCCCCTCCATCTGCCTCTCTTTACAGAGAAACATGATATCTCTTGCCTATCACTGTAAGAATGAGTGATGAATGTATGCATGGAGACTGTAAACAGTAGCATAAATAGCCATTGGCTGAGTTTTAAATCCAGCCATTCCTTTTCCTGTTGTGATTTGAAGTAGTATAGACCTTGAGTGTTGGACACACCTATTTCAGGAGTTTTCTTCTCTTTTCTGTTTTGTAGATTGTAGCTTTCTTCACTTTTTTTCTGCTCATGTTTGCTTAAGGAAGACTTCCAATGATTGCACTTTCAAATTACCATCCCATTCTAGGATGTTAAACATCATTTTAAAATTCTTTCCCCCCTCTTTTCTTTTTTTTTTTTTTGATTTTTTTTTTGATTTTTAATATTTTTATTACATATTTTCCTCAATTACATTTCCAATGCTATCCCAAAAGTCCCCCATAGCGCCCCCCACTTCCCTACCCACCCATTCCCATTCTTTTGGCCCTGGCATTCCCCTATATTGGGACATATAAAGTTTGCAAGTCCAATGGGCCTCTCTTTCCATTGATGGCCGACTAGGCCATCTTTCGATACATATGCAGCTAGAGACAAGAGCTCCGGGGTTCTGGTCAGTACATCATGTTGTTCCAACAATAGGGTTGCAGATCCCTTTAGCTCCTTGGGTACTTTCTCTAGCTTCTCCATTGGGAGCCCTGTGATACATCCAATAGCTGACTGTGAACATCCACTCCTGTGTTTGCTAGGCCCCGGCATCGTCTCACAAGAGACAGCTATATTTGGGTCCTTTCAGCAAAATCTTGCTAGTGTATGCAATGGTGTCAGCGTTTAGAAGCTGATTATGGGACGGATCCCTGGATACAGCAGTCTCTAAATGGTCCATCCTTTCATCACAGCTACGAACTTTGTCTCTGTAACTCCTTCCCTGGGTGTTTTGTTCCCAATTCTAAGAAGGTGCACAGTGTCCACACTTTGGTCTTCATTCTTCTTGAGTTTCATGCGTTTATCAAATTGTATCTTATATCTTGGGTATCCTAAGTTTTGGGCTAATATCCACTTATCAATGAATACATATTGTGTGAGTTCTTTTGTGATTGTGTTACCCCCCCCCCCTCTTTTCTAGACATCCCCACCCCATGCTCAGGTTTGGAATCAGGTCCTTGCACATGCTGGGCAAGGAAATTCCCATCCTTTAGGTTTCCTTTAGATAGAAGCATGCTAGTCAGCTCAGGCTGTCCTTTGAACTCTTATGTAGCCCAAGCCGATCATTTTATGGATCCTTTCCTCCACGGACATTGTGCTGAGATTATAGGTATGAGCCAACAAGCAAGCCCACTGGGCTATTCCTAATAGTTCGGTGCAAAAACATTCCATCTAATCAGGGTAATTAGTATTGTTATTTTTTCTTTGGTGCCATACTCCCTCTGTCTGGTACTATAGCCATCTTTTCCTTCGGTTTCCAAGGTGTTCTTGGCAGAGGAAGAGAGTTGAAGGAAGCATAAATAGCTTTGGATTGCCTTGGCTTCCTAGACGTGCCAAATCTCACTTTCACAGTTCATTGGCCTGAACTAGTCACATAGGACCAATACACTCATTAAGGAGGCTGACAAGCATGGGGAGCATGGGGGAACATTTTATGGGGGGCCACTTGTCTGCACAACACAGAATAAGGAAGTAACCTGTTCTTTCCGGGTTGTCTCAGCATCCCTTTACTTTGACTATAATCTAAGAGTTAAAGTTTAGACAATAAAATAACATTCATCTTCCCCAAGCCCTCACAAATGTGAGGGCTGTCATATTGGCTCCATCTGTTTATTTTTTATATTGGCTCAAATGGAGCCGTTATAATTTACATAGCATAAATTTGCCCTTTTGAAGGGAAGACCGAGTGGATTTTAGTATATTCAAAGAGCCGTGGAACCATTACTAATATGTAATATTAGATCATTTTATGGCCTCAAAATGCCCATACATATAAAATATGATTAAGTACTTTGGAGACGTGCCAAACCATTTTCCACAGAGTTCTGTAGCTGGGAGGGAAGTTCTAACAGATGCCTGCTAGGTCTAGTTGGTTTGTAGTGCCAAAGTCTTCCATTTCCTTATGATCTGCTAGTGAAAGTAGGAATTGAACAGTTATTATTGCTGGATCAGCTGTTCCTTCATGCATTTGGTGTTTTATGTTTGTATTGTTGTAGCTTCCTAATAAATTGCTCCTTTCTCTATAAGAAGCTCCTCTTTGTCAGTGCTGGGGGGTCAAACCAGAGCCATGTACATATTAGACAATCACTCTACCACTGAGCTACACCCTATACCTTTTTCTTAATGTAAATTATTTTATCTAATATCTATACCACTAATTTTGCTGCTCTGGTCACTGTTTGAGTCATCATATTTTCTTCTAACATTTTTATCTTTAAACCTGCCTGTGTCTTTGAACTTAATGTGTGTTTCTTTATTAGAGTGTTTTATGTTTAAATCAATGCCTCTTTTAGAATCTAATAAAATTTATGAGGTAGAACTTTGATTTTTTTTCCTAGCAGGCTAACCCATACAAATTGAAAACAAAAAACAAAAAAACCAATCTTCATTGATTTGAAACGTCAGTTTTATGGTAGTTATCTGGGTCGTTTTAGATGGCTTATTCTATTATAACTTATGCAAATGGTTTAGTTATCAGCAGTCTTGCAGTTTTTTCCATTTGTTTATTTTATCAATATTATCTTCCCTTCCCATAATGATCTTTTTTTTATTGAAAATACGTTTTTTCATACAATATCTTTTACAGTTTTCCTTCCTCTACTTCTCCTAGTCCTCCCCCACTTCCCCTACAATCTCAATCTACCTGCTTTCTGTCTTTCATTAGAAAGCAGACAAAAATTGAAGGACTGATAACAAAATACAATAAGATAAAATAAAAACAAGCACATTGAGATTGGGCAAAACAACAAACAGAAAGAAAATATCCCCTCCTCCACCACCAAAGGCACTGGGAACATTCAAAAATTGCATAAAAACATAAAACTGGACAGCATAACATACAAACATACATACATAATACATGTGTGTATGTAAATGCACACACATATAGTATGTACACACACACATACATACACATCTTTTCAGGGTTCTCTGAACCCTAAGGGGAGGGATTTGATGGAGATATTCTATTTAGGGCTGAGTGTTCAAGGTCTCTCATTCTCTGCACATTGTCTGATTCTGGGTGTCTGTGTTTATTCTCATCTGCTTACAGGAGGAAACTTTTCTGATGACAGAGCAAGTTACTGCTCTATGAGTATAGCAGAATGTCATTAGAAATCATTTTATTTCTATGTTTCTTTTTAAGAATTGTCTTATTTAGTTTTCTCTTAGACCCCCGGGCTATCTAATTTCAGGTTCTTCGTCACCTAAGATTTTGGTTATGGACTCCATCTCATGGAGTAGACCTTAAGTCAAATCAGACGTTGGTTGGTTACTTCTGCAAGCTTTGTGGCACCTTTGCACTAGTATGCCTTACATGCAGGACCCTATTGTGTATTGCATGTCCACAAGCAGTGTCTGAGTGTTCCTCTCACTCCATATCCTTGCCAGCATGAGCTGTCATTGATTTTATTAATCTTGGTCATTCTGAATTACACTTAGGTATAAGATGAAATCTCAAAGTTGTTTTGATTTGCATTTCCTGGTCGCTAAGGATGTTGAACATTTGAGTCTTTCCTAATCATTTGAGTTTCTTCTTTTGAAAATTCTGTTGAGAGCTCTACCCCATTTTTAAAATTGGATTATTTGGCTTCTTGATATCTTAATTTTGAGTTCTTTATATGCTTGGGATATGAACCCTCTATCAGATGTATAGTTGATAAAAATACCCTCACATTCTATGGCCTGCCACTTTGTCGAAATGACGATGTCCTTTGCCCTGCAGAAGTTTTTCAGTTTCACAAGGTTCCCGATCTTATGGCTGATCTTGCTACCTGTGCTAACAGTGTACTGCTCAGAAAGTCTTTTCCTGTGCCAATGGATTCAAGGCTATCCTCCAAGTCCTCTTCTATCAGAATAAGTGTTCCTGATCTTACGTTGAGATCTTTGATTCATTTGCATTGGAGTTTTGTGCAGGCAGGGTGACAAGTATGGATGTACTTGCATTCTTTAACACACAGCCATCCAGTTTGACCAGCAGCATTTGTTGAAGTTTTTTGTCCAGTATATATATAATGAGGTATTCATAGGTGTGTGGACTTATGTGGATCTCCAGTTTGATTGCATTAATCAATGTGTCTAATTTTTTGTGCCAATTCCATGCTGTTTTTATTACAATAGCTCTGTAGTAAAATTTGGGTATGATGTACCCCAGAAGTTCTTTTTGTCATTCATATCATTCACAATCGATTTAGTTATCCTGTTTTTTTTTTTCTGCGTTTCCATATGAAGCTGAAAATTGTCAAGATCTGTAAAGAATTGTGTTGAAATTTTGATAGGATTGCATTGAATCTGTACTTTTTTTATTATAGGATGGCCATTTTTTGCTATATTAATCCTACTGATCTATGAGCATAAAAAAAAATCTTTTCTTCTCCTGATAGCTTCTTAGATTTCTTTCTTCAATGTCTTAAAGTTTTTAATCATACATATTTCTTAATTGCTTGGCTAGAGTTAATCCAAGATACTGTATTTTTTTTGTGGCTATTGTGAAGGGTATTGTTTTTCTGATTTCTTTCTCAGTCTATTTGTCATTTGTATATAGGAGGGCTACTGATTTTTGTGAGTTAGTTTTGTATCCAGCTACTTTGCTGAAAGTGTTTATCAGCTATGGAAGTTTCCCAGTGGACTTTTTATGGTTACTTATGTATACTATCATATCATGTACAAATAAAGATACTATGCTGTCTTCCTTTCTAATTTATATCGCCATGATCTCCTTTAGTTGTCTCACTAAGTTAAGGCTTCAAGTACTGTGCTGATTAGGTATGGGAAGTATGAACCACCTTGACTGAGGTTTTGTTCGAGTTCCTAAAATTTTTATTTCCATATTTCTCTTAGTTTGGGTCTTCTTTATTAATTCTATTTCCACTTTCAGGTCTTGAACTTTTATTATAAAACATTATAAATATAAACAAATATATATATATATATATATATAATATTTTTCCTATTTAAAGACTTCATAACGGCTATTTTAAGGTCTGGGTCTTGGTGCTTCAGCTCTATTGCCTTTGTCAGGGCCTCCTGAGGTAGAGTTCTTGGTATCTGCTGGGGATATATTGTCTTGGCTGTCATTGTGTGTTTACACTGGTGTCTAGGAATCTGGTTTAGGGTGATTGTAATTCTAGATGCTGATGTCTGGAAGAATCTTCAAAGGTATACCTCAATGAACTGTCAAACAAATGTTTCACTGACTTTTGTAAGCCATGTAAAAGCACTTGGGAGAAACTCTGATGTGTAGTCAGGTTGGACAAAAGTACAGGGAACCTAACTGGTGAGAGATGTGGTGGGTTGTGCAGTCTCGTGGGACTGAGTCCTTCAATTCAAAAAGTGACAAGATAACTCTGGTTAGATGGTGTCAGAATTGAATGGAATCACAGAGCACCTAGGGATGAAGAATTCGTTGCCATGGAAAAACCTCCGACACAATTGGTGTCAGGAGTGTTCTGTGGGTAAAGGAAAACAGAGCTTATTTTTCTTATTTTATTTCATACCCCTCTTTCATAATCTCAGTTTTTTCTTTGATATTATTTGGAATAACGTTTTAATATTTGAAAGACCTTAGAAGCCAGCTAGGAATCCTATTTAAGTTTTGAGGCCAATTATATGCAGGCACACTCCTGGGTGCTACAAATCTAATGGTGAGTCAATCAAAACTGCTTTCTATTTCCACAAGAATGTGTGTTGTGGTATATATATATAAACAGATCTTCTCCTTATTCCCCAACTCGGCAATTATTTCAATGCCTTCTGAGATGCTTGATATGCCCTTCCTTAAGGTATGTCTTCATGTATGTTTTCCACAAACCACAGTCAGACAGGATTTGAATGCCAGTTAGTTTATTTGGAGAGGGAGTGGGAGGGTGAGGGAGCAGGAAAGTGGAAGGTGAGGAAGCCAATAACAATGTGTTAATGGTGAGGCTTTAGCAAGGGGACAAATGGAGCTCCTTCTTGCTTGGCATCTTAGTAAGAGTTCTACAGAATCACTTTGTGAAACAGCCTGCTGAGCAACAAGGAAAGTGAGGAGTTCCTGGCCTATGCCTTCTTGGTTGGGGATTAGTTCTAGGAATGTCAACTCCCTGACACTTCTGGGCTGCTCTTCCTGGGACCCCGTGTGCTTCCACAAGTGGGAAGCCTATTCAGGGAGAGGAGCATGAGGGGGGTGGGGGGAGACAAAGCCCAGCATGGCAGGAGCTGCCCAGTGATGTTGCTAGGCTGTGCTGAGTGAGGACAGCTGCCTAAAGATTTGATGCTTCAGACACCACCCATCTGGAACAGGAAACACATTTATCCAGAGCAGCAACAGAGGAGAAAATGGCGGAAAGTCTATGTGGCTCACAGATCACAACAGTAGTATTTGGTCGCAATCAAGACTGCTCACTCCATTCTGAATTATGAATGAATCAAGTGCAAAATGAATGATGCCTTTTGCCCTTCCTCCCTCTTCCCCTCCCTCCTTCCTCCCCTCCCTCTCTCCCTCCCTCCCTTCTTGTCTTATTTTTCTTTTGTATTTTGGTCATTTACTCTGAGTGACTCAAATGTGATTTTTTTTTAAGGGGGAGGAATGGGATGAAGAGCTGTCGGAGGGTGGACAGGGAGAGGACAATGACTGGATTGTAAAAAAAGATTAAAGATAATTTTTAAAAAAAGAAAAAAAAAGATTTCCCAACATTGTAAAGTTTAATTTTTACCCATTTTAATACTTCTGGAAGCTAAAATGGTAGCACTAACAGTGAAAAGTAGTTTTGATGATAACATGAAAGGAGGATGGAGTGGGGACAGTAACATATTGCTGTCCACCCAGCCCTTTAGAGGTTGAGGCATAGACCACTAGGTCAGCTAGGGATACACAACTATATCCTATGTCAAAATGACAAAGGAAGGAAGGATGGAAGGAAAGAAGGGAAGAAGGGAGGGAGGGAGAGAAAGAGGGAGGGAGGAAGGAAGGAAGGAAGAAAGGGAGGAAGGAAGGAAGGAAGGAAGGATGGAAGGAAAGAAGGGAAGAAGGGAGGGAGGAAGGAAGAGAGAAACAAAGAAGCTAAGAACAGAAATCAGAAGGGGCATGGAAAGGTGCTTATCTCCTCTCTGAGCCAGGGAGTCTTTATCTGGAGAATGCTCAAGTCATTTCATTCTGGTGTCCCCAGAGAAGCTGCTGAGGCTCTGCGAAGCTGGAGGCTCCAGGTGTGTGCCTCTGGAAAGGCCAATCAGCACCTCACTTGTCCCTCGGTACCTCCACTGGAATTGATATTTTCAGTTCCTCGCTTTTTCTTGTTAGTTGCAAACTATTGTTAGAATGGCACATTTATTTTTAATGTGGGTTGATGCATCTTTTTTTTAATATGTGTCTAGAGGAGGTGAGTACTGTGTGTGTGTGTGTGTGTGAATTTATATATAAGCAAAATACTCTGTGGGAAAAATAATTTATTCTGACAAAGCAAGGCATGAAGGGAAGACAGAACTGCTCAGAAAGCTTGTAATTCTTCAGGAAGCAAAATTCAGCATGATACCCAAATGTCACTCCTCATCTCTGCTGCCATTTTATTTCGGAACTCTCCAGTGGTTACATCAAACACACACACACACACACACACACACACACACACACACACACACACACACACGTATATATGGAATTCCCTGATATTTCTTTTGAGAGTGTGAGCCATGAACAAGCTTACAGTCACATTTGTAGTTGGTACACAAGCACCAGTTCTTTGGGCTTCAACAAAGTTTTCTCTCCAACCTCCTATGAGTAGGGAGGCCTTCTCCATTCAGGTGAAACATACACCTGCAATGCTAGAGGCTTTGTAAGCTCATCAGGCACTCTCATGTCATTAAGCAAACTGGGAAGTAGAGAGGTGAAATGACCAAAACTAAGCCATTGTTCTTGGTTTTTCTAAGGCCAGAGCCATTTAGCGCTGTTCAGCCCACAGCTCACATCTCAGTCCAAAATTATCAAAGACAGTTGTTAAGGACATCTGGGTCAATGCAACAGGACATTTTGAGTCTTGGTTTGGTTGAAACTCGGGTCAGGATTAATGAAAGGGGCCAAATGGCCCCAATTTGTAATGTGGGAGTCTGGGCGTCCTGGGCTAGAGTTGCTGAGTGGCAGGTCCCACTGTGCAAAGGGGACAGAGCTCCCAACTGAACTTCAGTCAAAGAAGAAGGCTGCTAAGGGAGCCTCCGAGCGTGCTTGATCTGCCAGCTTTGTGTGAGACAAAAAACAAAACAAAACAAAGCAAAACAAAAGAATGCTTAACAGTTTGTAGAAAGGTGCTGACAGAGTTACCATTTGGAATAAGCTTTCTTGAGGTGGGGTGACCTGGGCCTGTGATATAACAATTTTGAACGTAGAGATCATAATAGATTTGGATGTGACACAGCTTAATAATAGCGAGAGGTGAGGCCATGTACCAGGGGCTAGAACAAAAGGAAAGGAAAGCAAGAGAGGGAAATCTGACTGCTCTTGGAGCTGGATGCATGTCCACCAGCAGCAGGGTTAAGGATGCAAGGGATTAGTAGCCTTTCTAAATACTTAGTAACAACACGCTAAGAAACATACTATGAAAGAAATCGGGAAAATACTCCCATTTACAGTATCTTTAAACAAAACAGAAATAAACCTAACCAAGGGGGTGAAAGACCTCAATTATACCAGATTCTTGTCTCCTTATTTGCTCTGGAGAAATCTTAAAGACAGTAGGTTCCTAGTAGGGAATCATGAGAGCCAAGATGGCACATTTCCATGTCACAAGGCTCCTTTACAGGGTGACTTCCATGCCACTTTAGTAAAAACAGTTCCCATCCTTAAGCCATCTTGTCATCATCCCTGTCCCCTCAACCACAGAAGAGCCAGGGGTGGGGAGGGATTCAGAAAGCAAAGCTAACAGGGTGGAACTGACCGTTCGCCACACGCCTGCCCACACCTCCGTCAAAGGTCCAGGCTCCAGAAGACTAGCTGCATTTAGTTCTAGACACATTGCTCAGATTGTTCAGTCCATTCTTCTGGGCCCCTGCATTTACTCTAGAGGCAGAACTTGTTTACTGGGTAGCCTCAGGGTATGGCGATTCTGCTGTCTACAGCCTCTGCTGATGGCTATGGCGATAGAAAGGGGAAATTAAGGAGACATGTGGAGAGAAATTCTTGACTACCTGTAAGTCAAGAATTTCAGCACAATTTGCAACATTTCCTCTGAGGTTTCTTATGTGTGGAAAAGATCCTTATATAGAGATCTTTTCAAGTTAATGTTAAAATAACAATAAGCCACGCTAAGGCCCAAGTGTATGTGATGTTTACTCCTTTTTCTAATTTTTTTTGAGGAATCTCACAGGACTTTTGTTTACAATAAAAACACCCTTTCCCATGAACCCAGTGATCTAGAATATACTTATCAGCTATAATCCTATCCAATACACCTCAGGAAGGATCCCATGATCCCATTTAAATCTTACTAACCCTTTGAAGATAGGAACTGAGAATCCACTCAAATCATGTGTCTGTGTAAACACACTGAAAGGCGCCTCTCTCTCTTGAGAAGCTCACAGCCACATTCTTAACTCACACACTTAAATTTATGTTAAAAATATCTTTTAGTAAATTCCAGTGCTGCTTCATCCTGGCTCCTTCTGAAATTCTCTTCTATGAAGTTTAGGAATCCTGAGATCCTGAGGAAGATAACTCTTCAGGCAGCAGCAGAGAGCTGTGACTCCAGCCCTACAGCTACAGGTTTTGTACTGTCTGAAAAAGAAAGCTGATCATTGTTCGACATGTCCATAATACCAGAAGGTTAAAAAAAATCATCAGAGACTGTCTGAGAGGATGAGGGCAACTAACAGAAGGAAATGTTAGTCACTGGCAGTCGGGCCTTCTCTCTTTCACACCATACAGAGCCAGCTTCCTGAGGATGAAGACCACTGAGGATGAAGGACTCTCACTGATTTCTCAAGTTCTTGGCAGAGTACCTGGGGCAGAGTAAGTGCTCAGCAGGTCATTGCATCGGAGGAGTGGAAAGTGCAGAAAGCCTCTGTCCTGACTCCATTCCCTCTGGCTTTCCAATGCTTTGAAAGTGAAATTGGTAACTTTGACCATGGGCAACCTGTCGGCCCCAAGGGCTCATCTAAAGCACCATCTGTGTCTGTGTGGAAGCTCAGGCAATAATGTTCCCCAAGTACTGAAGGGGTCTGCACCCCTATAGGTGGACAACAATATGAACTAACCAGTACCCCCAGAGCTCATATCTCTAGCTGTATATGTAGCAGAAGATGGCCTAGTCAGCCATCACTGGGAAGAGAGGCCCCTTGGTATTGCAAACTTTATATGTCCCAATACAAGGGAATGCCAGGGCCAAGAAGCAGGAGTGGGTGGGTAGGGGAGCAGGGCGGAGGGAGGGTATAGGGAACTTTCAGGATAGCATTTGAAATGTATATAAAGAAAATATCTAATAAATAAATAAATAAATAAATAAATAAAAAGTAACCCATCAGTCATGATGTCTTGGATTTGGTGTAAATCCTTGCCTTCCTTGTTCCATAGACAGAATATCTAGAAAGTACATGTTCTATCCAGACTATCAGAAATCTGCCCTAAGCTCCAGGGACCAGAGGTACGAACTCTAGATACCCACCCTAGTGTTTCCCTCGTGCCTGTTTTCTTGAGATCCCCACCAGATAAACTATTTACACTGAAATCCCTGGTTAGCTTGTTGGGGGAACCTAAATCAAGAGAAATGGATTAGGTTTGAAATGTTTGTGTAAGCTACTTGGCGTTACTTTCATTCACCCTGGGCCAGCACACTGGCCAAGTCTCAGTTCCTTTAATGCTGGTTGTGGTGGTATCTACTTTGGTTGACTGATTCTCAGGAGCCAGGTCCCAGCAGCCCCATGATTGATGTAGCAAAACAAATCTGTTTGTTTCCTGGACACTAAGATGACTTTAGCTTGTTCTGTAGTCATCATCCTCATCTGGTTTGCCTGCTGGTAGGAAGATTATAACTGAATGCTGTTATATTTCTCTTGGATTCCATTGAGAGTTTCTCTGTGCACTTGCTTGTGTTTCTGTTTTCTCTCTGCTAAATTATGTAGAGAATAGTATGGAATACTGTTTGTCATAATGGGAACATGTCAGTGGTTTTACAGAGGGAGGCTTTGCCTCTGGGCTTGTCCTTTTGAGTTGGCCTCAGTGGTGGCACCTGAGAAGAGTCCCAGAAATGGACATCTTGATGACATGTGAATATGACATTTTTAAAGCCCACTTTCCAGGTTCTTCTAGGTTCTCTTACTATTGTTTGGTACATCACTGAAACCAACAACAGCAAACTCTTGCTGGGACTGTGTTGGATTATGAAGTTCCAAAATGGATCTTTTCATATTGGCACTCAGCATTTTGAACGCACTGTTCATAGATTGACAGCTTCCGTGCCTTAGCTTCCCAAAGGGTAATGATTACAGGCGCATACCAGCATGCTTGGCTTCTTCACCATGAGTTTATATTGAAAGCTACCCACATGTATTTATTTTTTAAATTACCTTTATGTGTGTGTGTGTGTGTGTGTGTGTGTGTTGCCTTCTTATATGTTTTTGCATCATGTGCATGTTGTATCCATGGAAGCCAAAACACCGCATAAGATATCCTGGGACTGGAGTTACAGATACTTGTGAGCTGCCATGAGGGTGCTTGAAATCAAACCAGGGTCCTCTAGAAGAGCAGCCAAGTGTCCTTAACTGTTGAGCCATTTCTCCAGCCCCCAATACTACCATTTATGATATACGCCCCCTTGGTCCAGGACATTTGCTATGCTGTGTGCAGACATTATTTCATTGAATCCTCATGCCAGCTGTCTAAGATAGGATTGTTTGCTTGCTTGTTTGTTCCTTGTTTTTTGGATCAGAAAATGGAAGACAAACAGGTCAGAGAGCTAGGATTCAAGCCTAGCCTTCAACATAGGTTATGGGTCTGTTGCTTTTCCTCATTCACTAATTCCCTCTGCTTGGTCTTAGGTCCATGACTTGCCTGTTGGGAGCCAGAAAAGCTAGACCATGACCTGCAGTGAAGTACTGTGCTCATCAGGACTTTAGTTTGCTCCTATGGTCATCCCCATGGAATCTATTTGTGCAATATCTATTTGTCATCTTCTCAGGTATCTATATTCCCATCTTCCCTGAACTTACCCTTCTGTTCACTTCAAAATGTTCTCTAGAACCAAGACAAGTAGCTTATTCCCTCAAAAGGGGATGGCACCTTTATTATAACCCAAAGATGGTGACCTTTATCGAGGTCAGGACTTAGATCACCAAGATGAAAAATTTGTGGCAATGTCTTAGATGACCTGTCCTCAGCATTCTCCCATGGTCCCTAAACCAAGCAGGAAGTATGGAGTTGCTTCTTTATGGTAGTTCTTAAAGCTCTGTCCACTCTCCATCAAAGCCTGTGTAGGAAATCTGTAGAGACTCGCAATTTGGATGAGGAAATTCTTTATTTGGTGAGGATAGCTTGGCATGAACCTATAAGTAGGTTATCTGATGGTCTAGAGCCTACCTATGGCGATTTCTAAGCAGGAAGATCAGCATGGCAACAATTAGGCCAATCACCAATAAATCCCAGTATGGTCCAACGGTGCTGTCCAGTTTCAGCCATTTCCATTTCATGGTAAACTGCTGGCAAGAGGCATTCAGTCAAAAAAGAAAATAATTCTAGCACCTTATGGTCGTCAGAACCATTTCTCCTCACAAACCCACTACCCTCCTACCTGAAAGCCATGCCCTCTGCTCCCTTCCATCTTGGAAGAGGGGATTCATTTCAGGGTAGAGCCCACACATTGGCTTAATTATCAACTCAAGTATAAATAACCTCAAGTACAAAATTAAGCTGGAAATGGTGGCACTTGCCTGTAGTCTCTGTGCCTGGAAGGCTAAGGCAGAAGGGTCTCAAATTTGAGGTCATCCTGGGTTACACAGTGACTTTCTGGTTAGACTTGGCTGTGTCATAAGGACCTGTCTCCAAAAGAATTAATTTCTGCTTTTAAGAAATACAGTTCTTTGTGGTGTCACTTGCCACCTGCCATCTGCTTACCAGGCTCAGATTTTGATGGCAAGAGCTATGTTTTGAACAAGTATATATAGCTCATTTCTGCTTAAGGCTTTGAGCATTGAATGTGTTGGAAAGAGTATCTGCTGAATTAATTTACTGGTTGTACTACACAATGTCAACACATACTCAGCAAGTACGAATTGCTGTGTGGTAAGTACAAGATTCTGCATTCTACTTATCAAAGAAAAGTCAATTCCCTTGGTAATCCTCATCACTTTGTCCCAGGTTTCTTGGAGTTTTCAGAGTTTTTGAGAATCTTATTCAAGACAAACTTACATTAAAAAACAGGATATCGTGGAGCAAATGCATGGTTTCCAGTTTCATAAGGGCAAAGAATACAGGTATGTGAGCATCTGGGCTTGTCTGAGCAGCCATGTCGTACAATCTTCTGGCCAAGTGAATGTCCTAGAAAGAAAATGGACCATCTTCATCAGGTATAGGTTCTCACAAATCAGAAACTGTTGTTAGAAATACCACAAGTTATGTTTGGTGACCTGAGGATGTGTCATGCCATATATAGCAAGGGGAATTTTGAAAATAGAAAGTTATAGACCTTAAAATAGATTCTTTTGACTATCCATGTTGACTCCATATAATAATCATAGAGGCCTTAAACCCAAGCATATTGTGACTAAAAGCAAAAAAAAAAAAAAAAAAAGTCAGGTGTAGCAGGAGAAGGAGATTAAAAGTATGGGAGGAACTCAACTTGTTACACAGGGAGGTGGAGGTGTGGGGGTGTGGGGTGGTTGGGGTGTGGGGGTGTGGGGTGGTTGGGGTGTAAGGGGTGGTTGGTATGTAGAGGTGTTGGGGGGTGGGGTGGGGATCACATGGAAAGAATCAGAAGCAACTCAAAGAGCCTGCAAAGAAACAGGAAGCTTGGTCTTAACAACTACAGGGAGCCACAGCACCTAGAGGAGGCTACACTCCCAGGTGCTCTAGCATGCTCAGTATCTTAGGATCAGGGGTAAGCAGGATACAACATCTGTTCCAACACCACCGGAAGTGACTGTGACCAGCAGGATCCATGTACATAGGAACCCCACCCGACCAGTAGCTTGGGTTCTTTCCAGGCTGCACCGGTTTAACCTTGGGCAAGAACTTTGCAGCCAGTACCAGAGTGCCCAAAGTAGGCTCAAATCCCAGGTGCTCTAACACAGATAGGATCCCAGGATCCCAGGAGCTTGGTCACACCAGGATCTCAGGGTCTCAGAGGCAGTTTGACTGCCAGGAACTCTGACACACCCGAATCTAAGGATCACAGGATCACAGAGACAGCTTGACTATGAGGAGTTCTGACATAACCAGGATTTCAGGAAGGATAGGCTCCAGTCAGATAGCAAGGGCAGGTAGCACTAGAGATATTCAGATGGTGGGAGGCAAGCATAAGAACATAAGCAACAGAAACCAGGGTTACTTGGCATCATCAGAACCAAATTCTCCTACCATAATGAATCCTGGATGCACCATCACACCAGAAAAAGCAAGACTGGATCTAAAATCAGTTCTCATGATGATGATAGAGGACTTTAAGAAGGACATAAATAACTTCCTTAAAGAAATATAGGAGAACACAGGTGTACTGGCTATTTTTGTGTCAACTTGACACAGCTGGAGTTATCACAGAGAAAGGAGCTTCAGTTGAGGAAATGCCTCCATGAGATCCAACTGTAAGGCATTTTCTCAATTAGTGATCAAGGGGGAAAGGCCCCTTGTGGGTGGGACCATCCCTGGGCTGGTAGTCTTGGGTTCTATAAGAGAGTAGGCTGAGCAAGCCAAAGGAGGGCAAGCCAGTAAAGAACATCCCTCCGTGGCCTCTGCATCAGCTCCTGCTTTCTGACCTGCTTGAGTTCCAGTCCTGACATCCTTTGGTGATGAACAGCAGTGTGGAAGTGTAAGCCAAATAAACCCTTTCCTCCCCAACTTGATTCTTGGTCATGATGTTTGTGCAGGAATAGAAACCCTGACTAAGACAACAGGTAAACAGGTAGAATCCCTTAAAAAGGAAACACAAAAATCTCTTAAAGAATTACAGGAAAACAAAAACAAACAGGCAAAGGAAATGAACAAAACCATCCAAGATCTAAAAATGGAAATAGAAACAATAAAGAAATCACAAAGGAAGACAATCCTAGAGTTAGAAAACCTAGGAAAGAGATCAGAAGTCATAGATGCAAGCTTCACCAAGAGAATACAAAAGATAGAAGAGAGAATCTTGGGAGCAGAAGATACCATAGAAAATATTGACACAACAGTCAGAGAAAATGCAAAATGCAAAAAACTCCAAACCCAAAATATCCAGGAAATCCAGGACACAATGAGAAGACCAAACCTAAGGATAATAAGTAGAAAAGAGAATAAAGATTCCCAACTTAAAGTGCCAGTAAGTATCTTTAACAAAATTATAGAAGAAAACTTCCCTAACCTAAAGAAAGAGATACCCATGAACATACAAGAAGCCTACAGAACTCAAAATAGACTAGACTAGAAAAGAATTTCCTCCCATCACATAATAATCAAAACACCAAATGCACTAAACAAAGAAAGTATTAAAAGCAGTAAGGGATAAAGGTCAAGTAACATATAAGGGCAGACCTATCAGAATTACACTAGACTTCTTACCAGAGACTATGAAAGCTAGAAGATCCTGGGCAGATGTCATACAGACCCTAAGAGAACATAAATGCCAGCCCAAACTACTATATCCAGAAAAACTCTCAATCACCATAGATGGAGTAGCCAAGATATTCCATGACAAAACTAAATTTACACAATATTTTTCCACAAATACAGCCCTACAAGGGAGAATAGATGGAAAACACTAACACAAGGAGGGAAACTAGACCCTAGAAAAAGCAAGAAAGTAATCTTTCAACAAACCTCAAAGAAGATAGCCACATAAACATAATTCCACCTCTAACAACAACAACAAAAACAGGAAGTAACAATCACTTTTCTTTAGTATCTTTTAACATCAATGGACTCAATTCTCTAATAAAAAGACATAGACTAATAGGCTGGATATATAAACAGGACCCAACATTTTGCTGCATACAGGAAACACACCTCAGTGACAAAGGTAGACACTACCTTAGAGTAAAAGGCTGGAAAACAATTTTCCAAGCAAGTGGTCCCAAGAAACAAGCCGGAGTAGCCATTCTAATATCGAATAAAATGGACTAAAAGTTATCAAAAAGCATAAGGAAAGAGACTTCATACTGGTCAAAGAAAAAATCTACCAAGATGAACTCTCAATTCTGAACATCTATGCTCCAAATGCAAGGGCACCCACATTCATAAAAGAAACTTTACTAAAGCTCAAAGCACATCACTCTCAGCAATGGACAAATCATGGAAACAGAAACTAATCGAGGCACAGTGAAACTAACAGAAGTTATGAACCAAATGGCTCTAACAGATATTTATAGAATATTTCATCCCAAAGCAACAGAATATACTTTCTTCTCAGCACTTCATGGTATCTTCTCCAAAACTGACCATATAATTTGTCACAAAACAGGCCTCAACAGATATAAGAATATTGAAATAATTCAATGCACCCTATCAGATCACCACAGATTAAGGCTGATCTTAAATTCCAACAAAATCAACAAAAGACACATATACACATGGAAGCTGAAAAACACTCTACTCAATGATAATTTGGTCAAGGAAGAAATAAAGAAATTAAAAGACTTTTTAGAATTTAATGAAATTGAAGACACGCCCTATCAAAACCTATGGGACACAATGAAAGCAGTGGTGAGAGGTAAACTCATAGCTCTAAGTGCCTCCAAAAAGAAACTGGAGAGAGCTTACACTAGCAGCTTGACAGCACACATGAAAGCTCTAGAACAAAAGAAGCAAATATACCCAAGAGGAGTAGACATCAAGAAATAATCAAACTTAGGGCTGAAATCAACCAAATACAAAACAAAAAGAACTGAACAAAGAATCAACAAAACCAGGAGCTGGTTCTCTGAGAAAATCAAGATAGATAAAAAACAGGCTAACCAGAGGGCACAGAGACAATATCCAAATTAATAAACTCAGAAATCAAAAGGGAGGCATAACAACAGAAACTGTGGAAATACATCATCAGATCCTACAACAAAAGCTTATACTCAACTAAATTAGAAAGTCTGGATGAAATGGACAGTTTTCTAGACACAAACAAGGTGCTAAAGTTAAAACAGTGTCAGATAAGCCATCTAAATGGTCCCATAACTCCTAAAGAAATAGAAACAGTCATTAATAGTCTCCCCCCCCCAAAAAAAAGTCCAGGACCAGATGGGTTTAGTGCAGAATTCTATCAGACCTTTAAAGAAGACCTAATACCAATGCTCTTCAAACTGTTCCACAAAATAGAAACAAAAGGTAATCTACCCAATTTGTTCTATGAAGCCACAATTACACTTATATCTAAACCACACAAAGATCCAACAACGAAAGAGAACTTCAAACCAATCTCCCTTATGAACATTGATGCAAAATTACTCAATAAAATTCTTGCCAACAGAATCCAAGAACATGTCAAGATGTACATTTACTATGATCAAGTATGTTACATCCCAGGGATGCAGGGATAGTTCAATATATGGAAAACCATCAATGTAATCCACTACATAAACAAACTGAAAGAAAAAGACCACATGATCATTTCATTAGATGCTGAAAAAGCATTTGACAAAATTCAGCATCCCTTTATGTTAAAACTCTTGGAAAGATCAGGAATTCAAGGTCCATACCTAAACATAGTAAAAGCAATATACAGGAAACCAGTAGCCAACATCAAACTAAAGGGAGAGAAACTTGAAGCAATCTCACTAAAATCAGGGACTAGACAAGGCTGCCCACTTTCTCCCTATCTATTCAATATAATACTCGATGTTCTAGGTAGAGCAATTAAACAGCAAAAGGAGGCCAAAGGGATACAAATTGGAAAGGAAGAAGTCAAAATATCACTATTTGCAGATGCTATGATCATATACTTAAGTGACCCTAGAAATTCCACTAGAGAATTCCTAAAGCTGATAAACAACTTCAGCAAAGTGACTGCATATAAAATGGTGCACACACCTTTAATCCCAGCACTTGGGAGGCAGAGGCAGGTGGATTTCTGAGTTCGAGGCCAGCCTGGTCTACAGAGTGAGTTCCAGGACAGCCAGGGCTACACAGAGAAACCACCCTGCCTCAAAAAACCAAATAAGTAAATAATAAATAAATAAATAATAAAATTAACTCAAACAAATCAGTACCCTTTCTCCACTCAAAGGATAAACAGGCTGAGGAAGAAATTAGGGAAACAACACCCTTCACAATAGTCACAAATAATATTACATACCTTGGTGTGACTCTAAGCAAGTGAAAGATCTATATGACAAGAACTTCAAGTCTCTGGAGAAATAAATCGAAGATCTCAGAAGATGGAAAGATCTCCCATGCTCATAGATTGGCAGGATTAATATAATAAAAATGGCCATCCTGCCAAAAGCAATCTACAGATGCAATGTGATCCCCATCAAAATTCCAAATCAATTCTTTATAGTGTTAGAAAGAGCAATTTGCAAATTCATTTGGAATAACAAAAAACCCAGGATTGCGAAAACTATTCTCAACAATAAAAGAACCTCTGAGGGAATCACCATCCCTGACCTCAAGCTGTACTACAGAGCAATAGTGGTAAAAACTGTATGGTGTTGGTACAGAGACAGGCAGAGAGATCAATGGAATAGAATTGAAGACTCAGAAATGAACCCACAAACATATGGTCAATTGATCTTTGACAAAAAAGCTAAAACCACCCAGTGGAAAAAAGACAGCATTTTTATCAAATGGTGCTAGTTCAACTGGTAGTATGTAGAAAAATGCAAATCGACCCATTCTTATCTCCTTGTACAAAGCTCAAGTTCAACTGGATCAAGGACTTCCACATAAAACCAGATACATTGAATCTTATAGAGGAGAAAGTGGGGAAGAGCCTCGAACACACGGGCACAGGGGAAAAATTCCTGAACAGAACACCAATGGCTTATGCTCTAAGACCAACAATAGACAAAGGGACTTCATAAAATTGCAAAGCTTCTGCAAGGCAAAGGACACTGTCAATAGGACAAAAAGACAACCAACAGATTGGGAAAAGATCTTTATCAATCCTACATCTGATTGGGGGCTTATATCCAATATATACAACGAACTCAAGAAGTTAAGAGTCCAGAAAATCAAATAACCCTATTTAAAAAATGGGTACAGAGCTAAACAAAGAATTTTCAACTGAGGAATATCAAATGGCTGAGAAGCACCTAAAGAAATGTTCAACATTCTTAGTCATCAGGGAAACGCAAATCAAAATAACGATGAGATTCCACCTCACACCAGACAGAATGGCTAAAATCCAAAACTCAGGTGACAGCAGATGCTGGTGAGGATGTGGAGAAAATGGAACACTCCTCCGTTGCTGGTGGGATTGCATGCTGGTACAACCATTCTGGAAGTTAGTTTGACTGTTCCTCAGAAAATTGGACATAGTACTACCTGAAGACCCAGCTATACCATTCCTGGGCATATACCCAGATTATGCTCAAACATGTCATAAGGCTCCAGTATGTGCATAGCAGCATTATTTTTAACAGCCAGGAGCTGCAAAGAACCCAGATGTCCCTCAACAGAGGGATAGATACAGAAAATGTGGTACATTTACACAATGGAGTACTCAGCTATCAAAAATGATGAATTCATGAAATTCTTAGGCAAATGTATAAAACTAGAAATTACCACCCTGAGTGAAGTAACCCAATCTCAAAAGGACACACATGGTGTACACTCACTGATAAGTGGATATTATCCCCAAAGCTCCAAATAACCAGGATACAATTCACAGAACACATAAAGCTCAAGAGGAAGGAAGATCAAAGTGTGGGTGCTTTGGTCCTTCTTAGAAGGAGAACAAAATACTTATAGGAGCAAATATGGAGATAAAGCATAGATAGAAACTAAAGGAAAGGCCACCCAGAGACTGTCCCACCAGGGGATTCATCCCATATACAGTCACCAAATCCAGACACTATTGTGGGTGCCAAGAAATGCATGCTGAAAGGAGCCTGATAGGGCTGTCTCCTAAGAGGTCCTGCCAGAGCCTTACAAATACAGAGACGCATGCTCATAGCCAACCATTGCACTGAGCTTGGGGTCCCCAATAGAGGTGTTAGAGAAAGAACTGAAGGAGTTGAAGGGGATTGTAACCCCACAGGAAGAACAACAATATCAACCAACCAGTCCTCCAGGGGTCCCTAGGGACTAAAGCATCAACAAAGGAGTACACATGGCTCTAGCTGCTTATGTTGCAGAGGATGGCCTTCTCAAAAGCTGCCTATCTCTAGGACAGTTGAGTCAATATGGCTTCCAGGTATGGGCTGATAGAGCCATTAGAAGCTTCATGCTATTACTAACCTATGAACACACAGAGAATAGGCTGGAATTAATAGCACAGATCAGGGTTCTGCTGGGAAGATTTGTCCCAAATAATCTCCTGAATTTTAATTACTTGCAACATGGAGCCCACATAAAAATGTAAGGAGAACCAACTCCACAAAGCTGTCCTCTGACTCCATGCACAACACACTAAACCCTAGAAATGACTCATCATTCTTTGACCTTATTTAGCAAAATGTTGGCACCAGTACAGCATTTTTTTTTCTTCTTCTTTTGATATATATTACTCTAAGGATGCCCAGAACTCAGCAAACTAGGGATTTTAGCCAATCCACTTAGATGTAACTTTCATGCAGTACATGGGAGTTTATATTTTACTTGAAATTCAGCAGTTTAGGTTAAGTGCATCATCTGTCTCTGACACTTTTTAAGTTCATGTTCCAACTAAAATATCTGCTGTGACACAGTACTGATTAGTATGTGTGTATGTTCAAAATAGCTTCCTACAGTAGGTCAAAGAGGGAAGCCTGGCACTTGAGTTCTCCAGGCCCTAATATTTTATATCACCCAAAATTTCTTATAAGGGAATAGACCATGTGAACTAAAAACTGGATGTATGAGTAATTTATTTTCATTTTCTAATTATGAATATATCACTTGGAAATTAGGGAAAACTCTGATATTATAGAACTGGGTAGGAAAACCGTTCACCATAACCCTACTGTGTTGAGGTAACTGCTGATACTGGTTCATATACAATCTTCCAGAATATGATATGCTCTTTCCAGGGGGTATTATAACTCTTTGGAGATGATTGTTTTATTTCGTTCATGACCCCAGAGCCAAGCCCACCACTTCATAATATGAGCAATCATCTGGGCAGTACACAAATGTGTGAATGAAAGATAGACTGCAGTAACGTGTCATTCTAGAAGTAGACGGCGTTTCAACCTGGGAACATATCGAGGGATTTTGAAAAGAAGGAATATATAGCCTAGAATGTATTTAGAAGAAAAGTGACATATGAGGCTATTGTTCTCAAAAACAATTAAGTGAAAGAAGGCATTGAACTTAAAGTAAGAAGTCTAGGATTTATAATGCTAGTAAGATATTTTCAATTTGTGTTTTTGTCTATCAGCATTGCTTTTGGGGGATTGGGAGAGTAAGAGAGGTAACGGTTAGAAGGAGTTATACTTTATCAACAAGAAGATAGCAGCGTTTGATGAATTAAGTATTCCTAAGGTATTGATAACAATTGTAACAAATCAACTCCCCAAATCCAGGGACACAATACCGAAAAGTTTGTTTTTAACTTTAGTCAACATTTTAGTGTGGATGTTCCTGGGTGATAGAGGATTTTCTTTGCTGGTACTTAAGGAACTTGGCTCTTTTCATTTAGTGGTTCTGCATTTTTTTCTAGAGCCTCTGCTGCTTTCTGCTGTGTTCCAACAACAAAGTGCAAAGCAATTTAGGGAGAAGCCCCATTCCTTAGCACAAGTGCCTCACTGCTTTCGCTCAAACTCTGAGGACAGGACACATGGATGCAAAGGATGCTGGGAAATGTAGTCTAAGTAGGCAGGCATTCCTCCGCAAATGGTCTAAGGACTAGCGATTGTAGGTCTCTAACAGGCAGAAGTATTTAGCAGAAGTGTTATGAGAGAACATAAGAATTGAAGGCGCCAAGTAACCTTCGCAACAGGCCATGGTGATCAAAAATTCAGACCTGATCCAGAGTAGAGACCGTTGGAATGGCTTTGCTCATGGTTAAGCTCCTGAAGTAATTTTAAAAATATGAACTGACAAAAAGTCTCATAGTAACTTGTTGCTTAATTTTTTAAGTTCACATCCCCGGTTAATTTCATTCCAGGCATGTTTATCAGCACCATGCACCCAGCAAAACTGCCACCATCTTCATCAGGTAGCTGAGTCTGCTTGCAGGTGACCCTTAGAACTGGGCTGGTAGACTGTGGAGGAGTAGGGGCAGGTCATGGGCCTTCAGTTCGCCATCCGCTGCTTCTCCCAGCCATTTGTTTGCAGTTCTGTACTATTTGCATGTGGCCTCAGGGAGGCACTAGAGTTTATGAGCTTGGGAGGACCAGGTGAAGGGCGTCCATCTTTTATCTTTGAAGAAGTCAACAACTATGCTGGATGAAAATTTGCCAACGTGGCTGCGTTGGGGTCACCCACTGTTCTGTCGGTGACTCCTGATCTGGGTTCTGTAAGTAAAGCCCTCCAAAACTCATTAATTCCCCAGGGTGAACTTTGGAGGAATCGTTCTTTGGTTTGTCATTCTAGGGAGTTTAAGAGGATGTGGGGGACTACATTCGAAGCTCCTGCAGAGAAGGGATTTAGACAACAAGGTGGCCTGAGGTAAGGCTTGCAACTTATCCTGCTAGCTTCACTGAGAAGCACCTCAGCTCAGTGGCTCACATTTTACACCGATTCCACAAGAATTGGTTTATACCTCACTTTCATCCCTTAAATGCGAAGGGTTTACAAAACATGATCCCACCAGCCTTGTTTCATTCTCGGAAACTCTCTGGAAATGATATTACACTCATTTCTCTCACTGGTTTGCTCGAGGCTTGGTAGTGAGGATTGAGAAGAACGGAACTGAAGAAATGCTACAGTAGCTGAAGGGCCACCTTCCTCCTTCTCCTTCCCCGCTCCTCCCCCCCTCCTCCTTCTCCCCTTCCCCCTCCCCCTCCCCCCTCCTTCTCGTCCTTCCCCCTTCCCCCTTTGGAATAAGTTTGGGGCTTGAACTCATCGGGATGCTTATTTTGAAATTTAGAGTCACTTTACTAATTTGGCTATGGGATAATGAGACTTTGCCCTGAATACTTGATTAACCCAGAGATCTCTCATCGGATAAATCTAACATCCTGGTATCTAGGTCTGAATACAGCCCCCCCCCCCCCCCCCCCCGGTTTCCTATATTTGTTTCTCTCTTTGTCTGGTTTTATTTGTCTCCAACCGCACCTCTGGTTTTTAATGTAGATACTTTCTGTCAAATCAAAACACAAACAAAAGACCAGGAGACTTCATGTGAGGAAAACTGATCAGACAGATGGATCTGTGAGTTAAGAGGAATCTGGCAGGAAGAAAGGAAAAGTGGGCAGAGAGAAGAACGGGCAACCAACAGCTGCTATCTGATTTGTGAAGGAAGTGCCCAGCAAAGAGGTACACTGGCGACTCTGGAGGGGAACCAAAGGATCTAGTGTGGTCCAACAGCTGGGCCCTAGGCATCGTGTCCTCTCCTGCAGTCTCCACCACATATCTTGAGAGGACGTTCCTTCTGCCTCCAGGGACACAGGTGAAAATGGCCTCACTGTGGTAAGGATGTGGTTGTCAGGAGAGTGAATCCTGTTTTTGAATCACTGGGGATAGGAGAGAGAACTGAAGGAACGGATCGAGTGGGGTCATTTGTACATTTTCTGTACACAGTGTTTCTTGGGTTGTGGTGTTTCATATGAGGAATTGTGAATAAAAACTTTGATCTTGTTGAAACCTTAGCAATTGTTCAAATTTCCTTCTGACCTAAATGGCGGTCACTCCACACACTGTTTGACTACAAAGCCTTCTCACACAGGCTTGCTCATGTAATCCTCTAAGTTGGGGGTAGGCCGGCTCTCATTAGTTCCATTCACCGATGTGGGTGACAGTGGGTGGTGGAGGCTCTTAGCCATTCACTCCTGTCCATTTTACCATCAAAGGAAGCTAACATATTCTCATAGGGGCAGCATTTGGAGTTGATGTTTTCTTGTTCAGGGTGCTGAGGCTGATGAAAACTCCTCAGGTAAAGGCAGGCTACAGTGACACAAGACAATGGGGTCTGCTCCGCTAGGCAGTCCCTGCCTGAATAAGAAGCTTTGGCTGGAGAGTGCTGGGTCAGTGGGTCTCAGCGAACTCCCTACCAACCATTCTCAATTGCTAGTATTACTGGATTGAAGAAGAAAGCACAGAGAATCAATAGTCTCTACAGTATTTCACTCTAGAGACAGTTGGGAATATAAACACCGAAGAGAACCCTGCTTGATTACTAAGACGGTCCCATTAGTGTTTTGTTTTGTTTTCCCCTGAAATGCTTGGAATCAGACATGCCTTGCATGACATTCTGGATCCACCACAAGAGAGTTCTGCAGACTTGGCCAAATGACGTGATCTCTGCCAATGTGGATTCCTGATGTACACAACAAGCAAGGAGTGCTTACCTCATCAAAAGGCTGTATGAGTAGCAAGATTTTATACATATGCATACACACATTCTTATATATATGTGTGTATATACATATACATACACACACATATATATACATACATATATGTAATACATATATATACATACACATATACACATACACACACATATAATCACATCTAACTAAAACTGTTTATCTCGTTTTTAAATTTCTTGGCATGTGAATTTAACATACCTACTCTGCCTTTCAGACTCATAATCCGTCTTCTGCCTGATTCTTCCCACTGACTAAGGGGTTTTCCCCACCAGCACCTGCAGTGTTAGCATTGTTTCATTAATAAATATGCCACAAGCCAGATATGGTCTCTGAGGCCTCCCTCTCTAGAGTGCTCAGTATGGTGTCATGAAGATATTGGCTGTTCTGTGAGATGTTTCTGGGTCAACACATAGGCACCTTCATCTCCAGCCTGGATCTCATTTCAGTTTGCTGTTACAACTGACAGTTAAGGAGTTGGTGGAGATGCCAGTGCATAAGTCCTGGCTGTGAAGAAGCGGAGAAAGGACTCACTACAGAAATATGGGTTGGGAAAACAAGGAATGTATGAATTGGATTGGCTCCAGATCTCTTTTACTCATTATGTTTGTGGTATAAATGGAGATGAAGTTAATAGTATAGTTGTATGTGTGAACTCCAGGGAGAGGGACTCTTCCTTTTTCTACATTAATGACATTAATGAAATTCCTAACAGAACTTTTCCCTTCTCACACAGCTGTCATTATTAGCTTTGAACCAATGCAATTACCTTTGCAATCCCCAAGCCATGTTCATACATATATGCCAGGTTGAACATTGCTTGTGCACTGTGATGCTTGTCTGCTGCGATGCTGTAGTGTGTGGCTGCTGTTTCGTAGTCCTTCTTAGTCCCGTAGCCATAGTAATGGTAATCTCCAATTTTTACTCTAGCAAAAGCATTCCCTGAGAGAAATAGCAGAAAGAGAAAAATCACAAGGGATTCACGTAAAGTTCTCAGTAAGTCAATCTAATAAGCTGTAAAAATGCCAAACATATTTGTATGATTGCATGAATGCACATGAAATATTTAAAATCTCGATTTCAAGATTACATGTACTCTATGAAACATAAGATATACTGCTTAATGCTAGCAGTCTTCATTGCAAGATAATACTCATGCTTATAATGTTCTGAAAGAAATGACAAATGGCACATTTTACCTTTAAAATTCATAGTTTGGAGATATGACAACTCGTAGAAAACTGAACCCCATCTTTCCTGTCCCTAGACTCCCTTTCCAAAGCCCTGCTCTCATCTGTCAGTAGCCCTGTGAGGGCAAGGCAAGAACCACAAGGCTCTTAATTACTAAGATTGTTCTGGAGCCTAGCATGGTACTTGATAAATATTTATGGAATGATTAGACAAACATGCTGGGATATTTTTAGAAAATGCCTTTGCCAGAGGTAATTTAGGATATTACTCCCCAACAAACGTGAATATGTAGATTATATAGCAAGGAGAGGGGAACTGACATTACTTTTAAAGATATGTGACATCATTTTTGGAAGGCCACTTAGAAATGGCTTTTAAGTGTGTATGTGTGTGTATTTCTCTCTCTCTGCATCTCTCTCTGTCTCTCTGTCTCTCTCACTGTGTGTGTGCATGCGTGCATTTGTGCCTGCCTGTCTACCTGCTGGTCTGTCTGTCTGTCTGTCTGTCTGTCTTGGGTGATGGCTAGCCTTCTCTAGTGTGGGTTTAAAGGATGAAAACTTCAAGTTGGACATTTGTCTCAGCTGGGGCCAACCCTTCATAAAACCTGGGCTTTTTGGAAAATGGGAGCCATGTGTAGTAGGGTCTGAGGTATATCCTGAGATATAAGACTCCTTCTAAAATTCTCTGTCCATTTGGCCCAGTCCAGTGGCTTAATTTTTTTAAAGTGTTACTCCTAGTGTCTCCTATGAAAGCACAAATACTTTAAAGAGATGTGATACCATGAACCATCTTTGTTTCCCTCTGGGCAGAGCTAATGTTTCAAAATTCCTAAGATAATGAAAACATTAGGTTTCAGAGTTAGCTTCCTATGTAATCCATACAGAATGTCTAGATGAGTGGAAGCAAGGGCTGATAGGAATGGTACTCAAGCAAAGGTAACTACAGAGGCCAGGAGAGTCATGATGCCCCAAAGAGAAACCCACTCCATCTCCAATCTTGTTCAAAGCTGTCATCCTGAACCCAATACTTCCTCTTGGCCATAGTCACAAAGGGATAGGAAAGTTGTGTGTTCTTAAACTTTGCAGTTAAGAGGAGGAACCCCCAAGCCTCTGAGAAGAGAGAGCAGTGGGTGAGCCTGTCCTCAGAGTCATGGTATCCTAAATGCATGTGGCAAATCTGACAGGCTCCTGGATGGATTGGTTGACTAGAGAGATTTCTATTTCAATTCCATAGATGCACGGTGGTGTTTGAGCCCCGATGGCTCGGTACCCTCTTCACTTGAGGCAGCTGCTAAAAGAAGCATTCGTGACTAATTGGAAGTTTTCATCATTAGATTTCCTACCTCTTGTGAGCCACTCAGCAAGCAGCTATAGCTTTGAGAATGGGCACATCTGACCTTTGGTGACACATGATTATTTTCAGCAACCTAACGTGTGTGTGTGCTGTTTAATATTAATGTCTCCTCATTTTCAATTTTTCTTTGTTCCAATCTCCATGTCATTTCCTGGCTTGAAATAAACGTGTGTTTGTTGCAATTGAGCTGATTTGCCATGGCTGAGAGATTGCTTGGCGTTGTTTTCTCACACCAAATAAGGTCTTTATTGCATTTTCGAAAACATAGAATTTTTCACTAAAATTTCATTGATGGCTCGCTGCTGTATTACCAGCTCAGCTGGGGCTGCAAAGGCACCATTGAGGGTTTTTACTCCCTCTGCCTCGTATTAGCATCAGCTGAGAATCTTTTTTTTTTTTTTATCCTATTACTTCCTGTTAAAAGGGATGATTCAGCCTTAACAGGAGATGATTTCAAGAAACCTAATTGGAAATAAAATTGCTCTCTTACTGCAAGAGTCCCTTGCACATCCAAATGCCAGCCGCGACAGCTGTGTAACATCTCCCTGATTTTAATACTATAATTTTAGGGGGGGGGAAATTGGAAGGGACATGGTGATTCAAATGCCACCTGCCAATGTTGTTCCAGGCAGTGACAGTTTACATTCCTTACCACATGTGAGACCAGTGAGTGGGGATGCCTTGAGAATGCCAAGAAAGTATCTTCCCACTTATTTACGCTCGCTTTTTCCAAAATCCCAGCATATTGATGGTTAAAGGTTTGAGGTGTCTTGTCCTCATCAGTGGCTTATTTTAGATAAGAAGTCAAACGTCGTCGGTGCAAAATTAATTTTGCCTGTATTTTGCCTGTATACACAGGTCACATCTTAGATTAGCTCAGTAAACAAGCCAACAACTGAATGATGAAAGCGAGGCTTAGAAAACTGTTTTCTTGAGTTAGATTATCATGAGTCAAACAACAGTTCTGGTACCATGGAGACAGAAATTCTTAGGGCTTGCTAAACTAAGGAATTTTGAGAATAATGAAAAAAAAAACCCCAAATTCTCAGAATTGACCTCCAACAGCAGTATAATTTGAAGTGCCCGCTGCTTGACACCTTGACCCTCTGCCTCTGTTCCAAGACTGCAACTGAAGCAAATCAGATGAATTGACATGGGCAGGGTCCAGCTACATGCCTATTTTGATCTGTTTTATACCTTGAATGGCGGCTCGGTTCCATAGCAGAAGTGCCATTGGATACATCTTCTCTTTCCCCAGAATTTTAGCTTTTTCTAAAAGAAAAAGAAAACGGGGGGGGGGGGGCATCCATTAAAATAGGCTTAAATGAGGATGGGGTGTGCATATATGAATATGTAGGGTTGGGGAATTGCAAAGATCTTATCTTACTAGATTCCAAGATGAATGCTGAATTGCTTTGAGCTACTTCATATCCCATTTCGGCAAGCAATGCGTACTGAATAAGAGAAGAGTCTACGTCCCCATCCTTATAGGCAAAATAGGCTGTCAGGAATTTCTCAGCCCAGTGGCCTAGTTCACAGACACCTTTGTAAAGCTGAAGATGGGAAGAGAAATCACAGAGGTTAGTTAGCGTCATCCCACATCCTGCCCTGTGGACTTAGTCTTCAGCTTCTGATGGCCAGGCAGGCAAGAACTTTTTTTTTTTTTTTTTTCTAAAACTGCCTGGCTTTTGAAAGTTATTTAGGGTGAAGAATTAAAACATTTATAGGCACGCAGATTCTCAGGGATAGTTTTGTCTTTAGCAAATCGTTCCCAGGGTCCTTTTAATTTGTATAATAAACTTTCCTGGCTTGGAGGTCATTCGGTAGGATAAGACTATCAATTTGGAGGGCTTCCTTGTTGATCCTGTCATTTTAAAGGCACTGTGGCTTGGCATGGACAGGGCTACAGAGATGTGGAAAGGAGGAGGAAGGGGAGTCAGTGCTGGAGGGTACAGGTGACATAAGCGGGGAGGGAGGTGTGCAGAGCTCCATGGGGACAAATGTCAGCTTAGCTGAGTAGCCCTTATGTAACCAGAAGAGGTTAGCCATACATAATTCATTAGGAAGTTGGCAAAGGAGCACATCTAAAGATAGATTATTAGCTGGCAGCTTTTGAAACGAGTTTCAGAGGGACCAGATTGCATCGCAGAGGTATTTATACTGGTGCAGCGGACATATTTAATAAATCAATGAAGGGCATTAAGGTCCTAAAAGCATCCTTTTGAAAAGTAAATTACTGGCTCAGGCCAAAAGAACCAAGCCACTTTCTCAATTGTCATCCGAATCATCAAAAACCTAAGAACCCTGTTTTCTGGGAAGAAGTGGGCTATGTTTTTTCTATGCTAAATCCAGCCTTTCTTCCAGTCTCCCAAGTAGCAACTCCCATTCTCACCAGGAGTGCCAGATTGCCCCTGCCATTCCAGTGAAGGTTGAAACAGCTTCTTGACTGAATTCAGAGGCAAACTCAAGAGAGGAAAGAGTCATTTTTAGCCTTCTCTTCCCCAATTTAAAGTTACGCTGCTGTTTTTCTTCCTGTCAAATGGTGGTGTTCACTGCTAACTGCCATAAAAAGCTCCAAAACAAAGGCACCAACCTCCTCTGTGCCCAATGGAAGACCAAGGAAAGCCACCCCTGTTTACCTCCACAGCCGTTCTGCATGATCTCAGCACTCCAGTGCCAGTTGCGTACATCTCGGCGAGATAATAAATGGCAAGAGGCTGGCCACTCTGAGATGCCAAGTAAAAATATTTGAAGGCAAGCTTATAATCCTTCCATACTCCAGAGCCAGCTGAAAATGAAGATTCTTTTGAGCTACTCATTTTCTAAAAATAATGCTTTATGGATATAATGGTCATAGTGATATCCACTAGTCTGAACAGGATGGGAAGAGACCACCAAGGCATGAGACAAACTGCTTCAGATTCACTGTTGTGGGGGCAAGTGGCTGAGTTACTCTACGAATCTTTACCCATTCAGGAAATTAAGAAGAAATGGCTGTTTGGTTTCATGGACATGGGAGATGAGGTAATGCATGACCATGAGAGCTACTCTGAGATCTTACCATTATTGTTACACACAAGTGAACACACACACACACACACACACACACACACACACAGCTCTACCATCCACAAACACAGAGTAGGCAAATAGAGGGCCAGGAAGAACAGCTCTGTCTAAGCTCAGAATTGGAATAAGGAGAGGCATTTGATGCTGGACAGTCAGTAGGTCCCTAGCAGGAGAGATTCTTGGCTCAGTTCTCTTGCTATAGTTATATCTCTTTCCAAGTGATCCACATCTAGAGACTTCACTTGTGAAAAGGAAGGGGCTTTCCACAGATTGGATTTATATCTTCCAGCTCTAAATAAAGTCTCATGGCTTTTAACAGCAGTGCCACACAGGAATTAAGCAAGAACAGTAACTTAGCCTGGCATAGTGGCACACACCTGCAATCATAGCACTCTGGAGACTACAGAATGAGGGTGGTCAGTCCAAGGCCAGCTCGGACTACATAGTGAAACCCTATGTCTAAATAGATAAGTAAATAAGTAAATTTAAAAAAAAAATTAAAAAGAGCAAAAAGATTGCTTGAAATTGAATTCCAGCTTGACTATGTAGTTTTGGAATGTGTGGCCTTGATATGATTCAGTCTGCTCAGCTGTAAGCTGTGGGGTATCCATATGTTGAGGGAGTAAAATGGGCAAAGCCATTACTATTACTCTTCCCTACAGAAGAGTATGATTGAATAATAATAATAATAATAGTAATAATAAAATAGTATAATTGAAGAATTGGACAGATTCTAAACTGAGGACTTGGGTGTGAATTAGGAAATGTCAAACACAAACAGTACAAAACAGGTCCTCTTTTTGGACCACAGTGGAAAACATCAACAGACTTCTTGACTGGATGTGACTTACTTGATAGAGTTGGCTGTTGCCCTGGCTCTACCTCTGGTATGAAGGACTTGGTGAGGGCACGTCAGATCTCGGTGATTAGTCCTGACCACTCCCTCTTTTCAACCTCACACAGGAATTATTGCAAACATTCATCACTGTCTGAGGCCCCTCATCCTAACGACCTCGCTACTGCTCTAAGGCAGCAGTATTTTTGCTGATGAAATAGTTGAGGACAGCCCCACCTAGTCTTTCCTCGCTCACCTCCCTCCTCACCATAAGCTTATGCGCCTCATCTTTCACCCCCTCCAGTGCTGCAGGAAGGGAAATCCCACTTGTTTATTAAGACCACGAAGCCTCTGCCTCCCAGGGATCAATGGGATTCTAATGCCTCTAACCTTCCCCAGAACCCCCTCTTATCTGTTTTGAATGTCATCATGTCTCTTATTATTTTTATAACAATTCCTTCTTGGAGTTTGTTCCCTTTGGCTCTGTCTTCCTCACAGAGGCACACATTTGGAAATAACATTTTGACTCTTGACTTTCTCACTTTGCACTCACACCCTAACCCATTCCAATAAGTACAATATCACCATCAAGACTCTCCAAACAATGTTGACCAAACACTAAGGATATGGAGTCATTTCTCCTTCTTCCCCTCCTCATTCCCTCTCTTCCTTCCCTCCCCCCTTGCTCTTCCTCTTCCCTCTGCCCCTCCCCCAACTCTCCTCCTCCACTAATACTGTTATCACCAGACATTGTGCTGCATTATCAGAAAAATGCATACAGTCTTATTCATTTACGCTATCTGAAAAGTTCTATCTTTTCTGCCCTTTGGGATCTCTCTTAGCCCCTCCTCCCCTTCCAGACTCCCCCCGCCCCCTTTATGGCCACTCTTCTTTAGCTTATCCTGTCAAGATGCCCCAAAAAAGATCATCAGATTTGAGAATAGCCACATCTCTTTTTCCTCTCACATTCTTTTTCCTTTTCAAGTTCAACTACTTGTAATTTATACCTATATGTTTATGTTTCAAATCTTTCTCCTCAGCTTTGTCCTCTCTTTTTTTCTGGATGTGTATGCTGGCTAACCTCAAAGTACAGCTTCTCAAAAGTGGGCATCCTGATTCTATTCCCCTATTCTTTCGTTCAACCTATGTCCAAGTCTTTAGGGTTCTTTAAAGCTCTCTTTAAACTGATGCCCTAATGTTCTTTTAAGCTACTCAGACCAACCTTTTATGTTTGTTACAAAAGGAGATGACTTACTAGTGCATACATCATTCTAAATAAGGAAGCCGTGTTTGTGGTACCTACAGTAGTACATGAAGCCCAGCTGGAACTGTGCATTAGGCCATCCCTTCTCTGCAGCTTTCTGGAAGTATTTAAGTGCTTCACCATAATTCTGCAAGATAATTACACTGTATTACTCAAGGCTATGTACATAACTCCATGATAACAACCACTTTCTAGCTTAAGAGTACAGTCAGTGTCCTATAGGCTTGTTAAAATAGCACCAGAAATATGACATTTTCATTATTATGTTAGATTCTCTAAAAAATAATTATTCAATTATAAATTATATTTGTCTGTATTAATAGTTGGTTTTGTTAGATGGGGGGAAGTCACTCAAAAGACATATTAAGCTAAGAAGATAAATTTATCTACCAATAAAATTCTCAGGAGGCAACTGTTTCCAAAGCTAGCTTGACCCCGTGACCTCAGACACAACTTCAGTTCCTATTCTTGTCACAGGTTTGCTCCTCTCTCTTTGACAGAGATTTTACTGACTCAGTTAACTCTCTGTCAGATGTACTAGTTTGACTAGCTAAGCAATAACAACTAATTCCTATATATTAATGCATGGCTGTTAATTTTAACCCCACAAATGCTGGCAATAAGTTGAAGGGATGCTCAGCTTATTGAACATACCACAGGAACACCTTTTCCATGGAAGTAAAGGAGACCAAGTCCATGAAGCCCAATTGCGTTGCCCTAGAAGAATTTGGAAAATTGGTGATAAGGAAAATTACTACAAAGCCTTCAAATATTTCAAATGTACCCAGAAAGAAATGGCCAAGGCCATCATTCAGGCAGATGGCAAAGTCTTCTGGCCTATTTAGTACCCGTCCACACTTTTATAACCCCCTCTGACAGAAAAGAAAAGAAAAGAAAAGAAAAGAAAAGAAAAGAAAAGAAAAGAAAAGAAAAAAGAAAAGGGAATGGGAGTCAGATGGTTAATTCAGTTTCTCATTCAGCACTTAGTGCTTGCTTTGTGAGTGATTCCCTAAGAGGCAATGGGAGGAGGAAGAGGTAACCTATGCCTTTTAGTGTACAGACTTCCTGGAATCTGACCCACATCAAAGAACTGGGTCACCTTTCTTTCCCCTCCTTCCTTCCTTCCTTCCCTCCCTCCCTCCCTCCCTCCCTCCCTCCCTCCCTCCCTCCCTCCCTCCCTCCCTCCCTCTCTCCTTCCCTCCCTACCCCTCCCTCCCTCCCTCTAACCCTCTCTGTCTCCCTCCCTTCATTTTTAACTTGTTTTTGTTTGTTTGTTTTAGAAGTCTAACCAAGTACCCCTGCTGTACTCAAACCTACAAGCATCCTGTTTCAGTCTCCCAACTGCTAGGGTGATAAGCCAGCAGCACTATGCCCAATTAGGTGGGTCTAATTTCTTAGTCATGCTAAATATAGTAAATAAGCTGAGACTGTGGTGGACAGATAAAAGAGGACAAGTATTATGCTGTTGATATTGAACCAAGACTCAAAGGATGTATGTGTTTTCTAAAATGGGAAGTTCTAGTCAGACAATTGTTACCTAATGTGGCCAAAGGGAGTTGACATCAATGTCCAAATAACAATTTGGGACAATGGATTTCAGTGCCACCACTGCTAAGAGTAATAATTCATTATTATTTGTATATATTATGTTTGTTAAGTTATATAGTATATATTTGTTTAAATTCAACAGCTCATAACATTACCAATATCTACCTGATTCTAAACTAGCATTTCTTTACTCTAAAATGGGGCGCTTTCAGTAAGGGGAGACAATGCTCAACTAGCACATGATCTGGTATATCAGTAGTTAGTGTCTTAGTCCAGGATGAAGAATGAGCCTTAAAATGACTTCTTCACAGGCCAGATGGATCACTGGGTAAAACTGTTTGGTGTTGCAAGTAGAACCACTTGAGTTCCAGCCCTGGAACATATGGAATCCACAGATTCTTGAAAATTGTTCTCTGATCTTTATGTGCACGCACGTGTGCATGTGCACACAATACACACGTGTACACACACACACACACACACACCTCTGGTGACTTTCTGACCAGAGCTCCTCATGTCTTTTGCCCTCTGGTGTCTGTGTAAGGAGCCAGGCCTTGGCGACTTGGCTTTTGTTTAGCAGATCTGTCAGTCAATCTGTTTTATCGACTTACGGAGTTTCCTCAGGAAGCTAAATTCTGATAGAAGGTTCTCCAGTGTCTCCTAACAGCCTAAATTTAGTTCTTGTGGATGCTGCCAGATCATGCCCCCGTGACCAGGGAAGAGCACAGGAGTAGAGAAGGCATATTTCAAACACCAGCTCAAGAATCCCAGCTTTGAGCCTGTGCATTTCAAAGGACTTATAAAGAATCCTTGGGATATTCCATCAATATTAAACAAGTGACACAAATGGCCTTGCTGTTTGTTTTGTACTGGGCATTAATCCTGAGGCTGTGAACAACACAAACATTCTATAACCAAGGTACGCCTGGGTCTTTTCTTCTCTGTTCTTTTACATCTACCTGTGATTTCTAGCAATCAATAGCTACTCCAGTCTGGAAATAAGACCTACTGCAATGGGTGTGGAAAAATCTAGTATGTCTACTGTCTAGGAGGCATCATTTAAATGTTGAAAAAATGAAAGGAGAGGGAAGGAGAGGACGGAAGAAGGGAGAGGATTATAACAGCCAGCCTTTCCTTCTTTCACAGGATAACTCAATGGTATTAAGCCTGGAGCACATATTTAGAATCTTAAGACAGGGTTTGCCCACTCTGGCATCTCCATGCTCTGTGCTGGTGATGTAAGGAGTTGCTGGATGCATCCTTTTACTATGAAAGCCATTATTATCACCATTAGAATGGCTGTGGCTTCTAGCAAGAGACCCTCATAATCTGGCTTACTGATGCCACCAGACTCTCTGTTTGAGATTCCAGCTCCTCCGTTTACACCCTCCTCCCCAGTGTATGGAATTCGGCCTCAGTAGCACACTGTCTTGTGGTTTGTGAGCTCACTGGAGTGTGTAGAGTATGAAGCTATGATGAAGCCACTGTCTATGCTGCACTGAGTCTTTCCAGTGGTGTGGCTGCTTTGGGGTCACCCATGTTCATCTAAGACAGTGTTTCTCCACTTGTGGGTCATGAACAACCCCTTCACAGGGGTCACCCAAGACCATCCTGTCTATCAGATATTTATATTATGATTTATAATGGTAGCAAAATTACAGTTATGAAGTAGCAATGAAAATAATTTTATGGTTGAGAGTTACCACAGCGTTAGGAACTACCTTAAAGGATTGCATTGTTAGGACGACTGAGAACCATGGTCAAACTCACCGGTCTGACAAGCTGGATTTGGGTAACATCATACTTTGATCTATCATTGAGTTCTATCTGGGGCAAGTCAATGACACCAGTGATAGAGTAGAGGAGAATGAGGCCAACCAGAGGTGTCTACCTTGTCTAGGAACAGTAGCTGCAGATTAGCTTCTCTGCCCCAGTTGATACCACATTGAACAGTAATTCTGCACAGTCAGCTCTTGCCATTTTCAAAAAAAACAAAGCCAAAGTTATTTTTTCCTATCTCAGATGGGTCACATGCTAACATGGTGGCAAGGTTTGAGAGTGGCACATCTCTCACGTGGTACCGCAAAGCGAACCATGCGAAGGATCTGACTGTTCATAGTTTGATGAGACATTTACTGTTTTAAAAAAGCACTTTCTGTGAAGAACAAAACATACGTGTAGCTAACTTCCCAATATCCAACTTCCGTGTGAGGGCTCCATGGTCTTGCCTAGTTAAGTGACATCACCATAGCGAGTACATGGTCATTTACCCAATGCTTAATGAACTTTAGCAGTATAGGACCTGGTGCTCCTGAAGGCAAGGGGACAGGGATTTCAGACAGCAGAAAAGAAGCCACAGGATAAAAAGGTCTAGAATCCCAGAGTTGAGGGTAAGATGCTAATTCAACAAAAGGGAAGGATTTTGTGAACAAAGGAATGTGGGGAAACATTGTGGTGGGAAAAAAGATTGAGCCCTGCTTAGAAGGAGAAGGACTTAGAATGAGGTTTAAAGGGAGAAAGGAAGGAAGGAAGGAAGGAAGGAAGGAAGGAAGGAAGGAAGGAAGGAAGGAAGGAAGGAAGGAAAGGAAGGAAGGAAGGAAGGAAGGAAGGAAGGAAGGAAGGAAGGAAGGAAGGAAGAAAGGAAGGAAGGAAGGGTGATAATTGAATGGAGATACAGTTGGGCCTGATGTGCTCTATGTTAGCTAACAAGACAAAAGAGTTTGTAAACTATTTTTTATGTCCTGGTTCCAATAAAATCTTAAAGCAAACTTCACACACACACACACACACATTAATTTTGGAGACAGGTTGCCCAGATCAGCCTTGAACTTGATATGTAACTCCTGACCCACTGCCTCCACCTATGGAGTACTAGAATCCATCTGCTTTGTGCAGTGCTAAAGAGTAAACCCACGGTTTGTGCATGCCAGGCAAGCAGGCAAGCAGTCTACTGACTTAGCCATAGCTCAACCCTAAGAACAGTATTTTATTTTTAAGTTGCAAAACAGAGATGCATATGGGAAATCTAACAAGTTGTTGAGGCAATGGGCATGGAGTATGTGGCTGTGCCCACCCAACACCATTGAGAATTATTTAAAATACAGTTTTAGACTTCCTTTATAAAGAAGAAAAGCTAAGGTTAATATAACTAGCCTAGGTCACTGCTACTCACAATCTTCAAGTACCTGGGTAGTAGAGTTAATTTACACACCCAGCTGTTTGGCATTATTTTTTGGGGATAACAAATCTGTATTATTTACCAGATTACAAGAGATTGTCCTCTGTTCTTCCTTTTCATCCCACCCCCACCCTTGTCTGTCTAATCTAATGGTATTCTAGATAACTGTTTCTCTGAGCAACAATTTCATACAAATTACAAGCAAGAGGTGCTGAAGACTAGCCTGTCAGTAATTTAAGCACAAGAGCATTAGCCACAGGCTGCTTTTCCTTTCTAAATAGGCTCCTAAGGTAACGCACGGCGTGTGAAAATGAAGAACAGTTGAAATAATTCTTGATCCAAATGTATCTTGGTTGCTAGTTTACAGAATAAAATCACATGACAGAAGAACAATGCTTCCTACTCTGGTTGCCTGAGAGTTAATCTGGGCATTTTCCAAGACTAGGCTAATAGGTGTTAGATGATGTCTTAGCTTGGGGTTCTATTGTTGCAACAGAATACCATGACCAGAAAGCAAGTTGGAGAGAAAAGGGTTTATTTGGCTTCCATTTGCACGTCGATGTTCATCACTGAATGAAGACAGTACTGGAACGTAAACAGAGTGGGAATCTGAAGGCGGGAGCTGATGCAGAGGCCATGGAGGGAGAAATGCTTACTGGTTTGTTTAACTTGCTTTCTTCTAGAACCCAGGTCCACCAGCCCAAGGATGGCACCACCCACAGTGGGCTGGGCCTTCCCCCATTGATTATTAATTGAGGAGGAGCTTTAGAGCTGGGTCCCATGGAGGCATTTCCTTAACTGAGGCTTCTTTCTGATGACTCTAGCTTGTGTCAAGTTGACACAAAATAAGCCAGTACAGATGAGGTCATTTCTTGTGTAGAAAAGATAGTATACTAAGTTTGACCTGATAAATACCAGCTTCACTGAGTCTATAGCAAAGATATTTTTTTATTGGGTTTTGCTTAGTTTGTTTGTTTGTTTGTTTTCTTTGAGACTGGGTCTCGTCATGTAGCCCTGTATAGCACAAGCTCATAGTGATCTGCCTGCCTCTGTTTCCTCAGTGCTAGGATTAAAGCTGTGTTCTACCATGCCCAACATTTCAGCATCAGAAGACAGAGCATGCATGTCCCCAGTTCCTAGGTGTGGGATGGGGGAAGCGGGCTTTAGGACCTCTGAATATACCGAAGTCCTTACATTATGAACCTCTCACCCATGATCATATAGCATTGCATATAGCCTATATATATATTC